>NC_089587.1:210839782-211490306 GCF_019320115.1 Miscanthus floridulus | reverse complement strand
CTCGCACTCCTGGGTATCTCCTCCACTATCCAGCACAAATGAAAACTACACTCGGCCTTCCTCACAGGCTACACAGAGAAGTCATCACAGCTCAGAGAACACATCCTCTACGATGACAGACATCATCTCCTCCATCCAGTTCACTGGCAGCAGTTACATGCCTTCAATAGTTTCCTCTTGCCACAACCCTGCGAGCATCATTGACAGCAGCAGCAGGCCGGCTGCATCCCTTGTGCACCCCTCATCTGGTGCAGAACATCACACCATGAGTGTCCTCTCAGCAATCCCGCTTGATCTTCCAGCTGGGATGGACATTGCATCAATGGTCCTCAATGCATCACCCACTACACTCCAGAACCTAGATAGGATTCCCACAAACATTGTGTTTGGTCAACCACACCACCCCAGCAACAGCAGCAGCATGGCCAACAGATGCACGGTTGATTTGCCTGACATTGGCAACAGTGTCACCGCCGCTCCACGGTCAATCAACTTCCCATTCAACCTGCAAGGAGCACTGCCAGATGACTGGAGGACGACCTTGCCTTGGGACTCTCTCCCTTGCACAACCGAGGTCTCAACAAATTACCAGTCGACCAAGTGCTATACTTAGTTTGTATTCTGTACTAATGTAGGCTTGGCTTTATAGTGCAGCGGACAGTAGTTCCTAATTCACCTTTTGGAGCTTCTACCTCCATCTGCTAGCATTGCTGTTATCATGGAGGAGCATTAGAATTTCGTTCTGTTAACAGCGAAGCTAGCAGAGTTATTAGGATGTATTTGTGTGAGTTAGTACCTTTTGTGTAATGTAGGAGCAGTTCCGATCTTCGCGTTTCATGTGTAACTCTCTAAGACTGCAAGTCTAACTTAGCTTCAGTTTTGTCCATGGTTCCATGCGCTGAAGTTCTGCGTGCCCAATAAAATAGACCCGGCCACCAGTTCTCCTCTACCCTGGTTTCACAACATGGGAGCAACTGTCGTGGATCAAACTCTCGTATGGCACTATGGCAGTAATAAGTCAAGGAAGCTTACTTTACTTGCCGCGTAAATGCGAGGTTTCTCGTGGGCATTTGGCCGAACGGGTGGCGCGCACGCCCAGGCCATCGACTCGGTGTCCTCCTGCAAGGCTGTGAGGTTTTAGCACCGGCCGCCGCATTGCCTCGCGGTCACGGAGTTGCTGGTAATCCGTAATCTGGTACCGAAACCGCAATCTCGTGGCCGAGGAGCAGTTGGCTACTTGGCTGGCGTCTTGGTCGCTACCGCGCAGAAAATTGGGGAGGTCTGTTCTTTAGGATCCGTTTCGGGCCAGATTTGTTTTGGGCCGGTTAAATTTGGGATGATGAGGATGTAGTAGGACCGAGACCAATACAGCGTTGGATCTAACCCCGGCCTCGCCCAACAAAATTAAGCCCGAACCCCTGATGCCATTTACTGTCTCCGTCCCTGAATAAGAGTTTTTTTTTTAGGGAAATAGCTATTTCCATCACTCGAGAACGGCTGAATCATCAGCAAGTACACACTGGATACAAGCCGAAATGGAGTCCAGATTTGGATCTTCATCCGGGGCACGAGCACTACCTAGAATCGCCAGCTCATGGCCAACCCTATTACAAGATCGTGGACAATATTTAACAAACTAAGAGATGAAATTATCAAATAGCAAGCTATGGAACTCGTGGATGAGGGTGTCATCGCGCTGAAATCATAAGCTTCAGAATACACCGCTTTCACCGCTTCAGCAGCGTCCGTCTCCACGACAACATGACCCACATCGGCATCTATTGCAGCTTGGACACCATGAATGCACGCAATGATGAAGCCAGAGAGAAAAATTATTTCTATGTCATTCATCTTTATCGCTGTTATTAGGGCGTTCGGACGTCTACGCCGGCATCCCGTGTCACATGCATCTCCGTTTCTCATGGCCGCATCGCACCACCTGCTCGCACACAGGGACTGCACGTTTCCGCTCGTGCAGACAGGGACCGCGCCCCTGCTCCGTATCGCGCACGCGGGACCTCCTACGCCAGCCCCATATCACGCTCGCACGCCCCGCCTGCGGATGTGCGTCGTGTGACTCTAGTCGTCCCGTTCAATGTTTCAAATATGAAAACACTTGCAATACTAAAAAAAACTTGCTACAACGTACGTCTGAAACAGATGAAATATTTGGAACAAATGTGTGCGACATATGTATGAAACATATGCAACATGCGTTTGAAATATATGAAACATTTTGAACAAATGCTTGCAACATCTGTGTGAAACACATATGCAACATTTAGATAAAATGCTTATAACATAGAAAATAGATGAAACATTTCGAACAAACTCTTGCAACATACGTGTATAGCTATCGCAACATGTGCAACATCCCAATCTACTTTTGCAGCATCCATATGCATCACTTGCAACATAACTCTGAACACATCTAGAACACATGAAACATTCGCTTGCAACATGCTTCTTCCTGTCGCAGTGTCTTCGGCCAACCGCGGGAGACGATGTCCCGGCCGGCGACGACCTTCACCTGGTGGTGTCAGGCTGGTGGTGGCGTAGTGCACGCCGTGGCCGCGATAGGTGAGCGCGGAGTGGGGCACGACGGTAGATGGTCGTGACCTCGAGGCGGAGTGGGGCGACACAACGGTGGATGGCCGCGCGGCGAGGCAAGGTGGGCGGAGCGGCGCATGATGGGTGCGCGCGCGGGGACATGGCCGCGGCGACAAGGAAGAGTGGCGCGACGCGGCGTAGTATAGGGGCACGAGCTAGGAGATGGCTGCGGCGGCGATGCGGATTGGGGCGAATGGATAGCAGCACGGTGCGGTGAAGCACGCGATAGGCGAGTGGAGTGGGGGAGATATTTTTAAGAGAGATAATGAGACGTAGAGAGCAGGTAGGCCTGTTAGGCCGGTTGCGATAGCGCGCAGGCGCGTCAAGGAACGTCCGGATAGACGGACGCCCTCGCTGAAGCATGAAGATGCCCACAATTTTGTAGCTGTCGTCTACGCAGTTTAGCACCATTGCCCTGCACACTGCACCTCAGCACCTGCACGCATGCGCCCTATTCACTTGGCTTATAAGTCGTACTTTTTTAGTCAACGAACAGTATTTTTCTCTCATGACAAATCAGCCAACAGTATTTTCAGTCATGGCGGCTCGGCCGCCGGTGTACTCGGACGGCTAGCGCGCGCAGCCTGCACACCATCCGGCATCCGAGCATCTGGTGGTGCCGAGCGCACAGCCGAGCAGTGGCGCTGTGACAGATTCATTCGCAAAGATCACAAGAGAGAGAACTGGTGGAAGGGATGACAGGAAATTACGGATAGTGCAAAGCGGCACGAACTAGCAAGAAACAGGTGAGAAAGCTGGAGGGATTGGATCCTTTGATTCACTTTGAGGAGAATGCACCTCCGCCCTTTCTCTGTTCTAGCAGAGGGCAACACGAGGGGGAGATCATGTGCAGTCCAGCAGTAAATTTTTTGTTTGAGAGTGCTTGTTAGGCAACCCTCAACACGCCACTGCTAGCCAAGACATCTAAGATCATCAGAATTGCTCCCCAATACTTTAACACATGTATTGATTAGTAATGTCAATTGTCAAATGCACCATCTAAGCCATGCAAGCTGACGGTCGGGCAGGACAATGTCAGCACTTAGCACCGGACCTACGTGACGCAGCAACATCGGCTCCAAGTCTGAACTCCACCGCACTAACCTTCTTGGCACATACGCACGGTCAACTTCGAGACCACCAGCTAACTCCAAGTGCTCCGAGGCCAGCAAGTGCGAGCCAACCGGACATACCGGAGAAAACCCACTCCAAAAGTCCACATCTGATCGGCCACGGCGCAACTAAACCAAACCCACCTGCTTGAAAAGCATTGCGCGCCATTTCCTCGTCCCGGCCATCTCGAACTCGCACGACGCGCTCGCCATGGCCGGCGCCCGGGCCTCGGCACGTCGTCGCGCGGCGCTCGCGGCCGTCATCACCCTGATCCTCCTCGCCTCCGTGTCGTTCCTCCTGTCCGCCACCGCCACCAGCTCTGCTTCTGCCGCCGCGAACTCCCCGGGCTCGCGCCTTGCGATCGTCCAACGCCACGTCGAGGACCACGCGGCCGTCCTGGCGGCCTACACGGCGCACGCACGCCACCTCAGCGCGGCGTCGGCCTCCCAGACGGACGCCTTCCTCTCCATCTCCTCGCGCCTCTCCGCGCTCGCCGCCCGCCTCTCGCTCTCCACCGTGGGGGCCCTGGAGAAGGAGATCAAGGCCCAGGTGAAGCGCGCGCGCTCCCTCGCCGGCGGCGCCAAGGAGGCGTTCGACACGCAGTCCAAGATCCAGAAGCTCTCCGACACCGTCTTCGCCGTGGGGCAGCAGCTCCTCCGCGCCCGCCGCGCGGGCGTGCTCAACTCCCGCATCGCCGCGTGGTCCACGCCCAAGTCGCTCCACTGCCTCGCCATGCGCCTCCTCGAGGCCCGCCTCGCCAACGCCTCCGCGGTCCCCGACGAACCCCCCGTCCCGCCGCCGCAGCTCGCCGACCCGTCGCTCTACCACTACGCCATCTTCTCCGACAACGTGCTCGCCGTCTCCGTCGTGGTGGCCTCCGCGGCGCGCGCGGCCGCCGAGCCGTCGCGCCACGTCTTCCACGTGGTCGCGGCGCCCATGTACCTCCCGGCCTTCCGCGTCTGGTTCGCGCGCCTCCCGCCGCCGCTGGGCGCGCACGTGCAGCTCCTGTCCGTCTCCGACTTCCCGTTCCTGAACGCGAACTATTCGCCGGTACTCAGGCAGATCGAGGACGGGAACAGGGACGTGGCGCTGCTGGACTACCTGCGGTTCTACCTCCCGGAGATGTTCCCGGCGCTGCGGAGGGTGGTGCTCCTGGAGGACGACGTGGTGGTGCAGAGGGACCTGGCGGAGCTGTGGCGCGTCGACATGGGCGCCAACGTGAACGCCGCTCTGCACACCTGCTTCGGAGGCTTCCGGCGGTACGGCAAGTACCTCAACTTCTCGGAACCCGTCGTGCAGGAGAGCTTCAGCCACCGCGCCTGCGCCTGGTCCTACGGCGTCAACGTGTTCGACCTCCAGGCGTGGCGCCGGGAGCAATGCACCGAGCAGTTCCACCGATTCATGGAAATGGTAAGCTGCCTCTACCATTGCTGCGTTGACGAACTCGGAAACACAGGAATTTTATGGGGAGCAGTTCAATACCCTTTGAAATCGAACAAAACTCTAGGGTTCTGAACGGATTTCTAACGTGTTCAAGTTACATATACGTTGTCTTCGTGGCAGAACGAGAACGGCACGCTCTGGGATCCGACGTCCGTGCTTCCAGTCGGGCTCATGACATTCTACGGCAAAACGAAGCCGCTGGACAAGTCATGGCACGTGATGGGGCTCGGCTACAACCCACACATCAGACCCGAGGACATCGGTGGAGCAGCGGTGATACACTTCAACGGTAACATGAAGCCATGGCTGGACGTCGCCTTCAACCAGTACAAGCATCTCTGGACCAAGTATGTCGACACTGAGATGGAATTTCTGACGCTCTGCAACTTTGGCCTCTGAGAGACTGACGAGAGAGACCACCTCAGTAGCTCTGCGTCTGAACATCTTCAGCGCTCATGTGACCTGGTTGATGCTTCATGTTTGTTTTGCCTGCTGAGCCGAGCATAGCTTTACCGGTTCTCTGCTGCAACTTAGTATAGTGTTTAGTGCAGAGCTGCGACCTTGCTGCTAGGCAGCGTTTTGCCTGTGGATGTCCTTAGGCTGCTTCCTTATGTTTATGTGACAGCACTTTGCAAACTAGGTGGCCCTTGCGATATGAGTAAGTAAAAAATCGCAAAAACTATTGGGATAGAAGGGTAGCAACAATGCACAATTAATTTCTTATCTTGTGACGAGCAATGAAAAAACATCTACCATCAGCAAGAATTTAACAAATCACATGCACAATTGTTACAACTATTTACGTGGAAAACCTCCTCAATAAAAGGTGAGGAGTAAAAACTAGGGGACCAACCGATCAACTCTAAGTTTCCACTATAATCAACAATGGATGTAAAGCGTCTTTTCTAGAGCGTTTATAGGATTACAATAGCGGCAATATATTCATCAAGTTCCAAACTTGGCATCAACTACAACCACAAACTTCTAACAAGAGGAATGACAAAAAACAGAGAACTTACATATTCTGTCCCCTTTTGGTAACCAATTCATACCTCACAAATTACAGCTCCACTGTGCATGAATTTCGGTAGGGAATTAAGGATGTAGATCCATGAGTCCCTTAACCAATGACTAAGTTTCAACTCAATCGGATATTGTTTGACTGTTTCACCATCTGTCGGGTTCATAAACACGGAGTCCCTTGCGGACCGGCTTCCCAACAAAGGCTCAACCCAAACAGACAACGCGCAAATCATGGACTGGCCCAAGTATTTAAACAAACAGGCCAGAAGGGCGATCCAATCACCGACCGGAAGGTCTGACCGAGGAGGAGCAGCGCCCGTTTTCCGACTTCGGCCCACCTCTCCGACCGGAGCGCTCACTTCGGTCTCCAGCCCGCCTCCGGACGGCCTCTCCGACCGGAAGGCCTAGCCAAAGCACTACTTCCGACTCCGACCCCACGTCTCCGACCGGGGTACGCCAAAACCCTGCTCACTGCTTTTCTTCGACTGGCGCAATCAGAGCCGACTGGGACCAACCGACCGGGGACGCCCGCTCGGTAAGGACCAGGAAACGGACGGAGAAAGTAAGGCAGGGCGCACAAGTCAAACCTCAATACCGGGGACCATACTCTGTACACCTGCAAAAACAATACTCTACAACCTCCCTGGCACAACAGGGCCCAAACAGTGTTGTAGGCGTCGATATTTTCCCCTACAGTACTGTGGGCGCCATTAACTCCTATACGGTGAGGCCCCCCACATGCCTCTGGGCATCGACAGTGTTGTGGGCGCCGACTTTTACCGTATCGGACGAACATGGTAAAAACCCTTTGCATGCCTCCAGGTATCAACAGTGTGGCAGGCGCTGACGTCTGCCATACCCGAAGAAGACAAAACCACCTCCCACGTGCATCTGACATTCAACAGTATTGTGGGCGCCTACCATCATCCTATACTCGTCGGCGTGGGCAACAAGGCTCAGTAGCATACGTACTCTCTCCCTCTCACTTGTAAGGTCATCTCCTTCATCTATAAAATAGGATGCGCTCTCTTCCAATAGGGTAAGTCATTCTAGATTCATTAGATCGATCCAGTTCACTAGCACACAACAGCAGAACCACCAGGTTCAAATCACAAGCACACGCTCGAACACTTAGCTCATAGCGGAGCTCTTGTCACTCTCGGCCCTTCTGATCGGAGTCCGATCGGACCTCTTGTACCCCCATCTTTCTCCTTCTCGTTTGTAACCTCACTGCAAACTTCGAGCACCTAGGCTCAGAAATAAAGTCATCGACCGACTCAAACTGGACGTAGGGCATGTTGCCTGAACCAGTATAAACCATGTGTCATTGAGTGTTAGGCCACCTCCGATCACAACGTACGGCAAAACTACAAATATTTACTTGTTGGTCACTTTCTGCACCGACAGTTGGCGCCGTCCGTGAGGAAGACGCTGTGCGTTCAACACTTTTTAGTCATCGGATGGCCCACATTTTCGCCACCTTCGTCGTGGCGGACTCAGGCGATACAACTCGCTTTGGCTCACTGGAGTTTCCCGCACTCCCACCTGTTGGGATGTGGGTTCCACCCGTCTCCAAGCCATCCTAGGCCTTCCTCTTCGGAAGCCAAGACTTTGTCGCCGACCGACTCGGCGTACTACACCTCCGCGAGGAGGCACTCGTTCCGGCGCCCATCGAAGGGGCGTCCTCCATCGGCTCCGGGACGCACGATGATTTCAACAACGAGGCATCTGTGCTTCATTCCGAGCAAACTCTCTACTCAAACCCCGCTGTAAGTAATGTACATGCTGTTATTTACTTGCTATTCTCTATCTTTCGCCGATTATTCAGAGGGACCCCGTTGTCCCCGCCGCGACCGCCGTACGACCAGTTCCCCTACGGCCTCACGTATCCCGCGGACGCGTACACCCGGGGGCTCCAAAGGATACCGGCACTGCCCCCTCTCATATCCGAATTCATGGGGATGACGACCTATGCTCTCACCTATTTCCTTGACCTCAAGGATGACGATGTTGAGAGTGACGGCTCCAGCATCGACGATGTGGTGCCTAGCCACCGTTCATCCTAGGAGTGCGCTATGGAGGATGCTCTGAGACAGCCATTGGTGGTAGCGGAGTCCTTGCAGACTCACACCCCTCCGGACCCTTGTGCGGAGACCCCCGCACTCTCATGGGAGCACGGCGAGGAACTATGACAACAGTGGCTGCACCAGCCACCGACTGCGCCAGCGTGCTCGACGCACCACATAGCGCCTCGTGTGCATAAACCGGCAAGCAGCGCCTAGGGTCGCGCCCGTCGGGTCCAGCGCAACACCATGGATAGGGGAACGATCCCCCATAGTTCGCTCGGGCCAGTCAAAACATCGCCGCTGCGGCAATGCTTCTGCGCGGCCTTGCCGAGCCGAACGACCCTTAAGAATAGGCAATCCACCAGAACCTCCGGGCACTAGTGGAGACCACCACCGTTCAACAGGCGGAGAGCTCCATATCATGACACCGACTTGCGGCCTCACTCTTCACCAAGAGAATGGGGATGCAGCAGACGAGTCGCTCCACCCACTCACCACTACAACCGCTAAGCGCGGCACAAGAGGCCGCATCGGTGCCCATCTTGACTTGATGACCGCTCCGCATTGACCACCTATACACGAGTGGCTCGGGCCAAACTGAGACGCTCGTAGCAGCGACCAGAGTCCCAGCCCAGATGGCCCAAGACCACAGGCCTTTGACCAACACATCCAACGAGCGCCGCTCCCGTAGCGCTCCAACGGAGGCCAAGGCAAAGGCAAGGCCAAGTGCCAGGATTAGGACAAGGGCCCCTCCACGCAGAAGTGGAAAAAGAACAAAAAAGATCATCGTCGACCGACCAACTCCGCGTTGGTCGCCACGGCTGATCACATAGGCAAGTAGCCCCAGCAGGACCCTCCGGGCCACTTCCACGAGCTCATGGAGAGCCCGTGCACCAACCACGCCTACCCCATTAAACACCTCTACAAGGACTATGAGCTCCTCAAGCGCCTTCTACGACAGGCCGGTGGGCCAAAGGAAGAAAAAGGGGCAGAAGCAACGGCCAAGAAAGGGGGCGTAGCGGACAAGGATCCGGACGACTGAAGGTTGAAGTGATCCGACCGGACGTTTACTGACCGAAGGACGACAACGACGACATTCTCACCAAACACTTCGAACAGCTATGTCGTTTTTCTTCCCCTAAAATTCAGTCTTACCATTGTTTACTTAGTGTTTGCTCCTATAAGAGCACCCCAACCCAAACACTTTTCGGCCCGGGTCGCTCGGGGGCTCCACGAGGGTGCACTACTACCTCTTTTTTCGTTTATTATCATATGGTGAAACTCCTTCCTACCCAAACAAAAGGGTAGTTCGTTCACTTAATTTGCCTTACGTAGCTTTGCTTTAAATATTTTGACCAATCGCACCCCACCTCTACCTACGGTTACGAGCAGCTGAGCCTCGCGGGCCACACCCTGGGCTCCTAAGGTTGCGGCCTATAGGACGAACGGGCAAGTATGAGAAAGAAAGAATAAAAAACAAAATTATGCTAAGGGAAAACTAAGGAACGAAAGAAACAAGCTTCCCCGAACAGAGTGACTCCACAAAAAACGAAACCGATTATAGTCATTGAGTACACAAGAACGTTTATATGGGGGCTCCCCCACGAACTTAAAACTTTTTACATCTACTAAACTACTTATACTTTACAAGCTATTGGGGCGGCTCGGCGGCATCTACTGCCGGTACGACCGGCGAAGGCGCGGGCTGCTCACTCCCCGGCGGGACAACATTCGGCTCGGTTGAAGCCGGGGCGATGTCCACCTCTGACCCAAGCTCCATGCCATCTGTAGGCTAGGCGACGTCCCCCTGATGCATGCTTTTGGCCATGTCTTCACAGTGGACATCCATCACCCACTGCGCAGAGACTTGCTCTGCCACCCGCTGTAACACCTTGGTGTTACATTGTAACGTTTTGCTGAAATAATTCGTAAGCATCTGATTTATGTGCATTGGTGTATGATAGGCTTTATAATCCATGTTTGGCTTGGAAACATTTTTATGAAACGTAAAGAAAAAGGTTATGTTTCGTGTCACATAACGCGTTTATTACCCGAATCAAAATTTTGTTAACACAAAATGTTATAAACGTTTTGGGGATGATGATAAAAAGTTGTGGTCGATGACATGGATGGCTAGTGCGTACGTCCTGGGGGTCGGGTTTGGGGTTTCGACGTGAAACCTTTCAAAATGACGCCCTCCGCGGCGGTTTTTGAAGTGGTCGACGAAGCCACCTTTGGCATTAGTTGTGGAACAATTGTCTTAAGGAGTAGCGAAATGTCGCAACCGTGGGTGATGGCTCGGTGTACCCCTTGTCGCATCGAGCAATTAGCTTAGAGTTTGGGACATGGCGTACGCAATTTCTAGCTACTTTAAAAATCATGCACACCACCTGGCTGAGCGCTGGGCGTGGTCACCACCACGGTCGGCTTGCCAACGCGCTGTGTCGCGCAGGCCTGAGCCACTGCCGCGCTCGGCTGTGCTGACGACACCGTTCACTCGCACGCCCCGTGCGTCTTGACCCTCTGCCTTGCTGCTGCCCGCCTGCGCGCTCTGCCTCGCTGCTGCTCGCCTCGCCACCGACGCGTGGCGCCCGGACCGCGGCCGTGCTCTGCCCGTGCCTTGCTCTGCGCCACTGTGGCTGTGTCGCCACCGGGTCCCGCGTTCGCGTCGCCTGCAGCTACGTTGGTACCACGCTTGGACTCCCTTGGCTGCTTGTGCGCTGGTCTACGGCCTGCTTCGCCATCACCTCGACGTCGCGTTGCGGTGTCCGTGGGCTGGCACTACCCGCAGGCGAGCCATGCTGTGTTTCGTCGTTTGCTGCTGCGGTCGTGCGAACGGCTGTCGGGAGCACGCCCTGAGGTTCCCCATGGCCAGGCAAGTTAGTACCGAGCGTTGACGTCGCTGGTGAGCCATACCGCGATGGGAGCTCCTCTGTCTCCGTTGTCCCCTTGCCGTCGTGACCTTTTCTTCCAATTCGCAGTAGTGGGTGCACCGCTTTCCAATTGGCTTTGCTTGCGGCTCCGTTAGACAGCTGGTCATCTAGCCTACCCCACCGCGCTGCCATTCTCGCCTCACTGTGCTTCAATTTTGGACTACCGCGCCACCAGGTCCATAAGGCTGTGCCGACACCCTCTAGCGGCGAGCCAGTCCCACAGTGCACCTCGTGGCGATTCAGTGCACCACAGACTCGCCATGTCCTCCTGAGCACCCCGCGCACCTCAGTCCTAGCATCGCAGTAGGCCAGCCCCACCGCCACGGTAGTGCCCCCGTCGGTCATCACTGCACCGCCGCGAGCTCACGTGGCCAGCCTTGCTCAGACCGCCTCCAACCTAACCGTCAACGTAGGGGTGTCGGTGAGTGCTCCCTAGTGCTCGCTAGCTCGTGCGCTGGCCTCGCCTTCGATGTTGCTCACGGGAACGCGCTCGCTCTTGCAGGTCAGGAGCCACCACCGGGGAGGGAGGTTGTGCCTGCATCTCTGCTCGTCGTGTCGCCTCCAGTAGCTTCTACGTGCTATCCAGGTACCTATCGACCCCTTAGGTAGGCTGTAGGGGTTCAGGTGAGGCCGACGTGGTCGCCCGGTGCCGTGCCGTCGTGCCGGTGCGAGCCCTGGGGGGGGCCAGGGACCTCCTCGCGATGAAGAAGAGGAAGTGGGAGGGTGCTGGTGTAAAACGGTAGAGTGGCGAAACAGTACCGTAGAGCTTGTAGTAAATGCTGAGTTCGTCGGGGGTGTTCGTGCATTTTTTACCGCGCGCGCAGGCTTTCCCCTTCGCGGGCCGTTGGCCATCTAGGCCGCGCCTCCGCGTGGGCCGCGCGCCTGGCTGCTGTCGCGCACGGACGGGATGGCGAGTTGGGTCGGGCCGCGCGTCGTGGGCCGGTCAGGGAGGTTTCGTTTTCTCCAATTCATTGTATTAGAAATTGTTTATCTATTTAGGTTATGAACTGAACTTCAATAATTAGTAGTAAATTGCATGATTGTCCAAAAATAGCGAAACAAAGTTTGTGAGGTTCGCAAAAATATCGACTACCTGTTAGTATAGTTGGTTCCCCATTAGTGGTTAGGATGGTAGGCCCATAAGCTTGAAGTAGAGGGCTTAGCGGTATATCGATCTTTAATTGCAAGATTTGTTGTGGTAAACCGACGATAACTTTAGCTTTGAAATCGTTACCGTAGGTTCCTTAGGCATTTATATACTTGCTGTACTGATGATAATCATAGAACGAGTCGTTGGATGACGTAGTTGTTATCCTTGCTTTATCATAAACTGACATTAGGAGTATGAATATCCGTAGTCATTGTAAGAATGTAGGACACGGTCATACTTGTTAGTAGTACTGGTATGTGGCTTAGACTTTAGTAGGTAGACCTCACTTAGTAATGTAATAGAGGTACTTTTGCATTGAGAATTGCTGTTGCCATAGTGTAATCATTGCATCGTCATTTCATGTAGATCACGAACAGGTAGACTTCGTACCCGTCGGTGATCCGGAGTACGACAAGGTGATCGAGGAGTACGAGGAGGAGCTTTTCACACAGGAAGGAGACTAGGAGCCTGTTGGTACTGACTTTGCTGACTCGGCACCTGCCCAAGGCAAGCCCCGATGCATAACCCCTATTTTTAAATGATCACTGAATATATTTATATGATATGCATTTACGTTACATGCATTTTATGGAAACTACATGCATAGATATATCCACCCTGAGTCCTACTAGTGCAGGTCGAGTAGCTGCTATGCTCAGGATGCCGGTAGCGTGAGTAACCTGACATTACTCGCAAATAGGTGATTACACTAGAATATCATGATGAAATAATGGAAAGGAAAAAATGGTGACCGAACAGGGATGTGGATTGGGTTCTGGTGGGTGTGAGGGGTTGTGTCCTGCGGCCAACAAGGCATAGCCCGGTTACACTTTTTCCATGTCTGTGTCGATTAAGGACCGGTCGTTGCATATGACTCTAGGCAAGTCACAGATTATTGTCCCGAGCACATACTTGGGTATGGGCGTAGGGAAGGCTTGCTGCTCTCTTGTCGCGGATCTGGCTCTTTCCGGACCGACTGATGGGAAGAGGAGGTGGTGGAGGTCCTTGCACCGCACTGAGTCCGGGACTTAGAGGCGGGGGCTTAGAGTCCAAGTTTGGACGGGGACCTAGACACCCGGGACAGGAGAGTGGTGGGTTAGTCCTGCTTGTGCCTAGGGTACAAGTGGGGCGTGTGTCTTTGGGGCACCCAGCTGGGCACATTGATTCGCGAATCGCCGGGTTACCCGGTACGGCTTGTCTACGGTTTAGCACCGTAGTAAGAACTGGAAGTGGAAAAGGAGAAGAAACAGTATCGATTGCTCAACTCTTGCTTGAAAGTAGCACAGGTGCTTATATAGATTGACTAGATAAAAACTTAATACGGCTGATAATAATAATATATCAATAAGGACTCACTATTAGTACTGCTTTTGGCTAAAAGAAAACCAGCAACCATAAAGCCTAGCATATTCCTTGGAGTCGGGAGAGTATTCCCACTATCGGATAAGTCTTGCGAGTACATTATGTACTCAGGGTTATTTACCCATGTTGCAGGTGATGCTTGAGGAGTATCTTGTGTGGAGGATTCTTCTGGTGGGCTCAGACGAAATCCTCGTTATCTTATCGCTAGATGTTATCTTTTAATATTCTGCTGTTTATCATTCCGAACTCTGAATTTGGTATTGTAATAATGTACTTTTCAGAAACTCTAATGTATGAGATGGACTTGTGTTGTAACTCGTTTTCATTACTGGATCCTTGGGAAAAAATGTGGATCTTTCGGGCTCTCCCTCGGGGTGTGTCCGACGGATACCGCTCGCGGTAGTGGCTTTCGGGGTGCTTAGTGTCTGGTGGAAGACGAGCGCCTCCGTAAGTACGCTATTTCGGGTGGTTCTGCCACACCCGCCTTGCGTGCGGCAGCAAGCTCTCCCCGAGCGATTGGATGTCCTCCGTGCTCAAGCCGTCGGCATACCCGCTGCAGATATTGGTGAAGTCTAGGTTTGGGTGGTACGTCACCACCAAAGTCAACACCCCCGATGCTCCATAGAACAGCCCGCTTGTGATAAGGGGCCGAGCCTCATCTAAAACCTCTACCGTTGGACGGCGAGCAAGCTAGTACTTGGCGCCGACTCGAAGACCTCCAAGACGACAAGCTAGGCAACATTGCGGATCTGGTCAAGTTCTCCCTTGAGAGCACGTCGCTCTTCAAGGGACTTGGCCAGCTCCTCTGCATTCTGGCCAAATGTTGCCTTGGCCGTCTCTAGGTCCCGCTCCAATGACTTCACTTTTCCGCCCAGCTTTGGAAGAAGGGCGAAAAGTTCAGAAACATGCTAAAGGAATAAACCAATGCGACGAACAATAGAAAAGGTACGTACCGAGGTGGAAGTTCTCAAGGGTGGAGAACTCCTCCGCCTACCGGGCCACCTCCTCGCGCAGCCGGGTGTTCGCCTCCTCCGTCCCCATCACCCGGCCCCAAAGCATGAGCACTTCATGGTCCGCCTCCGACCAGGCCTTTTGCTCTGACTCTAGGGCCTTTCGCCCTGACTCCAGGGCATTCCGCTCCGACAGCAAGGCACTCCGCTCCGACTCAAGGGTCTCCAGGGATTTTTGGAGTGCCGCCTCGGTGTCCGCCAGGGATTTCCACAACCCCGCCTCAATCTCCGCCTGGCGGGCCTTCGCCACCTCAAGCCCCTGCTCGGCGGTGGTCTCCCGCTCTGCTGCACGCTGCTCCTTTGCCCGCACCACGGTCACCTCGGCCGCTCGGTCCTAGGACTCACGGTGGGTGGACTCTAGCTGACGCTCAAGCTCAGCCACCTGGGCATGCTCCATCTAAAGGAAGCAGGACTTACGGGATGACATCTCCTTCAGACCCTATGAAAATGAAAAACAAGCATGCTGAGGCAACCAACAAGAGACTTAGAGGTCAAGGACAAATATGGGAAACTCACCTCTGCGGTGAGCTACAGGTCGACCTTGACTAACTACTGGGCAGACTTAACCTGCTCCTAGGCATCCTCGAGCATCAATGATAGGTTGGTGAGTTTGGACTCCATGGCAAGTCCTTTCCCCCCAAGGATGTCCCATAGCTGACACTCCTAGGAATCCCAAAGGACTAACTGCACCTTTGATGGGTCCTTGGGGCAGAACCACTCCAGATCACCCTCTGGTAGCCCATCGGAGGGACTAGCCTCTGACCGAACCACCGCTAGCTCCCGCGATGGCACCGGTAGCTCCACCACATCATCCGCTTTGTCATCGGATGGGATCTCCACCACATCGGTTGCATGGGCCACCGACGGGTGCTCTGACTCTGTCCCAACCGCGTCTCCCCATGGAGTTTTTAGCTCTGACCATGAGGGTGAGTCATGCAGCCCTCCACCCAGCGAGCAGGGGGCTCGGTCTCCTTCTCCTCTTCCACCACAGCTGGTGGAGGAGAAGCCGCAAGGAACACCATCGGTGAAGCCTCTATGGTCACCACCGGGATCACCCCTAGCACCGTCACTGCCACTGCCACCGTACCAACAACCGACCTGGGGAGCACCACCCTCGGAAGGGAAGGATTCACCGCCACCACCCTGTTCCCCCCGCCGCTCGTCGCTGCGTGCTATAGGGTAGGCCTCCAAACCTCCTGCATAGGAGTTGGAGTGATACTCAACCCCGTCATTGCTCGGCCGCTAACAAAGAGTACGGGTCAGTCATACTCTAAAAAAGACTCAACAACAAGATCGAAAAGAAACAAAGAAAAACATACCAGGAGGTAAGCGGCACGACTCTGAAGCCAAGACCCGGCATCGATGGGCCCGCAGGGCGAGGACCGCTCCCACGCCACGACCCATGCCCCCTCACTTCAACCGGGGGTAGAGTCGTCTCGACCGGCTCCTGCTTGGCCTACGGGTCACCATGACCTTTGTCGCAGAACTGACCAATTTATAAGAATACAAGTATAATGGCAATCCGCAAGCGGTCGCACTGTCATACTTGAACCCATATAAACCCGGTAGTTCGTCGAGTACCGCGACGGGTCTCGATAAATGATTTACAACAACCAAGATCGTACAGGATTCAACATACATGCCACATATTACATAAAGTTCACAGATACTTTTCATCATTAGAGTACGAATAAAAAGTTATTACAAACCAAGTTTGATAAATAAAGCGGAAGCAATTAAGTTCAAAGATAGGTTTCCAACATAGTTTGATACAGTGCCAAACCCGATCACGGTCCACAAAAGCAAAGATAGGAATTACTAAGGAAGCCTGCCCAAGGCTTACTCCTCATCCACAGCGAGATAGAAGCAACTCTTGCAATAACCATGATACACAGTGTCATCTGCAACAATGGGAAAATAAACCCTGAGTACGAGAAGGTACTCAGCTAGACTTACCCGTCATGAACCAGAAATAAATTGACTCCAAGGATTATGCAAGGCTGTATAAGTGGGCGTAACTCGACAACATTTTGCGTAAAAGGCAATTACCCGTTGTACAATTATGATTCCTTTATCAAGTTAATTATAACTATCATTTCTAGATTAGCAACTATCCTGTGCCAAACATGTGGTATATCATTTAGAAGCATACAATAGTAACCATAGCAGGTATTGTAATTCCATATTCCTCTGAACCATCATGTTTCATAATATAGCTGCTACGATGTTGGGACTAGTCAAGTTTCTCACTATCCGGGAGAGACGGCAATTCGAATCGATTTCAACCAGCTGGGAATTTATTCCTAACACAAACCCAGGTCTACCAGCCATGATAGCCTTAGGTCACCTTTGATACAACTCAGGTACACATTTCACGGGTCCATACCGCGCCGCACAATCTGGAACACCAGATGCCAGGATGCTCAGGCCAAGCCTGCCCTTGGGCTCAGTCTGATCGTTCCCCGGAAGGAGCGCACAATAGAATGGTTCCTGGCCTGAGTTGAATTACTCGGCTTCGCGGTCGGAACGAGTTATCCGGCCAGCTAAGTGAGAGGCATGCGTTCAATCTTGTCAGAAGCGCCAACAACGGTACGGTCCTTAATCGACACAGACGGGGATAAGTCCACACCCAAGACCTCCATGCCTTGTTGCTTCTCTATCGACTTCCCGTCCGGTCTCAATTTACCTTTACCTCATGGTTCTGTTCCACGATAGCAGATATAGCCAACCGTGCTCCGGTATCCACCTATATCTCGCAGGTGACAGGACATCACCCGACTTCTACCGGTCTAAGCATGGCTAAGCATATATTTTCGATCCTGGACCTATACCGGTTAAAGGTGTAATATCTGGACAAGGAATGTACATGCATCAAGTGGTTTCATTCAACTCTTATAACCTAATGCATCAATCATAAATACGTAAGTAAACATTTGTAAATTACTGGGAGACTTATAATGCTCCGGGGCTTGCCTCGCAGAAAAGAAGTAGGACGGTGGTCAGGGCACTCCGGAAGCTCTTCAGGGTTCTGCTCCACGCCTTCGGGAGCTGCGGCTTGCGGATCCTCCTGTGGGTTCCCTTCCTCTGCTTCTTCGAATTCCAGCAACATGATCTCTTCCTCCGATCCTAGATGCATGAGTATGGTATAAGTATTACGAATGCATATATGTTAACAAGTGCATCATGTTGTTTGAGTAGGTGCATATCTCTTCTCGATTACTACTTAACTACTTCTACAATGCATCGACTAGGCCACAAATAGTAGCTACTTGTTTCACTCATAACAGGAGTTCTACAAATCCAAAAGCAGTGATCCTGGACTTTCTAGAAAGCTTATCAAATTCTCTATGACTTTGTTATTAACCATTTTTACAGTACACATCAGTTTCAACATGCAACTCCTCACACTCTAGAATCAGTCCGGAAACTATTTAACATGCAATATAAAGTAATAACACCTCTACTTCATGTAATCATTCAAATTTTGACAACCTAGAACCTACCAACAGTTTAAGCATACCAAATACAGTTAAGATGATATAATGGTGAAGCCCAAACTATTTATTAAATTGCCTTTATTATTTTATTTAGATATCTAGGTTAAATAATAAATATATATCAGATGTGCTTAATAAATTCTCAAAAATTTACAGAGTCTTACTAATGCTATCAAAGGACTACTATAAAAATTTCATGTCATTTTACTAAGTAGAACATTCTATACAAAAATGATAAGGAAGCAAGGCTTGAAATAGCATAAATGGAAAATCCTATTGAAAAGTGTCAAGCAACAGATTTATTATTTTTCTTAACATCCATAAGGTACTAGGATTACCTCCAACAAATTTCATGAATTTTGGACTCATAAATAATTTATAAAAATTCATGCAAGGATGGACTAGCCATAAAAGAAAAATCAATAACTATAGTTCTACACATGCACTGGTCCTCAAATTTTTACCAGAGTTCATATATGACAAGAATAGCCTACCACAAAAATTTCATAATTTTTGGAGCATAGGAACTCTAGATATAAAATAAACAAATTTGAATGCATTCAAAAACACATTTCAAATCCTGATTTAAATCTCTAGAAATTTCTACTGTTGAACCCAAGAACATATTTTTCTTAAATACTACATTTCCTAAGCAACACAATCATATTTATTTCACAATTTTAGGAGCTACCAAACTGAAGATACAAAATTCACAAAACAAATCAAAAACTGGAATATTTGAACTAGCCTACAACACTGCTGTCGCTGACCGGTGGGACCCGCTGGTCAGGGGACCCCACGCGTCAGTGACATGAAAACAGGGCAGCGGTGATGTACGCTGCTGGCGCGGTCAGAGCTCGCCGACGGCGAGGTTGCCGGCGGTGAGGTCTTCACGACACCATCTACTAAGTAGCGCGCGTCAAACGACCTAGGTGGTGGCGGGTGAGGGTGGGTGGAGCATGCTCGTCGTCGGTGATGGCGGCACGGCGGCGCTGCTCGACGCTGTGCCGGCCATCTCCGGCCACGGGAAAGCCAGGCGAGGTGCGCAATGGTACCACGGTGACCTAGCGACTCTATTTCAACAACAAAAGCTCCACGTAAAGCTCCGACGACTCTTGACCACGGTGCGGTGGTGCGGGGGTTAGAATGCGGCGGTGCGGGTCGTCGCGTTCCACGCCGGCAGGATCACTAACGACGGTAACGTCTTGGCACCGGCTAATACACGTCCTGACCCAACGCTAACGCTCAAAATCGAAGGAAAAGCGCCGATGAGCCGAGCTATGGCCAGCTTGCCGTGAAGGCGGCCATGGCGACCGAGAACTCCGGTGAGAAAGGAAACGGTGAATACGTCCTCACCGAAGCGTGACAGCCGCTGCAATCAAGACGAGGGGTGGAGGGAGGTGTGGCGCAGCTATGGGCGAGATGGAGGCAGTGGTGGTGCGACGTAGCGCACACGAGGCGACAGCGGAGGCGGTGCTGTGCTCGGCGGCGTGGCCTGGTTCTGCGGCGAGAGCAAGGGAGGGCGCTGGAGAGGGAGAGAGCTGGCGTGGGCGAGTGGAAATGGAGCGGGCGCACGCTGGCGTGAAGAAGGCACGCCCAGGCGCGTCGTGGCCTGCGCGGACAGAGCGTTGGCGACGCGCGGCCGTCGTGAACTCCACGCGGTGGCTCTGCTCTGATGCCGGTCGGCCACTGTGCTGGTCGATTCAGTTGGTTCAGACGCGAACGGGACGCCTGACAGCGTGTTTTCTCGTTGATTTATCTGCAAATCCATGGCTCCTTCATGCAAACCTCCTGAATAAATTTCGTAGACTTAAGTACCAGCTACAAATGTTGTTCAATGATCTCGTGCTAATTCGCAACCGAAACTGAGAAAAATCATCTCCAAAGTGAGCCCGTCAGTCGGTCAGTGACCCACGACTTAGCCAATTTCGTTAAGTGTTGAAATCAGGATTTTGATGATTCTTGTGATCCAATTTCAAACATGTTAGGAGCTGAATCATGCGATGACCAAAAAATAAAAGTTGTTCCTAATGTCAAACACTACAACTTTGCTTTAGTGAACTCCTCCATGCAAGGTCTCTAACACCTAGTTCAACTTTAGTCAAACATGTCACATTGAAATCATGATCCATACTCAAACCATGGCTAAATGACCAAACTAGCCCTAACCTTAAATACCAAAGTTGTTCATGATGATATCCTAAGCATGTTTAAGAAATTCCCAAGGTCATCCTATCATTTTATGCAGTGGTCACTCATAGAGCTATCCAGGTCAACACATGAAATATCACTTAAGTGCTTGATCATGAAATGTGGCCTTCATGAACAAGGTTCCCTTTATTAACCTAAGTGTAGCTAAGGTGTTTTAGTGACCAACATCACCCACTTGCATTCATTTGCACATAATCATATGTATATGTTCCAAGAAACACGAGATAACAAGCAATGTTTCATATGTTTCGATCAAATGTTTCAATTGTAAATGATGGTTTATGAATGCTTGATGCTCATGCTCATGTTATGCAAGTCAAGTTATGCAAGGCTAACACCCGAGGTGTTACAACCTTTGGCTCGAGATGCGTCGACCGGAGCAGTAGGTGGGGCATCCTCCCGCTATGAGTCATGTGCTGGCTCGGTCCCAGCGACGCATGGGTGCAAGCCCGCTCCTCTGACCGCCTGGCTTGCTTGGTCGTGCCCGTGGCAAGCGGGGATGAGACTGGCGACACCACCGAGGGGCATGGTGACCGCGCCCGCTTCGCCTCTGGTTCATCGGCGACGTCTACGCTCGCCGCACAGTTCCTCGCCATGGGAACCTCGGCGTGCCTCTTCGCCTCCTGCTCATCACTAGCGGACATCGCCGTAGGATCGCGACGCTCCACTGAGGTCAAAATGACCTCTAGACTTTCCTCCTCAGAGAAAACCATGTCATCCACATCTATGGGATCCTCTGACTCGAGCTTGAACTCGACATCGCTCTTATTTTCCCTGGCCTTGACGCGCCGGACAATCTCCTTCTCCTTCTTTTACTTCCGCTGAGACACCTTGGCTTTCTTTTTCTTCCTAGCATCTACCGCCTCTTTCTGAGTGGCCTGCCGAGCCACGCCCTCTGTCCCCTTCGGAAGGTGCGACCAGGACCTATAAGCATCAAGTCCCTATGGAACAGGCGACTCAGAAATAAAAAAAGCAGGAGAGCAAAGGGGGAAAAGAACACGAAGTAAAGAAAGAGGAGCATACCAGTTTGGACACCACCGAGGCGTTGAGAGGTATGGGTTTTCCATTGACCTTCTCTTTGGGCTTTAGCTACAGCACCCGGTCGAGGCAACTCTAGACCTTGTCATCTGGCAGCTCCTCTGGCGACGCATGATCGGGGTCCGACGGGCAGCCGTACCTCCACATCGGCCATGACCTCTCCACCAACGGAGCAACCCGGTGGCGGTAGAGGGTGTGGAACACCCACACCCTGTCAAGGTCACGCCGAACAAGCTTCCGAAGCTCCTCCTCGATGATCTCCACCTTCTTCTTCTCCCGACGGGAATAGCCCCACGACCAACTATCCTGCTTCTCTGGCCTCCCGCCGGTGAACGCCGGAAATGGCGCCTCCGCTGGATTCCTGATATAAAACCACTCCTTGTGCCACCCCCGATTGAAATCAGGGGATGTCCACGGGATATGAGCCCCCTGTGCTCTGTTTTCTTTGCAGGGCGAAACCCCCACCAGCGTGACCTTGGGTAGATTCCACACCGATAAGGCTCACCTAGAGAACAGCCGTCGGAAGAAGTCCGAGTGCGGCTCCATCCCGAGGAAGGCCTCGCAGACGGTGATGAAGCCGGCGATGTGCAGCACCCCCATCGGATTGAGGTGCTATAGCTCTAGACCCCACTCATTGAGGAGTCTGCGTAGGAACCAGTGCGCAGGGTATCCTAACCCACGCTCATGGAAGGCAAGAAAGGAAACCACCTCACCGGGCTGAGGTTGTGAAAACTCCTCCCTCCCGGGAGCCCTCTAGTGCACCACCTCCTTCGACAGTAGGAACCCCTTCATGGCGAAGGCCTTCAACACCGACTCTCTCACAGTGGACGACCTCTAGTTCGACATTTCGCTCTGGGATCACGAAAGGATTTGTGAGTTTTCTCTTCTCCCTCGCTCTCTCCCTTTTCTTTCCTAGAAACCACCGTGGCTCTCAAGAACGCTCTCGGCAAGAAAGAAAAGGAAATGAGGCGACAGATGAGGAATAGGCAAAGGAACAGGGCGAAAACCTTCTCCCTTCTCCTACTTAAGGAAAAGGGTATAGTTGTTGGGGAAGGCATGCCGATCGGGAAAGACAAAACGGCGGAGCAAAAAACTCTCTCTCTCTCTCTCTCTATTTCCCATTTAATGCAGATGGGACACACCCTGACCGAAGAGACGCCCCCTGCCTGACAGAACGACGCCTGATCAGATGGGACGTGGCCTGGGCATAGCCCACCACTACCGCACACCGGGCATAAGAAGCAAAGCACCACCGCACGCAGGCGGCCTTCGCTTCCCCAGGCGGGACTTGGAAAAAACCCAAAACAGGATCTCTACCAGGAGAGACCATTAGTCTTCCTAAGTCGATTGAATGGCTCAGAAAAATACACCGAGGGATAGGTAGGGAGCAAAGGGATGCCCCTATAGGCTATGCTGACTCCATCATGAACGATGAGCACGGGTCCTGGTCGGACATTTCCGACTGGAGCTCTTCAAACCCCGTCACTCGAGTCATCAAGGTAACACTACCGACCCCCCGCTATTTCTTTATAATCATTTCATACATCCATACACACATTCATTCCATACGCCTGTGCCCCCTGGATGATTCGGGCCTTGAACCACCCGGGGGCTCAGGAACTAAGCATCGCACATGCAGCGAAATGCATCACAACACTCCATGTTGTGTCACGAAGCAACAGTTGCCTCATTTGACATGAGCAACGAACGACTAGGGTTCAAAGGCCAGCCCACAAAGGGCTCGAGGCCACCCCACGTCAAACAGAGCTAGGGGAGAAAACACAGATGAGCCACGTGCGGCCCTCGCCCAGTCTACCCCAAAGCAGACAGGGTCATCTCAACCTTCTCGTTCGATCCTGCAATCCCGCTCCTCTGACCACCTAGCTTGCTCGGCTACGCCCGCGGTAGGCGGGGATGAGACCAGCGATGCCACCGAGGGGCGCGTGTGACCGCATCCACTTTGCCTCCCGTTTGTCGGCGGTGTCCGCGCTCGCCGCACGCTTCCTCAGCACGGGAACCATGGCACGCCTCTCCGCCTCCTGCTCATTGCCAGCAGACATCATCGTAGGGTCGCAACACTCCGCCAAGGTCACAACAACCTCCCCGTTTTCCTCCTCCTCAGAGAAAATCATGTCATCCACCTCTATGGGGACCTCTGACTCAAGCTCTGACTCGACGTCGCTCTTATTTTCCCCGGCCTTCACACACTGGGCAATCTCCTTCTCCTTCTCATACTTCCGCTGAGCCACCTCGGCTTTCTTCTTCTTGGCATCCGCCGCCTCCTTCTAGGCGGCCTACCGAGCCACGCCCTTCAGCCCCTTCGAAAGGTACGGCCGGGACTTGTAAGCATCAAGTCCCTACAAAACAGGCAACTCAAAATAAAAAAGTAGGAAAGCAAAGGGTTAAAGAACACAGAGTAAGGAGAAGGGAGCATACCATTTTGGACAGCACCGAGGCGTTGAGAGGTCTAGGCTTTCCATCGACCTTCTCTTTGGGCTTTAGCTGCAGCACCCAGCCGAGGTGACTCCATACCTCATTGTTCAGCAGCTCCTCCAGCGACGCATGATCGAGGTCCGACAGGCCACTGTACCTCCACATCGGTCGCGCCCTCTCCGCCAACGGAGCAACCCGATGGTGGTAGAGGGTGTGGAACATCCACACCCATCAAGGCCATGCCGCATGAGCTTCTGGAGCTCCTCCTCAATGATCTCCACCTTCTTCTTCTCCCAACGGGAAGGGCCCCACAACTAACTATCCTGCCTCTTCGGCCTCGCATCGGTGAACGTCGGGAAAGGCGCCTCCACCTGACTCCTAATAAAAAACCACTCCCCGTGCCACCCCCGGTTGGAGTCATAGGGGATGTACGTGGGATATGAGCCCCCACGCTCGGTTTTCTCTACAGGGCAAAGCCCCCCACCGGTGTAGCCTCGGATGGATTCCCCACCGGCAAAGATCACCTAGAGAATAGCCGCCGAAAGAAGTCCGTGTGCGGCTCCATCCCTAGGAAAGCCTCACAGACGGTGACGAATCTAGCGATATGCAACACCCCACTCATTAAGGATCCCACGCAGGAACCAGTGCACGGGGTATCCTAACCCACGCTCGTGGAAGGCGAGAAAGGAAACCACCTCGCCGGGTCAAGGTTGCGGGTACTCCTCCCTCCCGGGAGGCCTCTAGTGCGCCACCTCCTTCGGCGGTAGAAACCCCTTCACGGTGAAGGCCTCCAGCACCGATTCCCTCATCGTGGATGACCTCCAACCTCATATTTTGCTCTGGGTTCACGGACAGATTTGTGAGTTTTCTCCTCTCCCTCGCTCTCCCCCTTTTCTTTTCTCTCTTAGGAACCACCGCGGCACTCAGACGCTCTTGGCAAGAAGGAAGAAAGAAGAGATGGCAGATGAGGAATAGGCAAAGGAACGAGGTGAAAAACCCTCTCCCTTCTCTTACTTAAAGAAAAGGGCACGACAGTTGGGGAAGGCATGACAATCAGGGAAAGGCAAAACGATGGGGCGAAAAACCCTCTCCCTTCCCTATTTAATGCAGATGGAATACGATGGGACATGCCATGACCGATGAGATGCACCCTGCCCGACAGAACATCGCCTAATTAGACGGGACATGGCCTAGGTATGGCCCACCACTACTGCACGCCGGGCGCAAGGACCAAAGCACCACCACACGTAGGCAGCTCTCCGCCTCCCTAGGCGGGACTTAAAAAATCCAAAACAATGGGATCTCCACCAGGAGAAACCATTGGGCTTCCCAAGTTGATCGAATGGCTCAGGAAAACACCGAGAGACAGGTAAAGAGCAAAGGGATGCTCCATGTAGGCCATGCTGACTCCGTCACGAACGACGAGCATGGGTCCCGGTCGGACATTTCCAATTGGAGCTCTTCAAACCCCATCACTCGAGTCATCAAGGTAACACTACCGACCCCCGCTATTTCTTTATAATCATTTCATACATCCATACACACATTCATTCCATACGCCCGTGCCCCTCAAACGATTCGAGCCCTAAATCGCCCAGGGCTCGGGAACTAAAGCTTCACACATGCAGCAAAATGCATCACAACGCTCCGTGTTGCATCACGAAGCGGCAGTTGCCTCATTCAACATGAGCAACGACCGACCAGGGTTCGAAGGCTAGCCCACGAAGGGCTCGAGGCCGCCTCACGTCAAATAGAGCTAGGGGAAAAAATACAGATGAGCCCTGTGCGGCCCTCGTTCAATCTGCCCCAAAGCAGATAGGGTCATATCAACCTTCTTGTTCGATCCTAAACCTCTCGCTAAGCCCACAAAATCTCCATCGAGGGGAGGCCAACAGGCCACCAGGGTCAGTCTCCGGAATGACCTAGGCATCTGTCGGGTTGTAGGTAAAGGAGCAGTGGAATGTCACAAGAGGGCTATGCCAACCCCGTCACGAACGACATACCCAGATTCCACTCGATCATACCCGTTAGCGAGCTCACCGAGCGTGTCACTCAAGCCCGAGCGATCGAGGCAAGAGACAAAGCTCAGTCCCTCTGTTGTGAGAAACGAAGGACGGGGTAACGCACAGAACTCAAACCGACCCCTACCAAAGCCCAACGGGGCTCGAGGGCTCAAGACACCAAACGCCTAGGTCTGTGACCCCGAACTCGCCACATCCCTCGGCTACGCTTCGACTGCACACCAAACACCTAGGTCTACGACCCTGAACTCGCCCCATCCCTTGGTTACGCCTTGATTGCACACCAAACGCCTGGATCTACGACCCCAAACTCACCCCATCCCTGGGTTATGCCTCGACTGCACACCAAACGCATGGGTCTATGACCCTGAACTCACCCCATCCCTCGTCTACGCCTCGACTGCACACCAAACGCCTGGGTCTACGACCCCAAACTCGCCCCATCCCTTGGCTACGCCTCGATTGCACACCAAATGCCTAGGTTTGCGACCCCGAACTTGCCCCATCCCTCGGCTGTGCCTTGACTGCACACCAAATGCCTAGGTCTGTGACCCCAAACTTGCCCCATCCCTCGGCTATGCCTCGACTGCACACCAAACGCTTGGATCTGCGACCCCAAACTCACCCCATCCCTTGGCTACGCCTCGACTACACACCAAATGCCTGGGTCTGCGACCCCAAACTCGCCCCATCCCTCGGCTACGCCTCGACTACACACCAAACGCCTGGGTCTACGACCCTGAACTCGCCCCATCCCTCGGCTACGCCTCGACTGCACACCAAATGCGTGGGTCTGTGATCCCGAACTCGCCCCATCCCTCGGCTATGCCTCGACTACACACCAAATGCCTGGGTTTGTGACCCCGAACTTGCCCCATCCATCGGCTACGCCTCGACTGCACACCAAACGCTTGGGTCTGTGACCCCGAACTCGCCCCATCCCTCGGCTACGCCTCGACTGCACACCAAACGCCTAGGTCTGCGACCCCGAACTCGCCCCATCCCTTGGCTACGCCTCGACTGCACACCAAACACCTGGGTCTACGACCCTGAACTCGCCCCATCCCTCGGCTACGCCTCGACAGCACACCAAAACGCCTGGGTCTACGACCCCGAACTCGCCCCATTAGGATCCACGAGCTCCGTCTCGCCCGATCCCTAAACTAACTAAGTAAACTAACTCGGCTGCATGGGCTGCACCAAGGCCAGGATCCATAACTCTAACTCGCCTGATCCCACAGTGCGCACCAACGCTAGGACCCGTGAGCTCTATCTCGTTCGATCCCTAAAAACTAACTGCCTCGCCCAATCCCACAGCGCGCACCGACACCAGGATCCATGAGCTCTACCTCGCCCGATCCCAAAACTAACTGCCTCGGCTGCGCAACGACGCCTTAGTTGACGACTTCGTCTTGACTAAAAACACGCACACACGCCCGCTGACAAAAACCCCCAGGTGATCCTGCTCGAATCACCCGGGGGCTTAGGGGTACACCCGCGGGGGCTTGGGGCTCCTATCGGGTTCATAAACCCAGGGTCCCTCGCGGACCGGCTTCCCAACAAAGGTTTGACCCAAGCAGACAATGCGTAACTCATGGGCCGGCCCAAGTACCTAAATGACAAGCCAGAGGGGCGATCCAATATTTGACCGGAAGGCTTGGCCGAGGAGGAATAGCACCCGCTTTCGACTCTGGCCTGCCTCTCTGACCAGAGCGCTCGCTTCGGTCTCTAGCCCGCCTTCGGATGGCCTCTCCGATCGAAAGGCCTGGCCAAACACCGCTTTCGACTTTGACCCGTGTCTCCGACCGGGGATGCGCCAAATCCCTGCTCACTGCTCTTCTCCGACTGGCGCAATTAGAGTCGACTGGGACCAACCAACCGGGGACGCCAGCTCGGTAAGGACCAGGAAACAGACAGAGAAAGTAAGGCAGGGCGCATAAGTCAAACCGCAATTCTAGGGACCGTACCCTATACACCTACAAGAAACAGTACTCTACGACCTCCCTAGCATGACAAAACCTAAGCAGTGTTGTAGGCGCTGATATTTTCCCCTATAGTATTGTGGGCGCCATTAACTCCCATACGGTAAGGCTCCCCCACATGCCTTTAGGCATCGATAGTGTTGTGGGCGCTGACATTTATCGTACTAGGCAAACATGGTAAAACCCCTTGCATGCCTCTAGGTATCAACAGTGTGGCAGACGTAACAGTGTGGCAGACGCCGACGTCTGCCATACCCGAAGAAGACAATACGACCTCCCACGTGCATCTAACATACAACAGTATTGTGAGCGCCTACCATCATCCTATACTCATCGGTGTGGGCAACAAGGCTTAGTGGCATACGTACTCTCTCTCTCTCACTTGTAAGGCCATCCTCTTCATCTATAAAAGGGGATGTGCTCTCTCCCAACAGATAGAGATTCATTTGGATCAATCAGTTCACTAGTCCACAACAACATAACCTCTAGGTTCAAACCATGAGTACACGCTCAGACACTTAGCGTATAGCGGGGCTCCCATCACTCTCGGCTCCACTGACCAGAGTCCGACCGGACCTCTTGTACCCCTATCTTTCTTCTTCTCGTTTGTAACCCCACTGCAAACTTCGAGTACCTAGGCTCAGGAATAAAGTCACCGACCGACTCAAACTGGACGTAGGACGTGTTGCCTGAACCAGTATAAACCCTGTGTGATTGAGTGCTAGGCCACCTCCGATCACAATGTACGGTAAAACTATAAATATTTACGTGTTGGTCACTTTCTGCACCGATAGTGCGAGTGTTCGCCTTGCTCACTCTATGCCATAGCTAGAGGACAAAGCATCGGCTACCGACCTGCGCAAAGCGATGAAGGAGGAAGAGGAACAGATAGAATCAGAAACAGTTAGACAGATCAAGATAGAAGAAGATGGTTAGGGTTAGGGTTTACCTACGCAACTAGAGCCCGGTACCGGAGAAGACGACGACCCCAAAGAGAAGACGACGCACCGTTAGCAAGGATGATGAGCGATGATGGAGGGAAGACAGTAACAAGAACTTACATAATCACCAAGATCTAGAGGGGTCGAGGGGAGAGAGGGAGAGGGAGACGGGAGAGAGGGAGGGTATCAGGGAGGAGAAGAAGGGAGGGGCTCGACGACGGTAGGCGGATCGAATCGAGGTCATAAGAGTCGGGGGAGGTCACCAGAGATGGTGATGCGAGATCAAGCGACTCGAGAGGGCGGAGCGGCGCGGATGGGTGTCTAGGTGGGGAATGAGATGACCGAATGATTTAGGGTTTGGTGAGGGAGAGGAGAGGGAGCCGGCGCCGCTTATATACGAAGGGGGAGGCGGAGAGCAGCTAGGCCGTCGCCCTGGGCCGTGGGGGAGAGGGAGAGACGAAGAGCAGCTGGGCCGTCGCCTTGGGCCATGGGGGAGAGGGGGTGGCGGGCCGTTGTCGGGCCGACCCTAAAAAGTCGGGCCATGTCGTGCCAGCCCACGGGCCTGGGGTACGGCCCAGGCATGGCCTATTGTATCGGGTCGGGCCAGCTCGGGCCCGCACATCACCGGACCAGGTTGTGCTCGTGTCGGGCTAAAAAAAAGCGGGCTTCGTGTTGTACCGGCGTGCCTTGGGCTACATAGATATTTATACACATGCTTGAGATGCGGCCCAGGCACGGCCTGCTCCTCCGGGCCGTGCCAGCCCAGGCCCGCTGCCCACCGGGCCGGGCCAAAATACCGGGCTTCGTGCCGGGCTCACGGGCCCGGGCTGCGTGCCCATATATAGTTTCGGGTCATCCGGAATCACTAACGCAACTACCCGTCCTCACCATTCGCGCCGTCTCCCTCGGTTCGCAGGTCCGTGCGCTCTTCCTCGTCCTCCTTCCATCCTCATCTAGGGTTTATTCCTCTCATCCACGCTTTCAGAAACAATCCGTTGATTGCTATTCGATAGATCGTACTAAAGGAAGCACATGGATCTAGCTTGATTTATTGAATGCAGCGCAACTGATCGTGGGGATTCGATTCTCCCTCGTTCTGATCAGCCATGGTGAAGAGGCTCAGGCGCATGGGCGACGCCTCCTCCGCGCCGCCGCCCAAGGCCGCCGCCCCTGGGTCGACCAAGCCCGACAAGTTTAAGAAGAGGGGGGTCAAAACCGCGGGCATCTCTGAGGCGTCTGCTTCGGCGCAGACACCCGCCCCGAAACCAGTCAAGACTAGTCCGGCGGCCGCCGCCACCGCAGAGACTGCAGATGACCGGGTCGCGCAGAGCAAAACGGAGAATAGGAAGTTGAGTAGGAAGGAGACGATGAAGGGGAGAGAGGAGAAGAAGGTAGAGGGGGCCAGTGACGGGGTCGCCCAGAGCAAGACGGAGGGGGAGGCAGAAGAGAGGACGACGAGTAGGAAGGAGATGATGAAGGGGAGGGAAGAGGAGCGTGTGAAGAGGGAAGAGAAGAGAAGGAAGACGACGGGGAAGGAAAAGGAGGAGGAAGAAAGTGGCTCGGGATTCATATTCATGTGCAGTGCGAGGACGAAGCCAGAGTGCTACCAGAACGGCGTGTTTGGCCTGCCCAGGGGGAAGATGGATGTGGTGGATAAGATCCGGCCAGGGGCGAAGCTGTTCTTGTATGATTTTGACCTCAAGCTAATGTATGGGGTGTACAAGGCAGATACAAGGGGAGGATTGGATCTTGTGCGACATGCCTTTGATGGGAAATTCCCTGCACAGGTGATTCTTATATCTTATTGTTTGCTTTGCTTGTACGGTAAACTTAGTCCTGCAATTCAGCTCAATCAGTTTTACAAAGTTAATGAAGTAGTACAGTGAAATACTGAGGTGGTGAGGACACATGTTGTAGGTTTATGACTGTTGTCATTCATAGGAGTATAGGACAAAATAGTATCTCGGTTTATTTGCTCAATGGCTCACTGTTATAGTGTTCATGGTCAAGGGCATTCAAGGGACATAACTAGGAATGTCTTGTTTTTAATACATGTGTAACCTTTGGCAGCATTTTTTTTCTTATGATGTATCAAGGGCAGGCCTGGTGCAGTGGTGAGAGCTGTCTCACTGAGTCACCAGGTCGTGGGTGAAGCAGCCTCTCCGTAGATTTGCGGGGGGAAGGCTTGCCTCGGTTTTTCCTTCCCCGGACCCCACTCATGTGGGAGCCTCCGGCACAGGGTCTGCCCTTTTTTGATGTATCAAGTGCCCTTATCTCAACTAATGACCATACTTGCATTGCCATGAAACAAAGATTGGGGGAATTGTTTGTTGTAGGTTTGCTACTGTGTTTTTCAGGTTCTGAACACATGATGTATGGGTTGTTAGCCTTAAGAAACTGTACTAGCCAGTGTCCCCATCCTCTAAAAACACAACAACAACAACAACAACAAAGCCTTTAAGTCCCAAACAAGTTGGGGTAGGCTAGAGTTGAAACCCATCAGAAGCAATCAAGGTTCAGGCACGTGAATAGCTGTCTTCCAAGCACTCCTATCTAAGGCTAAGTCTTTGGGTATATTCCATCCTTTCAAGTCTCCTTTTATTGCCTCTACCCAAGTCAACTTCGGTCTTCGTCTGCCTCTCTTCACGTTACTATCCTGACTTAGGATTCCACTACGCACCGGTGCATCTGGAGGTTTCCGTTGCACATGTCCAAACCATCTCAACCGGTGTTGGACAAGCTTTTCTTCAATTGGCGCTACCCCTAATCTCTCACGTATATCATCGTTCCGAACTCGATCCCTTCTTGTATGACCGCAAATCCAACGCAACATACGCATTTCCGCGACACTTAGCTGTTGAACATATCATTCATCATCCTGTGCCTTGCACACTCCTATCTGTCCGGCTCTGTTTTTTTAATTATTATTTTGGGTGCTTTGCTATCACCTGTGCACATATTCAAAAAAACATATTTTGCAGGACACTCCTATCATTCCTGTGCCTTGCACACTCCTATCATCCTGTGCTTTGCTTGCCACTGACACCCTTCCCCAGACCCCGCATAGAGCGGGAGCTCTCTGCACTGGGTACGCCCTTTATTATTTTGGGTGGAAACCTGTCTGAGAAATCAGGAAGCATTTGAATGCCTCTATTTATATGTGTTGCCCTCAATCAGCAAGCATTTGAATGTCTCTATTTATATGTGTTCCCTTCAAATATTATAATAACTAATATGTACATTTGTTAACAGTCAACAATGTGAGATTCATGGAACAAAAATACAATTTCGTAAAATATTGTTTACCACCTTAGATGTATGCTGCCCGACTTGCCTAGAAAATAATTTTTTGAATGCTACTAAAGTTGTCTAGATATTCTAGAGAGCAGGGATTGTTTTTCTCATTGTTTTGATGATAACTAGCGGTACACCCTCCTATGAAAGCCATTAATCAAGGAACATCCCCCCTCCTCGGTGCTTCAAGTTGAGCCAAGGTTGGTTCTTTAGCTGCTTGCCCTAGTGCAAATGCCATATCCTAAATCCATGCTCAAGATTTAAATCCCAAACATATGCCATACCTCATATAAATATGTTTACATCAATTGATTCACAAAAATATGTTTGCTTGAATGATCATTTAATTCCTCATCACCCAAAATATCCCTATGGTTTTACTATCTCTATTGCTGTTCAGTTTATCCAGATATCCGCTTTTACAGTTTCTATGACTACCTTGCACAATACTTTTTGCTACACTAATGATGGCGGAAGGATGGTTTGGTGAGTTAATTAGGGCACTTTGTGTTAACCTAGTATAGGAAGGTGGTGATTGTTGTTATCTTGGTTTGGTCTCCACATTATCATGCAACCTTTGCTTTTCTAGCCATTAAATGGATTTTTAATTGTAGATGGATGGCCAACCAAAGTGGATGATGTTTGAATGGTGACATTGTTATCACTTAACTAACTAACTAACTAACTAACTAACTTGTGTCCTTGATGTAGGTTAAATTTAGCATTGACATGGATTGTCTTCCTATTCCTGAGAGCAGTTTCAAGAATGCCATTAAGGAGAACTACACCTCAAAAGGCAGGTTCAGCCAAGAGCTCAACTCTAAACAAGTGAGTCGTGGGGAATGTTCTATATTGCAATGTTGTATATACAAAATAAAAGGCACAAAATTTTGTTTCATGCTTTAAGTCATGGCACTATCTTGTAGGTTCAAAGACTATTGGCAATGTTCAAGCCTATTGGCCTTTCTCAGCCAGCTCCACAACATATCGAGGAAGTGCGACGATCACGTATCGTTGAAGATATTCGAAAACCAAGTGATTATGAAGAAAGAAGACGATTGCAACATATTGACGAAAGGGGTGCACCTATTAATGTCCATGCACATCCTCTTGAAGATCAGTACAAGATCACACGATCATTACATCCTCCACTTCTTGACGAGCCTCGACGTGGTGTGGTGCTAGATCCTTATCACATGCAAGAGCCTCAACATGTTCCTCTTAATTACTATCACCAAGTGGCTACTAGGTCTCCATACCATCAACCTCATATGGATATTATGCATGAAAGGTAGTCTTTTAACTGTAATCTGATTTCTTAATTTGGGTGCTCGGTCAGGTTATGCGAATGTTAACCCTTTTTCCGAAATTATCTAGCTTATTGAGGGCTTCTATTTAAATGCCTGACTCATTTATATCTACTTGGCGGCGTTAGGCTCCTTTTTGAGCTTGAAGCCACAAAATAATTAGACTCCTAGAGGAGTTGAGATATTTGGGTTTCTCATCGGAATAGGAGTGAAACAGAATTTGTCTAGAGATTACTTTCCTTTATTTGCTATATGTATCTTTTGAACTATACTCTCATGCCAACCATAGAAATACTTGCCTTGCCTCTTTTGCTAGTATTCCATTACATTGTCTTTTCTTTTCTTGTTTTCTCTTTTACAGTTCAACTATGTCGACAACCATGTTCAATCATTGCCTTTTGATTTGTCATTAGGAAAGCCAAGCTCACTCACTTAATGGCTTGCAATTAGCTAACATATAAACCATATGTGTATTTTGATTGCTCTTCAATGGTTACATGTTTTTATTTGTAAGTAATGGTTACATGTTTGGGATGAAGAAAAAGGAGTTGGGTATTTTATCGTTGGTCAGTCTGTTTTGTGGCAAGAATGAACAAAATAGGCAAAAGAGATTTGCCCTATGCTGTGGCCAAAGCTTGCCAAACAATGGTAGCGTGGCAGCCGATTCAATTGAGGTGTTGGCTGTGTGTTAGTTCAGCTTGATCCTTAACATGCTTAATTGAAGTGTGATTCATGCCTTGAATATGGTCTGTATTTTAGCTTCCAGTTTGAAAATATGTTGGAAATTTGTTTCAGTCGGTATGTAAATCTGGAATACTGTTGTTGCACTATTAAATGATCCTTGTAGAGGTAGTGATTCTGCAACTACCAACTATGCAACAATCCAAAGTTCCATTATACAGCATAATTTAATAATCAGTGATTCAGTGTCATTTGCTATGCAAGAGATTAAAATATCAGGAATGAAACCTTAAAAGCATTGTGTATTGGTTGTCATATACTCCCTGCATTCCAAATTGTAAGACGCTTTGACTTTTTTCTACATCGATTTTGCTATGTATCTAGACATATGGTATTTAGACATGGTATATCTAGATACATAGCAAAATTGACGTACCAAAAAAGTCAAAGCGTCTTATAATTTGGAATGGAGACAGTATTTCAGAAATATAAGAAAAGAAAAGAAGGTTTCACATGCAGAGTTTGGTGTTGAACTAAGTGCTTTAGATTTTATTTTTTGTATACTGTTCTTACCTGTCTATTTTTCAGTGGGCATCCCATAGCCATTTTAGTTTCTGTTATACTTGGTTTACTTTGTAAGCTTTGTCGGTAGCTTGTAGGTGATATTTTTGTTTGAATTCAATGTTTTTATGGAGAGTCCATTTTTCCTCACAAAGTTGTATTTCTATTATCTTTTATGAAAACATTCAAATTATTGAACTTATTTGTTTGCTTTAGTGATGGATGAGGTCACAAGGGACATACAAGGGGACATCCCTTGGTGTATGCTTTTCGCGGACGATGTAGTGCTAGTTGATGAAAGCCAGATAGGAGTGAACCAGAAACTGGAGTTATGGCGGGAGACTTTGGAGTCCAAAGGTTTTAGACTCAGTAGAACTAAAACTGAGTATATGAGATGTGACTTCGGCACTGCTACTCGGGAGGAGGAAGATGTTAGTTTGGAAGGTCAAGTAGTGCCTAGGAAGGATACCTTTCGATATTTAGGATCAATGCTACAGAGGGACGGGGATATTGATGAAGATGTTAGCCATAGAATCAAAGCAGGGTGGATGAAGTGGCGGCAAGCGTCTGGTGTCCTATGTGACAAAAGGGTACCACAGAAGCTAAAAGGCAAGTTTTATAGGACGGCGATTAGACCTGCTATGTTGTATGGTGCAGAATGTTGGCCTACGAAAAGACGACATGTTCAACAGCTAAGTGTCGCGGAAATGCGTATGTTGCGTTGGATTTGCGGTCATACTAGAAGGGATCGAGTTCGGAACGATGATATACGTGAGAGATTAGGGGTAGCGCCAATTGAAGAAAAGCTTGTCCAACACCGGTTGAGATGGTTTGGACATGTGCAACGGAGACCTCCAGATGCACCGGTGCGTAGCGGAATCCTAAGTCAGGATAGTAACGTGAAGAGAGGCAGAGGAAGACCGAAGTTGACTTGGGTAGAGGCAATAAAAGGAGACTTGAAAGGATGGAATATACCCAAAGACTTAGCCTTAGATAGGAGTGCTTGGAAGACAGCTATTCACGTGCCTGAACCTTGATTGCTTCTGATGGGTTTCAACTCTAGCCTACCCCAACTTATTTGGGACTTAAAGGCTTTGTTGTTGTTTGTTTGTATTCAAATTATTGAACTTCACTGTTGTTTCCAGAACTGCAGCTGAGGCAACTGTTAGGGATCCACTTCTGGTAAGAGATCACCGAGCACTGCCAGGAGAGCTTGCTGCACGGTCTGAACGCGTGGATGAGCTGTACCGTTCCTACAAACTCTCTACACGCGCAATGGACTTCAATCCGGGAGCATCCTACCAGACAACTTATGAGCACCCGACTAGTGTTTATGGTGAAGGCATTCAGCGGCCAGTTTTGACAAGGGTCAATGGCCCAAGTTTGCCTGTGTCCACCCGATATTCCTTTGCTGGCCCACCCGGATATTGATGATCACCCAGATGCAAGCACTCAAATTGGCCCCAGCCATTTTACCTGTTAATGTAGGCAATGGCTTCTTGTACACAGTTGGAAGCCAGGATAGAACCTGATGGTAGTAGCTTTACAGTTTATCCATCGCCTTTGGTTTCTTTTGCAAGATAAATGTATGAAATGAAATGTGGGCCTCGTTTTACCCAAGTTGTTTAAACAAAAATGCAAAGGGATGAATGTCTGTGTCGATTTGCAGCAGAGCTCTTGCAGAAATGATTTTTTTTTGCGTTGGTTGCCTTGCCAGAAGTCCTGTACCTCGTCCTTTTTATCTGGATGCAATTACTTATGGCAGCAAGTGGATCATAAGATCGTTCGGTCGCTTTCCCATCATGATCTGTTTTGTTAGCCATGGTGGCTGCTTGGCTTAGGAAAAAAAAGGTCGGTCGATGTGTACTTCGGAAGCTTGTCCTGCAGATAGGATGTTTTACAAGCAAAACATAAAAAATGGCCAAGTCCATAGGTCAGTTTTTGCTTGAAGTTTTGCGGATAGACTGTTGCATTTGTTGGTCCAGTTGTCTCAATCGGTTCCGAACTGGTCGTCTTTAACCACATTATCTCACTGGCTAGTGCAGTAGTTTTCCCCTTCGCCATAAGCAAACGTTGCACGTTGGTGCTTGCGTTGCGTGATGCCAGACCAGTAGGCCACCCGGAGACCGTCCACGAATAGCATCAGCATAAACTGCAGCGGCAGGCCGGCAGCTCCGGGCGGCTCAAGATGGGGTGTTAAAAAAAAATCCGACGTTGGTTGAGGCATCAAGCAGGAACCTCCAGATGTGGTTACCAATTGCCGTTGCGATTCTGGAAGGCTTTGTTAAGCCAGACGAAATGTCAAACGAGTCTTCTTCTGGAAAAAAAAATATCTAGTAGTAGTATTTTTTTATTTTATTAAAATTTTGGTAGTACAGTACTGTACTTGATAATGATACGACCGTGAAAAGTCCGGTGATGGTAGGTACCATCAGACTTTGTCTGGATGTGAGCCGTCCGTTGCGTCTAATCAGACGGCCAGGAGGTTAGGCCGGCCAATCTACGCTACCTGGTGGTGTCCTCACCACAGAGGGGCCGCCGCCTGTGCGGTGGCCAGCAGCCCAGCATCGCCCGGCCGGGTTCGTCGGGAAGCGACCGAACCCTCCTTCGCGTTGGAACCAACACCCGCCCCCAACCTCGTTCTGACCGACGGCGACCTCCGCGCCGCGCCACGCCACCGCTATATACACCCTCCCTTGCCCGCCGTGGCCGCCAACCTCACCAGGGAAATCCAACTCCGGTTCCTCCTCCTCCCTCCGCCTCTCCCGCCGTCGGAGAGATCCGGGTTGGCCCGCCCGGTAATCCATCCCTCGCGCTCGTGCCGCCAGTAATTTCGCCTCCTAACCCGACCGCCGGGAGCCACAGCGGCGCCGGAGGCGGTGGAGGGGGGACGATGGGGATCGGGGCGGTGTCGGACGAGCTGCTGGGCACGTTCGTGCCGATCGCCGTGTACTGGCTCTACTCGGGGCTCTACGTCGCGCTGGACGGGGTGGGGCGGCTCGACGGATACCGGCTGCACACCAGGGAGGAGGCCGCCACGAAGAACGTCGTCTCCAAGGCTGCCGTCGTGAGGGGCGTTCTCCTCCAGCAGGTCTTCCAGGTCGCCGTCTCGCTCACCCTCTTCGCGGTAATCTTCTCCTCCTCGGCGCCATCTGTTCCTTTGTCTGTACCAAGGAATTGGGGATTATTTACATATTTACCATCATTATGATGTGAGTGGTATAAAAAGTACCACGTCAGTAACTCATGTGTCAGTGAGACAGTGTAAGATGTCATCCGTAATAATGGTAAATATGTAAATGCCCAATCAAACTTGATGTTTTTAATTGCACAGGAAATGATCGATCGAGACAACACACCTTATAAGTCTGAAGCACAAATTGGTTTACAAGCCTCCTGGATTGTATTTGCATCCCATTACTGCATATAGCTCAACAGCCTTCTTATTTCCTTCTAGACTTTGTTCTTGAGCATCTATCCTAACCAATGAAGTATAAAGCAAAGTGAAGCAAACCAGATCATGTTTTTAAAGAAAGTCATCAGTTTTGGTTATTGAAGACTTTCGGTGATTCTTAGCAAACATGTCTCACTTACATGCTTTGAGGATTTGAAAGCTGAACATAACATTCAATACACATGTAGCTAGTGAAGTGGATTAAAATCCTTGTGTCAGTATAGCGGGTGGTTGCTGGGTTAACCATGTTGATTCTGATTGGAATAAAACTAAGAATTTGAATATAAATCAATATAGGTTCATGAGAATTCACTGATCTAGGGGATATCTAGTTCTATGATCAGTCTTGATTTTGTAACCAGCTTGACATCATAATGTTTCTTTTGGGTTCCTAAAAAATGGTTCATCAGTGAATTGTTCGATACACATCATCTATGTAGATAGGTTTGTTAACATGCTGACATTTTCCTTCACAAACAGGTTATTGGTGATGAGAGTGGTATTGGACAGAAGCAACCTCCTGCTCTTGTAATAGTGTTGCAGTTTATAACTGCAATGGTTGTTATGGACACATGGCAGTACTTCATGCACAGATACATGCACATTAACAAGTTCCTGTATAAACACATCCATTCCAAGCACCACACTCTTGTAGTCCCTTATTCCTTTGGAGCTCTATACAACCACCCTCTTGAGGGCCTTATTTTGGACACCATTGGTGGTGCACTCTCATTCCTTGTTTCTGGTATGACTCCACGGACATCCATATTCTTTTTCTCCTTTGCAACCATCAAAACTGTGGATGATCATTGTGGGCTGTGGCTTCCTGGTAACATCCTCCAGGCGCTGTTCAGCAATAACAGTGCTTATCATGACATTCACCATCAGCTCTATGGTAACAAGTACAACTTTTCACAACCCTTCTTTGTGATGTGGGACAAGATACTCGGAACTTACATGCCCTACACTATTGAACAACGAAAAGGAGGAGGGGTCGAATCAAAACCAGCTAAACTCGACTGAGCTGAGGATACCAAGACTGATTAGTACATGCATGCATAGTTTCTGATTCTTGTTTTGACTTCCAATACTCTCATGCTTTGTGGTACTGCTGACTGCACAAATGATGTAAAACTCACCGTGTTTCATAACTTCATATAGTGAGGCTGTTTTTGTTCTCTACATTTTTTTTTTGGGTTTGTTTTTTGGGGTGTTCTATCTTGTAACAAGATACAGTGAGTAAAGTATTGTAATGTACCAAAGAATACTCAACACACTTGATTTGTGTCCTGTGGATTGATCTATTCTTCCATCCGTCATGTTGTTAACAAAGAAAGTTGATATTAGCACATGGCACTTCATATAGCCTTTGCCCATTCCTCCTTTATTTATTACTTGTGCTTCCTTCCGTGATCCGTCCTGTTGTTAACAAACAAAGTTGATAATGGCACATCCGCACATGACACTTCATATAGCCTTTGCTCATCCCTTCTTTACTTGTGGTGCATTTGATCGTTGATTTGCTAATTGACCTTGATTTGCTAATTGACCTCTGCAGATTATTGCGTTCTATTGGTTTGCTTTAATTTAGTCTTCTGAAGTTTTTTTTGTCAGGTTATGACTTATGTCGCTGCCGCAGGTTTGATATACACTGAATTTTCCATTAAAAGCAACTGGCGAGAAGTTTGTGGGGGCTGGGGGCATTGTACTAATATTAATAGAGAGGAATATATTTACAGCAACAAGGCAACAAGGATATATAGAGGTGGAAATGGATTAGAATCCAAATCCAATGGAGAAGTCTAATTAAAATCTAACAAAATAAATAACATCCAATCTAAATCCAATTCCAAATCATTAATGTTCAATCCAATTTGCATTGAAGTCCAAATCCATCCAGTAGGATCCAAATAATGGGCTTGTTCGCTGGTCTGAGGAAACCAGCCAGCCAGTCGGTTCTCCCTCACGCGACACTGTCATCCAGCCAAACAATGTTTCTCTTTCACACGACCAGCCAAGATTCTGCCAGCCGAACGGGGCCAATAGCAAAAGTACTATGCTTACATGTTGACATCATGCCTAAAACTGAACTTTAGAATTAAATTGTCACGTTTATACTCATTAAAGTTTTAATGAAATTGACTAAAATTTGTTTAAGATTACTTATATGCAAATTGGTGTGGCTATATATACATGTGGGTTCCAGGTTAAAAGATGAACCCTATAATTAAAACCTTATTCACATCTTAAAAGTTTGACAAATTGACCGAAATTGGTTCGAGACGATTCAATATAATATTTGACAAAACTGACTAAAATTAGTTAGAGATGATTCAATATAACAGCCTACTATTTTATACAAATTGGTGTTGCTATATATACATGTGGCCTCACGTAATAAGTTGGATTCTACGATTAGATATCTTGCATTTACACCTTAAAATTTTAGTGAAATTAAATAAAATTTATTGAAGATGATTTAATATAACAGTCGGCTACTGTGTATATCATTTTAGAGACGGGGAGTACATTCTAAAATCAATTCAAGGCAAATACACAAACATACACACGTAAAGCGGCATTATACGAAATTTTATATAGCAAGGTGATCAAGAAATTTGTCATTTCACACACCGACGAAATAAGGGCAAAACACAAGGGGCAAATATTCGCCGCTTTCTCTCGCTGCCCATCCCACCTCTACGCCTCGCCGGAGCGCGCGTGCTGCGCGGGGCATGCCGGAGCTCCGCCTACCGATAACCGCCCCGGACGCGGCCGGGTCCCGCCGCCATTCCCGGAGGCTACGGCGCCGCTGCCGCCTAATCCTCCTCCTTGTCCTCTCCCTCGCCCTCCTCTCCCTCGCCTACCTCTCCTTTTCCTCCCATGCCAACCTCCCAATCCACGGTAAGCGTTCAAATGACCAGGTACTTTTTCCATCCAGAACTATCATTTTGCTTTGGAGCTGCAATTTAGTTGCAACTGACAAAGGCATACGACCACAATCTGTTTTCTGTATGTGCGCGCGGCGGCGCGGGCAGTGGGCCGGTGTCCGCCGCATACTACCATTTTCTATCATCGCATAAAATTTCTTCAGGGTGCACAAATCTTCAGATGCGTTCTGGTGATTATTTCCTATTACGTAAATTCTACAGTTCCAATTGTTAGAGATACAAGCGTCAGCATTGTCACCAGAAGTGAGTAGGGCCTAAAATGTGTGTTAGAGGTTCTGTTTTGGTTTCAAATGAAATGGAATTTACGTTCAGGTGGGTTCCTTGCCCCCAATTGGTTAGTTGGAAAAATATGTGTGTTCCAGAGGTGTTTGGTCACAGGAAATTGAATCACTTCCTCTTGTCACGAGTTAAAAAGATTTATTTACTTTATTGATTATGTTCTCATATTTTTTCTGGATGACTCCAAAGAAAATACTCTCTATCCGCAGGAAAAAAATATACTCTCTGAAATTTGATGTTATGCTTTGCAGCAATGCATCATGGCCTATCTAATAGGGAGAACCTTTTGAAGTGGAATGGTCAGGGATACAGCCCTGATGTTACAAATATCTCTATGTGAGTTCAAATACATACGTATAAATTCAGTTGTTTGTGTTAAAGTCATCAGATTTACTTCTTCTGCCAGGACTAAAGTTGAGTTGGAACCCCCCAAAAGTCGAAAGAAACCACACAAGCGCTGTAAGAGATCTTCTCTTTATACTCTGTAAAGGGTGCACTTCTCAAAGATGGGCCTTTTTTAGTCAAATGCAACGAATAACTTTTATTAGATTTTTTTACCCTACATGCATTAGAACAAGAGGGAGGGGGGGGGGGGGGGGGGGGGGTCTTTTTTTTTAAGTTTGATATAATCTTCTAGCTGATATCCCCCCTCTTTCTTGCTTAGAAACAATCCTTGCCATGCCTTTATTTTTTGAGAGAATAACAAGTGTATTTTATTATAAGTTAGTATCAAACAATCTGATTAGGCCCTACCTTATATATGGTACATGAATCATTGCACACAAACAGTATTGTTTATTACAAGTTAATATAAAAAAATCCGATAGGACCCTACCTTATATATGCTAAAAAAAATATGTTACAGAGGTTTCTGTTTACTTACCAAAACATTGCAGATGCACCATGCGATATTCAGTTTTTGCCATCAGTTGATGATCTTGTGGAGCCTGCTCACTACGGGAATTTTACACAGTTTTCTTTGAGCTATATATTGAAGGAAAAAGTATTGCTTGGTAATGGCTTCTTCGAACCAGTGTTTGGTGGACACCAGAGTCTTGGGGATAGAGAAGAGACATACCATGCTAAAGACCAAACCCTCCACTGCGGTTTTGTTAGAGGACCAGATGATTACCCTAGTACTGGATTTGATTTGGATGAAAATGATAGAAGGTATATGGCTACCTGCCATGTTGCTGTATCATCATGTATTTTTGGAAGCTCTGATTACTTGAGGAGACCAACTAAAAGCAGGGTGATTTTCTAATCTCTTCTGTATGGATGAGCCTGATCATCCATGTGCTATAGCTAATAGCTTGTTTTCGAGTAGCAAAATGGCTTAAGTATAAGGTTTATTCTTCTAGTTGATTTCATGTTCTGTCATGATGGTAAATTATTCATTGGCCTTCACTCCTTATCAATCTTTTATTTCATGAATATTTCTTGTTTTTTATAAGTTCTATAGTAATTGTATGATGTGCCATAAACTCTCACAGATTGGCTCTTACGCTAAGAAGAATGTGTGCTTCGTCATGTTCATGGATGAGCTAACACTGGCAACCCTTTCCTCTGAAGGACATATGCCTGATGGAAATGGATTCATAGGCTTATGGAGAAGTGTCATAGTTAAGAACTTACCATACGAAGATATGCGAAGAGCTGGGAAGGTGCCAAAATTTCTAGCTCATCGACTCTTCCCATCTGCCATGTAAGTCTTCAAGGAAGTATGCGTATCGTATTTAATTGCGCAGTGAATTTTTTTATTACCAGCAATGTCTTTGCTCTAACAATAAATTCTATTAAATCCAAAAAATCCTACAAGTACTGCCTACTAACTGGTTAGTGCTTGTCATCCCACCAGCTCTGATTGTAACTAGGGCTTCTTACTTTGCTTTATGTTGCAGCGAATTTTCTTTTTCCTATTTTGTTAATAATAATGCGTATGCCCCGGACACTGCGATCACAAAAGCGCGTTGTCCGTTGTCTGGACATATTGTTCAGAATGCAACATTGAACATTAATTTCTATAGTAATATAGTTATAAACTCTTGATCAAATAAAAGTTAAAAAGCCTTGTAAAATTGTAGTATTACGGAAGTATTTTTCAAAATCTACAAACATAATCTTTATAAGTTTAAGGTTATTATTCATATAGGCATCAAGAGCCTAAAAAGGAGTGCTCTATAACAAAATGGCATTGTTTTCTGGCTAAAGAAATTTTCTCTTGTGAAATGAGTTAGTATTTTCTCACCTGGGTTAACTGAAGGTATTTTTCTTTCTAGGTATTCTATATGGTTGGATAGCAAACTGCGCTTCCATGCTGATCCAATGCTTATCATTGAGTATTTCTTATGGAGAAAGAAAGTAGAATATGCCATCTCAATGCACTATGATCGCTCTTGTGTATGGGAGGAAGTACTCCAAAACAAGCGGTTGAACAAGTACAATCATACTGCTATTGATGAGCAATTTCACTTTTACCAGTCTGATGGTCTTGTCAAGTTTAATAACTCTGGCCAACTGCCTGTTCTTCCAAGCTGTATGTATCCTATCATCAGCCTGTTCGTTTCGGCTGAAACGATCGTGGATTATTACTGTTGGCTGGTTTGGTGTGTGAGAAAAATACTGTTCTGGCTTATAATCCACGATCGTTTACGACCAAGCAAACAGGCTGCATATTGTTTAGTTAATGACTTAGAAGTATATATTTCTTGATTGGCCCAAGAGTTGACCCTGTACATGAACTTTTGCAGATGTACCTGAAGGATCATTCATTGTGCGTGCCCATACACCAATGTCTAACTTGTTTTCATGCCTTTGGTTTAACGAAGTAAACCGTTTTACCTCACGTGATCAATTGAGTTTTACATACACTTATTTGAAGCTCAGGAGAACGAATCCAGGGAAACCTTTTCACCTAAATATGTTTAAGGTAATAGCAACAATCAATGCATTTCAGCATGTACAGAGACCGAGTCAATAAGTCTAAAAAATAGTTGAGGACATTTGGCCCTATGTACTTAAACTATATGACACCATGTGGCTACCCAGCACCATCAAATTAGGGGTCTAGTGTGTATGTAAGAGTTGCTGGCAAAGCCCTGTTTCTTTTCCTGAATTCCTTCTCTGTAGGCAATAACTGGGTGCAACAATCCATGCTATTGCATATTGAATTGCTAGGACCATATATTAGTAGAGAATTGTAGTTTACTGCTTAGGGTCCCAAAAAGGCAATTCTGCAGAACAAAGTAATCACCATCGCATTTATTAACGGGTTTGCATAGACTATCTAATACTATGGATGTCGATTTGTTGTCGAAACAGGACTGCGAAAGAAGAGCGATAGCTAAACTGTTCCATCACCGAACTAACGAGACTACAGATCCACCACCAGCTAATCTTCGTTTGGACACGATTCGTCATTCAGACAAGGCTGAGACTGCCATTTGAGGAATCAACAGCAATGTGACTTCAATTTATTGTGCATACCATTCATCCAGCTCTTGCATTCAGGGTACAAGTTGATCTTCTCCTTGCTGCATCCAATCGTGCAGGACAGTCAGCCAAAGTGATATCGTCTTCTTTTGTTTACAGAGGACCAGAACAGCGTCAATGTGCCTAACATGCTTGTTTGTAGAGAAGAGAAACGAAGTAACGTTTGCACAGCCGTTGGCAGTAGACATGTAGCAATGCCAGTGGTCTCACTTCGTTAGAAAATTCATTTTGATTTCAGCTTTGTATTGTAAAAATGTTCATTGAACAAATCGAAGTGTTAGAATGATGATACTCCCTCCATTCCAAATTATAAGATATTTTGGTTTTTTTTTTCTAAATATATTATTTCTACTATATGTATCTAAACATAGTGTATATCTAAATACACAGTAAAAGCTATGTATTAGAAAAGCCAAAACATCTTAATTTGAAATAGAGGGAGTACCTTTTTAAGTTCATAGAACGTGTACCATTTTCTGGCTTTGTAAGTACATATCCGGAGAGTAACCTTTGCTGCTTTTATTCATATATTGTGCATTATTGTTGTATCTCTGAATTTTTGAAATGATGCGTGTTTCCTCGTTCGACATTACACAATCTCATGGCCAGTGCGGACTCTGATGAACACTCTGTAAACTGATTCATTGGATGTACTTCAAGCAGCATTTCAAATCTTGTTAACAAGTTGGTATTGTATTTATGGCCAACTTTGTCACATAAAACTAAAAGGACATCTAAAACGTTCTGACTTTTCTAGATACATAGTAAAAACTATGTATGATATTTAGATGCATAGCATTTTAGAAACTACGTATGATATTTAGATGCATAATAAAAGCTAAGTCCCTAGAAAAGTCAGAATGACTTGTAATTTAGTACAGAGGGAGTAGCTTGCGATTGAATCCCGAAGGGAAAGGCATAGAAGCATACATGGCACTAGGAGAAGTGGAAAGGTGAAACGGATCCAAAGGAAGCAGAAACTATCGAAGTATGAATGCAGCACAGGAAACAGATAAATACGGCTTCTTAGTTCTTACAGACCTGTCATAGCACCATCAAACGAAAGGAGAAAGTGTTGGAGCAGTAAAATTCAATACAATCTGTCAGGTATCGATATTAGGGATACCCAAAGCAAGGGAGTTAGCGCTCACGCTGACTTTCTCGGATGAAGCAAGACGTATTAAAAGGTCCCGTCCGACCCCAAGGTCGTGGGGTCTCACCCAAGGCCGCGGGCTCCGCATTGCCCGACCCTTTGGGTGCGGGCTCCGTCTCGCCCGACCCCAAGGACGCGCTTTCCGCCTCGCCTGACCCCTTGGATGCGGGCTCCGTCTCGCCCGGCCCCACGGCCGCGGGGGTCTCACCCAAAGCCGCAGACTCCGCCTCGCCCGACCCCTTGGGAGCGGGCTCCGTCTCGCCCGACTCCAAGGCCGTAGGGGTCTCACTCTCACCCAAAGCCGCGGACTCCGTCTCGCCCGACCCCTTGGGCGCGGTTTCAGTCTCGTCCAACGGGGACCCGTACCGCCGCCAACCACTCTAGATTCAAGCGTATGGGCCAGTGTCAAAACTCTGACATCAGGGAAGAGACTAGCACGCCTCGATGTAACCCGTGGCCATGACGGTCCATACCTAAGGATTCACATCAAGAACAGTGTCGGGCGTGCCGGTGCTGTTCTGCTTAACCCTCGTACGAACGCTGACATGCGCGTCAGTTCACCACGACGTCCGCCGGGACGGAATGGAACGCCATGACCGGCAGATGACACCTACGCATGGCGCCAGTGACGGATAGGGCTGCGACGTGGAGTCGTCCCTGTTGACATCTACAGGATCGACGGGACCCGTATGAAAAAGAAGAAGGACACGGCGATCTTGGAAGCCTTCCTCTCTCTCTCGTTCTTCTCCTTTTCCTCCGCTGTAACCCGCGCTTTCCCTTGGCCTATAAAAGGAAAAGCAGGGCACCTTATGAAGGGATGGGATAGATCCGCACAAGAGCACGATACGAGCACACGGCTGAGCAGCGATCGAGCTCTCAGCACCCGTTCATTCCTTTCACCAGAGACTTAGGATCTTTTCCCTCTCTCGCCTGTTTGTAACCCCTACTACAAACCAAGTGCCGGTAACACGAGCAGCAGCAAACTAGATGTAGGGATATTTTGCCCGAACTAGTATAAACCTTTGTGTCCTTCGAGCACACCATCCGAAGCCAGACGTGGAAATACAAATTTACTCGTCGGTGGTCCGAAAACATCGACAGTTGGCATGCCAGGTAGGGGCTTTTTGCGCGTCTCGACGTCCACATCAGGCCTCGGATGGCTATTCACGGCGTTAGCTGGGTCCCGGGCGTGCACGTGCGCTTTGGGAACATGGACTTCATCGTCACGACGGGGAAGAGTTGGTGCAGGCTCCCGTCGCCGTCCAACCTCTCCACTCCGCCGGCCTCGACGTGATTGCCGAGACGCTTGAGGAACTACGGCTGCATGCACCAGAGTCCTGCACCCTCAGGAGCGACCAGCTTCTTGGCTCCGATTATGGGAGGCTAGAGCGCTAGCTCGGTGCCTTCCTGGGACCCCGACTGTCCTGGGAGGACCTAGGCCGCCTCACCTTCTCCTTCGCCAACGTCATAGCACAGCTGGTCGGGGGAGATCCGCTCTCCCCGGAATACCTCATCCGAAGTGCCCCGATAGTGCTCCTGTCTGGTCTCCGCAACGCCGCAGAGACCGGTGGCCACCTTGTGATGCAACGCACGCCTCCATCCCCCGTGAACGACGAGTTCGTGGGGATAACTGAATATATCGAGGGGGATGCAAGGGCCCCACCTCGCCTATGGGTAGAGTAGTTGAAGGCCCGACACCAAGAGATCGAGGAAGCATGACTCCAGCTTGAGCAGAAACACGCAGAGCTCGAGCGCCATGGCGACAGTGGGCGTGTGCGCGTCGTGGCCCGCGACATGAACTGGAGGATCATCGAGGACGACGAAGCCCTCCCACACTTCATCCGAACAAGCCAGAACATCGCTGCTGTGGCGGGCTTGCTCCGGGGGCTTCCGAGGCCCGCGACACCCGAGGATCATCGGGTCCATCATGAGATTCGCACTCTACTCGAGCGTGCGGCGGCGCAACAGGCCGAAAGCTCAATGTCCCAACGACGCAAGCTCGACGCTAGCCAGCGCGCGCCCTCAGAGCAACCCAACAGGGACGTGTCTATCCACCAGGCACAGCAAGGCGACAGGCCGTGTCACAGAACCGACTAATTTATAAGAGCACAAGTACAAAAACAATCGCCGAAACGATCAAATTCTTGAACTTGAGCCCATATAAACCCGGTAGTCAACTGAAATCTCGAAGGATTTCAAACCAACTTGTATACAACCAAGATCATAGTAATTCAACATAACATATCGTACGTTACAACATTTCACAGACGTTCACAAATAGATTACATCATCACAGAGTCATCGTTATTACAAAACAAGTCTTGTAAAACATGCGGAAGCAAATAGTTTAACTTACACACCCGAGTTCAAATACAAATACTGGTTCGCTGATCACAGCCCGCAAAAGTATTCAGATAAGAGAACAGTGATCATGCCCATGATCTAGTCTTCATCACCCGCCGGGTGGAGACAATACTTACAGAATCCCTGATATAGAAGGTCATCTGCAACAAGAGGGAATAAACCCTGAGTACGAGAATGTACTCAGCTAGATTTACCCGTCAAAAACCAAAACAAATGACACCAAGGATTATGCATAGCTTAATGTAGTGGATCTAGCTGACACTTTCTTTTTGCAGAAAAGCATAAGTAATAATGATTAACTCTTAACCTGAACTAGCAGTGACTTTTAGCCATTAACCTGTCAACTATATTAGCACATGTACTAAGCAATCATTTTATTAGGGTGTAAACATTAATAACCATATCAGGTATTCATTGTGGCAACCTTATCATCATCTTCCATTTAACCATATCGTTAAATTAATTGAATCTACGTTGTTGCTGCTCAGTCAAGTTCTCACTATCCGAGAGAGACGGCGATTCGAATCGATTCCTATCTAGCTGGAGAGGTATTCCTAACACAAACCCTGCTTCCCCCGTTAGGGTCGCAAACAAGTCACCGTTGGTACAATTCAGAAGTCGCGAGTCCGAACAGTGCCGCAAAATCAGAGAACCACTCTGCCATGAGTGCTCGATGACTTAACCCGCCCTTGGGCTTACGCCAATGGTTCCCTGCACATCCTTACTTCCATCCAGATTGCGGACCCCTGCTCGCGTCCTCGGCCTGAACCGAGCTACTAGGCTTTGCGGTCGGAACGACTTATCCGGCCAGCTAAGTGTTAGGCTGCGTTCAACATGACATAAGGACATACAGCGTATCGGTCCTTAAACGACTCAGACGGAGTCACTATGTCCAAACCTACACAAGACTCCGCTCGGTCTTAATTCATTATTAACATGGTTCTTTTCCACGATAGCAAATATAGCCAACCGTGATCCACCTCATCCTAAAGCTCGTAGGTGACAGGAAATCACCTGACTTCTACCGCACTAAGCATGGCTAAGCATTTAACCCGTTCCTGAACTTAAATAGGATTCCAGTGCGATATCTGGACAAGGAGGGATATATAATGCAGTAATTGGTTCCAACCAATTTCTATACTTAATGCATCATCAATGAATAAAAGATACTCAATGTACTTGTAAAAACATGGGAGGCTTAATATGCTCAGGGGCTTGCCTTTCAGGAACAAGGAAGACTGGTGGTCAGGGCACTCGGGCAATTCCTCCGCGGCGACTACTTCGTCGGCTTCCTGCACCTCGGGCTCCTCCTCCTGGTTGGCTCCCTCGAACTCCAGCAACGTCACTCCCTCCGGCACACCTATTGCATGAATGCGCAAGATAAATATCATGGATGCACATGAACGAATGTCAGGGATGCTCGGGGAATGCACATGTTCGCTGTAGTTTGCATATTCCAGCTTAAGCTCTATTCAAATCACTTTTACTTACCAAGTTTATACAACCTAATGTATAATTGCTCATCTTCAGTTAATGACTTAGCACCTGCACCTAAGCATATTCTCAAGTTAGGCTAACCCCTAAACAATCAACGAGAACATTGCATCAAGCATACACTCAAGCATTTGTATTTCAGAAAAATGAAGACTATGTAGCGGTACAGTAAACTAGCCATAACTGGAGATTTATAAATCCAAATGACATGCAACAAGACAATCTAGAAAGCTTATGAAATTGTCTACAATTCATTTTTAGACCTCAAAGCATGATTCAACACTTTACCAAGTCGAATTCTTTGATCAACAGAACTCTGTCCTCACAAGACAGAGAGTAAGTAAAACTGGAACCTAACTTTAAACAGTTGTAGTTTCTAAACTACTGGGCCAAATGCCCTCAAATTTTGACAGGAGCTAGATACATAAATTATCTACAACTCTTGTATTCATCACATTCACAGCAAATCAAAATATCATGGGGAACTTCCTAAAGTTCCCAGATCTGTCCAGAGGGACATAATGCAAACAAAATAATTATTAACTTATGATGTAAACAAATAATTGGACAAAACTAACTCTACTCACTTATTACATATATCACAAGAATACCATAAAGTAGGGTGTTCATCACCAAAACATTTCTTTTAATACCTTTCTTAATTTATTTAATTAATTAGAGGAAACAGTAAACATATATGAAAACTACACCATTAAATCTACAAAAATTACAGTAGATACTACATGCTCTAAGTAGACTACCATCAAAATTTCACACCATTTGAGTAAGTATAACAGTCTACACAAAAATGATAAGGCATAATGGCTTAAAATGGCATAATTAGGAAACCTTAGTGAAAAGTGTCAAGCAACAGATTTTATATTTTTCCTAGCATTCTTAAGGTACTAAGATACTACCCACCAAGTTTCATGGTCATAGGATTCCTAGATAATTTACAAAAATTCATACAAGTATCCATCAATGATAACAGAAAAATCTATAACTCAAAAACTATACATGCAATGACTCTCAAATTTTAACCAGAGCTTCTACTAAGCAAGACTAGCTTACCCACAAAATTTCAAAATTTTTGGATCACAGAAACTCAAGATATGATTTAAACAAGTTTGCATGCATTCAAAAACACCTTTCAAGTTCCTATTTAATTCATCCAAAATTTCTACATCATGTGCTTAAGACATATTTTTCTTAAATACTAGACCTCACTGTGAGTCTAACAAAATTTAAATCACACCATTTGGATCTACACATTTGGAGTTACAAAATTTACAAAACAACATTCAAAACTGAAAATTTGAACTATCCTTATGAACACACAGTCACTGACGTGTGGGACCCGGTTGTCAGCCGGACCCACTTGTCAGTGAGACAGAATAGGGGAGGCGGCTTAGACGGCGCGGAACACGGCGAAGCTCGCCGGCGGCGGCTCCTCCGGCAAAACCACGGCTACCTACTTGCTCTGCGTGAGGAGAGGAACTGATTGGTGCAAGTGGCACGACCTAAGACCTAGCGGAGGGGGCTCGTCGCCGATGATGGCGGCACGGCAAAGCTCCGGCGCTAGCTGCCGGCGATGGCAAGCCATGGCTGGCTCAACCGAGCTCGGTACGAGCTTCAGGAGGTCACTACCGTGCTACCCACGCAAAGAAAAGGGGACGGGAAAGCCTCGGTGGTAGTTGGCCGCGTGGAGCTCCAACTCCGGCGAGACCCCATCATGGCAGCGGTGGTGGAAACGGCAATTACGCCCTTACCAAGACCCAATCGGCACGGCTGAGAGGTGGAGGAGGTAGAGGAGAACACGGCGGAGCTATGGTGAAGACGTAGTTCGCGTTTTTGCGGCGGCAAGCAAGCTCTACGACGGCGCAGTTTGCTCGGCAATGGCGGAGTGGCTGAGCTCGCTTGCTGCACGCGATGGAAGGCGACTAGAATGGAGAAAATGAAATGGCGAGTGCGTCAGGCAGGTGGGCGTGAGTTCAAGTCGTGGCCAGCAGCGCCAGGACGTCCACGGCGTGTGGCAGCACGGTCAGATGGCCGACGACGAGTGTCACCCATGCGGCGCTCGTTTTCTGAATTCTGTCAGGTACTGTAGCTTGCATTCAGTTAACTCGATCAGCCTGACAGCCATGTTTGACAGTGTTTGATCTCTTAAACCGTGACAAATTAGTGGAAGCAATGTACATGAAAGTTGTAGAGTTAAGCTAGGTCTACAACTTTGCTTTAGAAATCAACAGCTAAATCACAGAGGATCAAGAGTTGTATCAAGCCAAAGTTGGCCTAATCAAACTGAAATGGCATTTAGGACTTAGAAATATTTTCACGTGTTGAATCAGCTTTCACTTCTGACTTGTGGGTCCTTTTTGAACATGTTGTGCACATTTTTATGACTTGGCTTCTAAACAAAGTTTGTTCCTTATCAAATTTGCTACAACTTTGTTTTAGGTTGCTCAGACATACAAACATCCTAAGCTCCACTTTTTAAACAGTCAAACGAAAGGGGTTTAGGGGTCAAAACAAGTCAAACCACTTTTTGAAATCCTATTTAGGCAACATGATCAATATGAACAATGTTCCAAATGGCATTCTAGGTGTCACTAAGTTGTTTAAGAGAATTATTAGCCACACCACACCTTGATCACACAAGAATCAAGCATCGTATGTACTGAAATAATGAAAAACACATGAAATGTTACAAATGTTTCATAGTCATGTTTCACATGTTTCATGATCTTGTTGCATAGTATTAACTAACTTTGTTTCACTAAAGTGAGTTGCACATGTTGCACTTAAGTGTTGCACACTTTTCATTTCATTAAAGAAACAACACACATGAAATATAATGATACGTTGCAATGTTTCAAAAACATGTTCCATGCAACACAAGCTTATGAATGGATGAATGATGCTCATGTTCATGAAACGCAAGTGCAAATGTGGAAGGCAAACACCTGGGGTGTTACAGGCCGCTTGCCGCGGTCCCGATGCATGAGCGTCTCGGCTTCCACCGTGATGCGCGCGACACCCTCGACGCCCGCAGGCGTACCCACAGTGATGCGAAGGAGGAGGCTAGCCATGGCTACCACCCTCATCATGGTAGACGCTACGACAGCGGCGAAGACCGAAGCCTGAGCCCTGACTTGCCGGGACCTCAAGCCTTTAGCCGACACATCCTCAAACCGCCTTCCCACCGTAGTACCGACCACCGACCAACATCCCGAAATACTCTAGGGAAACGAACCTCGAACTATGGCTTGAGGATTATCGACTTGCTTGCCAAGCTGGTGGAGCAGATAATGATGATTTCATTATCCATAACCATCCATTATTCCTGGCCGATTCGGCACGAACGTGGTTGGAACACTTGTCGCCCAACCGAATCCAAAGTTGGGCAGACCTAAAAGAGATCTTCATAGGAAACTTCTAGGGCACATACATGCATCCTAGAAACCCATGGGATCTAAAAAACTATCAACAAAAGTCTGGGAAAACTCTTCGTGGGTACATCTGGCGCTTCTCCCGGTAGTGCAACGAGCTGCCCAACGTCGCCGACGCTGACGTCATAGGAGCTTTCATGTTTAGGACCACCTGTGAGTCCCTGGTTCACAAACTAGGACATAAGGGCCCACGAACCACCAAAGTGCTCCTTGACATCACCACTAGCCACGCCTTGGGCGAAGAGGCGGTCGGGGCAATTTTTGACCACCTCAAAGGCAAGGCTAAGCAGGACAAGGATGTCGGCGAAGGTGCCTCCAACCGTCCTAGCAAGAAGAAGAACAAGCATCAGCACAAGGGCTCACTCATGGCCGCCACCGACCACAAGGGGGTCGGAAGCCCGCCGAGGGTACCCTAGACCACTTTGAGAAGCTGCTCGAAGGGCCATGCCCGAACCATGCCTGTCCTATCAAGCACCTATACAAGGACTGTGTCCTCATGAAGCGGTTCTTGTTTGGAGGCTCCAACAAGGGGGAGCATAGGAAGGAGCTCAAGTCAGCTGCAGACGATACCGAGGGCAAGGACGATGGATTTCTAGCGCTGGATGGCTACCTCATGATCTTCGGAGGGTCGGCGGCCTATGACTCCAAGCACCGCTAGAAGTTTGTGCATCGCGAGGTCTATACGACTGAGACGGCTGAGCCTACCTTCCTCCGATGGTCGGAGTCTGCCATAACCTTTGATCGGACCGACCAACCAGAAAGCGTCCCACAGCTAGGAAGATATCCGCTCGTGGTCGACCTAATCATTAGCATGAAGCGGCTCACCAAGGTGCCGATGGATGGAGGCAATGGCCTCAACATCATGTACGCTGAGACGCTCGACACCATAGGCATCGACCGAGCGCGCATCCAGCCGACCGGGGCGCCTTTCCACGGCATCGTGCCAGGAAAGCAGGCCGTGCCACTTGGGTAGATCGATCTGCCCATCACCTTTAGAGATTTGACCAATTACAGGACGGAGACCCTTACCTTTGAGGTTGTCGGGTTCCACGGAACCTACCACGCCATCCTGGGACATCCATGCTACGTGAAGTTCATGGCTGTCCCTAACTACACCAATCTTAAGTTGAAGATGCCGGGTCCATGCAGGGTCATCACCATCGGCACCTCCTTCCAACGCGCCTACGAGTGCGAGGTCGAGTGCTGCGAACACGCCATGGCAATTGTTGCCTCCAGAGAGCTTACGGCCATCAGGGAGGAGGTCATCGAAGAAGCACCCGACCCCAAGCGATTGACCAGGTCTTTCGATCCTATATAGGACGCCAAGGAGGTCCTCATAGACCTAGCGGCTCCAAAGGCAAAGTGGTGCGTATTGGCACCACGCTTTCCTCTGAATAGGAAAGCGCGCTAGTCGACTTCCTCTACGCCAACAGACACATCTTTGTGTGGAGACCCTCGAACATGCTAGGCATTCCAAGAGAAGTCACTGAGCATGCCTTGAAGATTGGGCTAGGCTCCAAGCCAGTGAAGCAGCACCTGCGTTGCTTCGACGAGGAAAAACGTAGGGCCATCGGTGAGGAGATTACGAAGCTTTTGGCGGCCAGGTACATCAAGGAAGTATACCACCCCGAGTGGTTAGCTAATCCCGTTCTTGTACGAAAAAGAGTGGGAAATGGAGAATGTGTGTTGACTACACGGATCTCAACAAAGCGTATCCAAAGGATCTGTTTCCTTTGCCATGCATAGACCAAGTAGTCGACTTGACCTCAGGGTGCGAAACCCTTTGCTTCCTTGATGCGTACTTCGGGTACCATCAAATCACGATGAAAGAGTCTGACCAGCTTGCGACATCTTTTGTCACCCCATTTGGATCATTCTGCTACATCACAATGTCGTTCAGTCTGAAAAAACACGAGGCTACGTACCAACGCTGCATGCTCAAGTGTTTTGGGGATCTTATCGGGCAGACCGTTGAGGCCTATGTGGATGACATCATGGTCTAATCCAAACGGGTTGAGTAGGTCATAGCTAACCTAGAGCAAACCTTTATGAAACTCCAAGCAGACGGCATCAAGCTCAACCTCGAGAAATGTGTTTTCGGGGTCCCAAGGGATATGCTGCTGGGTTTTATCGTCTCCGAGTGTGGCATCTAAGCCAACCTGGAGAAGATCTCGGCCATCACAAGGATGGGCCCGATTCAGAACATAAAGGGGTACAATGAGTTACGTGGTGTCTCGCCACGCTCAGCCGCTTTATCTCGCGCCTTGGCAAACGAGGTCTCCCCCTCTACCAGCTTCTGAAGAAGGCCGACCGTTTCAAATGGACGCTCGAGGCCCAAGAGGAGTTTAACAAGGTCAAGCTGCTCCTGACAAAGGCCCTGATCCTGGTCCCCCTGACCAACGGGGAACTGCTTCTACTCTACATTGCGGCCACCACATAAGTGGTCAGTGCCGCCCTGGTGGTAGAGCGACAAGAAGAGGGACACACCCTTAAAGTGCAGTGTCCCATGTACTTCATTAGCGAGGTCTTGTCCGATTCCAAGACCCGCTACCCCCAAATCCAGAAGCTCCTATACGCCGTCCTCATCGCAAAGAGGAAGGTGCATCCCTACTTCGAGTCGCATCTAGTGAGGGTCATGACATCCTACCCTCTTGGCAAGGTCGTCCAAAACCAGGATGCCACAGGAAGAATCGCGAAGTGGACACTCGAGCTGATGGGTCAAGGCATTTCATATGCCCCTCGGACGACCATCAAGTCCCAAGTGCTGGCCGATTTCGTTGCAGAGTGGACCAAGGTCCAAATGTCGCTAGCAGTCGTCGACCAAGAGTATTAAATGATGTATGGCCTTTGTTTTGCCCCTAGGGGTCCAAATGCCGCCAGCAGTCATCGATCAAGAGTACTGGACGATGTACTTCGATGGATCGCTGACGAAGAAAGGCGTCGACACAGGGCTGGCCTTTGTTTTGCCCCTAGGGGTACGCATGAGGTACATGGTTTGCATCCATTTCCCCTCCTCCAATAATGTGGTCGAGGATGAGGCACTCATCAATGGTCTACGCATCGCCATCGAGTTGGGTATCCGACGGCTCGATGTCCGAGGCAACTCCCAGCTGGTCATCGACCAAGTCATGAAGGAGTCAGGCTGCCACAATGCCAAGATGGCTACATATTGTCAAGAAGTCCGTCAGTTGGAAGACAAGTTCGACGGTCTCAAGCTCAGTCACATCCCGAGGCATCTTAACGAGGCGGCCGACGCGCTGGCGAAATGGCGTCCAGCTAAGAGCCAGTGTCGACGGGCGTCTTCGCCAACGATCAGTACAAGCCCTCGGTCCGCTATGAGGAGCTCGAACAAACCGGTGATAGGCCACCTGCCCTGGGCTCGGGGACTAACCAGCCGATGGCTCCATCCGACCCCAAAGTCATGAAGCTTGACGAGGATCCAGCGATAGAGCTCGACCCTCTGGCCTATTGGAGGACGCCCTACCTCGACTACCACCTCTGTGAGGCACTACCGACGGACAAAATGGAGGCTTGGCGGCTCGCGCGTCGCGCTAAGTCCTTTGTCCTTATTAATGGCGAGCTCTACAGGCGAAGCCACATCAGGATCCTACAGCGTTGCATCTCCATCGAACAAGGGAAACAGTTGCTGAGTGATATCCATGGTGGGGTCTATGAGCACCATGCCACGCCTAGGACCCTGGTCGGAAACACGTTCTAACAAGGCTTCTACGGGCCAGCCGTAGTAGCCAACGCTGAACAGATTATGCGCACCTATGAAGGGTGTCAATACTACGCTCAGCAGACCGACCTGCCGGTCCAAGAGCTCCAAACGATCCCCATCACGTGGCCATTCGTGGTATGGGGGCTCGATCTGATCGACCTCTCAAGAGGGCGACCAGGGCCTATACACATTTGCTTATCACTGTAAACAAGTTTATAAAGTGGATAGAGGCTCGACCAATCTCTGCGATCAAGTCTGAGCAAGCCGTGTTGTTCTTCCTTGACATCATCCATCGTTTTGGGGTCCCAAACTTCATCATCACGGACAACAGCATGCAGTTCACCAAAAAGAAGTTCTTTTGATTCTACGATGAGTACCACATCCGCGTCGATTAGGCCGCCATGGCGCACACCTGCATGAACAGGCAGGTCAAGCATGCAAATGACATGGTCCTACAAGGCCTCAAGCCTAGAATCTTCAATCGGTTGAACAAGTTTGGCGGATGATGGGTCACGAAGCTTCTCACGGTGCTCTGGAGCCTTAGGACCAGCCGGGCCACCGACTACACACCATTCTTTATGGTCTATGGTTCCAAGGCTATCCTCTCGGTTGACCTCGATTATGGAGCGCCGAGGGTCAGGGCGTACGACGAACAGGGAGCCGCGACATCCCTCGAGAATGCCATGGACCAGCTAGATAAAGCGCGTGACGTCACCCTCCTCCGCTCGGCCAAGTACCAGCAAGCATTGCGCCGGTATCACAGCCGTCGAGTACGACGTCGGGGACCTGGTGCTCCGCCTCGTTAAGAGCAACAAGAACCGCCACAAGCTCTCTCCGCCGTGGGTGGGACCGTATGTCATCGTGGAGGTGCTCTGACCAGGCACCTACAAGCTCAAGACCATTGACGGAGAAGTCTTCGTCAATGCCTGGAACATCGAACAACTACGTCGCTTTTACCCTTAATTTACGCATACTTTCTCTTATCAGTTTTGCTATCAATTCCTCGATCTTTAGTGACACCCAACCCCAGCAACAAACGCTGAGTAAAATTGGTCGAACTGCAAGAAACCTCAGCCCCAATGGCTACGACATTTTTGCTCACCAGTGTGATCAGAGTTTTTTCCGCACCCCGAGCTTCTTAAGCTTTAACTACGGAAAGAGCCAGGACACATTTAGGAGTATATCCACCTGGCAAACATTCTTTGTGCTCGACCCTCTCTCACGTTAAGACCTAGAAGAAAGGGTTACAGAAACAAACGCTGAGTAAAACTGGTTGGACTACAAGAAACCTACGCCCCAGTGGCTATGATGTCTTTGCTCACCAGCGTGATCAGAGTTTGTTCACCCGCACCCCGAGCATTATAGCCTTAACGACGGAAAGGGTCGGAACGTATTAACCTTTTTATACAAAAAGGGGAGAAGGGCTAAAAATCTGTTTGGCCATAACAAAATTTAAGAGCTTGTCTATTTATTATAAGTTCGCCGCCTGGCTTATCTGCCTAACTAATTTCTTGGGTGGGGTGATCTCATCCTCTATCTCCGTAGGTAAGTCCTGTGCCAGTGGGTCACCCAAATCGATCGGACGGCTTGGCCCGCTGTCGAGAGATGGGTAGGGAGCAGTAGGATGCCCCATGTGGGTTATGCCGACTCTATCACGAACGACGGACCCGGATTCCACTCGAACATATCCGGTAAGAGCTCTTCGAACCCGTCAGTCGAGCCATCAAGGTAAGTCCAGTGCCAGCGGGTCACCCAAGTCAATTGGATGTCTCGAGCCGCTACCAAGAGATGGGTCACCCTTAATTTACGTACGTTTTCTCTTATTAGTTTTGCTATTGGCTCCACGATCTTTAAGTGACGCCCGACCCCAGCAACGACAAGGGGTTGGGCCTCACTCGGGGGCTGGTAAGAGTATGTCTATTCGGTAGACATTTTCTATGCCCGACCCTTTATCACGTTAAAAACGTAAATGCAAGGTTTACGGAAACAAACGCTGAGTAAAACTAGTCAGAACGCAAGAAACCTATGGCCTAGTGGCTACGGCGTTTTTGCTCACTAGCATGATCAGAGTTTTTTTTACCACACCCCGAGCTTTAGCCTCTGCCTTCCTAGGAAGGGTTTGGAGGGGCCCACCGGTGGAATCTCCATCGAGAAGAGGCCAACGGCTCACCCAAGTCGATTGGACGGCTCGGGCCACTGCCGAGAGACGGGTAAGGAGCAGTAGAATGCCCTATGCGGGTTATGCTGACTTCGTCACGAACGACGGACACGGATTCCACTCGGACATAGCCGGTAAGAGCTCCCCAAACTTTACCAACCCCCACTTTACTTTTCTAGTGCATGAGCATTCATTCATCCACTCTCATACATCCAAGCATCGCATATGCAATTATTGCATCACGACGCATTGCAACGCGACACGAAGGGATAGTCATCTCATTCAACATGAGCGATAACCAATCAGGGTTCAAAGGCTAGCCCACGAAGGGCTCGAGGCCGCCTCGCATCAACATGAGCGACAACTGACTGGGGTTCAAAGGCTAGCCTACGAAGGGCTTGAGGCTGCCTTGCGTCAAACAGAGCCAGGGGAGAAAACATAGATGAGCCCCAGCGGCCTTCGCCCGACCCGCTCCCACTCAGAAGCGAACAAGGTCATCTCGACCTTCTCATTCGATCCTAACCTTGATCCATGCCCACAGAATCTCCATCGAGGAGAGGCCAGCGAGCCACCTGAATCGGTCTCCGGAACGACTCGGGCATCTACCGAAAGACGGGTTAAGGAGCAGTGGATTGCCACATGAGGGCTATGCCGACCCCGTTACAAACGACGGACCCAGATTCCACTCAGACATGCCGTTAGCGAGCTCACCGAGCACAACACTCGAGCCATCGAGGCAAGTGATGTTAGCTCAACCCCTCCGGTTGTAGAAACCACGGATGGGGTGACGATCACAAAGACGAGCCGACCCTCGATCGGACCCCCGCTACGCGTGGGGGATCGAGGAAAGTTGGACTCACAAGGAGACCAAATGCGCGGTCATAGAATGATGACTCAGATCCTAGGGAGGGGGTACGTACAAAAACTAAAAATAATATTTCTAAAACAAGAGACGCTTTCTCTTACTAGTTTTTGCTATCGTCCCCTCGATCTTTAGTGATTCCCGACCCCAGCAACGGCAAGGAGTCGGGTCTCACTCGAGGGCTGATAAGGATATATATATACCCTTTCTAAAACAGTCACCGTGCCCGACCCTTTCTCACGATTAAAAACCTAGAGGCAAGGTTTGCGGAAACAAACGCCGAGTGAAACTGGTCGGACTATAAGAAATCTATGCCCTAGCGGCTACGGCACTCTTACCAGTGTGACCAGAGTTTCCCGCCCACACCTCGAGCTCTACGGTCTTAACAACAAGAAGGGTCGGAACGCATTAACCCTTTTTTACACGTAAAAGGAGAAAGAACAGACTTGTTCAACCAAAATGAAAGAACAGACTCATTCAAACGAAACAAAAGGGATGGAACTTGTCCGCTTATTACAAAAACAATCGCCCGACCTATTAAGCTAACTAGCCCCTTCGGGGGAGAACTATGCCTTCTATCCGGTCCGCTAGGTCCTGCGAAAGGGGAGCCACCGTCGTTTCCATCTCCTCTAGCTCGTGGACTTTATAACCGGGCGCGTAGCCATGGCTCATCGCCTCTAGATCGATGTTGTCCCCATAATGTGAATGAGCACTCGTGAAGGACTGATTGACCCTAGTGCGATGGCCATTCCTCTCGAGTTGGCGCACCTGAGCCATGATCTCGACGTCATGAGCCGTGAATGAGCTGGTCCCCTTCGACCGCACCACCTCAAGGTTGTCGCAGACCACTCCGAGGGTGGTGCTCAGGATATCGAGCTCGTCACTCTTCGCCTGAAGATTTCTCCTCACCTCGGTGAGATCCATAGCCAGCCCAGCAGAAACGCTCTCAGCCTTTACCTTCCGGGTCGTCTCTCTTTTTGAGCTCAGCCTAGAGGGAGCCAACCTTCTGCTATGCGTCATTGCGCTCTTGGTAGGCCTAGTCACGCTCTCAAAAACCCTGGTCGCACTCCTCGCGAGCCACGCCGCGTTCCGAGCAAAGCCTCTCCATGGTTTGGATCTGCTCATCCCGCTCCTTGCGTAGCTAAGCGACCGTCACGGCATCTAGGATCACCCTTTTCTCTAGGGACATGAGCTTCTCCTCGGCCCCGAGCTTCAGATCCCTTTCTTTCTCAACCTCGCCTAGAAGGTCAAGGATCCGCTGGCGGGATTCGGCGTCCGTCTAGAGCAACTCATCCTGCTCCTTCCTGACCCTGGCGGCTTCTTCATCATCCTTCCACGACCTCGCTGACAGGGCCTCGAACGCCTTCTCGTTCTCATCAGCATCCCGATGGGCCTCGGCCACCCATGACCAAAAATTGGTTGCCTCCTCGATGAGGCGAGTCAGCTTGACCACCCTTTGTTGGGTGGCAACAAGCTGAGCTGTCACCTCCCCACGTAGCCGCGCCTCCTCGACGAGGCGGTCCTAGGCTTCCTTCGGTTGACGAAGGAACCAAGATTTCCCCTGGCTGCGAGCTATAAGGGACTACAGGGAGACGATGGTCAGGATACAAAAAGTATAGAGGAAGAAAAGAGCAAGAAGCAGGACCAAGCAATACCTGCCCGGAGGGAACAACAATGTCGTGCAATGTGTCCATGGTGTGGTCTAGGGTCTCAAGCACGGACGCGATCCCTACGGCGAGGCTCTCCTGCTCCATGCTCTCTGCGGCATCGTCAAGGGTAAAAATCGTCAACGTCGGATCCTGAGGACCTGTCCACTGGAGCAGGGGCTCACCCTGCGCAGGCGAGCCGCTGCCCACTGACGTCAGGGTCAGGGATGACTCCCCACTGGCCCCAAGCGCCATCGACCCCTCTCGCCATGACGTCCCTGCCAGGACGCCCCCTCCGACGATGGAAGGGGTCAGCGATGCGGACACGAACCTCTCTCCCAGCACCACGACTCCAAGGGACCCCTCGGCCGAGTCCCCCTCTGTCCGGCCCATGCCAGGCACCGTTGCTAGGGCCGCCGATGGCACGGGTCTCACCGATGCCTCAGGCGACACGGCGATTGCGCCTGACTGTGACCCATCTGTCACGGTCGCCACCACCTCCACCTGCGTCGGCAGGGCCACGATCGGTTGCGTCGTGCCCGCCACGATCGACGCCACGAGCGCGGTCGTCCGCCCCATCCGCCCCACCGTTGGCAGTAGTATCGTAGCTGTGACCGTTGCTCTGCGACCTCCGAAGGCGCCCCTTGAACGCCCGCATCCACCTGTCCCACCGAGGGCATAGGTGCCACCGTGGGTGGCGACTGACCGGCCGACGACGCGGTCACACTAGCACCGCTCTCGTCCGAAATAGGTGCGACACCAACCGACGACTGCCGCCTCGATTGGAGGGCGATGCTCTTCTTCGGCGCTAGCGCCAAAGGATTTCGCTACCTACCGACGCTGCAAGGGACGAAAAACATAAGTCACGGTGAAATTTGACTAAAATAGGAAAAACAGAGGAATGAATAACTCACCTCAGCGCCGTCGGGCGACCGACGCATTTGGGGGATGAACCACCTAACCCTTCTTCTGCCTTGTCGGAACGAGGCCGTTTCGAGCCTACCCCCCTGCTCCTGGGAAGAGGGGCTCGCCCCTAGCAGCTCCTGGGGCACATTGGCAGAACGCTCCGCTCCCCTTGGCTCTTGGGGCGCGATAATGGAGCTGCCTGTCTCCGCTAGCACCTCAGGCGCGACGGTAGAGCCACCCACCTCTGTTGGCTCCTAGGGCAGGCCGACGGTACGTCCCGCCTCCGCTGGCTCCCCAGACGTACCCTCCCCTCCATGGAACGAGAAGGGCCCCGACACCTGCAAGGATGAACCGATGCCTGTCAGCGTATCCTCATTCTCCAGGTTGTCACACTCAATATCGTCGGCTACCGTTTCTTCTTCCTCCATCACCTCGTCGTCATCACCATCGTCATCATCATCATCGTTGTCAGTGTCCTCCCCTCGTTCCCACGCCCATAGCTTCCGCTTCTTCTTCTTCTTCTTGTCCTCCTTTGCCTTCCTCAGCCACTCGCCCTCGGCACGATTTGCCGCCCTCACAGCCGAATCCCTCGGTAGCGGCGCCGGGTGATCCATGAGGATGAGGTCCCTCGACTGGTCCTGCCCCTCTCAAAGTTAGTCTCACGGGGTGGGAAAATCAATTAAAGAGAAGGCAAGAGAAAGGGAAACTTACGAAGACAACATAGCCTGGCTTCGGCTGCATTGGAGGATGCCCTAGCACTGGGTAGATGAAGTCGAGGGCGGCACCCGTGTCGTCCCACAAAGGCTCTATTGCCTCCTTGATGCGTTGTGTGATCTCGGAGTTGGGGAGCGTTCCCTCAGCGAGCGCCGTTCCGTCGAACGACACCTCAAGCGCCATCGTGTATAGCGGGAGCACACGCGTCATCAACGGCGCCACCCTCCTCGCGTGGTAAGCCCCGATGACGCCTGACCCTTTCAGGCCGTTCTCCTTCAGGATGTGGATGGCGGCGATGTGGTCTCGGATCTTCTTCATGTCCTTCTCCGGGACGCCCCACTTCCTCCACTGCTCCGGGCTTCTTTGATCAGGCGCCCGGTGAACTCCGACAGAGGGGCGGCGACGTCATTCTTGAGGTAGAACCACTACGAGTGCCACCCCTTGTTAGACGTCGAGATCCGCATGGACGGGTACTCGCCAACCCGATTGTTCCGAAGTTGGATGCCGGTGCACCCCATCGGCATGTGCAGCTCCTGCCTGTCGCCCTTCTCCTTCTCCTTCTTCTTCTGGAGGTTGACAGCGAAAAAATACCTCCACAAGTCGAAGTAGGGGCTGATCCCCCAGGAATCCTTCGCACAGTGCGATGAACGCCGCCATGTGCTAGATCTCGTTGGGATTGAGATGCTGTAGCTCAATCTTGTAGAAGTGCAGCAACCACCGGAGGAATTTGTGGGCGAGGGTCGCGAGCCCACGCTCGTGGAAGTGGGTGAACGACACCACGTAGCCGTCAGACGGCGACGGCGAATCCTCGTTGCTGGGCAGCAACCACTCCTCAGCCGAGGTCCGCACGCGGAGAAGACCGTGACGGACGAGGCCCTCCATGCGCTGGAAGGTGATGTCGGAATGGCACCACGGATCCATTACAGGTGGGAGCGGAAAGATGCGAGCTCAACGACGATGGAGATACAGAGGCAGGAAATCTAAGCATTAGCGGCAGCGGCGTGGCTGCGGAGGTAAGGATGCAGGCGTGCGTATGAAACATGAAGGGCTAACCCTTTGATTTTATAGGGACGACGGGTGCAAGAAAACCAACTGCCCGCATAGATCTTCGCGCCTACCATGACCTAGCACCACGTCTCGTCGTGGGGCATGCACACGCAACCTATGGCCGTCCCCTCGAAAAACATGTTGGACATTTTGCCTCCCTAAACAGGCCACGACCCGTCATAGGTAAGAGGGATACGGAGCTAAAAACGCTCCTACGACCCGTCTAGGCCCAGGAGTTCGAAGGTTGGCCCACCAACGGGTTCGACAACCGCTCCGGGCACCTTTAGAGTGGGGGTGGAAAGGGATGGGCCCGCTAGCGGCAAGTACCCGGCGCACGAGCGCCGTGGGCATCCCGGCCCACGTTCGAGTCTCAGCCGGATACGATCCATAGTTTTTTCTCAAAGAAAGGCAAAGAGCCCTCGGGACCGGTCGAACGGATCCAAGAACTATATGAATTGACCGCTGAGAATCTAGAGTCGGTCACCAGCTGACCCAAGCCAGGCCCCCATGAACAGGATGCCGGGGCCCACTCGGACATGCCCGTTAGTGAGCTCACCGAGCGCGACACTCGAGCCATCGAGGCAAGTGACGTTAGCTCAACTCCTCCGGTTACGGAAACCACGGACGGGGTGACGATCACAAAGACGAGCCGACCCTCGACCGGACCCCTGCTACGAGCGGGGGCTCGAGGAAAGTTGAACTAGCAAGGAGACCGAACGTGCGGTCACAGAACGACAGACCCCCATAGGGGCCGAAATCAGGAAAGGCCTTTTTCGACCCACCAAATCTCACGACTATACCCCTGAGGGGTCCAATCACGACGAAAGAGAACCGCCATCCTACCGGGACACGCCGCGGGCTACAAAAAGAAGGCCAAGGCCCTCGAAGTCCCCCCGTCCGGAAAAGCCTCCAAAGGAGTATTCTACTTCTCCGTAGGCTCATGGGCTACTGTCGAGAATCGATATTAGGGTACCCAAAGCAAGGGAGTTAGCGTCCACGCTGACTTCCCCGAATGAAGCAAGATGTATTCAAAGGTCTCGTTCGACCCCAAAGCTGCGGGGATCTCACCCAAGGCCACAGGCTCCGCCTCACCCGACCCCTTAGGTGCAGGCTCCGTCTCGCCCGACCACAAGGACGTGGTTTCCGCCTCGCCCGACCCCTTGGGTGCGGGCTCCGTCTCACCCCACCCCAAGGCCGCGGGGGTCTCACCCAAAGCCGCATACTCCGCCTCGCCCGACCCCTTGGGAGCAGGCTCCGTCTCACCCGACCCTAAGGACGCGGTTTCCGCCTCGCCTGACCCCTTGGGTGCAGGCTCCGTCTCGCCCGACCCCAAGGCCGCGGGGGTCTCACCCAAAGCCACGGATTCTGCCTCGCCCGATCCCTTGGGTGCGGGCTCCGTCTCACTCGACCCCAAGGGCGCGGTTTCTGTCTCGTCCGACGGGGACCCGTACCACCGCCAACCACTCCAGGTCCAAACGTATGAGCCGAGCCTAGGTCAAAACTCTGACATCAGGGAAGAGACTAGCACGCCTCGATGTAACTCGTGGCCATGACAGGACATACCTGAGGATTCACATCAAGAACAGCGTCGGACGTGCCGGTGCTGTTCTGCCTAACCCTCGTACGAACGCTGACAGGCGCATCAGTTCACCACGATGTCCGCCGGGACGAGAATGGAACGCCATGACCGGCGCGCATGGCGCCAGTGACGGACAGAGTCGCGACGTGGAGTCGTCCCTGTTGACATCTACAGGATCGGCGGGACCCGTATGAAGGAGAAGGATCCGACGATCCTGAAAACCTTCCTCTCTAGTTCTTCTCCTTTTCTCCGCTGTAACTTGTGCTTTCCCTTAGCCTATAAAAGAAAGAGCAGGACACCCCATGAAGGGGATAGGGCCAGATCCGCACAAGAGCACGACGCGAGCACACGGCTGAGCAGCGATCGAACTCTCAGCACCTGTTCATTTATTTCACCAAAGACTTAGGATCCTTTCACTTTCTCGCCTGTTTGTAATCCCTACTACAAACCAAGTATCGGTAGCACGAGCACCAGCAAACTGGACGTAGAGACATTCCGCCCGAACCAGTATAAACCATTGTGTCCTCTGAGCACACCATCCGAGCCAGACACGTAAATACAAATTTACTCGTCGGTTGTCCGAAAACATCAATTCACCATCAACCAATGGCCAATGTTTGAACATCTATGAACCCAGCAGCCAATGCAACTAATAAAACAGAAGTTGAGCATAAAGAAAACTGTTTTACAAGAGCTGAAGGATGTCAACTGTTCATGAATTATCACATGACAGCTTTCTATGCAAGATAACGATATAATTTTCTATCTACTTTGTCTCTTTCCAAGAATTCACGCTCAATTAGAGATTCGATGCGCTTCTTTATGACAACAGGGTTTGGCAAGAAACGTGCTTGTAATTGCTTGGTAACCTCAGCTACAATGCTGTTATGATCCAACACCCTCCGTGATTTCATGATCCTGACAATGGCTGCCTCGATCTGAGGTTTCCTGTCCTCCTCAACCCGTTGGCGAGTCTCCTGTTTCTCTGGTTCAGATTCCTTTTGTGCTACCACTGTCCCAATCTTCACTTTAACAAGCCTGCTTGTGAACTTATCATTAAAGTAGAATGTATCATCCTCCGATATGTCCTTGCTCATGGGCTCCTTGCGGAGAACATTCTTCCCCTTGACACAAGCAAGGGACTGCAGACATCTCTTTAGGTCTGAGGCAGGTATCTCAGTATCCCGTTCAATGTCTTTGTAGGTCAATCCATCAGCATTGTTAAACAGCATGAGAACACACATCTGATAAGTGGATACATTCAGTTCATGCTTCTGGACTTTTCCAAATGTGGCTTTTATGTCAGCTGTACCCATGTTTGTTTGCCATGTCAATCTCCGGCCATTGTGAGTCCCAAGATAATATGCCCGGAACTTCTCACATACTGTAAGAATTTCAGTTGGAAGGTTGCAAGGAGGACTGGGCTGCGTAGGCCAAGAACCAGTTGTCAAAATGTGGACATCAAGCGTAGGGCCATCCCCGAGTTCCTCAGACTTCTTGGCATAGAAGTCTTGCATGGTGTCCTGGGAGGTTTTCATATCAGTGAACATGCCCTCTAGCTTCGAAGTGAACTGGTATCCACATTCTGTCTTGAGTTTAACTATCATACTTCTTTCAGCATCATCAGAAACAGTTTTGCCAGACAGGAGCCTTTTCGCCAAATGCTGCTTATAGTACTTTTCAAACACATCCTTCTCCTGGAGGTATCGGAACAGCATCATGACTTTGTCCAGTATAACCTCCACATCTTCTTCTGTGGCCCCTTTATGTCCTTTGCGGAGTTTGTCATCAACATATAATGATATGAATTCAGGTGATCGGTTGTTTAAGTTGATGAAATACTCAAAAGACGAATTCAGAGCATTCTGGAAGGTTTTGTCATTGCCAAAAGCAACACTGATGATCTTATCATGCTTGTCCTTCTCATTTAACAAGCGTTGGACAAATTCGACTGGATCTTTCAAACTTTCTGGATCCGTCACTAACTGCTTCCCTGTTTCCCTCAGGTAAGAAGTCATGACATCTCTAATCGTTGATAACCCATCAGGAACCCTTCGGAACAAGGAATACATCCGACCCAAATCTTCATACCTGTCATCTACTAGCACGTTAACAAGCCCTGAATTTTCCATGTGAACCAATCTGTGCATGTGATTGGCAATCATCTCTTTCTCCACTACACTAGTTATCTTTGCCTCACTGCCAGCATCCAAATAGTGTGAGACACGCTCCATTTCCTCATTTAGACGCCTCTCGGCCTTCTTAAGGTAGTTCCCACAGTCACAGCACTCAATGAACTCTTGAGACTCCACACTGTAGAAGCTGGCTGAAACATCCAGAAATGGTTTCTCAAAATCGTCTTGATACACAGCAGGACCCAGATCCATCAGCATCTTTGTTATGCTCCTCATCAGGCCTCTGTTAATCACTTCACCCATTCTTTCCCCTTTTATAAGATCCAAAAGGGTGTTAACCAGCCGACTATGGATCATGGGGGAGTGAATTATGTGATCCCTCCACAAATTCAGACCAAGCTCATGAACAGGTGTCCTATGAGATGTAGGGACATATGTCCTGTCCATGTACATAAGAATATCTCGTATCATCTGTAGCGCCTTGTTGTGATCCATCCACTTTGCATTCAGCTCCTCCAAAAATAAACCACCCTGTGCAGCCTCTATTGATTTTGATATTTCCTTCAAGCGCCATGTCATCGTGTTCTGAAGGCCATCATACAGCTTCTCACCATACTTGTGAAGCACCATGTTGTAGGCACTCCTGCATAGAGAGAGAGAGAGAGAGAGAGAGAGAGAGAGAGAGAAAGTTACAATCAGGCTAGGCCACACTATATCTTGGTGTAGTGCACCTGCATCTACGTGCCACACCAGATATTTTTGTACAGTAATTAGTGCTAGTAAATTTGCTAACTAATTTTCTGCAAAAGAAAAAAAAGGTTCAACAGGCACAGATTCGGAGAGACTATAATACGTAAATCAAACACAAATCTACTGCTCACATAGTCACATGAAGTGCAATGTAACATCAGTTCCTACATACAACTTAGTCTCGAATAATCACGGTTATTAGGTATCAAAATCTGTACAGAGGGGTACGAAGGATCCACAGGAACTGGTGTTCCGCTAATAATCATCCCGAACAGACACAATTTTGCCCGAATTTGCACAAGTCGCTACTCCAGAAACACATAATGATTCTTCGAATGGCCGTCAGCGGAAGGCCGAAAGGCGGCGATAGCCAGGTAAGGTGAGTTGCGCGGGGTGGGTTGTGGGGGTGTGGACCAACCTGTAAAGCTCCTCGAAGGAGAGGCCACTGGCGTTGTGGTTGTAGATCTCGTGGATGGCGTGCTCGAGGACCTTCCATGTACGCTCCGCGTACTTGGGGTCGAGCTCTACACGGTTCTTGAACGCCTCGATCTTGAAGTTGCGCTTCCTCGGCGGGCCGCCGTTGCTCATCGCCGCCAGACGTTAGGGTTCGGGGGGCGGGGCGGGGCGGGTGGGTGGACGCGGGCGGAAGCGGGGTGGACACTGTACACAGGGAGAGCGGCGGCGGGGAAGAAACCCGATGGGGAAAACGAGACGGCTCCTCCCTTCTCTCTCTTTTTTCCCCTTTTATATATCAGTTTCTCGCTTTTTTTTCTTTTTTTTAGTGGACTTTTTCTTTCTTTCTTGATGATGAACCGATGACGCATGTCTGCCTTCCCACGGTCCCACCATGTCAGGTTAATTACCGCAACCCGTTAGGCCCACACTACATTGCCTTCATCACTCGAGCGGATTAGCTGCAATTGCTTCACCGGCCAGCCTGCCAAGCCCGCAAGATGTCCATTTGCGACCCCAAGAGATCGCAAGCCGCCGATTGTGTTCTACTGCACGTCTGCACCTCACGCCGCAAGCCATGGCAGTCTTCAAATTTCCCCTTGATAGAAAGAACAGGCTCGAAGAAGGCACTCCGGGTAGAAACATCAAACATGGCGCCGGCGAGTCGTCTTGGTGACCACCGCCGGCTGTTGGGCACGGCCTCGGCGTCGAATGGTGATGGGGCGTCGCCCGGCTCAAGCAGACCACCGCGAGCATGGCAATTCCACTTGCGATCTTGGCATTAGCATCACGGAGAAATTGACTGAGTGCGAGTGTTGCGGCAGATTTTTTTCGTGACCATGTGTAAGCACGTTTTTATTAATTAAAAAGAAAAAAAAAATACAGCATAAGATCCCAGTAAGCCTGGACTTATCAAGAGCAACTCGGACCTTAGAAGACTAGTCCCACAAAGAACATCCACAAAATTTATGATTCAGTAATCGATAATGCTGCAGAACATACGTATGAAACTTTTAAAAAATTGGATGCTCTGCTGCAAGCTCGCTCTAGCGACCGGCCCAACAGGCCTATCTACGCTCTCTCCTCTATATACTCCGTCTACACTGCGACAGCTGACAGAAATCCCCAACTCCTTGCTTCAATCGTCGCAGCTCACCGTGCCGTTCGCCTGCCCCAAGCCGCCTCGCGGTGGCGCCCTCATCCCACGTCGAGCCGCGCCACGTCTACCGCCATACCGTGCTCCATCCCCCGCCGCGCCCACTCCGCCTCGCCGTGCCGTGCCCGGTCCCCACCTCTGTGTGTCGTGCTCCGTCCCTCGCCGCGTCGCGGTGCTGCCAACGCCGCCGTTCCCCACCACGCGATCATGGTTGTTGTCGACACCGGCACCACCACGATGCTCGACCTCAGCTCGACATCACGAGATCCGGAGTGGCCAGTCCCGGAGCGGGCTTCTCTGGCTGCACCTCACGCTCCCTTCCTTCCTCGAATGTTGCAAGCGCGTGTTGCAAGCGTATGTTTCAAGTATTTCAGGTGTTCTATATGCATGTTGCAAGTGTTTCATGTGGATGTTACAAAAGTAGATCAGGATATTGCATATGTTGCAATGGCTATACACATATGTTGCAAGCGTCTGTTCCAAATGTTTCAGCTGTTTTCAGACGGATGTCGCACGTACGTGTTTTTATCTGGGTGTTGCATATGTTTCACACTTATGTTGTAAATGTTTCATCCGGATGTTTGCATATGTTTTCACACGTATGTTGCAAGTGTTTCGTCTAGATGCCGCATATATTTTGCAATGGCTACACACGTGTTTCCCTCATGTTTCAGACGTACGTTGCAAGTGTTTCAACTACATGTTACAAATGTTTCCTCTAGATGTTGCAAAGCAAATCTGGTGTTGTAACTGTTGCAGTGGACCTCATTTGCAGCAGTCGCCTACTGCAGCTACAGCTACTGGGCCTGCTTGCATGCACGTTGGTGTGGAGGGGTGCGAGCGGTAGGCATGAGAAATCGGGGGCGCATATCGAGACAGCGGGCGTGGAATATGGAGCGACACGGGACACGGAGCAGGCACTGGACACGAAGCGGTGCAGACCCCCATGTGAAACAGGCGTGCGATGCGGGGTATCTGGATATGCTAGCCCCCGTTCAGACGTCCGAACATTAGCCTTTCCCGTATGGAAGGCTAAGAGTGACTGCAAGAGGTGGTTGCGTGTCACGACTGCGTGTCGCACTTGCTGCGGTGACAGCGAACGTCGCGGCCGTGGTCGTCCCTTCATCTATAAGCCTATTCGTTTCAGCTGGATTGGCTTATAAGTCCATGGCTAAAGTACTGTTGGCTGGTTTGGTGTGAGAGAAAAACAATGTTGACTGACTGATAAGCCAAGCTAGATACAGGCAGTTACAGGCTGCCGAACAGGCTGTATATGCATCAACTGCACTGCCAAATGGCAGTACGAGCAGTCAACAAACGCCAAGCAATAATATGCATGCTTTACGAGAAAATGTTAAATGTCTTAGCGTCGCTATAGCTTGCTTAGCATATTTCTGAAGGCCCCGCTGAATGCCTTAGCCCACTGTTTGCAATATTGCCTGGGATGTAACTTGGCATTGTGCGGCGTGATGCAGCGTCGTGCAGTATTACTCAGCATTGTGCAGCGTTCCATATGTGTCAATCTGTCCTCAAATTAGTTCAATTGACTTGGTTTACTGTAGTATTGCATCTCCCAATAGCGACCACATGTGTTGAGAGAGCATTTTCTATGATGAGTTTAGTCAAAATCATATTGAACAATAAGATAGTTGATAGTGTTCCGAATGTTTTTCTTGTTATCATTGACAGAGCCATTTTTCCAAAAATTAGTGTTGTAATCTTATATGGTGTGTAATTTTTTATGCGTACTCAAACTATTTATAGATTGCTTATGCTAACTCCTTTTTTGATAAAAGGGTACCTCACATCTTATATATCTTGAGAAAAAACAAAAAGTAGTGCAAAAGATAAATAACAAGACACAAAATGGTCTTTTTAGAAAATAAGAGTACATCAAAATCATGGCGTGACGTACCGGTGGAATTCTAGGTATGCCACGGCACTTTCCTCCGAATACCGGAAACGTTACTGTAACTTGCAAAGAGATTCTTCTTAGCAAAAGCAACATAGAAAATTGTTATTTTTTCTCATAGGTTTTCTTTATGATTCTCTCTTATCCTTTCTAGTTGTTCTTTCCTTCATCCCCTGAAATGAGCTGACCCAGTATGGGAAAAGATGGTATTCTGATTTGGATTTGGTATTAACTAATCACTTATCAACATAAATAATACGTGGCACCGTACCCACTGACCCACGGAACAATAATTATATCATCGTGACATTGTTGGTAAGCAAAATATGCCTGGGCCACCTCAAAGTTAGACGCTTAACTAGGAGAGCCTTTACTATTGACTTATTACCCTTCGTTCCTTTTTAATAGTCGTTCTCATTTGTCGACAAGTCAAACATACTCAATTTTAATAAATATATACAAGAAAAAATATTATTACTTATGGTATATAATTAGTATTATTAGATAGATCGATGAATCTATTTTCATAATAATAAACTTATCTAGAGATATAAATGTTGTTGATATTTTCTACAAACCTAATCAACTTAAAAACTTTAACCAACATGAATACCATATTGACTATTAAAAAGGATAGAGAAAGTACATATGATGGCATGCCATGTTGATCTATACACATATCGGTTTAAAGCGCGATAGATTTCTTCATTCTTCACAAGTTATAATAGCATGTTGAAGCAAGGTGCTGAGTCCGATTCCAAAATAAATTAAAATACGAACTGTTCCGTGGTTTAACACTCTCTTACGTATGACGTATCCATATGAGTTAAGTGTTGGGCCATGGTGTGGAGTCGATTATACTCTCTTCGTTCCAAACTGTAAGTCATTCTAGTTTTTGTAGGTATCTTAACGGATGAGGGAATATTTGGTAGTTAGATTCAAAAAAACCAAAAAATGCAAACTAATCAACAGCTGTGGCTTCCCTGTTTTCCTTTTAAAGAAATGTTAAACAGCGATTCTAACACAGCAATCAGAGTGGCGCAGCGGAAGCGTGGTGGGCCCATAACCCACAGGTCCCAGGATCGAAACCTGGCTCTGATATATTTTTTACTTTCGACGGCGACGCTACGATTTTTTGTTCTACATTTTTTTTATTTTTGGCGACGGCGACGCTATGCGAGCCTCAGCAGGCCCAGCCCAGGTGAATAATGCAGCCCACGAACCAATTTGCGCAGGCATGTTTGTACGAGCCCATTGGGCTACACCGTTACATCTCGTCACACGTTGGAGCGCGTGCATGAAGCTGGAGCGTGCTCCCTTTCTCAAAAAAAAAAAAAAAAAACACACTAAACTGCTAAAGGTTCTCTTCTCTTCTAAAGTTCTATATGACCCCTGAGCAATATCGTTATATTAGTCCCTCGCTTTTTCTTGTGCGCATGCATGCGCCCTCACTCCCTCAATACGCTCACAAAGGCGCATACGCACGCAGAAGCAAACAACCTCACCGCATGTTATTGTTATCACCATATGCATGCATGCACAAGCACACTGTGCCCTCTGCCACAGTGCGAGCACGACCGATCCGAGGCACGCATGGAGTGGACCGATCGCGACGCGCGCTGGACATTACATGGTGGCCATCCTACGCGGCTCCGGTCCATCACTGCTTGCTGCGCTCTCGATCCCTCCTCTCCTCTGTCCTCTCTCTTTCCGCCTGTAAAGGAGCACCGCGCGCGCGCACAGTCGCATGCATGCATCGATCTTTGCCCTTGACCTTTTCCCAAATATTAATAAAGCTAATCCGTGTTTGCTTTTATTAGAGAGTAATTAGTACTTAAGCTAGCCCTGCTGCCCAGGATCCATTTCCTGGTATTAACTTGCTCTGTCATTAGAGCAGAGCTCTGACAAGATATAGCACAGATGAGATGATATACGTATCCGATCCTCTGCGCAGCGCAGCAGTGAGCATGGATATGCCGGCTGGCTCAGTCACTCCTCACTCGTACCCCTTGTTTAAATTCAGGGCCTAAAGCTTAGAGTGTCACGTCGGATGTTGTATGGGGTGTCATCGAGTATTTGGATAGTAATAATAAAATAAATTACACAAGTCATCAATAATCCGCTAGACGAATTTATTAAGCCTAATTAATCCATCATTAGCACATGTTTACTGTACAACCACGTTGTCAAATCATGAACTAATTAGGCTTAAGAAATTCGTCTCGCAAAGTAGTCACAATCTGTGCAATTAGTTATTTTTTAGTCTATATTTAATACTTCATACATATGTCAAACATACGATGTGATAGTAACTAAACTTTAGGAGGAGAAATTAAACTAGGCCCTACTACTGTACATATTACCTAGCAGCTGCCAGCCCCTACGTTAAACGTTTGTCGCCTAAAAAATGGGACCAGATCAAGCACCACCGCATCTCCTATGTATATATAATAACTTGCAAAACATACCATATATGGTTATCTCTCAATGATTTATGGCTTACAGATTTATTTAATGATCATGTCATGCATTTCAATTTATCTAGGAATCAGAGTCTCAATACCACGAATTGAAAATATCCTTAGGGGCCAAAATTTTTTCATGAGAGGCGAAATTGAACCCCAAAGAATATATCATTACCTTGAAGGTTCTAGAAAGGAAATACATATTTCTGGAGTGCCAACCCATACTCCTATGATAATTCTTAATTTCCTTGGGTGCTAGTCTGAACGGCAAGACACTACGTCTCTGTTCAGGAAGTTGTAAGTGACCCCTAAGGCCTCGTTCGTTTCAAGGGGAATGACTCCCTGGAAATATTCCTAGCTGGATTTGTTATCTAATTTGAATAAGCTTGAGTGAACAGGAATTATTCCTGGACTGGATTCAGCTGAAACGAACGAGCCCTAAAGGTCGTTCTAGCTAGTTGGTTTCAACCACTTTTCTCGTATCCCCTAGTTGATGTTTTCCTTTTCGGGGCACGATCACAAGCTAGAGCAGTCCCTAGTTGATGTTTTCCTTTTCGGGGCACGATCACAAGCTAGAGCAGTAGAAAGGGGTTGATTTTTTCGTTTTTTTCTAGAGACGAGCATTATAAGAGACTGATCTATGAAAATATCATCTTATAGGTGGTCTTTCCTTCTGGCTCTCTGGTTTTCATAGACCTACCAACAGGGGCGGCTGCCTAGACCTCTCTAAAAATGATGTTTGACCGTCTTTGAAAAAGCTTAACACATTTGTGAATCTAAAAATTTTAGTTATTTTTTTTCCCTCGAGATTATTTAGGAATCAAAATATTCATTATAAGATTTGTATGAGTTAATAATCCTAATTATATTGATAATATCCTATACTTGGTTATGAGTGGCTGTGTGGTGTGGCTTTGACCCCATTATACATGAGAGCATATTCCAGCTCTCTTCTATCGTTTGGGTCCGTTCCTCCCTAAGGTCTTGTTTGGATGTGCATGTATTCATCTCAATCCACATATATCGAAGTAAATTGAAGTGAAATTAAACTAAATTTCATTTCATTCTACTCCAACATATGTGGATTGAGGTGGATACATATGCATCAAGGCCTAAGTTTGAGCATGTCCTTTGTGTACCGTCGTCGCTTTTGTTGGTACGACCAGCAATGTTATGTGTCAAAGACATGCTTGATCCGTTTAATGGTCAGCCTGTTCGCTGGTTGATTTCTGGTTTGATAAGTCTGGCTGATGCTGGTTTGTTGTGAGAGAAAAATAATGTACCATAACTGATAAGCCCTGGTTAAAACCAACAAACGAACAGGCTGGGTGCATGCAGCAATTTGTGGATCGAGTGGCGACCTTGTAGCAGCGGTCGAAAGTGATGGTGGACTATCTGAGTATCTGAGCAGGACCGTTGGTGCCGAGATTGAACGAGTGATGGAGGATACCTCGCTGGACGCTGCGGTTCCCGCGCCCGCCGCCGTCCTTGGCCTGCACGCTGCCCTCGCGCGGCACGATCTGCATCTGCTGTTGCTGTTTCAATAAGCACAGTAGTAACACGGACCGCCACTGTGCGCAGTGCCTTCTCAAGGGCATCATAAAGTCACTGTATATATCTCATTAGCGCTCTAGTAGCTTGCACGTGAACGGTGAACCATATGCATAGATCGTGGGAAGGTCCATATATCTACGTTGTTGTCATTATATTGGATATTATTTACCGTAAGTACTATCGTACTCTCTCTGAATAAATACATTCCTAAGGTTATTAAGTCAATTTTTTAAACTTTAACTGAATTTATTAAAAAAACGTTAAGACTTATGGTATCAAATTAGTTTCATTAGATTTACCGTAGAATATATTTTCATAATGTGTTTATTTTATGATATAGATGTTGTTACTTTTTTCTATAAAGTTAGTCAAACATAAAAAAAAATTGATTAACACGGATTCTAGGAATTGATTTATTTTGAGACGGAGGGAGTAGCTAAGTAGGCTGGGCAACTACTATGACTATATTGTCTGCATATATATTTTTCGTTTGGCACACCTCAGCTTCACTAGTGAAACTATTTTGTTTTGTGTTAGCTCACATAGCAACTTTATCGGTCAAACTAAGCTATTCTTTGACCCGTTTGGCAAAACCTTCACATGATGGACAAAAAAAATTACAGTAGTGCCCTTAGCTTTTCTTTCCTTCCATGGTATTTCTTCCTCATCTCCTTCCATGGTATTTCTTCCCGACGCACACGCCCACAGGCCTGGCAACGGACCGGCCACGGCCATGCCTCTCATGGCAGCGTATCCCGGCCAGCCACACCCGACGACGGCGCCTGATCCCGACCGCGCGTGCTCGACGGCGGCCACTCCTCACCACGTTGCTGCATCCCGACGGCCACGCTTGGACGTCGTGTCACGGAGGCTGCGAGCCCCGGCGTCTGCGTCCAGGTGGCCACGAGCCCTGACGGCCACGGCCGCACCTCGGCAGCAATGGCGGCAGCACGCCCATGCGGCGATAGCTCCAGTCCTGATGGCGCGCGTGGCCCAGCAGCCGAGTTCGCGCGTGTGGGCAAATCTGGCAATCCGTACGCACTGGGGTCATAAGTGTGAGGTGAAGCCGTGGAAAACTACTGTTTTCAACTCCACTCCACTCCCATGTGACAGCAAGATTTAACGAGTTTCATGGGTGGAACTATTTTCAAAAGAGCTTGAAAGAAAAACAGCTCACAAAGCTGCGGGTGAAACTACGCCAAACATGACCTGGAAAAGGTGAGGCCCATTCGAACGTACAACTACTTCGCGTGTTCTCACGAGCCGTTGGGAAGCGTACGTCCACGAAAGCTGATTCCGATTGGAATTTGGATTGGTCCATGAGTGAATCAAATATCGGAAAGAGGAGGTTACTTGATCGGGCAAGTACGACGTACGTGAAGCTCCCCGCACGCATCCCGGCGACCCGAACGCCGGCCAGGCCCCCGGCTCCGCGCGGGACATGGCGCGTCCGCGGCCGGCCGGCCGGCGACCGCTGGTTCTGGATACCGTACCATCAGAACGCATAGGCATAGCCACGCATGATCCAGCGGGATATGGCTAGCCTGAGCCCTGAGCCCTCTCTGGAGCCTGGAATTCCGGGCAACGGATGATGGGCAAATGGTCATGCGGCGTAGTACGGCCCTGCCAGCGGCTGCGCCAGCGAGTTGCATGCATGCGCTGCACCAATCGAGCAGCGGCGGCAGAAGAGGAGCATGCAGAACAGAACTGACGAGCTGACAAACATGCACCGTACCGGGCTGCTGCTGCTGCTGGACCGCCAGCTGCCCAGCTGCATGCGGCCGCATGCGCGCGCCCACTCGGCCATGCAAGTCTGGAACTCTGGGACTGCAACTGACGTCGCTCGCTAGCCGCGCGCAGAGCTGCCGGGATGGGGCCAATGCGGCCGGAGCTCCAGTGCTGGGCCGGGTCCTCATCAGCCCTGGAACTGGTACGCTGTAGTACGCGACAGCGTGGGGTCTGGGGCGCTTAAAAGGGCGGCGGGGCCAGCCACTGCCACACTATACACACTACTGTTGTTATGTACTATACGGATAAGCATGGTGGTGGTAACTGCTGCAGAGCCAACGGCTGCAGGTGTGTATCATCGGGCAGCGAGGGGGACCCGTGAGCCCTGAACCGGGCGGCCAGTCCAATTGGGACTGTCCAGACCGATTTTTTTTTAGCTTTATTTTCAAAAATTTTCATAAATATATCTGTCGGGTTCATAAACCCGGGGTCCCTCGCGGACCGGTTTCCCAACAAAGGCTTGGCCCAAGCAGACGGCAAGCATCTCATGGGCCGGCCCAAGTATCCGTACAACAGGCCAGAAGGGCGATCCAATCATCATCCGGAAGGTCTGGCCGAGGAGGAGCGGCACCCGTTTTTCGACTCCGGCCTACCTCTCCGACTGGAGCGCTCGCTCCGACTCGAGCCACCTCAGGACAGCCTCTCCAACCGGAAGGTCTGGCCAAAACACTACTTTTGATTCTGACCCCACGACTCCAACCGGGGTACGCAGAAACGCTGCTCACCGCTCTTCTCCGACTAGCGCAACCAGGACCAACCGACTGGGGACGCCCGCCCGGAAAGGACCAGGGAACGAACGGAGAAAGCAAGGCAAGGCGCACAAGTCAAACCACGATGCCAGGGACCATACCCTGTACACCTGAAGGAACAGTACTATGCCACCGCCCTGACACAAACAGTGTCGTCGGCGCCGACTTTTTACCTACAGTATTGTGAACTCCCATACGGTAAGCCCCCCCACATGCCTCTGGGCATCGACAGTGTTGTGGGCGTCAGAACTTACCGTACCGAGTGAACATGGTAAAACTCCTCACATGCCTCTGGGCAGCAACAGTATATGCAGGTACCGACATCTGCCATACCCGAAACAAGACGACATAACCTTCCACATGCATTCGACATCCAACAGTGTTGTGGGCGTCTACCATCATCTCGTACCTACCGGCGTGGGCAACAAGGTTAAGAAGCATACGTACTCTCTCCCTCTCACTTGTAAGGCCATCCCCTTCATCTATAAAAGGGGATGCACTCTCTCCTAAGTTAATTCAAGTTCATACAAGTTAACCCAGATCGATCAAGTTCACTAGCTCACAACCACAGAACCGCCAGGTTCGGACCTCAAGCACACGCTTGAACACTTAGCTCATAGCAGAGTTCCTGTCGCTCTCGGCCCTTACGACCGAAGTCGACCGGACCTCTTGTACACCTCATCTTTCTCCTCGTTTGTAACCCCTCTGCAAACTTCGAGCACCTAGGCTCAAGAATAAAGTCACCGACTGACTCAAACTGGACGTAGGGCACGTTGCCTGAACCAGTATAAACCCTGTGTCATTGAGTACTAGGCCACCTTCGATCACAACGTACGGCAAAACTACAAATATTTACTTGTTGGTCACTTTCTGCACCGACAGTTGGCGCCGTCCGTGGGGAAGACGTTGTACGTTTAACACTTTTTGGTCATTGGATGGCCTACTTTTCCGCCACCCCTCGCCGTGGCGGGCTCAGGCGATACGATTCGCTTCGTCTCACTAGAGTTTCCCGCACTCTCACCTGTTGGGATGTGGGTTCCACCCATCTTCGAGCCATCCCAGGCCTTCTTTCTCGGAAGCCTGGACTTCGTCGCCGACCGGCTCGACGTACTACACCTCCGCGAGGAGGCTCTCGTTCCAACGCCCATCAGAGGGGCGTCTCCATTGGCTCTGGGTCGCACGACGACTTCGATGACGTAGCATCCGCGCTTCATTCCAAGCAAACTCTTTGCTCAAACCTCGTTGTAAGTAACGTAAATACTGTTATTTACTTGCTATTCTCTATCTTTCGCCGATTATCCAGTGGGACCCTGTTGTCTCCACCGCGACCGCCACGCGACCGGTTCCCCTACGGCCTCGTGTCCCTCGCAGATGTGTACGCTCTGGGGCTTCGAAGGGTGCCGGCGCCCCCCGCTCTCACGTCTGAATTCGTGGGAATGGCGAGCTATGCTCCCACCTATTTTCTCAACCTCATGGATGATGATGGCGAGAGTGACGGCTCCAGCATCGGCGACATGGCGCCTAGCCACCGTCCGTCCTGGGAGTGCGCTATGGCGGATGCTCCGGGACACCCACCGGTGGAAGCAGAGTCCTCACAGACTCACACCCCTCCAGACTCTTGTACGGAGACCCCCGAGCTCACACGGGAGCATGGCGAGGCACTATGACAACAGTGGCTGCATCAGCCACCGACTACGCCAGCGCGCTCGGCGCACCACACTGCGCCCTGTGCGCATAGACCGGCGAGCGGCGCCCGAGGACGCGCTCGTTCGATCCAGCGCAACACCATGGATAGGGGGAATGATCTCCCACAGTTCGCTCAGGCCAGTCAGAACATCACCGCTGCGGTAATGCTTCTATGCGGCCTGTCCGAGCCGAACGACCCTCATGAACAGGCGAGCCACCAGAAACTCCGGGCACTAGTGGAGACTGCCGCCATTCAATAAGTGAAGAGCTTCATATCGCGACGCCGACTCACAGCCTCACTCCCCACCAGGGGAATGGGGACACAGCAGATGGGTCGCTCCACTCGCTCACCACTACAATCGCCAAGTGCGGCACAAGAGGCCGCATTGGCGCCTTGTCTTTACTCGACGACCGCTCCGTGCCGACCGCCTATATACGCATGGCTCGGGCTAAACCGAGACACACGCAGCAATGACCAGAGTCCCAGCCTTGATGGCTCGGGACCACAGACCTTTGTCCAACACCTCCAGCAAGCGCCGCTCCCGCCGTGCTCCAATGGAGGCCAGGGCAAAGGTAAGGCCAAGCGCCAGGATCAAGACAAGGGCCCCTCCACGCAGAGGGGGAAAAATAATAGAAAAGATCGCCACCGACCGAGCAACTCCGTGTTGGTCGCCACGGCTGATTACACGGCCACGCAGCCCTAGCAGGACCCTTCGGGACACTTCCACGAGCTCATGGAGAGCCCATGCACCAACCACGACTACCCCATCAAACACCTCTACAAGGACTGCCAGCTCCTCAAGTGCCTTCTGTGGCAGGTCGGCGGGCCAAAGGAAGAAAAAGGCGAAGAAGCAGCGACCGAGAAAGGGGGTGTAGCGGGCAAGGATCCGGACGACTAAAGGTTGAAGTGATCCGACTGGACGCCTACCGACTAAAGGACAACAACGACGACATTCTCACTGAACGCTTGGAACAGCTATGTCATTTTTCTTCCCCTAAAATTCAGTCTTACCATTATTTGCTTAGCGTTTGCTCCGATAAGAGCACCTCGACCTAAACACCTTTCGGCCCGGGTTGCTTGGGGGGCTTCACAAGGATGCACTACTACCTCTTTGTTTTGTTTACTATCATATGGTGAAATTCTTTCCTACCCAATCAAAAGGGTAGTTCATTCCTTTAATTTGCCTTACATAGCTTTGCTTTAAAACATTCCGACCGATCGCACCCGCCTTCGCCTACAGTTACAAGCAGCTGAGCCTCGCGGGCTACGCCCCGGGCTCCCAAGGTTATAGCCTACGGGACAAACGAGCAAGTACGAGAAAGAAAGAATAAAAAACAAAATTATGCTAAGGAAAAACTAAGGAATGAAAGGGACAAGCTTCCCCGAATGGAGTGACTCCATCACAAAAACAAAACCGACTGTAGTCATTAAGTACACAAGAATATTTACACGGGGGCTCCCCCACAAACTTAAAATCTTTATGTTTATTGAACTACTTATATTTTATAAGATATTGGGCCGGCTCGGCGGCATCTACTGTCGGTGCGATTGGCGAAGGCGCGGGCTGCTCACTCCTCGGCGGCACAACATTAGGCTCGGTCGAAGCCAGGGCAATGTCCACCTCCGACCTAGGCTCCGTGCCATCCGTAGGCTGGGCAACGTCTTCCCAACGCACGCTTCTGGCCATGTCTTCACGGCGGACGTCCATCACCCACTGAGCAGAGATTTGCTCTACCACCGACCTTGCGTGTGGTAGCAAGCTCTCCCCGATCGATTGGATGTCCTCCATGCTCAAGCCGTCAGCATACCCATTGCAGATAGTGGCAAAGTCTAGGTTCAGATGGTGCATCGCCATCGAAGTCAACACCCCCGACGCTCCATAGAATAGCCCGCTTGTGATAAGGTCCCAGACCGCATCCGGGATCTCCACCAGCTGTACCGTGGGCGCGCTAGTGCTTGGCGCCGACCCAAAGACCTCTGAGATGATGAGCTACGCAAAGTTGCGGATCTGGTCAAGTTCTCCCTCGAGAGCACATCGCTCTTCATGGGACTGGCCAGCTCCTCTGCATTTCGGCTGAAAGTCGCCTTGATCGTCTCCAGGTCCTGCTCCAGCGTCTTCACCCTTCCGCCCAGCTCTGCAAGAAGGGTGACAAGCTCAAAAACAAGTTGAAAAGGACGAAACCAACACAACGAAAAATAGCAAAGGTACGTACCGAGGTGAAAGTTCTCAAGGATGGAGAATTCCTCTGCCTGTCGAGCCGCCTACGCGCGCAGCCAAGCGTTCGCCTCCTCTGTCCCCATCACCCGACCCTGAAGCGCAAGCACCTCCTGGTCTGTCTTCGACCGGGCCTTACGTTCCGACTCTAGGGCCTTCCACGCCAACTCTAGGGTGTTCCGCTCTGACACCAAGGCTCTCCGCTCCGACTCAATGGTCTCCAGGGATTTCTGGAGTGCCACCTCGGTGTCCGCCAGGGATGTCCGCAACCCCGCCTTGGTCTCTGCCTAGCGGACCTTCGTCGCCTCGAGCCCTCGCTCAGCGGTGGTCGCCCGCTCTGCTGCACGCTGCCCCTCCGCCCACGCCGCGGTCCTCCTCAGCCGCCCGGTCCTAGGACTCACGACGAGCGAACTCTAGCCGACGCTCAAGCTTAGCCACCCGGGCATGCTCCATTCAGAGGAAGCAGCACTTACGGGATGACATCCCCTTCAGACTCTATGAAAACAAGCATGCTAAGGCAGCCAACAAAAGATTCAGAGGTCAAGGACAAGTATGAGAAACTCACCTCCACGACAAGCTGTAGGTCAACCTCGACTAACTGCTGGGTGGACTTAACCCGCTTCTAGGCGTCTCCGAGCTTCACGAACAGGTTGGCGAGTTCAGACATCGTGGCAAGTCCTTGCTCCTCAAGGTTGTCTTAGAGCTGACGCTTCTACAAACTCTAAAGGATGAACCTCACCTTTGTTGGGTCCTCGGGGTAGGGACACTCTAGGTCACCCTTTGGTAGCCCACAAGAGGGCCCCTCCTCTGACCGAATCACCGCCAGCTCCCGTGATGACATCAGTAGCTCCGCCACTACATTCGCCTTGTCGTTAGATGGGATATCCACCACCTGGTTGCACGGGCCGCCGCCGGGCGTTCGACCCCATCCCAGACACATCTCACCCCGATGCCTTTGTGCTCTGACTATGAGGGTGAGCCATGCAACCCTCCACCTGCTTGAGACAGGGAGCTAGGTCTCCCTCTCCTTTTCCGCCATGGCTGGTGGAGGAGGCGCCATGAGATGTTACCTCCGACATGACCTCCGCCGTTCAGCACCGGGATTGCTGCTAGCGCAGCTGCCACCACTGCCACCATTACCAGCAACCGACCTTTGGGCACCACCCCCGGAAGGGAACGGTTCATCGCCTGACCACCTTGTTTCCCCCCATCGCTCACCATGAACCCGCTGAAGGGTGGGCCTCCAAGTCTCTTTGCACGGGTAGTTGGGCGATGCTCAACCCTCATCACCCGGCCACCTGATAGAAAGTGTAGGTAAGTCACCCTCCAAAAAGGACTCAAGACACAAAGATCCAAAAGGAACAAAGAAAAACATACCAGGAGGTGAGCGGCATGACTCTGAAGGCAAGACCCAACGTCGATGGGCCTATAGGACAAGGACCGCTCCCAGGCTATGACCCGTGCCCCCTCACTTCAGCCCAGGCTGGAGTCCTCCCAACCAGCTCCTGCTCGACATGCGAGTCACGGTGACCCTTGGCTCGAGACTTCCCGATCGGAGCAGCGGGCGGGAATCCTCCGGCTGTGAGTCACGCGACGCATGAGCGCTAGTCCGCCCCTCGGACCGCTCGACTTGCTCGACCACGTCCGCGGCATGTGAGACATCCTCCGGCTACGAGTCGCGCGCTGGCACCGAATGGAGGCCAGGGCAAAGGTAAGGCCAAGCGCCAGGATCAAGACAAGGGCCCCTCCACGCAGAGGGGGAAAAATAATAGAAAAGATCGCCACCGACCGAGCAACTCCGTGTTGGTCGCCACGGCTGATTACACGGCCACGCAGCCCTAGCAGGACCCTTCGGGACACTTCCACGAGCTCATGGAGAGCCCATGCACCAACCACGACTACCCCATCAAACACCTCTACAAGGACTGCCAGCTCCTCAAGTGCCTTCTGTGGCAGGTCGGCGGGCCAAAGGAAGAAAAAGGCGAAGAAGCAGCGACCGAGAAAGGGGGTGTAGCGGGCAAGGATCCGGACGACTAAAGGTTGAAGTGATCCGACTGGACGCCTACCGACTAAAGGACAACAACGACGACATTCTCACTGAACGCTTGGAACAGCTATGTCATTTTTCTTCCCCTAAAATTCAGTCTTACCATTATTTGCTTAGCGTTTGCTCCGATAAGAGCACCTCGACCTAAACACCTTTCGGCCCGGGTTGCTTGGGGGGCTTCACAAGGATGCACTACTACCTCTTTGTTTTGTTTACTATCATATGGTGAAATTCTTTCCTACCCAATCAAAAGGGTAGTTCATTCCTTTAATTTGCCTTACATAGCTTTGCTTTAAAACATTCCGACCGATCGCACCCGCCTTCGCCTACAGTTACAAGCAGCTGAGCCTCGCGGGCTACGCCCCGGGCTCCCAAGGTTATAGCCTACGGGACAAACGAGCAAGTACGAGAAAGAAAGAATAAAAAACAAAATTATGCTAAGGAAAAACTAAGGAATGAAAGGGACAAGCTTCCCCGAATGGAGTGACTCCATCACAAAAACAAAACCGACTGTAGTCATTAAGTACACAAGAATATTTACACGGGGGCTCCCCCACAAACTTAAAATCTTTATGTTTATTGAACTACTTATATTTTATAAGATATTGGGCCGGCTCGGCGGCATCTACTGTCGGTGCGATTGGCGAAGGCGCGGGCTGCTCACTCCTCGGCGGCACAACATTAGGCTCGGTCGAAGCCAGGGCAATGTCCACCTCCGACCTAGGCTCCGTGCCATCCGTAGGCTGGGCAACGTCTTCCCAACGCACGCTTCTGGCCATGTCTTCACGGCGGACGTCCATCACCCACTGAGCAGAGATTTGCTCTACCACCGACCTTGCGTGTGGTAGCAAGCTCTCCCCGATCGATTGGATGTCCTCCATGCTCAAGCCGTCAGCATACCCATTGCAGATAGTGGCAAAGTCTAGGTTCAGATGGTGCATCGCCATCGAAGTCAACACCCCCGACGCTCCATAGAATAGCCCGCTTGTGATAAGGTCCCAGACCGCATCCGGGATCTCCACCAGCTGTACCGTGGGCGCGCTAGTGCTTGGCGCCGACCCAAAGACCTCTGAGATGATGAGCTACGCAAAGTTGCGGATCTGGTCAAGTTCTCCCTCGAGAGCACATCGCTCTTCATGGGACTGGCCAGCTCCTCTGCATTTCGGCTGAAAGTCGCCTTGATCGTCTCCAGGTCCTGCTCCAGCGTCTTCACCCTTCCGCCCAGCTCTGCAAGAAGGGTGACAAGCTCAAAAACAAGTTGAAAAGGACGAAACCAACACAACGAAAAATAGCAAAGGTACGTACCGAGGTGAAAGTTCTCAAGGATGGAGAATTCCTCTGCCTGTCGAGCCGCCTACGCGCGCAGCCAAGCGTTCGCCTCCTCTGTCCCCATCACCCGACCCTGAAGCGCAAGCACCTCCTGGTCTGTCTTCGACCGGGCCTTACGTTCCGACTCTAGGGCCTTCCACGCCAACTCTAGGGTGTTCCGCTCTGACACCAAGGCTCTCCGCTCCGACTCAATGGTCTCCAGGGATTTCTGGAGTGCCACCTCGGTGTCCGCCAGGGATGTCCGCAACCCCGCCTTGGTCTCTGCCTAGCGGACCTTCGTCGCCTCGAGCCCTCGCTCAGCGGTGGTCGCCCGCTCTGCTGCACGCTGCCCCTCCGCCCACGCCGCGGTCTCCTCAGCCGCCCGGTCCTAGGACTCACGACGAGCGAACTCTAGCCGACGCTCAAGCTTAGCCACCCGGGCATGCTCCATTCAGAGGAAGCAGCACTTACGGGATGACATCCCCTTCAGACTCTATGAAAACAAGCATGCTAAGGCAGCCAACAAAAGATTCAGAGGTCAAGGACAAGTATGAGAAACTCACCTCCACGACAAGCTGTAGGTCAACCTCGACTAACTGCTGGGTGGACTTAACCCGCTTCTAGGCGTCTCCGAGCTTCACGAACAGGTTGGCGAGTTCAGACATCGTGGCAAGTCCTTGCTCCTCAAGGTTGTCTTAGAGCTGACGCTTCTACAAACTCTAAAGGATGAACCTCACCTTTGTTGGGTCCTCGGGGTAGGGACACTCTAGGTCACCCTTTGGTAGCCCACAAGAGGGCCCCTCCTCTGACCGAATCACCGCCAGCTCCCGTGATGACATCAGTAGCTCCGCCACTACATTCGCCTTGTCGTTAGATGGGATATCCACCACCTTGGTTGCACGGGCCGCCGCCGGGCGTTCTGACCCCATCCCAGACACATCTCACCCCGATGCCTTTGGCTCTGACTATGAGGGTGAGCCATGCAACCCTCCACCTGGTGAGACAGGGAGCTAGGTCTCCCTCTCCTTTTCCGCCATGGCTGGTGGAGGAGGAGCCATGAGAGTTACCTCCGACATGACCTCCGCCGTCAGCACCGGGATTGCTGCTAGCGCCGCTGCCACCACTGCCACCATACCAGCAACCGACCTGGGGGCACCACCCCCGGAAGGGAAGGGTTCATCGCCGCCACCCTGTTCCCCCCATCGCTCACCATGACACGCTGCAGGGTGGGCCTCCAAGTCTCTTGCACGGGAGTTGGGGCGATGCTCAAACCCATCATCACCCGGCCACTGATAGAAAGTGTAGGTAAGTCACACTCCAAAAAGACTCAACGACAAAAGATCCAAAAGGAACAAAGAAAAACATACCAGGAGGTGAGCGGCATGACTCTGAAGGCAAGACCCAACGTCGATGGGCCTATAGGACAAGGACCGCTCCCAGGCTATGACCCGTGCCCCCTCACTTCAGCCCAGGCTGGAGTCCTCCCAACCAGCTCCTGCTCGACATGCGAGTCACGGTGACCCTTGGCTCGAGACTTCCCGATCGGAGCAGCGGGCGGGAATCCTCCGGCTGTGAGTCACGCGACGCATGAGCGCTAGTCCGCCCCTCGGACCGCTCGACTTGCTCGACCACGTCCGCGGCATGTGAGACATCCTCCGGCTACGAGTCGCGCGCTGGCACCGGTCCCGGCGACACACAGGTGCCAGTCCGCTCCTCGAACCGCCCGGCTTGTTGGACCGCGTCCGCGGCAGGCGGTGATAGGACCGGCGATGCCACCAAGGGGCGCGGTGACCGCGTCCGCTTTACCTCCTGTTCCTGATGGTGTCCACGCTTGCCACACACTTCCTCCGCACGGGAACCACCGCGCACCTCTCCGCCTCCTGCTCATCCTCAGCGGACATCGCCGCAGGGTCACGATGCTCTGCCGAGGTCACAACGACCTCCCAACTTTCCTCCTCCTCAGAGAAAACCATGTCATCCACATCTGTGGGATCCTCTGACGCGAGCTCCGACTCGTCATCGCTCCTACGTTCCCTGGCCTTCATGTGCTGGGCGATCTCCATCTCCTTCTCTTGCTTCCGCAAAACCTCCCTTGTTCTCTTCTTCTTCCAGGCGTCTACCGCCTCCTTCTAGGTAGCCTGCTGAGCCACGCCCTCTGGTCCCTTGGGAAGGTGCGGCCGGGACTTATAAAGTCCAAGCCCCTATAGGACGGGTGGCTCAAAATAAAAAAATAGGAAAGCAGAGGAAGAAGCACAGACTAAATAAAAGGGAGCATACCAGTCTGGACACGATCATAGAGTTGAAAGGTGCAGGCTTCCCATCGACCCTCTCTTTGGGCTTTAGCTGCAGCACCCAACCAAGGCGACTCCAAACCTCATCGTCCAGCAGCTCCTCCGATGACGCACAGTCTGGATCCCATGGGCCGCTATACTTCCACATCGGCTGCGTCCTCTCCACCAATGGTGCAACCCGGTAGCGGTAAAGGGTGTGGAACACCCGCGTCCCATCAAGGCCGCGCTGCACGATCTTCTGGAGCTCCTCCTCAATGATCTCCACCTTCTTCTTCTCCTTACGGGCACAACCCCACGACCAACTGTCCTGCTTCTTCGGCCTCCTACCGGTGAACACCGGGAGTGGCGCCTCTGCTAGATTCCTGATGTAAAACCACTCCCCATGCCACCCCCAGTTGGAGTCGTAGGGGATGTACATGGGATACGAGCCTCCCATGCTCGGTTTCCTTTGCACGGCAAAACCCCCCACTGGCGCAACCTCGACCGAATTCCTCACCGTCAAGGCTCTCCTAGAGAAGAGCCATCGGAAGAAGTCCGCGTACGGCTCCATCCTGAGGAAAGCCTTGCAGACGGTGACAAAGCCGATGATGTGCAGCACCCCCATTGGATTAAGGTGCTGCAGCTCTAGACCCCAATCATTGAGGAGCCCACTCAGGAACCAGTGCGTGGGGTATCCTAACCTGCGCTCATGGAAGGTGAGAAAGGAAACCACCTCGTTAGGCCGAGGTTGTGGGAACTCCTCCCACCCGGGAGCCCTCTAGTGCGCCACCTCCTTCGGCGACAGAAACCCCTTCGCAATGAAGGCCTTCAACACTAACTCCCTCATGGTGGACAACCTCCAGTCCAACATTTTGCTCTGGGATCGCAAAAGGATTGGTGAGTTTTTCTCTTCTCCCTCACTCTCTCCCTTTTCTTTCCTAGAAACCGCCACAGCTCTTAAGAACGCTCACAACAAGAAAAGGAAAGGAGGCGGCAGATGAGGAAAAGGCGAAAGAACAGGGCGAAAACTTTCTCCCTTCTCCTACTTAAGGAAAAGGGTACAATAGTTAGGGGAGGGCGCACCGATCGGTAAAGATGAAATGGCAGAGCGAAAAACCCTCTCTCTTTCCCATTTAATGCTGATGAGACGCGCCCTGACCGATGAGACGTGCCCTGCCCGACGGAACGGCTCCTGATCAGATGGGACGTGGCCTGGGTATGGCCCACCACTACAGCACGCCAGCCACTACCGCACACTAGGCACAAGAACCAAAGCGCCACTACACATAGGTGGCTCTCCTCATCCCTAGGTGGGACTTAGAAAAAACCCAAAACGAGATCTCTGCCAGCAGAGACCATCGGGCTTCTTAAGTCGATCGAACGGCTTAGAAAGACACACCGAACGACAGGTAAGGAGCAAAGGGACGCCCTATGTAGGCCATGCTACGAACGACGAGCATGGGTCCTGATCGGACATTTCCGACTGGAGCTATTCAAACCCCGTCGCTTGAGTCATCAAGGTAACACTACCGACCCCCGCTATTTCTTTATTTTAAATCATTTCATACATCCATACGTGCATTCAATCCATATTCCCGTGCCCCCCGGACGATTCGGGCCCTGAACCGCCCGGGGGCTTAGGAACTAAGCATTGCACGTGCATCAAAATGCATCATAATGCTCCGTGTTGCGTCACAAAGCGGCAGTTGCCTCATTCAACATGAGCAACGACAGAGCCAGGGGAGAAAAATGTAGATGAGCCCCGTGCGGCCCTCGCCTAGTCTGGCAGACAGGGTCATCTCAACCTTCTCGTTCGATCCTAAGCCTCTACCAAGCCCACAGAATCTCCATCGAGGGCAGGCCATTAGGCCACCTGGTTCGGTCTCCGGAATGACCTAGGCATCTACCGAGTTGTAGGTAAAGGAGCAGTGGAATGTCACAAGAGGGCTATGCTGACCCCGTCACGAACGACAGGCCCGGATTCCACTCGATCATACCCGTTAGCGAACTCACTAAGCGCGTCACTCGGGCCCGAGCGATCGGGACAAGCGACAAAATTCACACCCTCTGGTTATGAGGAACCAAGGACGGGGTATTGCACACAACTCAAACCGACCCCTACTAAGGCCCAACGGGGCTCAAGGGCTCAAAACACCAAACACCTAGGTCTGTGACCCTGAACTCACCCCATCCGGCTACGCTTCGACTGCACTCCAAAAACACCTGGGTCTGCAACCCCGAACTCGCCCCATCCGGCTACGCTCCGAATGCACTCCAAAAACTACCTAGGTCTGTGACCTCGAACTCACCCCATCCGGCTATGCTTTGACTACACACCAAAATGACCAGGTCTGTGACCCTGAACTCGCCCCATTAGGATCCACGAGCTCCGCCTCGTCCGATCCCTATACTAACTGCCTCGCCCGGTCCCACGGCACACATCGACGCTAGGACCCACGAGCTCCACCTTGTCCGATCTCTATACTAAACTACCTTGCCCGGTCCCATGGTGCGCATCGACGCTAGGACCCATGAGCTCTATCTCATCAGATCCCTTGACTAAACTGCCTCGCTCGATCCCACGGCACGCATCGACATCGGGATTCGCAAGCTCCGTCTCCCCCAATCCCTAAAAAACTAAACGCCATGGCTGCGCAACGATGCCTTGGTTGACAACTCCATCTCAACTAAAAAACACGCACACACGCCCGCTGACAAACACCGCCTAGATGATTCTGCCCGAATTGCCCGGGGGCTCCAGGGCTACACCCGTGGGTGCGCTCGCACGCACCCACTAACAAAATAGTAAACCTCCCCCACTGGCAACACGAAACCCCCCCAGATGGTTCTGCCCGAACCGCCTGGGGGCTCGAGGCTACACCCGTGGGTGCGCTCACGCGCACCCACCGTCAAGACAAAAATACCCCAGACGACTCTACCCGAATCGCCTGGGGGCTCAGGGGCTCCTGTCGGGTTCATAAACCCGGGGTCCCTCGTGAACCGGTTTCCCAACAAAGGCTCGACCCAAGCAGATGGAGAGCAACTCATGGGCTGCCCAAGTATCCGAACAATAGGCCAGAAGGGCGATCCAATCACCGACCGAAAGGTCTGGCCGAGGAGGAGCGGCACCCGTTTTCTGACTCCGGCCTACCTCTCTGACCGGAGCGCTCGCTCTGACTCTAGCTGTCTCTAGATAGCCTCTCCGACTGGAAGGCCTGGCCAAAGCACTACTTCTAACTCTAACCCCATGACTCCGACCGCAGTACGTAGAAGCCCTGCTCACCGCTCTTCTCCGACTGAACATGGTGAAACTCCTCACATGCCTTTGGGCATCAATAGTATATGCAGGTACCAACATCTGCCATACCCGAAACAAGATGACATAACCTCCCACATGCATCTGACATCCAATAGTGTTGTGGGCGCCTACCATCATCCTGTACCTGTCGGCGTGGGCAACAAGGTTTAGAAGCATACGTACTCTATCCCTCTCACTTGTAAGGCCACCCCCTTCATTTATAAAAGGGGATGCGCTCTCTCCCAAGTTAATTCAAGTTCATACAAGTTAACCTAGATCGATCAAGTTCACTAGCTCACAACCATAGAACCACCAGGTTCAGACCTCAAGCACATGCTTGAACACTTAGCTCATAGCAGAGTTCCTGTCGCTCTCGGCCCTTCCGACCAGAGCCGATCGGACCTCTTGTACACCCCATCTTTCTTCTTCTTGTTTGTAACCCCACTGCAAACTTCGAGCACCTGGGCTCAGGAATAAAGTCACTGATCAACTCAAACTAGACGTAGGGCATGTTGCCTAAACCAATATAAACCATGTGTCATTGAGTGCTAGGCCACCTCTGATAATAATGTATGGCAAAACTACAAATATTTACTAGTTGGTCACTTTCTGCACTGACAATATCCCTGGAGGAAAGATTTCAAAATCTGAACCCTTAGCTCGGCACCATCGTTGCTGGCGCCGAGCTTACACATTTCGGCGCCAACATCACTAGCGTCGAGCTCTTGGGCTCAAAACCAACATGGCAGTGACATGGCAGGAAGCTCAGTGCCAGTCACCCTGGCGTGAAGCTCAGCACATAGATCTTGGCACCGAGCTTGGCGCCAGGGTGACTGGCGCTGAGCCTATTTTACGTATGGGCCCCAATCTTTCTCTCTTCCTCTCCCTTTCTCTCTCTCTCTCTCTCTCACTTTTCCCTCCCCGAGCAGAGAACCGCCACCGCCCGCGCCCTCAACCTCTCTGTGCCCCGCACCCGCGCCTACTCCATGCCCTGCGCCCCCCCCCGAGCCAGCGCTCGTGGCCTGTGGCCGCCCCGTGCCCCACCACTGGCCCGCCATGCCCCGTGCTCGCACTGGCCTCTCGTGCCACGCACCCGTGCCATGCCCCTCGCCCGGCTGCCCATGCCACGCCGTGGTCCCCGTCGGACCGCATCACCCCCCGTGCCCCTACTGGACCGCCGTGCCCCATGGCCATGCCGATCCCCGTGCCTGCGGCTCGCCCGACATGCCATCCGCGCCCGCGGTCGCCTTGGCCGCACCCCGCCATGCGGGTGCCATGACCGTGACCGTGCTGCCCGCCACCGCTGGCCTAGGGCGCGCGCACTGTGCCACCCCGCTTGCTAAGCCGGCCTCGCCACGCGGAGTGCTGGGCTTCCTGCGCCCCCACCGGCCCTGGCACCTACAGTGCCCGGCCTTGCCACCGCTAGCCCGGCTCTTCGGCCTGACCCGTGCCCAGCATCCGCTGTGACTCCATCATTGGACAAGTAAAAATTGTGAATTTGCAATGTGTGTACTTAGTTAGCTTAGATTGTAGTGTAGTAGTTTTGACATTTGTTATTTACTAGTTAATGTGATGACTCAGGTAGTTGATTTAGTTAGTGATCTAGTGAGATAGATATGTAGATAGATAGAAACATAGATACATAGGTACATAGATATAGTTAAATAGCTACTTAGATAGGTAGTTACATATTTAGTTAACTAAATAGGATCTAGCTATTTAGTTAGTACACTGTATCTATGTATGTAGTTATTATCATATTTAGTTAGTTTGTAGTTAGAAAGTACTTGTTAGGTACTATCTATCATCTAATTTGGACTAAAGGGTATGTGTTTCGTTATGTGTTTGAACTAGATGGACAACCTAGTGACCATATATCATGGAGGCACCGTTGAATACAATCGCTATAGATATGTTGAGTTTGTTGACATACAAAGCGTGCCTGTGCTATTCAATGATAGGCCTTCATTTAGTGAGATGGTTGCAAGGGCTCGAGAGGAGCTACATTGCCTTGGAAATGATGGCATTGCAGTTGAGGGTGTACTGCACCTAGGTTCTCTTCCCAACATCCTCAAGCGAATGATCCCAATTGGTTGTGCGGATCAGTGGGAGAACTATGTGAGTTCGGCTATGAAGAGCCAGCTACAATGTTTGGACATGGTTGTGCATCGGATGTTAGTTGATCCCATCCCTCATGGGTTTTCCCCACCAATGGGTCAGCAGGTACACATCGACCCTCCCATCCCGGAACTTGATATGGATGTGGAGGTTGCACCTACGGTTCCCGATGCTTAATCTACCCCTAATGCGGTAGTTGGAGATGCTTGTCAGACTTATATTGTTGTGGCAGATCCTCCTCATGAGATCCCTTTGACACAGAATCATCCGAGTAAGTGTCTTAACTGCATGGTTATTGGAAGCTTACCCCATTTCTTACATCCATTTCTTTCATTCTTTTCTCATTTCTCTATTTATATTGCAGGAGACATTCTTGAGAATGTGGATGTGCCCCTGGCTACTACACAAGTGCACTTTGGAGATGGATTCCATGGCTCCAATAGTATTAAAATTATGCATGATTTGGAGCCATATAAGATGGCAAGGGCTCTTGATTCTGATGATGATTGCCCTATTGGAGAGCTGACAGAGAGTGATGTTGAGATGCTGAGGCGTATCTTTCCCAGCTGCCGTGATCCAAGAGTTCACGAGTTCAGCGATCTTGCTCTTGAGGCCGGCCCTAACATGGTAATTGAGAATGGGAGGGTGTTCCATGACCTCCCTGCATTGAAGAGGTGGTTGCAAGTGTTTGCAGTGATACGAAAGAGACCTTACAAGGTCTTGCATTCATATGCGGAGCGCCGTAACACAGTTGTGTGTGACAAGGAATGCTGCCCATGGAGGGTTTGTGCACGGAAGCAAAAGGTCACCGAAAAGTGGAAGATCACAAAAGTTGTCGGGCCACACAATTATGCTGACCATGAGCTGACACTAAGGCATCGGCAGTTGACATCTACCCTCATTGCCAAATGATTGATGGGAATATTGCAGGGAGAACCGAACATGAAGGTTAGGACAATTATTAGGACCGTTGAGGCGTTGTATGGAGGTTATGTGATAACTTATGGTAAAGCTTGGAGGGCTAAGCAGCGAGCATGGAAGATGATATATGGGGACTAGGAGGATGGGTACGAGCAGCTACCAGTACTTTTCAATGCAATCAAAGCGATGAATTTAGACATGCATTATGAGTATATCCCAAAACCAAATACATGGAAGGATGAGAGGCAGATATTCTTCCATGCTTACTAGTGCTTCCCTCAGTGTGTCGAGGCCTTTAGGCACTGTCGTCCTGTCTTCTCCATTGATGGTACATTCTTGATTGGCAAATACTAGGGCACACTTCTTATAGCCATATCCTGTGATGCGAACAACAAGCTGGTTCCTTTGGCATTTGCTTTGGTTGAGAAGGAGAACAATGACAATTAGGGATGGTTTTTGAGGCTAGTCTAGATACACGTGGTTGGGCCTCGTAGGGAGGTTGGTGTCATATCTGATAGGCACTAGGGCATACTTAATGCCGTGCGAGAGTAGATAGAGGGGTATTCACCTTTGCACCATTGTTGGTGTACTCATCACCTTGTCGAGAATCTACTCCGGAAGGATGGTGTGAAGGGTAACTTTGATCTGTTCCAGGAGGCTGCTCGACAGCTTGAGGACAAGTACTTTTAGACCAACTAAGTTTGCATCCCTCTTTATAGTGCGGTAGATCCTAAACTCAAAAACAAAAATAAAACCATTGGAGAGCGCATACTGAGTAATAGCTGCGACATATCTCATTAAGATCACATTAGTCCCTAATTTAGATGTCATCAATACACCAAAACCCACATAAGGGGCAAATGCACTTTCAAATCCTTAGTTTGAAATATACTGAGTAAGTAACTCATCATCCAAGTACCAGTCCTCTACCACAACCTTGTTGCTGCGCCTAGGCTCACCTACATTGCTCTGACATGCGTGTGGCCTGTAGTAAGCGGCCTCTGCTTCATCTATGGCCTCTACAACCTGAGTGAAGAACGCATCATCATCCTCCTCCGCCTGCAAGCCCGCCTCTGCTAGAGCGATGAGCTCGCTCAGTCTGCCAGTGTCGTCCTCAGCCTCCTCCACCTGCAAGCCCGCCTCTGCTAGAGCGATGAGCTCGCTCAGTCTATTAGTGTCATCCTTAGCCTCCTCTGTCTACAAGCCCATCTCTGCTAGAGCAATGAGCTCACTTAGTCTGCCAGTGTCATCCTCATCCTCGTCCCCCTCATCGGACAATACAATCGGTGATTGAACGGTGCGACCAGCTCGTGATGCTCATTTAACTTCTTTTCCTCATACCTTGCACAAGCCAGCTCTGCAACATGTTGCATGCTGCATCCAATCCCTACATGTATAAAATGCAATCAGTTAGCAATGCGATTATATTAGATTTAAAATCAGGCAACGAAAAAGGCTTTCAAGCACTCACTGGCACATAATACAACAACATGCTCGTTCAAGACCTACATCTGTACTCTTGTCTCCTCCCTTGCCTCCTTCCTTGCCATCTCCTCCTCTAACGTCATTTGGCTCTCCAATCCCCATTTGTCAAGCCCAACATCGATCGGGTTACAAATACCGCGTTGTCTAGCAAACTCACGCATCTTTTCTTTGTGATGTTTAACGAATAGGTTGACATAGTCAGGTCCATATTCCCTCTTCCGTGCAATTACTTGCCTCCCCTTGAGTTCATCCAAGAACTTAGCTTGACCATCATAACATTCCCACCTGCATTTCCTAGTGCTCTGTTCAAATAAAAAATTATATCATATATGTCTTAGCGAAACAAACAAAATACGATTTCATGTTTACCGCAACAATAACGAACCTCATCATAGTCAACCATATGGCTGCAATAATGGCCTATTCCAAGGTCCGAAGGGACTAGGCCATAGTTGGATTTAACACCACATTCGCACATGACAGGAGGTGCTTTGTAAATTACCCTTTCTTTCTTCTTTTTCTTAACCTTTCGCGGTTCTTTTGGCCATTGGTTCTTAGGACCATACAACCACTCCTTGAAATGACACTTTGCCATTGAAAACACCTAAATAAGGTGATATTAGTACACGCACACATAGAGCTAAACATTTAAACAGATACACTTTCGACTTACTTCATGTTTGTTCGGACACATAAACTCCTAAGTATTATCAGGGTTTATCATGGCTCGATCTTCCCATTCGCATAGAGGAGGTTCCTCGAGATGTCTAACTGCAGTGAGGTGCTTCTCCTTAGCCGTCATTAGCGGGGGGTTAGGGGGGGTGGAACCCACCGCTTGAAGTGGTCATGTGGATGTCTCCCTCTAAACCAATCGCCGAAAAGGAGGTACCTAGGGTCAAACTTGCCTGCACCGTCGATCCACTAAAAGAAAAAGCACATCTCATGGTCCTACACAACGAGATTCCAACAAAATATTAGTAGCATACTTACACAAATAAAGAAAAAAAGATAGTGGAAACAATTTCTTACATTAAAACGCTACATGTGTAGAAGCAATGCGCCGCTGTGTCCGGATGTTTCGATTGAAACACGTGGGCCGAGAAACCACAGTCACAGTTAGGGACAGGGAGGTCAGGAGGGACGGGGGCATATTTGCTAGACGTGTCGGGGTATAATTCTCTAGGACGACCCTGTTTTCGCCAAAACTCCTCCCGTTACATTTCTTGCATCTAACATAACGGATGTAATTTAGTAAACAAAAATCAAAACATCACAAATTAATGCCAATGAGAACCATAACTACAATACAACCAATTTTGTTCTAAGAACCGAAAGCAATTAACATTAAACCCTAAACCTAGGGTTTCCAATGTTATGCAAAACAATGAACCCATAAAACATAACAACATGCGCTGCAGTTACCTAGGTTTAATACAAATATTAAAAATTGCATGAAACCCTAAGTAACGCCGATTCTTAGGTTGAAAAATACGACTACTATATACCGAATTGATGCGGAAAAAACTAGGAGGGGGCCGAGGATACCTTGCTCTCGAAGATCTATGGATCAAATCAAAGTTTCCAAGGTCTAATATACTGATTCGTGAAGTAGGGCAAAGTGGGGAGAGAAAAAACCCAAGAGGGAGGAGAAAGAAGAGGCAGAAGGCTCGGGCAGGAGGGTTAGGGCCAGGGTTAAAACACAAGCTCGGCACCATTCACCCTATTGTGGCAGAATCTCCTAAATTATAGAGCCCACATGCACCTGTCAATGTCCAATGACCTCTGACGACTATGCATATGTTCCTAGAAACTTAAGAAGTCTGTCGGGTGTCCTCAGGAAACCCGAATCATCCACAATTTCTTCTGAGCAGGATCCATTACAGAGTCATTGCAGTATTACAACAGTTTATTCATTAATTTACATCAGAGTGAAATAGCAGAAGTCTTACAATAACTTAGTTACAAAATAGTTGTTTCAAACCTTACAAACTAAGTACGATTATTATTACAAACCATAGTAGTGGAGTAGCTTAGTAACATAAAACAAAACACACAAATAAGTTCCCTGCCCAAGGGCCACATATTTACTTGTCATCTTCGATTTGAAAAACCGTCATCCAGCATGGTCCAAAGCAGACCTACGCATGAGGCTCACCTGCAACAAGGGTTTAACGAACCTTGAGTACAAAAGTAGTCAACAAGACTTAACCGAAGTAATAATAGATAAGACTCAAGAATGCAGGCTCGGGGATTCAAGGTAAGGCTTTTGCAAGAATCAAAGTTCTTTTGCGTAAAAGCTCTCTAACAAGATTCTTTCTTTCAACATATAACCCTCATCAAGATCATATATGAATCTGCCATGATCCGTATTGAGATCATGAACTTCATATCAAACCCTTTCTCAAATCTTCCTCAAGTTTCATTTATTAACTACGATGATGAACAGTGAGTTGAGTCTTCATAACCGAGGAGCAACAATGATTCGAACCGATTATAACCCAGCTGGGGATTCCCAACCACATGGCATATGTAGGTCCCTGACCTACATATACCAACCTAGCCTCAGATCCTCTAAAACAAGAACAGGTCTGTGCCACCCGAGAGCATAGTACTCCACCAATCCAGCCCATTGCCATGTGGGTACACGCTACTCTCGCCATCTCTCCACTCCTAGTGCGTGAGTAGCCATTCTCGTAATAGAATAATCGAGTTAAGGCTTACCGGAGTATGTGGCTAGTACAACAAAGTCTCACCTCATGCAATTCAACAACGAACGGTTCTTAATCGACATAGGCGGAAAGAACCCGCTCACAAGACATCCATGTCTTATGGCTCTCGTACACCGAGTCCGTCCGGTCTAGATTTCTTACTCCTCATGATTCTACCTCATGATAGCATAAATAACCAATCATATCCAAAAATCCATTTATACCTCGTAGGTGACCGGTAATCACCTGACTTTTATCTGTCTAAGCATGGCTAAGCATAACTTGACCTTCCCGAATTAGAACTGGTAACAAGGTTGATATGGAAAAACAAGGTTGGTAATGCATCAATTAGGTTTCCACTCAACTCCTAATCACTTAATGCAGTATTTAAAAGCAAAAGCGATATAAATTTGTAAAACACAAGGTAGGTTTAAATGTATCCGGGACTTGCCTTGATTGTTGGAAAAGTCAGGTTCTGGAGATGTTCCACAGATATCAAACCCGACCTCAATAGGTGGGTTGACTTCCTCAACAACTTGATTGACTACCACATTCTCACTTTCGTTCACTATACGTAGTAACAATGCCATGTTTAATATGATGCGAGATATAAAACATGATGCTTGACGATGGATGCAAAAGTTAATAACTTGAATACAACTTTCCTTCGCGGTATAGTTACAAGCCAAAACTAACTAAACCTTAATGGGGTTATACTAATTAACATTTCTTAATCACACTTGATCATAAACTCAAACACTTACTTAAATTGCCAAAAATCATTTTATACTAATGACCCAAGGTCATCACTCAATCCCAAATTCAAACAAAACCTAAGTCATTAAGGTTTACTATTTGTTTTTATTAATTCAAAATTATGAAATAAATCAACCTTTTCCAACTGAGCTCCAAATTTTTGTGAAGACTCATCACATGATAACTAAGTGGCAAACCAATTTTCATAATTTTTGGATAATTATTTAAGCCTAGAAAAATCATGGAATCCCATTTATTAATTAATTTGATCAATTTTTATCACATTCAAAATATACTGAAAAGTAACATTTAATATTTTTCCAAAATAGTTCACATCTCAGAGAGGTCACACAAAAATTTTCATAAGTTTTTGGAGCTCTATTTATTTCTTCACAAAATAAACAAATCATAGCACTATTCAATCATTTCTGCAAAATAGAAAAATGCATTTTTGTTAAAACGGCCACTGACAGGGTGACCCCACCGGTCAGCCCGCACTGACCATGACGGCGAGGCTCTCTGACCGGCAACTACTCACCGATGGTGAGGTTGCCGGTGACGGTGAGGGTACCATCATGTTCCCCACCTCACGGCGCGTCGGTTGGTGGTACTAGTTGAACCAAGTACGGCTTGGTCCGAGCTCGACGCCGGCCATGGCGGCTCAACCGAGCTGTGCACGGCGGCGCGACGATGTCCTCACTGCTAGAGTTCGCTAGAGATTCATTTAACTACTCGAATAGCAGTAGAGGCTCACCTAGATCGAGTTAGAGCACTTGGATGACTGTGAGCAGCAAAGGACGCGTCTGTCGGCGTTGATGGCGACGACGGCAATGACAAGCACGACGTTCCGGTGGCTGCAGTGGATGAACAGATCAACCAACAATACATAGAGCATCACAGCAACATGGAGAAGATGGAGCTATGCTAAGGAAGGGCAGAGATGCACCGTAGAGTGCTGGCCATGGAGAGACAAGGTCGGCGGCGTTGCGGTCGGCCGTGAAGAAGAAAGATGGCGCGCAGCATCTCCTGGTGAATTTAGGTGTCTAGGACTGGTCGACTGGGTTCGCAAGGTACAGACGGAGTGGTGACATGCTCAATTGAGGCTGGGGGAGCTCTGTGACTTCGGCGCGAGCTCGACGGAGCGACGGCGGCGCGAGAGGGGAGAAGCAGAGGAGAGGAAACAGATGAGGACGACGACGGCGTCCTGGCTTTATAGCGCGGCCAAGGAACACGGAGACGACACGCAACAGCTTCCCCATGCCAGCGTGAAGCAGGAGGTGGCTACGGCCGCGCCTGGAAGCCGGTGGAAGCTCACCGACGTTGAGAGCTGGCTTGCTTTCACTGTTCAAGTTATTTACCAAAATGCCACTCGCTTCATTTCTCAAATTACTATCAAATTTGTATGGTAACTCAAAAATCTCCAAAAATAAAAGTTGTTCCAAATTCAAAGTTCTACAACTTTACTTTAATAACCATACTCAAATTATGTCTACATTTTAAAATGCAAGTTTAAAATCAAAAGGGGACACTTTAAGAATTTATCCCTTTTCAAATTACTTCAAAATTTATAAAACAACTTTGAAAACTCTAAAAACCATTTTTGTACACATTGGCAAGCTCTACACTTTTTTTTATAAGCTCAACCCCAAAATATGCTTAGATTTTGAATTAGGTTTTTCCAAGGCAGCATTATGTGCTGGAAATTAGGGTTTTCGGAATTCCAATTTAACACTAAGGTTATGAACTTGATTCATCCCATACAAGTCAACACATATAATCATAAAAATAAACTTGTTTCAGTGAATGCATATCAAAGTTTTCACTAACACAAAAATGATGTGCAATGCATATGATGACATGACATCTTTTAGGGTTTAAAACACCAGAGGTGTTACACCTGGCGACGAGCTCGGCGCCAAGATCTACGGCGCCGAACTTCCTGCCATGTCACCGCCACGTTGGCTTCGAGCCCAAGAGCTCGGCGCCAGGGACGCTAACGTCGAGATGTGTAAGCTCGGCGCCAGCAATGATGGCGCCGAAGTAAGGGTCCAGATTTTAAAATCTTTCCTCCATGGATATATTTGTGAATTTTTTTTTAAAAAAGACGAAAAAATAAAAAAATCGGACTGTCCAGACACCAGCAGCAGCTGGCTGCTGTAGCAGCTGGCTGCTGTGGCAGCCGCTGCACATGTCATCGTCCAGCTCTGCCCGTTTTGCCTCCCTATACTATTCTGGGCCCCTCTGGCGCGATATTTTATAGCCCAAGATTAAAATCCAAACCCGGCCCACCCCCGTTTTTACATGGACCAGCACCAACTTGAGCCGCCGTGCTAGTGCGGTCTATCTATTTCCATCTCACGGCCTCTTTCTGGTGGCAGAGCGAGGGCTCAGACCGGCCTGCAAAGTGAACCTGCGGGACACCATGCACGCGTAGCAGCACAGGCGTGAATTGTTTTAGTGCGTTTCTGCTAGTGTGTCCGTGACGCAGGTGGTGGTGTTCTCCGCCTGTGCCTTGTGGTAATCCGCACTCGACCCGCACGGAGGAACTAGACCTCTTAAAGTCTTAACGCGCTCTGGGGGCAACCACAGATCTGTAGGGACGTCCAGTGATCCGAGCAAGTAACAGCCTAGCCCACAAGACATGTATACTTGAAAAAAAAACCTAGTCACATGCATGTTACCTACAAACTGATTGGAAATCGATCTGGGGGTCGCGTAGGGATGTGGCAGGCAGGCATGCCTGCATGCATCAGATTGCACTGTGTTGGATTAACTAAAAGAGGCCCGCGTACGGACAGAGTGGGAAACGGTAGATGGGCCCGTTAAGAAACCTTTACCTACAGTGCCCTCTTTTAATGACAAACAGAGAGTGCTACGATAGGAATGGTGTTGAACAAAAGATGTTGCATTTTGGATCTCACGCCCCGCTTGTAACCAGCGATCCAAAAAGCCTAGGACAATGGACCAGTGTCTCTTTTTCCTTCGTCGTATTGCTCCTGACGTCTCGTATTGCATCGTTGCCCCTGCCTCCGCTGTTCAACACATGTAGTACACGTCTGTGATCCTCGTATAGCGAGAGTTGGCTCCCATTATTTCCCACCATCACGCTAATAACTTATCTCCAATGTGCCATTGTCGAATTGTCGCTGCCTTGAGCCTCCCATGCCCATGCCACTGACCAACCTTTGTTTCCTGGCCAGAAGCGCCTGGCTCAAATATCAAATCAAATCTATTCCCAAGTCCTCGCAGAAAAAAACTGTTTTTGTTGTCCCGAGTAATAACTAAGACTCTTGGGCTGGGAAATCAAATCCAAGAGGCTGTTCGGCTGGCCTGAAAAAAAAAACTAAAATACTGTTCCGGCTGGTTTGTTGTGAGGGAAAAATACTGTTCTGGCTAAAAGATACTGTTCATGTAAACAGTGGCCACGTGAGTGGGCTGACCAGCACCAGCCAGCCAGCCGAACACTCTACAAGATATGATGGCTAACTGACTCTGACATTGGCATCTTTCATCACTGCTTTGAGGCTACTTTTAGGCTGCAGAGTCAAAGTTAGGCGCACAAAAGGCATGGTTGGGGACCAATACGTACACATCTTCTCCGGAGGCGGGTACGAGGGTTGTGATGGCGACGCGACGCGCGAGCCCGAGAAGGTTCTGGGATTTCGGGTTCACAACGAAATTGGGCGGAATCGGATTCGATCCGTAATCGGATGGACCACATCGCTTCGTCGCTCGATCCAACGGCGTACGCGTTGTGGGCGACGTGGCCATATCCACCGCCCGAACCTTGGCCCTGATTTCGTATAGTAGAGACTAGTCCGTGGCGCGCGTCGGCACTTAGTTAGAAATATAATAGAAAATCTAATCATGTGTATATACATTTTTTTAAGATTGGAGCACACACACGATAAATATCCGGCATTGTAAAACATACCTGCTGAATAAATGGAGTGCAAGAGGATGGTTGACATCTATGTAAAACATACCTGCTGAATAAATGGAGTGCAAAGAGGATTAAGAGGATAAGGATTATGTATAAATTTAGTAATATGTCTACGTCATGGTACATGGTGGCAGTTTGGAGCTAACATAATACCGGATAGGCATAGCGGTTTTGTACAATGCCTTTCATGATTAGTAGTACACGGTCTAGAGCATAATTATACATAGTTTGTACAAACAGTTCCTTCTAGACTCACTGTACATATGGATGCATCTTTTGATCAAGATGCGGCAGTGCGGCTCAGCTATTTAGTATTCTGGTTCACGGTCTAAAAGGCCGCTGTCGATGGGCACTAAGCTCGGCCTGCTAGAGTCTTTTGTCTATAGATGCTATATTAGTTTTTTTCTATGAGTTTGTGAAAAGAATATGGGTGCTCTGCATGGATAAGAATGTTTACCGGAGATCTGGTAGTGGCACATGCATTCTGTGTGGTGACTGCAACCTGAGAAATAATCAGTGAAGTAGAAACTGTCTGGTAAAATGATATGATAGTGGACTATTTTATGGTTGATCCGTACGAATATTGCCATTGTTCCGATATGGAGTGCTCGGAAAAGCGTAGAAGTAATATATGTGATGGACCTGAGGAATAAAATGCAGATACGTTTTCATCACCTGGTCATGAAGAAAGTTTGTTAGTTTATGTATAAAACCATTATGTATATAAGTAATGTACAATTAGTAAGGTGCCTTACCTGTGTAGTTTTGTTTAGTAAAGGTCATCAGATGCTGATCATCGTCTAACCTGTGCAATGCTGCACAACCCATGTGCTGGCAGGATAAATGGGAACGAAGAGAGGGGCTCTACGGCAAGGGAAGCTCGATTTCTTAGGGCCAGATAGGATCCAAACCAATCTTTTTATGTGAAGGGTTCATGTTTCCCTCGACATGCTAGACCTCCCATGATTAGTTGGCCTTGCCTGGCACACTACGACAAGGGGACAACACTAGGGAGACGCGAAGCACCGCGGAGAAGGTGTGCCGAGCTATGATGGCTGAAAGGATGCTCCTCGTCCTGTGCATGCATAGATTGTAACCTTTGAGCTATATGTAATTTACTGGAAGGAAGCAAACATATTTTGGTTGTCTATATGTATAATCAGTCTCCAGATTAGACATTGTAATAAAAAGAAAGAATCATGATTTCCATGTCATGTGCTGGAGATAATTTGTGCTTGATGATTCACATCAAGGTGCAAAAGCAGAAAAAAGAGAACACTGCATTTAGCAGTATCAGTTTTTTTGTCTTGCTGTCAAGTGATTCAGTGGCATAGCAATGGTTTGCTAGATAACCAAAACCAAGATATCTGCTATGGTTTGCTGGATAACGAAAACCAAGATATCTATATCTACTAAGAAAAGATGTCAAAAAGGATGTAACAATTTTGAAGGGAAGTTTTTGGCACCTACAAAGGTCGGCTTGGATCTGGCTTCTAATGCGTCCTGTAGTTCTCTGATGTGTTTCAGGCTACTGTAACATGGAAAAAGCCTAAGTTACACCTCATTACTGTGATATCAATTATCATCCCTGTGTCAAATGCAAGGTACTTCAATGGTGTTCAAATATGAAGTGTACATTTGTTTTTCCGTGCTTCTTTTCTCAGTGTGTTTCTAGGGAAAGGAATAATATTCACAGAAAGAAGTGCACATCAAAATTGCATGACCTCTAAACGAGTTTCCCTGTCATACACCAAAAGCAGAGGGAGGGGGACGGAAAGGAAGAGAGGCTTATCTGGTTTGATCCATTATCATTCTAAACCACCTATATGAATTGAACTACAACAACATTATAATCTTCTATGAGCTTTTTTTTTTGTTCTGAATAGCTTACATGAGTGATGAGCACAACAAATAATAAGGTGCTGAAATATAGTTTCCCCCCTCTTTATGGGTAGCTCGATGGTCGATGCACAATATCTAAAGGCAAGAATCCATCACCTTTTTTCATGCGACAAAGCAAAATCTTGCAAACGAGGAAAGGTAGGATACATAATTATAGGTGCACAAATTTAAAGTATAATTCATATTTTTCATTAGATGAAATCTACAACATAATCCATGTCTTAACTAAAGCAAATTAAATACTCAATGATCAAATAGAAAATGTTATGTAATATAAGACATGAATGGTGGAGCAAAAGTAAGGCTGGTGATGTTTTGAGTTCTATAGGACTTGTGCTGTTATAGGTAACACATAGAGACTTTTAGATAAATAAATGCAGGACACAGAAGCATTAGAGCACTTAGAAATGAGTAATCATGCAAGGAAATATAGTTGTTGTGCTTAAAATGGAATGGACACTAATTATTAAATGCTGGAGTCGCAATTGTTCAAATCAAATTACGAAATAGAGAACATTATACGAATAATGTAGGTTCTGTTGAAGGGAAAAGTACTTCTCTCCAATGCGAAATATCGAACCTGTGATAACATAGAAAATACTTGGAGATCACACTAGGTAGATTGCTAGAAATTTAAAAAATCCATCTTTGCAAAAATGTAAGAATTCATATTAAAAAAGAATAAATTGGATCTGGAATAACTGGACCCACCATTCAAACAAGGCTAATGTTTGCTTTAGCCACTGAGGTTCCATATAGCTTGAATCTAGCAAATGCCCCTGCACATCAATTTGAAATAATCAAAATTTATTATGAATGTTAACTTTAAGTGGCAGACATACATTGAATCGTTGTAACAGAACAACAAAGCAGCAAATAAACTTGAAAGGGAAAAATAACGGGCCCGAGAAAGGCAACAAAACACATACATTGACATCACCAACCACCACTACTGGTCATTGATTGCTGACCACCCACCACTCAGTTGTAATAGCCATAAACTCAGCTGGAATTAAATGCGAAAAGGCAACTTATAGGCTGCCTTAAATAATTTTGTGAGTTAAAGTTTGTAATTCCTTCAAATTACAATTACCAGCCACACAGGAGCGAATACAAACTTATAATGGAATCAATAAAGCACATCAAATAAATAAATATGTATATATTTCTGTTAGGTTAGCCATATATTTGCCTCTATATTCAAGTTGCATCTAAAAGTGACTCTAAAATTTCGCACCATGAATAGACCAAGCCTATTCAGTGTGTTCTTTAGACAGGTGATAGGATGAGTCTACGAATAGAGCAATAGAGATCTAAGTTTGGGACTAAACCTAACATTACCTACAGAGATTTTATAGCAGAAATTATAAAAATGGCAAGAGAAGACTATGACACTAATCAACGAAACTGACTATAGAATGGAGTTGAATAACAACACATACCGATAGAACTCTAGAAGCAACGATGGATGAAGGCCATAGATGCAAACCTGGATCGCTCCCATCAGCATAACCTACATGGAACTGAGGGGGCGCTCTAGTACGGCGTAGCCTCTTCTAGCAATGGATAGGGTCATTAAGCAACCTCCCTGGTGGGTGAGTGAGGCCGGTCTAATGGCACAATTCCTGCCAGCATCCATTGTAACAACGTGAGGTCATCATTGCCGGCCTGTGGCCACCATATGAAACAAGAAAACAACATCACCAAAGTAGAGGTTTCTAATAATGGACCAAGGGGGAAAATGGTTCAGATGAAGGCCATGATATACCTGATGGACTAGAGTTGCATAACTCTCTTCTAATGCACAATTTGCTAGGTACTTAGCACGGTGTTCGTGGAAGTAATTATCCATCTGAGCATAGGTACTATGAGTGCTCATAACACCTTTCATTCCTACATTTGCAATGACTGTACTATCAACGCTGAAAGTTTACAGATGGATAATGAGAAACTTTTGAGAGAGTGTCTATGTATGTCTCTTCAAAGAGATTGGAACTATTACAAGATAGTGGGACCATGAGGACTGCTACCAATTTGGAAACATGATAAATTGAAGGTTCTAGGAACTGGGTTATCACTTATGGTATAAATTAACCAAGCAAAGATAAATTGAGGGTTCCAGGACTGCTAAACTCTAAACCCTCAATTTATTTGGTGCCTTTTTATTCTGTCATAGCGATTCACTAAATTCCTCTCTACTAAATAAAATGTAAATTTAGGAATTAAATGTCCCATGAACATTATGCATACTACAACTCAATACATGAAGGAAGTCCAAGGGCCCAAAATGATTACCTTGATGGGATAAGCTTTCTTGCTTTCAATGGAAGAGGTCACCATGGCAGTCTGCTCCTAAATTTCTTGAAAAGCCTATAACTGCAACCACTAAGGCACTAAGGAGCAGTTGCGGTATTAATATGTAGTTGGAAATTAAGCAAAGACAAAGTAGCAGGAGATACAAGAAAGAAATGGTACCAACTCTAAGTTGTTGGTTAGCAAACCATGCTGATGGAGAGGGCAGTGAGGACTAATAGGCCACGCGAAGCCATGTTCATGATTGCAGTCAACTCATCGTAGGCATCGGATGAGCTACAAAGAAATATAAAAATATCTAGATAAGACTTTTGGAAACTTTGGAATCCCTGCATCCAGGCCACGAATCAGTGTAGGGACTCATTTATGCGTTCAAATCTAAATCTCATCCAATTCATGGTAGAAGCAGAAAGACTACAACAAAACAGAATATCAGGCATGGACAATGTAGGTAGGCGTTGATAATTCTATACTGGGTCTATATGCAGAACACAATTATTTAGCTTTGAAAACATCTAGGCCCCTAGTTGGGTTTCGGTGATTAATGACAATACGTGATTACTATGACTAACGTGTGTTTTGCAGAGGTAATTAAGTTAGGTCATGGTAATGGCAATTGATTGGGCAATCATGGTTGTCATGCCCCTACGATGGAAATCATTTTGGTTTTCAAAGGATGGACGACAAGGTTAATGATGGACTAGTTCTAAGTGTCGTTTGGTGTTGAAGAGACACTTAGAGTAGTTTAAGACTTTGTTTTTCCTTTGGCCATACTATTAAGGGGGGTATGGACGGGTTGCTTGACCTAGGTGAGTCTAGTGGGTTAGGTGTGGTGCACACTTGTCAAATCTAGCACTAGGTAGCTCCTGTCGATAGAATATCGTTGGCAGTCCTCCGAGGGCTATCCCACGAAGGTAGATTGATCGGTAGAGGAGCATGAGATCAAGAACAAGAAGGCAACAGAGATACGCGAGTTAGACAGATTTAGGCCATCAGTATGACATAATACCCTACTCATGTGGTATGTTGGTTTGTATTAGCTATCGTATGATATTGTGTGAGTTTGGAGGGGTCCTTGCCCGCCTTATATAGTCCGAGGAGCAGGGTTACAAGTCGGTTAGATCTAAGAGATAACCAGAAAGTAATAACTTATTACAAGAATCTTGAGATCATACATATCCTAATAGATCTCATAGTATCTTCAGGATATCTTCTAGATGCCTTACAGAAGGCGTCGACCAGAGTTGTGCCCCGCAAGGCTTTGTCTTGTGGGCTAGGCCGCCCCTAAGGGCGCAGCCCATGTGGTCTGCCATGGATACCGAGGGCCATACCCCCATAGCTAGTCTCCAAGCCTGACAGTAGGTGACGTAGTCATGTGGTGCCAGGGTTAGAAAGTAGAAGACCAGCCGAGCAGACAACCAGTCCCCGGGCGTAGCCACGAGATGAGAACAAGCACATTCACCGCAAGGTGAAGTGTGCCCACTTAGTCCCCGAGACTGCTAGAAGACGAAGAATGAATCTTGTAGCGGGGTCAAAGAAAATGAAGTCTAAAAGCTTGCTGACATCGTTTGACATGCGCGTATTAAGACCCCAGACGTGCTGCCCAAGATCAGCACCCTGATCCGAACAGCATGGAGCAGCTTGATAGCACACCGACGAGATGTAGCAAGATCTGACCACCAAGGGAGCACCAAGGAGTCCTCGACATCGCTGGCGATATCCAAGCACCGAGGAGCGAGGAGTCCCCGGCATCGCTGGCGATATCCAAGCACTGAGGAGCGAGGAGTCCCTGGTGTCGCTGGTGATGTTCGAGCACCAAGGAGCGAGGAGTCCCCGGCGTCACTAGCGATGACTGAGCACCGAGGAGCGAGGAGTCCCAAGCATCGCTGGTGATGTCTGAGCACTGAGGAGCGAGGAGTCCCCGCCGTCGCTGGTGATGACCGAGCACCGAGGAGCGAGGAGTCCCGACGTCACTAGCAATGACCGAGCATCAAGGAGCAAGGAGTCCCTGGCATTGCTAGCGATGACCGAACACCAAGGAGACCCCGATATAGCTGGTGATGTCTGAGCACCGAGGAGTTCCCAACGAAGCTGGCGAGGTTCGATCACCGAAAAGCGAGTAGTCCCCGGCGTCGCTGGCGATAACCGATCACCGAGGAGCAAGGAGTCCCCGACGTCGCTGGCGATGTCTGAGCACCGAGGAGTGAGGAGTCCCCGGCGTCGCTGGTGATGACCGAGCACTGAGGAGTCCCCGGCGTCGCTGGCGATGTCCGAGCACCGAGGAGCGAGGAGTCCCTGGCGTCGCTGGCGATGACCGAGCACCGAGGAGCAAGGAGTCCCCGACGTCACTGGCGATGACCGAGCACCGAGGAGGGAGGAGTCCCTAGTGTCACTGGCGATGTCCGAGCACCGAGGAGGGAGGAGTCCCTGGCGTCACTGGCGATGACCGAGCACCGAGGAGCGAGGAGTCCCTGATGTCGCTGGTGATGACCGAGCAACGAGGAGCGAGGAGTCCCCGGCGTCGCTGGCGATTACCGAGCATCGAGGAGCGAGGAGTCCCCGACGTCGTTGGCGATGTCTGAGCACCGAGGAGCGAGGAGTCCCCGACATCGCTGGTGATGATCGAGCACCAAGGAGTGAGGAGTCCCCGGCGTCGCTAGCGATGACTGAGCACCGAGGAGCGAAGAGTCCCCGACGTCGCTGGTGATATCTGAGCACTGAGGAGCGAGGAGTCCCCAGTGTCGCTGACGATGTCCGAGCACTGAGGAGTGAGGAGTCCCCAGCTCCGCTGGCGATGACCGAGCACCAAGGAGCGAGGAGTTCTGACATCGCTGGTGATGAGTGAGCATCGAGGAGCGAGGAGTCCCCGGTGTCGCTGGCAATGACCGAGCATCAAGGAGCAAGGAGTTCTCGACATCGTTGGCGATGTTCGAGCACCGAGGAGCGAGGAGTCCCTGGCGTTGTTGGCGATGACCGAGCACCGAGGAGTCCCAAGCGAAGCTAGCGAGGTTCAAGCACCGAGGAGTCCCCGGTGTAGCCGACGACGTCTGTGTGGTGAAGTGTGCCCACTTACTCCTCGAGCATGAAGAAACCAAGCACCGAGGAGTCCCCGGCATAGCTGGCGATGAAGCATGAGCGATGAACAGTCTGGTCAACTGGTCGGTGGTGAAGTGAGCATTGAGTAGAAGTGACCGGTGAACATTCCGATCAACTGGTCGGCGACAGAGTCGATGATCCTAGCGGTCCGACTAGTTGATCGGTGGTGAAGTACGAGCACTAGGTGATCCGATCACCTGGACGATGATCCTGCAATACAAATATGTAGAGTGGGTAGTACATGATGTACAAATATATGAACTCTAGAGAGAAAATCAACAATGGCGATGAAATAGCATAAGTAGCTCGGCGATTAGTTGGTGTGAAGATGTATTTAATATAAACCACCCGAACAGTTAGTGTGTAGCTGAGTCTCTAGCCATAGCTAGCCTGTTAACCATAACACGGAGCGTGGAGCCCATGCATGTGTAGAAGTAACAAGCGTCACTAAGGAGCCGCTGCCGACCACCCATAATGCAGAGGGCAGATGCTCGTGCATGTGTATGGAGGAGCCGGAGACAGGGCCATCTCTGAAGGCGTCCGAGCATCAACAGGATTGTTCGGGGGGTTCGGAAAATCGTTTGGAGAGCAAACATGGAGAAAATAGTTCGAAGAAATGTCATGGCGATATACAGAGATTGGAGAATATTTAGAAGAATATTAAAGCGTGACTTAGCTTTAGACAGAATGACTGGTTGGCAGCGTATGGCGCTATCTGGTCGGCGAGAGGATGGATGTCTTCAACCTGGTTGATGAATTTGCCCCTTAGGGCATCTTGGTAAGTAGCGGCGACGTTGGTGAGCCCGAAGGGCAGAGCCGCAACTCCTGGAGTTTTCCAAGCAACCTCCGATAGATTTAGATCAGAGGGTGGTCGGCGCTTAACCAAAGTGTCTAGGGCTGATTCGGCGATGGAGAGGCAATTGGCGAGCTTCAGACCGACCCGATCAATGGATTCGATCAGATCGTCATTGTTGATCCGCCTCATCTGGTAGCGAGGAAGCGGGTAGATCATTGATGAATGCGACCTCAGAAGTGGTTCTAAGATCGGATCTGCAGTTGCAGGCGTGGGGGTGGTTGGCATAGAAACGATCTGCACCAGCCCAAGGAGCTCTCTAACTCCGTCAGCATTGATGATCCAGGAGATCGATCCGACCGTGAAGATCTGGTCGGGCTACGGAAGGGACGAAGAGCATGCGGAAATAGCCATCTTGTTCGACAAGGAAACAGCACGCACAACCCCTACCTGGCGCGCCAACTATCGATAGAATATCATCGGTAGTCCTCCGAGGAGTATCCCACGAAGGTAGATTGATCGGCAGGGGAGTGTGAGATCAAGAACAAGAAGGCAATAGAGACACACAAATTAGACAGGTTCAGGCCATCAGTATGATGTAATACCCTACTCTTGTGGTCTGTTGGTTTCTATTAACTATCGTATGATATTATGTGAGTTTGGAGGGGGTCCCTACCCGCCTTGTATAGTCCGGGGAGCAGGGTTACAAGTCAGTTAGATCTGAGAGATAACCGAAAAGTAATAACTGATTATAGGAGTCTTGAGATCATACATATCCTAACAAATCTCATAGTATCTTCAGGATATCTTCCAGATGCCTTGTAGAAGGCGCCGACCAGAGTCATGCCTTGTAAGGCTTTGTCTTGTGGGCTGGGCCGCCCCTGAGGGCATAGCCCATGTGGTCTGTTGTGGATACCGGGGCCATACCCCCATAGCTCCTAAACATCCCTTAGATCAATTGGAGCAAACTTCATTCACATATGATTGTGAGTTGGAAGTGAATAGAGAGTCAAATGTTGACCGGACACTGGCGCAGAGTCTGGTCAGTTCATTTGATCAAGGTAAAGTCATCTGGATGAGACCGGATGCTAAGTGAAATGTGACTGGACGTAGGGTGCCAGAGTCCGGTCAACTCCAGTAAGGTCCTAGAGAGGGAGAATCTTGATCGAACGCGTCTGGTCTGTGCTGACCGGATGTTGGTCAGGTTTTAGCTACTGACCGAACACTGAGCAGCAAAGTGACCGGATGCTGGGTTCTAGAGTCTGGTTAACATCAGTAAGGTTCTAGAGGGCAGTTTTCGTGACTGGATGCATCCAGTCAGTGCTGACCAGACGCTGGACAGAGTCTGGTCACAACTTAACTGCAAGGTGGCAGGGAGAACTGATTGGAGCATCCGGTCACCACATAGTGGCATGTAACGGTTCATTTGGAATGAGGGGTTATAAATACTTCCTCTATTCACTCAAGGGATCACTTTTGCTCATTTCAACAACTGAGAAACACCCTTGAGAGTGCCAAGGAGAGAAAGGTCCTAGTGAGATGATTGAGATTTGAGAATCCAAGAGAGAGGCCTCATTAGTGAAAGCAAGAGTAGCAAAGTGTGCATCCACCCTTCTCATTAGGCTTGTTGTGGTCAAGTGAGAGTTCATGCTTGTTACTCTTGGTGATCGCCATCACCTAGACGGCTTGGTGGTGATTGGGAGTTTGGTGATCATCTGGCGGACTTGTGGATGACCAACTCAAGTTGTGAGTGGTTGTGGGCGATTCACCACGACGAAGTGTCGAAGAATCAACCCGTAGAGAGCACTTGATCCTTGCGTGGATCAAGGGAGAGCTACACCCTTGCATGGGTGCTCTAACGAGGACTAGTGGGGAGTGGCGACTCTCTGATACCTCGGCAAAACATCACAATGTTCCTCCTCTCTTCACTTTAAGCATTTATTTTGAGCAATTCAATTCTTGTCTTTACATTCATAGAATTGCCATGCTAGAGTAGGATTGGAACTTAGGTTACCAAACTTTTGTGCGATAGAACATTAGAAACACATTCTAGGCACAAGGGGTGAAGTGAGCTAAGTGTAGGGTTTAATTATTGTAAAGAATTTTAGAATTAGCCCAATTCACCCCCGTCTTGGGCATCTTGATCCTTTCAATTGGTATCAGAGCCTCATGCTCACGTATTTAGGCTTAAGCGCCTAGAGAAAGATGTCTCACGGGGATGGACCTCCTCCTATCTTTGAGGGAGATGATTTTCTTTATTGGAAAATCCACATGGAGGCGTATTTGGAATCTCTAGATGTTGGAATACTTAGAGCCGCCTCACAAGGATTCCCAAAACCTTGGGATCCCACGCACCTTCAAGGCGATGAAGTGAATTATGAAAAATGGAATGCAAAGGCTAGAAACATCATCTTTAGAGTCCTTTGCAAAGATGTGTTTAACCGGGTGAGGAACCACAAGGACGCCCATGCACTATGGTCAGACATTTGTGCGCTCCATGAGGTAACTAAGAGCGAGCGTGAGGAACGCTATCATCTCATAATGAAAAAGCTTAATTCTTTTGAGATGCTTCCTAAAGAGAGTGCTAATGAAATGTACTCATGCCTAAATGTTCTTATAGAGGAAGTCAATGGGCTTGGACTCACTCAAATGCAACCATCCGATGTTGTAAGAAAAATCTTGAGTGTCCTCCCCATTGATAAATATGGGCATATTGTGACCGTGCTTCATCATTGTGATCTTTCCACCGCTACACCAACTCAAATCTTGGGAAAGATCAATGCTCATGAGATGTACATTCACATCACACCACAAGATGGCTCATCCTCTACCAAGAAGAAAGACAAAGACTTGGCATTCAAGGCTAGCCAAGAGAAGGGCAAAGCAAGAATTGAGTATGAGATCTCAAGTGATGATGAAGTTGATGATGCAAGTCTTGCTCTCATGGTGAGAAGAACCGCCAAGATGCTAAAGAAGCTCAACAAGAATGGCGTCAAGTTTGATGGCAAGAAAAAGAAGTTCTTCACTAGCACTAGAAGGAAGCCAATCTTTGAGATGGATTGCTATAATTGTGGAGAACTTGGTCATCTAGCTCATCAATGCACCAAGCCTAAGAAAGACAAGTATAAGAAGAAGTACAAGGGCAAGAAAGATGACTCAAGTGATGAAGATAATGATGAGAAGAAGAAAAACAAGCCATACAAGAAGAAAGATGGCAAGAAGGACTTCCACAAGAAGAAGAAAAATGGGAAGGCATACATCGTCGGTGATTAGCTCATGGACATTAATTCATCTAGTTGCTCATCCGATGATGATAGTGACAACGAGAAGGTGGCCGCCATTGTGATTAACTCTTCATCATCTTCACTGACACCACCGCTATCATCCTCTACACACCTATGCCTTATGGCCAAGGGTGAACGAAAGATATCAAATGATGATAATAGTAGTGGTGATGATCATGCTAACAATGATGATAGTGATAGTGATAGTGATGATGATGAATTTGAATCACCTTCATATGATGATCTTGTCAAATTGCTAAACCAATACACAAAGATCATTAGAAAGACTAGAGCTAAGAATGAAAAGCTAGAAGCTAAGAATGATTCTCTTTTAGCTAAATGTGATATAGCGGAAAAGGCTAGTGTTAAGGTTAGAGAAGCAAATGATGCTATGTCATCCAAACTCAAGGATCTAAAATCTTCTAAGAAAGAGCTTAAAGAAAAACATGATAAACTTGAGGGGATGCATAAAAAGCTCATCACTAGCTACAAAATGCTAAAAGAAGAATATACAACTCTCAAGATCAATCATGATAATCTTGTTATCGCTCAAGAATTTTTATCCAGTGAGCCACATGATGCTACTAACGATGTTGTTAAGATTGATATAGCTACATCATGTGATAATTTAATTGTTGAGAGCATTGAGCAAGGATCTAGTGGCAAAGGCAAGCAAGTGATTGAAACTGGCAACTATGATGAGTATGTCAAGCTCAAGCATGATAATGAAAAGCTCAAGAAAGATCTTGAAGAGCTCAAAACCACCAATACTATAGTGTTAGAAACTCTTGATCATGATGGTGATTTGATTCTTGAGAATGAGAAGCTCAAAGAAGAGAACAAGAGACTCAAGGAAGAGAAAAATGATGATGCACTCAAAGAAGAGAACAAGAAGCTGAAGCTAGAAAAAGAACATCTCAAGATTGGATTGAGCAAGTTCACAAGAGGCAAGCATCTTCAAAGTGAGTTACTCATGAACACCATCATGAAGATGGATAGAAGTGGAATTGGATATTTGGCAAATCAAGAGAAGAAGGCTCAAGCTCAACACCACCAACAACAAAAGTCAAAGCCAAAGCCAAAGAGGTGTTTTGAGTGTGGACAAGAATGCCACTTTGCCCGTGAGTGTCAAACTCCACCACCACAACCCTTGCCCAAGCATGCTAGACCCTTTGCTTTCAATGCTCATTACATGCTTAGAAAGAACTCTAGTGGAAAGATGAAAGTTATGTTCTTAGGACCTCCCAACAAGAATAGGCCTAAGAAAATTTGGGTAGCAAAGTCACTTGTTGAGAAAGTGAAGGGTCCTCAACAAGTTTGGGTCCCTAAACAAGCTTGATCTCTTATGTGTAGGTGAACTACAAGACCGGTGAAAGTCATTGGGTAATTGATAGTGGTTGCACACAACATATGACCGGTGATCCTTATATGTTCACCTCACTAGATGAAGAAGTAGATGGCCAAGAAAGAATTACATTTGGAGATAATTCAAAGGACAAAGTGAAAGGATTGGGCAAAGTGGCAATATTAAATGATCATTCAATGTCAAATGTGTTATATGTTGCTTCATTGAGTTTTAACTTGCTATCCGTTGGACAATTGTGTGATCTTGGCTTTCAATGCCTATTTACCTAGAAGGAAGTGGTTGTATCCAAGAAAGATGATGATCAAGTGATATTCAAGGGATTTAGATACAACCTATATCTAGCGGACTTCACCTCCAAAGATGCTAACTTGAAGACATGCCTATTCACCAAAACAACACTTGGGTGACTATGACATAGAAGACTTGCTCATATTGGGATGAGCTCGCTCAAGAAGCTAATGAAGAATGAATTGATGAGAGGGTTGAAGGATGTGAAGTTTGAGAAGGACAAGCTTTGTAGTGCATGTCAAACCGACAAACAAGTTGCAAACACTCATCCTACAAAAAGCTTTCATGTCAACAACAAGAGTGCTAGAGCTCCTTCACATGGACTTATTTGGACTTACAACATACAAGAGTTTGAGAGGAAATATTTATTTTCTTGTGATTATTGATGACTACTCTAGATACACATGGGTATTCTTCCTTCATGACAAATCCGAAGTGGCATCATGTTTTAAGAAGTTTGCCAAGAGAGCACAAAATGAGTTTGAAGTGAAGCTCAAGAAGATTAGAAGTGACAATGGTAAAGAGTTCGAAAACACAAACATTGAAGCCTATTGTGATGAAGTTGGAATCAAGCATGAAGTCTCCGCAACCTACACTCCTCAACAAAATGGTTTAGTTGAGAGAAAGAACTAGACACCAATCACACTTGCAAGAATAATGCTTGATGAGTACAACACACCCAAAGCTCTATGGGTGGAAGCTATCAACACCGCATGCTATGCATCCAACCGCCTATTCCTTTAAAAGTTTCTTGGCAAGACACCTTATGAGTTGCTTAATGAGAAGAAGTCAGACGTCTCCTTCTTTAGGGTGTTTGGTTGCAAATGCTACATCTACAAGAAGCGGCAACACCTAGGGAAGTTTCAAAGACGTTGTGATATTGGTTTTCTTGTTGGTTACTCATCAAAGTCCAAAGCATATTGAGTATTTAATCATGTCATCGGCTTGATTGAAGAAACATATGATGTGGAATTTGATGAATCTAATGGCTCTTAAGAAGCACATGAGAATCTTAATGATGTAGGTGATGAACCATTGAGGGAGGCTATGAAGAACATTCCAATTGGAGACATCAAGCCTAATGATGATGAAAATGATGTACAAGTGATCAATCCACCTTCTTCATCAAATGTGCCACAAGATGGTTATAAAGATGAGAGAGTAGAAAATGAAGATACTCATGTCTCCCATGATCAAATGGTGGCACAAGCACAAGATGTTGATGCTCCACAACCTCCCCCTCAAGTGGTTGATAGAAGAAACTCACCTCTACTACAAGCTCATCCACAAGATCTCATCATAGGGAGTCCATCAAAGGGTGTAATGACTCGTTCTTAAAAACTTGCTTCATTTATTGAACATCACTATTTTGTCTCTTGCTTTGAGCCTACCAAGGTAGAAGAAGCTCTTCAAGATCCGAATTGAATAAATGCCATGCATGAAGAGTTGAACAACTTCACCCGCAATAAAGTTTGGACTCTTGAAGAGTGACCACAAGGTGCAAGAGTCATTGGAACAAAATGGGTGTTCCACAACAAGCAAGATGATCAAGGCATTGTTGTGAGGAATAAGGCAAGACTAGTTGCAAAGGGGTTCTCTCAAGTTGAAGGGTTGGGTTTTGGAGAGACCTTTGCACCGATTGGAAGACTAGAAGCCATTTGTATCCTTCTTGCATATGCATCACATCATGAAATGAAACTATATCAAATGGATGTGAAAAGTGCATTTTTAAATGGCTTTATAAATGAACTAGTCTATGTTGATCAACCTCCCGGGTTTGAAGACCCTAGATATCCTAATCATGTTTATAGGTTGTCCAAGGCGCTATATGGGCTTAAGCAAGCCCCAAGAGCTTGGTATGAGCGTCTTCGGGATTTCCTCATTGAGAATGGCTTCACCATTGGGAAGGTCGACACCACACTATTCACCAAAAATCTTGATGCATATATCTTCATTTATCAAGTGTATGTTGATGATATCATATTTGGATCATTAAATGAAGATTCTTGCAAAGAATTTGGTGAATTGATGTCGAAGAAGTTCGAGATGTCAATAATTGGAGAGCTTACATTCTTTCTTGGTTTTCAATCCAAGCAAATGAGAGAAGAGATTTTTAGCTCTCAAGAAAAGTATACCAAGGATCTTCTTAAAAGGTTCAATATGGATGAATGTAAGCCAATCAATACACCAATACCATCTAATGGACATCTCGACCTAGATGAGGGAGGTAAAACGGTTGATCAAACTCTCTACCGCTCTATGATTGGTAGCTTGTTATATTTAACCGCATCTAGGTCTGACATCATATTTAGTGTGTGTATGTGTGCTAGATTTCAAGCTAATCCTAAGGAAGCTCATTTGATTGCTGTTAAAAGAATACTTAGGTATCTTAAGCACACACCAAGCATTGGCCTTTGGTATTCCAAAGGAGCTAGATTTGAATTATGTTGGCTATTCTGATTTAGATTATGCCAGTTGCAAAGTTGATAGAAAAAGCACATTCGGAGGGTGCTATTTGTTTGGTAGATCACTTGTGTCTTGGTCCTCCAAGAAGCAAAATAGTGTGGCTTTGTCCACCGCCAAAGCGGAATACATTGCCACGGGTGCTTGTTGTGCACAAATACTTTACATGAAGCAAACTTTGCTAGACTATGGTGTAGTTCTACAAAAGGTACCTCTTTTGTGTGACAATGAGAGTGCGGTAAAACTTGCTAATAATCTGGTTCAACACTCTCGCACCAAGCACATAGATATCCGCCATTACTTTCTTAGAGATCATGTTGCTAAGAATGATATTTCACTAGAAGGTGTAAGAACCGAGGATCAATCGGCATATATCTTCACTAAACCGCTAGATGAGACTATATTTTGTCGGTTGAGGAATGAGCTCAATGTGCTTGATTTTAGCAACTTCACTAGAAAATGAGTTTGTGTTGTCCCTTGCATTGCATTGTAATATACAACATGTTTAATTTTTGGTAATGCATTTAGGGCTTGTCTAACATGGTTAAGATAACCGCCGAAAAGCATGTGAAGAAGCTTAACCTTGGATGAAACTTGACAAGCAACTAGAATTACTTTCAAGTATTGCATTGCATATGCATGAATGTTGTTTTGTCATTTCTCTTCAATCACCCTTTTATTGCCTATTTTCTTAAAAAGAATTATAGCCTAAGGCAAAATACTTTGGAAAATTTGAGGGTTTAAGAGAGGTCACTCACATCAGTCCCAATTGGTGTTTATTTGGGTCTCATTGGAGTTGGGACTTGATTGGGAACAGGCAGCACGAAGGAACTTTAAAGATTTGCTGAAGAAGAGTGACCGGACGCTAGACCGGACTCTGCTCTCTGCGCCTGGTTAGTTCATAGGAGGTGAATCGTTGTAGTGAAGGAGTGACCGGACGCTAAAATAGTTCTTACACTGTGTCCAGTCAGATGGCGTTCCTACATTCGGTCAAGCGAATGAGATTTTCACCAGGTGGACCAGACTCTGGCTGTGTCCGGTCGGGGTTAACCGAACGTGTCCAGTCGTGACTTGGGAGGTTTTGGACCTCTGTTGTCGACAGGACTCTGGGTGGCAGCGTCCGGTCGTTGCCATCGGAGTGTCCAGTCATTAGAGAACGTGCGGGTTTCCAACTCTTTTCTCTGTTTCCTTTTTTATCATTGGTGGAAGTGCCGACGACTTGGAAGTGACAGTTGGCAGTTGTTTCTTGACTGAGGCAGCAATTCATTCCAGATGGCACGTGTCAAGAACGCCAAAGGTGGTCCAGGTGATGAGGATCCGAGGCCCCTGCCTCGCCTACCTTCTGAGGTGAAAGGCAAGGCAACAAAGAAGCTCACGTCGAAGAAGAGGAAGTATGCAGATGCTGATATAGCGAGAGCAACAGCAGTGGCAGCCACCGTAGAGCGTGCAAAGAGAGGAGGTGTTAGGAGTGGAGTCCAGATTGTAGATCAGCTTTCACTAGTACAAAGGGCAGCTATTGAGTAGGTTGAGCATCATCATGGTAGTCCAGTTGGGACTATCATGCTTGAGGGACGCCGTGTTGCTTTGGAGGAGACTCAGCCTCAGGGGGAGTCACAGCAGCAGACACAACCACCAGTGTAGTCAGACAGTGCTGAGTAGACTCAGGAGGGAGAGCAGACAGAAGAGACAGGGTCGGCATCTCAGCCATAGTTATGCCGCTCTAGTTGCACCCATACTTAGGTGACACCGAGGTCAGAGACACAGAGGAGGGGTTCTCGTCTGCCTCCTAGACCATAGGGTTCGCCTCCAATGACTCATCTAGATTTGAGGGTCGCCACGGCTAAGCAGGTGCAACAGCTCAGATTTGTGTAGTTCAAGGAGTGGTTCCGGCCTACGAGGATGAGCGTGCTTTAGAGGGTTTCTATACACTACTGCAGGAGGATTTCTATAATGCATATCTTAACAGTGGGGTTGCATTTAGGTCTTAGAGGGTTGGCTCCATTGGGTCCATTGTAGCAGCAGTAGGAGAGCATATTCGCTCTTACCTATCTTACTTGCTAGGGCTGACAGACTTACTCGGATGGACAGGCAGATATGTTCCATCATGGGTCCGTGAGTTCTATGCTACACTTTGGATTGACCCGCAACACAGATTTATACATTTTGCATTCAGAGGACAAGACTACAAGCTGATGAGCTTCAGGGTTAGAGAGATACTTAGGCTTCAGGAGCAACCCATCTGGCTACATGAGGTTTGCTATGGTCAGACAGCGCCTCCCAAATGCCCTCACGATGGTCTTGTGCCTCCTACAGATCTGGTCCGCCATTGCTTCATAGAGCCATTCAGCGAGGGGTCGAGCAGGACACCCCGAGACCTCACTCCTACAGCTAGACTGCTTGATGCTATCATGAGGATGACCCTGCTTCTGAGGATAGGATATCGCGAGGGCTTGACTCGTATTCAGTTATGGCTACTGAACTCTCTGATGTAGCAGACTGTGTTTGATATTTGGGATCTCATACTATCAGAGATGGAGGATACCCTTGCAGAGGGGTTTAGGGGTCATCGTTAGGTGCCTTATGCACACTAGATTACTTTTCTGATTCATAGGATAGTTACAGTGAGGCCTCCTGAGATGTTGGCAGAGTATTCTAGTGCTACTACCGAGTTCCCTGCATATAACATGACCCAGATGTTCTATCACAGTAGGCCGAGTGCACCTAGCTAGCCACACCGTCGCCTAGAGGTGCTAGAGACTACAGCCCAGTAGGATGAGACTATCAGGGACATTGCAGCTATAGAGGAGGAGCAGTTAGATGCTCTGTAGGGGTATGGTAGAGAGCGACCCCAGTGACAGTTTAGATGATGACTACTATGATATCCCTCAGATGCCTCCTCAATGACATGACCATGAGGCCGGTAGCTCTAGTTTAGCTCCACCTGCACCGCAGACAGACCCCGCTCTACTTGCTATTCTTGAGTGGATGAGGCAAGATCAGGCTTGCCAGGCCTAGGAGACCACAACTACATTTGCACAGTTTTAGGCCAGACAGGATGAGTTCCAGCGATAGCAGTAGGCTATACAGCAGCAACAGCTCCTCATGCAGTAATTACTTGGATTTATGCAGCATGTAGTTACTGCTATTGGGGCTCCACCGCCATAGCTTTCACCCCAGATCGGCCAGCCTACCACCACTTCTATGACTCTAGCTTTATAGCCTAGTGGGCTTCAGAGTTAGGGACAGCCAGCGACACAGTTTCCTTCACCTACAGAGCAGGTGTCCTAGTGATTTGCCTCGCCAGTGCCAGCCCCGCAGTTCACACCTCTTCATACGGGCTTCACACTGGCTCAGAGTTCGTCATTGCTTGTGCTAGATACCCCAGTCTCCAGGAGCCTTGGTGTGATATTTAGTGAGTTAACAGGGCAGCCTACTCTGCCAGATCTACATGTCCCTGGTCCTTCCACAGTTGCTCCTATCATTGGGACTATAGAGATGCTCCCTTCATCAGTTGCATCATCAGAGCTGCCTACTTCAGTGATACCTACAGAGTCACATGCCGCACCTATTCTAGATCCGACCTAGACCGCTTCAGCGTCACTTCCAGCGATAGAGGGTCATACAGTTCAGAGCTCAAGATCAGATGATGCTGCTGCATAGTTCCAGATTGCTCATCGCACCTCAGTGCCTGACTCATCCGCTGCAGCCCCACCGACCAACCCTTAGGTTTTGGTGTTTGACGCCAAAGGGGGAGAGGGATCGAGTATGATAGACTTAGGGGGAGCTTATCTATTATATTTGGTTTTTTTATGTGTGATACACTATTATGCATTCATGTTTACTTTCATGCATCGAACTATATTTATGTGATAGTGATATCTACGTGATGTGATATTTATGTGATATGTGACATGTGTGCTCTCTACTTTGAATTATTTATATGTCATGTCACTTGGTTATGCTCATTTGTTTTGCTTTCGTGTTTTACTCCGATGCAAATGAGCTTTATTTCTTGTACTCATGCTTATTTCATATCTATTGAGTACATCATGTTGGCTTGGGTCATATAAGCTTGCCTAACTCTTTTGTTCTTATTGTCAAAAGCTTATATGAACCAAGCAAGTTGAAAACCTCATCTCTTTTACATACTCAAGGTTGTATTGTCATCAATCACCAAAAAGGGGGAGATTGAAAGCATCTAGGCCCCTAGTTGGGTTTCGGTGATTAATGACAATACGTGATTACTATGACTAATGTGTGTTTTGCAGAGGCAATTAAGTTAGGTAATGGTAATGACAATTGATTGGGCAATCAAGGTTGTCATGCCCCTACGATGGAAATCATTTCAGTTTTCAACGGATGGACGACAAGGTTAAGGATGGACTAGTTCTAAGTGTCGTTTGGTGTTGAAGAGACCTTAGAGTAGTTTAGGACTTTGTTTTTCCTTTGGCCGTACTATTAGGGGGGTATATGGATGGGTAGCTTGACCTAGGTGAGTCTAGTGGGTCAGGTGTGGTGCACACTTGTCAAATCTAGCACTAGGTAGCTCCTAAACAGCCCTTAGATCAATTGGAGCAAACTTCATTCCCATATGATTGTGAGTTGAAACTAAATGGAGGGTCAAATGTTGACCGGACGCTGGCGCAGAGTCTGGTCAGTTTATTTGATCAAGGTGAAGTCGTCTGGATGTGACCGGACGCTAAGTGAAATGTGACCGGACGCTGGGTGTCAGAGTCCGGTCAACTCTAGTAAGGTCCCAGAGAGGGAGAATCCTAATCAGACGTGTCCGGTCAGTGCTGACCGAACACTGGTCAGGTTCTGGCTACTGACCGAACACTGAGCAGCAAAGTGACCGGATGCTGGGTTCCAGAGTCTGGTCAACATGAGTAAGGTTCTAGAGGGTAGTTTTTGTGACCGGACGCTGGACAGAGTCCGGTCACAACTTAACTGCAAGGTGGCAAGGAGAACTGACCGGAGTGTCCGGTCACCCCGTAGTGGCATATAACGGTTCGTTTTGAATGAGGGGTTATAAATACTTCCTCTATTCACTCAAGGGATCACTTTTGCTCATTTCAACAGCTGAGAAACACCCTTGAGAGTGTCAAGGAGAGCAAGGTCCTAGTGAGGTGATTGAGATTTGAGAATCCAAGAGAGAGGCCTCATTAGTGAAAGCAAGAGTAGCAAAGTGTGCATCCACCCTTCTCATTAGGCTTGTCGTGGTCAAGTGAGAGTTCGTGCTTGTTACTCTTGGTGATCGCCATCACCTAGACAGCTTGGTGGTGATTGGGAGTTTGGTGATCATCCGACAGAGCTTGTGGATGACCCAACTCAAGTTGTGAGCGGTTGTGGGTGATTCACCGCGACGGAGTGTCGAAGAATCAACCCGTAGAGAGCACTTGATCCTTGCGCCGATCAAGGGGGAGCTACACCCTTGCGTGGGTGCTCCAACGAGGACTAGTGGGACGTGGCGACTCTCCGATAACTCGGCAAAACATCGCCGCGTTCCTCATTCTCTCTTCACTTTAAGCATTTACTTTGAGCAATTCAATTCTTGTCTTTATATTCATAGAATTGCCATGCTAGAGTAAGATTGGAACTTAGATTGCAAAACTTTTGTACGGTAGAACATTAGAAACACATTCTAGGCATAAGGGATGAAGTGAGCTAAGTGTAGGGTTTAATTATTGCAAAGAATTTTAGAATTAGCCCAATTCACCTCCCTTCTTGGGCATCTTGATCCTTTCAAGCTTCACATCCATGAGGACCAACTAATACCGTAAAAACTGAGAACACATGGGAAAAAGCGAAGCTGACACAGATGTCCTGAGCTTCTTGTAAGATGGAATGGAAAGAAGGCCACCTGACCTTATGATTGAAACAAGAGTATGCCCAATATTTTTCTTTCTGATTGCTGTGCAAACTAATCTACCAGAAATGAATGCCTTTTAGGCCTCTCTACATCAACTCAAAATTAATTAATGTCCATGTTCATCAAAGATGCTTGAACAATCTAAAAGGAATGACATACCAAATGAATATCTAGCATATTGCTTTAGAGAAATCGTATACAAGCTCAGTTATCTCCAACTGGTATAAAGGGTGACGATATAGTAGCTATGGCAAAGACAGGATCATCTAAAACACTGCGTTCTGTGTCCAGATAGGGAATTGGCAACATAAATTCAAGATGAAGCAATCAAGTTTTGCAGATCTTGAAGAATATCTTCTACTGCGTGTTGCTTTTTATTTCCTGATATAGGAAACATGCCTCGCTCATATACGTGAAGAACATTAGAATTGCGTACACAACTATTGAAAGGGAATAAAAAATTAAATAAAACCCAGATCACCTTGGTCCAATAGTGGTTACAAAAGAGAATTATGGAAATCACTGGATCACATCTGAAAGAAAAAGAAGGGTGCATTAATATAGTTCAATTTCAAGGATAGATTAGTCCAAAAATTTTACAAATAAAATTAAGACTTTTTCTAGACAATAGAAGCATGACAGTAATCTAAAACTAAAGAGAATCCCCAACTAAAATTAGTTGCAAGCTGGTAGCATGGAAAAGGTATCCCTTTCATTCACTCTACGATATTAGCACGGCAAAACTGATATCCAAAGCAAGTTAGTTGGTTGAAGCTGCATCACAAAATTTATGACAAAATAAACATCCTCAGAATTTCCAACATTTGAGTGGTCTGCAACTTGGCTAAATCAGATTGAACAAACATTGAGGGTGTTTCTTATCTCTTTGCTTGTGATAAGAAAGAAGGACAAAGGGGCAACAGAACCAAACCTCAGAGAAACTCATCGTGGTGGCCTGACCCTCGTTCCAATAGTCATCTCCATCAACAAATCGCCCGTCCCGGATGTCGGTGAGGGATGGGGAGAGGAACAAAGGAGGCAACACACCCTCACCTAGGGCTAGTCACGACTGAGGCCTCTCGCACCGGGACGGCCGCATCCGTGCCGCCGCACTAGGGCTTGCTCGTGTCGAGAGGGGCGGAGCAGTAGCGATGGCACTAGGGCCACGCTGCCAGGGCAGCCAGCATCGCGTGCGCTGGGACGGCCGCGCTGCTGGGGTTGGTCGTCGTCCGTACCGCCACGCTAGGGCTTGGTCGTGTCGGGAGGGGCGGAGCAGCAGCTGTGGCACTGGGGTCGCTTCGCCAGGTTGCCGCCGCGCTAGGGCCGGTCGCCGACAGATGTGGCATGGTGCGGAGGGAGCAGGAGGAGTCGCCGTTGGGGGAGGAAGAAGCGGAAGAGACGAGGAGGCAAGAGGAGAAGTGGAGGAGACGAGGAAGATATTTTTGCGTCGAGCCGATGGGAGGCTAACACGTGGAGTGGCACACACTTACTGAGCGTTGGATAAATCTGGAGCGTTAAAAGCAGATCAAATGATGTAAATTGTGTTTGCTAACGTGGACGGGCTCAGTGACGGCCAAAGTCGGCTGGCTTGATAAGGATAGATTAGAGGAGCGGATATAAAAGCTTATAACTAAAACTGTTGAAATTAGAGACAGGGAACTTTTTTTTATCCACTCATGCATGGGCGGGATTATTTCAAACGCAGAGCTGAAGCCAATTTCAAGTTCGTTTAAACCGTCCAACTGATGGTGAGCTTCAGACTGATCCGAGCATACCGGTCGGGTTGTCCATGGCACCCACCATATCAGGATCACATCCACAAGATATCCTATCAGACACGTGGGCCTCTGAATTGATAACAACTGACGGCAACAGATGGCTTTGTTAATTAGCTGAAAAAACTAGCATATGTATACTTCCCCGTAAAAAAGAACAATTCTCACCATCTGAAAAGTCAAATAATCCAAAATTTAACAAAATTTATACGAACAACTACTAACATTTTATTATGGCATCAAGTTAATATCAATTGATTAGTTACAAAATAAATTTTCATAGCAAACTTATTTGGAGACAAGAATATTGATATTAGTTTCTATGTATAAACTTGGTCAAACTTTAAAAGTTTGACTTGTTCCAAACTTAGAATTGTATTTTTTTTTTTTTTGGAACGGAGGGATTATTGTGTCTATGTAGCATCTCTCTTCGTTAGAGCTAGGTTTCATATTCTTCCCATTGATCCGTGAGCATGCATGTTTTGGTACACTAACAACATGTCTGGTTTGAGAAATGAACTAGTCTTGTCATCTGTTTACTCCTTATTTTTTGTTTGGTTTGTAGAATAGAATAAGTTTACTCCTTTAAAGATTAGGATCTATTTATTTATCGCCCAATTATTTAAACAAATCAATCCAGGTATGATATGGCCGTATATGGCTAGCTCGTCCACAGTCGGAGAGTGACGGGAGAGATCCAGTATACGTACATGTGATGGCCTGCTGTGGCGCGTCGATCTGCATGCAGTTAAGAAACGATGCAGGGAAGGTTGTCATTGGCAGCGCGCGCGGACGTACGGTTACCGCTTCTCGATCGGTGACCAAAAAACGACGCGTACTGCTACGTTAGTTCTCCGTGTTCTCGGGTTCATCGTACGTACGCGCGCCAATCGCATCTCCGGACGCCAATGGTACAGTACTATATATAAACTGCTACTAGAGTGCATGATCAAAAGGAACAGTATACAATGCCATCTAATGTAGAAGCACAAACATGTTGTAAGCATCATGCACGCCTGCGCTAAGCACGACGCCCGAGACCGAGAGGAATCTTTTCGGACATTTCTTGTTAAGGCACCACCATCGCAGGCAGTACGCATGAACAGCCTCAGGGAAAAGTTGGTCTCCACGTAGACCACACAAGATAGAGCTATCAATGTTCACAGCCCGCTGGTGCTCTGCAGCCTGCTTTTTGCAGGACCTTGGCTCTCTCTTCCTCGTAACCTACAATGCTTCTGGCCAGCTTTACCGAGTGTTCGGCCGAACTAAATCTGGCACTGTTGATACTGATTTTTACTGTTTATGCTGCTTTTCTGTGAAAAAAAAAACTCTAGCTAGAAAAAAAAAATGCCAGCCAGCCGTATATGGCCAGCCGAACACTACTGAGCTGCTTCCTCTTTTTGTCAGATGAAACTACCGCCTCTTCTTCATGCTGCTCTGTATGTCTGCGAGACTACTACTTTTTGTGGTTTGGCTATGCTGCGCGGTCGTGGCAATGGGGCAGTACTCTAGCATGGAGCGTTTGGCAAGCCCTAATAGCGAAACCTCTGTTACGCTTACTACAAGTAACACAAGCACGCACGCGGCAGGAACCACAGTCCTGACACGGAAAATAGGCTCGGGGCGAACGAAACAGGTACGTACAGTTTATACAGATCAGAGAGCTAAGCGCAGGTACGGCCGCGCGCCACAACCTGGTGCTGCGCGGGCGCGTACGGCACCGTCCACGCGGGCAGGCCTCGTCTCCCGGTCAAATCAGTGCTCACTGCGGGCGATCGCGTTCGTGTCCAGGTCCAACAACTGTTGGAAAGCGGCCAGGTGGGGTGGCCCGTCCGGCGCCCATCAGGCCCGGGTGCGGCGGGGCAACAAAGACCCGTGCGCTTGCCTGCCTGCCCTCGTCGTGGGATCGGAGGCACGCGCTGCGCCCGCCATCGGCTAGTGGTGTGGGGATCATTACCGGCCGGTATGCGTGTGTGGGTCGATCCAGTTGACTCAGCGCCAACCACCTGCGCGCGCGCGCGGGCGCTGCCCGTGGGAGAGAGCCCCGGCCCACCCGGCCGGGCGCGGGCGCGGCACCGGCACGCACATATGCCGCTGGATCGTGGGGCGCGGGGCGGCGTACGCCACCTGGGCAACACGGATTCTGTGGCGCGCGATATCGATCCCACTTCCCGGCCACCCAGACAAGGCGATCGAGGCGGTGGGGGTGCTTGGCGACGCGCCGCCTCGTCACGTCTCTCTTTCGCTGTCTTCGTGGCTGCCAGTGCCAGTGCCACCCCCGGCCCGCGCGCGGATCGACCCTGCTGTTTGGCTGGTTGGCCCGTGACGCCCGATCACTTCGGCCGGTAGCTAGGGTGCCAAACGATGACGATTGACGACTCCCACCCTGACCGTGCAGTTCTGTACTGATCTCGTATCCAGATAGGAGTTTCCTCATCCGCCGCGTCCGCGTGAGTTGGCCTGTAGTACGTACTAGTTACCGGCAGGCTCTTGGTTGTGCGGCCGGATAACGAACCACTTGGCGATCGGCAATTCGGCATGGTCTTCTGTTGCGCCGATCGAGTGATGACGTCGATGTCGCTATCGATGGATCGCTAGCTACGTGCAGGGTGTAGAACGTGCAATGCTCTGTTCTGCTTCGCTGATGACGGTAAAAATATGACTTATAAGTGCAAGTTGTACGGCAGAGAGATTCCAGAAATCGCTTCAGGACAGTGACTTGATGGCCAGATGGGTACGGCCGGGCATGTAGGATGGATGGATAGGCGGCCCCTAAGAGCCTGTTTAGTTTCCAAAAATTTTCATCCTAAAGTGTTACATCAAATCTTGCGGCACATGTATGGAGTACTAAATATAGACGAAAAACAAAACTAAATGCACAGTTGGGTGAGAAATCACGAGACGAAACTTTCAAACCTAATTAGTCCATAATTAGACACTAATTATCAAATACAAACGAAAGTGCTACCGTAGCCGAAATAAAAAAAACTTCTGCAACTAAACGCGCCCTAAATTTATGAGCTGCTGGATGATCGGGCGTCCCCCGGCCCATGCAAGACCACACACCACCTTTGCCAGATGAGGGAGCTAACCTACTATCAGGTGTACGTGGCAACATGTGTCCGCGGGAAAAGGACCCCGGCCTGCACTGCACCCAAAATGTCCGACTCTCTGGACCATCTCAAATGAAGTGGCAGCAGCCGGCCGGTCGGCCTGCATTTTGGTAAGGGAAAGGCAATCGACACGAACGAAAAGGTACACTCCCTCATTGTTCGTGCAACAAGCAGGTGCCCACAACAGGGACAACTGCCGCGCCTGCTTACCCTCCCCCTTGCCTCAATACCTTTGACTAAAAACATACTTAAATCTCTTTTACCATCCCTTTTTTATCTTCTCTTTTTACCGTCCCTGGGAGATACTGTAAACGTTCTACTTCCAACATGGAAAATATAATTCGGTCACCAAAAATGGTTTCCAGGATTAGTGAGTTGAGTTCCAACCTAGGAGTAAAACGGAGTTTAAAAATTGCAATCTGACTTTGATGTTGAGCTGTGAATTATCAGTGAGGACATTGTCGATGGCATAGGCAAGCAACTAAGATGAGGGGAAAAAAAAGGCTTCGAAGTATTGTTCAGTGTTTCGAATACATAGGAATGTGTTCCCAAGAGCAAGGTTTGAATAGAGCCAAGTGCTTGCTATAAGTCAAGTTATAACATCCAAGCTATACGTACAATAGTTAGCCTTCTATTTATCTACAAAATTTCTTTATCATTATATGCTTTCATTCTCTTTATTATTTCTCCTCACATACATCTCTATTGTGACCCACTACTGCCTATGCTTCCGTCACAGCTTGTTGCTAGCATGAGAACCAAGCTCACTTCTCTCTCCTTCTCTCTTCAATATAAGCAAAAACATTAATTAGCTTTAGCTATAAGCCAATTGTTACATTTGCTCTAATTGCAGTGGTTAAAAGAACACTCATGGGTACTAGGGTCTAGCGATAACACTTGCTAGTAATTAATATACTAACAATTGTAGACAGAGAGCGGGACCACTCTCCATTGGTGTGAATAATACTCCCTAAGGCTGTCTCTAACAGGAGATCCATTGCGGAACACAAACCTAAAATGGGTCTCCAACACAATAACTATAGCCTTCAACAGAGTACCTATATGGAAGACCTATTTTGGGTGCCAGGAGAGGCATAACCCAAATCTGAGTATCCTCTCTCCTGGAGACCTATTTGCAGAAAGGGTTGTCTTTTGGGTCTTGTTGTTGGAGAAGACAAAAAATAGGTATTGAACCATTTGCCTGTAGCACTACCCAAAGGACGAATGGGTCTTGTATTTTGGGTCGCGGCTGTTGGAGACAATCTAATAAGTTTCAAATTATAGTTCATTCTTTGGTTCTATTCTAAGCCAAATTTCCTAACTTTAACTGAAATTATAACAAAAAAACCCAACATCTACAGCACCAAATTAGTTCCATTATATTTTCTACGAAATATGTTTTGATATTGTATTTATCTAAACATATAGATGTAGAAATATGTTTCTAAAAACTTGGTTAAAATGTGAAAAGTTTATTTTAAGACAAAATCAAAGTGAACTATAATTTGGAACAGTGAGTATACCACAACAACTACCAAGTAGTGATATTGAATTTATTTATACTCTAATTTGACGTCCAACTAGAGGAAAAGATACATTTCTTGACAAGAGATACGGATTATGATGGTAACCGTTCTAAGATGTGATGAAGAACAACATGAGTTTCAAATTAAAGATACTTTTAGAAATTAGTGATTTAAAAAGTAGGGGCTAAGACAATAGCAACCGCACCCGATCATTATCTTGATATGCAATAATAACAATCTTAAAATAGTGTAACCACTTCAATGGGAGCGACATGAAAGCTCACTAGTACCAAATTCTTGCTAGTTTTGGTCAATGGGCTAATCATGTGTAGTGTCGGTGCGAAAAATGACCAACACGTAAATATTTATAGTTTTGCCGTACATTGTGATCGGATGTGGCCTAGCACTCAATGACACAGGGTTTATACTAGTTCAGGCAACGTGCCCTATGTCTAGTTTGAGTCGGTCGATGACTTTATCCTGAGCACAGGTGCTCGAAGTTTGCTGTGGGGTTACTGTCGACAGAATATCATCGGTAGCCCTCCGAGGGGTATCCCGCGAAGGTAGATTGATCGACAGAGAAGCGTGTGATCAAGAACAAGAAGGCAACAGAGACACACGAGTTAGACAGGTTCAAGCCATCAGTATGACGTAATACCCTACTCCTGCGGTCTGTTGGTTTGTATTAGCTATCGTATAATACTGAGTGAGTTTGTAGGGGGTCCTTGCCCACCTTATATAGTACGGGGGCAGGGTTACAAGTCGGTTAGATCTGAGAGATAACTAGAAAGTAAAAACAGATTACAGGAATCTTGGGATCATACGTATTCTAACAGATCTCGTAATATCTTCAGGATATCTTCTTGGTGTCTTGCGGGAGGCGTCGAGCAGAGTCGTGCCCTACAAGGCTTCATCTTGTGGGCTGGGCCGCCCCTAGGGGCGTAGCCCATGTGGTCTACCATGGGTATCCAGGGTCGTACCCCCCATAGCTAGTCCCCATGTGTCTTGTACCCACTGTGCAATGTCATCTTGAGCTTGTCCGAACAAGTTCGAACAAAGCCGAGCAGTCAAACTCATGGTCCGACCACCGTGATGAGTTGCCGAGCAGTGTGAAACGTAACCGAGCAGCGTGAACCGTATCCGAGCAGTATAACCCAAGTATGGCTTACCATAAGGGTGTAAGGAGCTTAAGTTCACAATCGAAAATTTCTTCGCAGTGGACCAAGTGTGCCCACTTAGATTCCGACCACGAGAAAAAGGAGATAGTCTTCTTCAGCTTCAAGAGGCGCGGAGTCTTCCAGAATAAAGCAAACACACTCACCGCGAGGTGAAGTGTGCCACTTAGTCCCCGAGCCTGACAGTAGATGACATAGTCATGTGGTGCTAGGGTCCAAAGTAGAAGAAAAATAGAAGATCAGTCGAGCATGCAGCTAGTCCCCGGGCGTAGCCCCGAAAAGCACATTCACCGCAAGGTGAAGTGTGTCCACTTAGTCCCCGAGCCTAACAGTAGGTAACGTAGTCACGTGGTGCTAGGGTAAAAAACAATAGTCAACTTGGAGAAAACAGAATCGCGGAGAAAAACCCCAGAGTAATGGCTGTACAGTAGTAATTACTGAGCCGTAACGGTTGGCGGAGATGTCGACGAATATTCGGCGAGCCATAACAAATTGCAGAGATAAATCGGCGATACGGGCCGGGGCTGCGCGAAAGCCCAGGTAACGGCCCACCTTTAGTTGCGGAGAATTCGGAGAAGCGCAAATCACGGGAACGGTTTTCCAAAAACCCTCGAATGCGAAAAGGTGGGGGAGTGCTTTATAACTACGTCGCCGCACCCCGCGCTCATACCTTTGCCCCTTTTCCATTTCATCTTCCTCCTCATCCGTCGCATTTCCAGATTCACATATGCTCCTGCTTCCATCGCCAAACCCTAACCAAATCTGATAAATGGCGCCAAGAGGTGAGCCACGAAAACAAAGAAGATGAGCCCCCAGAAGGCGAGCGCCAAAATCCGGCGTGACGAAGAGTGGGTGCCATCATGAATGGGAGAGGCAGAGCTCAACAGATTGGTGGAGGCAGGCGTTCTGCTGGACCGCGTCAGCGCCGGATGGCGTCTGGCCCTCGGTGAGCCCTTCCCCATGCCTCATACTGACGAAGTGGTGGTATTTGAGGATTATTTTTGGCGCGGGTTGGGATTTCTTGTTCATCCATTCCTGAGGGATCTGTTGGAGCTCTAGGTGGTTAGTCTGTGCAACCTCCACCCAAATACCATATTGCACATATCTATCTTCATCTATTTCTATGAGGCGTATCTCGGAATCCTTCCACACTTCAATCTCTTCCATCACCTATTCTGGCTAAAGAAGAGAGGCGGCGGTGGTTCCAAGGTGGTCGGCGGAGTGTATCTTTAGCTGCGCGATGGGATGGTGGGAGAATAGCTTACTGTTATGCTAAGCACATCGCTGAAGGGGTGGAACACCGGTGGTTCTACATGAAGCAGAGCCACCTCGCAGTCCGCTGCAACGCCGACCACATACCAGAGAGCCAGAGGAGCTGGTCGGAGACACCAAGCAGCGCTGATATAGAGCAAGTGAGGGAGCTCCTTAGCTTAATAAAGGGCATGGAGACCAATGGTGGATTAGTAGTGGCAAGCTTTATAGTACGCCGTATCCAGCCCTACAAGGAGAGGGCCCACCCCGCCTTTGAGTTCAAGGGGGAGACCAATGGTACCTAGGAGAGGTCGGAGATGCTGTTGAGGGATGTTGTGCAGGAACGAGCCATAGAGATGTTCGCTCCACTTGCCTCATTCAACTTGCCAGGGCAGACGAAACCCTTTCACTACAAAAATCTACCTCCTCAGGTAAATATCTTAGTTGTGTATTCCTGATGCTTTTGTATCTTTTGTCATTGCCGAGCAGTTGACTAATTTACTCATGTGAAGATCCATTCGCAGGAAAGAGCAGTGTACTTCTTGGGCGTGCCAAGGAGCGATTGGCCGAAAGGAGTAGATTCTTGGCCACCGCCGTAGCCTGAGGAGGAAGCCGTCAGCATCTTGTCGGAGAGTCCATCCCTAGTGTCGGAGAAAATCTAGGGGAAGAGGGCAGCGGCAGATGAGCCGGCCCAGAAGAAGAGGAAGACAACGGCCACCGCTCCCCTCAAACTAGGCGGCATCTCGCTTGGTGGCGACCAGACCACTCAAACACGAAGGACCATGGTGTTCGAGTGGTCGGATGATGACGAAATTCCAATGGCTCCTCCACCAAGCACTGAAGCACCTCCATGCAACATGCGCGTAGAGGAACAATTGAAGAGAGGTGAAGAAGTCCACGAGTAGCAGGCAAGGGGAGTCCCCATGTAGTAGGCGATGGGAGCTCCCGAGCAGCAGGCAATGGGAGTCCCCGAGCAGCAGATGATGGGAGTCCTAGACCGGTGGGCGGAGGAAGTCCTAGAGCGGCAGGCGGAGGAAGTCCCAAAGCGATGGGCAGAGCATAGGTCGACGATGGAGGAGGTGGGACCTCCACCCCAGAGCACGGAAGTCGACCCCATGACCACGCCTGGGGGCTCTAGTAGGCATTGCCGGTTCAAAAAATTGTACCGACAGATCAAACCGTCAGTATCCTTGCCTTGGAGTTACTTTGTTGTCGTTTCTTAGCTTTTTTGGCGACTGGTGAGATGATCTAATGCAGTGCAAAGTGTGTGGAGGATCCAACCTCGCTCGTCCAGACTATCGAGCAACCGAAGGCTGGTCCCGGGGCAGAAGAGGTGCCGGTAGACCCCATCCCAGAGTCCCTGGTTGCTCGGCGGCCTATGGAGGAGTCAACCGTAGCTGCTGGTGGACTTAGCGGCAGCGAGAGGTTGGCTTCGACGGCATACAAGTTGATGATGGTGTCGGAGGTGATGATGAAAACCATCAGGTCTTTGGGGGCAGAGGCTGGAGCCACCGATGCCACGTCAGCGTTTGGAGCAGAGGGGCCTGCGGTGCCGACGGAGCAGACAGCGCTGCCTAAGGCATCGAAGGGCATGGTCGGACATGCTATCTAGCGACCGAGCCCCTAGGTGGTGCCTGTAGCTGCGGCAGAGGAGGATGAGGTGGAAGAGATCGAGCATGCTGAACCTCAACCCCAATCTGTCTAAATCCTCTGCAAGCACGGTGATGAGGTGGTGATTGTCGAGGAGGAGGACACCACTAGGGAGATGAGGAGACTGAAGTCTGCCCTTGCCAGAGTGATGAAACAAATCAAGGTCTATACTGCATCTGGAGTGCTTGTCTTTGATGTTGGAGATCAGAGTTCATCATTATCATTGTGCATTTGTAGGGGATAACTCGATCTGCCGAGCAGCGGCACCAGCTGATAAACAGGATGGAGCCCCTCGCTGAGGAGAATGAAAAACTCAAGGAGGTGATGAACATCATGAAGAGAAACATCCAGAGGGCCCAGCACGAGCGAGACCTTATAGAGTCCAACATGCGGGACCTGGAATACCAGAAGGGCATCCTATCCGAGCAGCCGATGGCCATGTCTGAGTAGGTGTGGAGCATGTTCGAGCAGCTGGCCACTTTCTTCGAGCAACTGAGGGGTTCTTTCAACCAGTTGGAGCAGCTGTAGAAAGTCTCTGAGTAGAAGAAAGGTATGTCCGATCAGCGAGATTACTTGGCGTTGCTAAAGTATCATTATTACTAACGACTATTGTGCTTGTAGAGCAAGATGCGGAGCTCAGCCAGCTATGCCAGGCCATCGAGTACTCCGAGAGGAGAAAGCGAAGGAGTCTGGGTGAGCAGACAAACTGGCCGGGGAGCTAAAAGGTGAGTACCTCCTGGTCGGAGTTACTGTTGAAGTAGTTTCTTGCTTAATGGAATCTTGTAATGCTTGCAGACTACCATCGGAGGGTCAAGGCACAATTTGATGTGCTGGTGTAGGAGGCCAGTACCCAATGGGAGAAGTTCGACGCCGTACTCACCGGAGTTAAGCCGGTGCTCGACTGCGTTGACCTGGAGGTGGCTCCTCAGCCCAACGGCAGGCTGCCGCACTCAGACACTATCATCCAGAGGTGCAAGGCAATGTGGGAGAGCTTCAACCGTGACGCCACTGTTACTGCCATTACGCATGCCCTTGTGGTGGTTTGGTCCCACTATCAATTCGTTGACCTTCAGGAAATAGGGTCTGGATTTGCTAAACGGATGGGCAAGGCGGAGACCCAGCAGCTGGAGGATGAAGTGGAAGACGCGGTGAAAAAGCTGGCTGGCGACATAGACCTGTTCGGCGAGACAGATGGTGACAATGGAGCTCGGTGATCTGCTCAGAGAGAATTATCTACCACATTTGGAGAGAGTAGTTAGAGCGCGCGAGAACACAAAAAACATTTATGTGTTTGTATAAATGTTATAAAGTGCATGTTTATGCAACTTGCTCGTATTTGCAGTGAAAAATCGTTGTAGTAATAACCCAATGCAATTATACATAGTATAAGTAGCAGCCGAGCAGTTAGTTCGTTACTGAACTCTTTGGCCTCAGCTAACCCATAGTCCATAATGTCGAGCGTGGAGCCCGTGCATGTGTAGGAGGAATAGGCATGACCAAGGAACCGTAGCCGACCACCCATAACGCAGAGCACGGAGCCCGTAGCACGTGTAGGGAGAGATCAGAGATTGGGTCTTCCCCATAGAGTGTAGAGCGGAACTTGTGCTGCTTGGTGGTTGGTGAAATAACTTGGAGATAAATGTTGTATAAGTGGTGTCCGAGCAGTTAGTTCTTTACTGAACTCTCGGCCTTGGCTAGCCCATAGACCATAACGTCGAGTGCGGAGCTTGTGCACATATGGGAGAAATAGGCGTGACCAAGGAACCATAGCCGACCACCCATAACGCAGAGATGGAGCCCATAACACATGTAGGGAGAGATCGAAGACTAGGTCTTTTCCATAGAGAACCGAACAGAACGTGTGCTGCTCGGTGGTTGGCGAAACATTTTGGAGATTTGGAGAAAAGTGTTCGCAATTTGGAGAAACCTGTTTGGCAAAAATGTTGGAGAGTTGGAGAAACATGGTCGGTGATTTGGAGAAACTCGTTTGGCGAAGTACGCTGACGATTTGGGGAAACGAGGTCGACGATATGGAGAACATGTTCGGTGAAATACGCTGGCGATTTAGAGAAATGAGGGCGGCGATTTGGAGAATTGTTTCGGCGAAATATGCTGGTGATTCCGTTTTGGAGTTTGTTATGGAGTAGCTTAGAGCTCGGCGACCGTAAGTGGAGATTAAACCATATTGGAGAAAAATGGATACAAATTATGGAGACCAAAACTTTATTCATCATAAAGTGGAGAGTACATATCTGGAGCATTTCAAGGATAGAAACGTATAAGGTGCTCTATGTGCCATGAGTTGGGGACATCAATTCCACCTAAGTCACATAGGCAATAAGACCCTGGTCAGGTAACCCCTTTGACAATGTAAGGCTCTTCCCATTGGGAGGAGAGCTTGTGCATCCCTTCGGTTTTTTGTTTTCTACGGAGAACGAGGTCGCCGATAGCAAATGAACTACCTTTGATGTTGCGGTTGTAGTATCTCTGCAAGCCTTCTTGATACTTGGCTATGCAGACGCAAGTGATTAGGCGTTCTTCCTTGGTTCTATCGATGTCCTCTGTCCGAACAGCTACGGCTTGCTCTTCATCATAATTTTCCACCTAAGGTGCTCGGAAGGCAATATCTGCTGGTAGTATGGCTTCTGAGCCGTAGACCAAGAAATATGGAGACACACTAGTGCTGTGACTAGCTTGAGTGCGTAGTCCCCAGACTACAGCTGGTATCTCCTTGAGCCATCTGTTCGGATGCTTTTCTTCTTTCTAATATAGCCTCTTTTTGAGGGCATCAAGGATCATGTCGTTCGCCCGTACGACCTGGCCGTTGGCTCTAGGATGGGCAACAAAGACGTATTTGACAGAGATGCACATGTCTTCATAGAAGTCCCAAAAGTGATGGCCAGTAAATGTAGTTCCTAGGTCAGTGATGATGCTGTTTGGGAGACCGAATCTATGGATGATATCTGCGAAGAGCTCGACTGCTTTCTTTGCTATAGCCGAGACGAGAGGTTTATACTCGATCCACTTGGAGAACTTGTCGATGGCGATGTATACATACCAAAAACCACCTAGCACTAGCTTGAAAGGCCCAATCATATCTAGTCCCCAGCATGCGAAGGGCCAGAAAGCTAGGATGGTATGCAGCTCTTGTGCCGGTACGTGTATTTGCTTGGCGAAAAATTGGCATCCTTCACAACATCGGACGAGGTCTTCTACATCGAAGATGGCTGTGGGCCAGTAAAAACCAGCTTGAAAAGCTTTGCTGACCAGTGTTCTCAAGGCCACGTGGTTGCCACAGGAACCAGAGTGAATTTTAAGAAGTAGCTTCACTCCGTCTTCTTGGGTGATGCATTTCTTCAGTATCCCTTTCTTGGCACTTTTCCTCATCAAGTTGCCATCCACCAGCACGTAATGCTTGCTTTGACGGATTAGGCATTCGGTTTCAGTCTTGTCGGTGGGTACTTCGGCACTAGAGAGGTACTTGATGAACTATTCCCTCTAATCGGTGGCTGGTGAAGGTACCGTAAGTACTAGCTGCTCAGCGGGGGGAACTTCCTGAATTTCCTTATCTTCCTTAATGGATGGCGCCAAAAGATCTTGAATGAAGACCCCCAGCGGAATCATGGCGCGAGAGGAGCCCAACTTGGATAAGTGGTCGGTGATCTGATTTTGATCGCGTACCACGTGGTGGTACTCGATACTGTAGAATTCCCCTTCAAGCTTCCTGATTTCTAGGCAATATGCATCCATCTTCTCACTGAAGCAAGACTAGTCTTTATTGAGCTAGTTGATGACCAGCGCAGAGTCCCCATATATCATGAGGCATTTGACGTCGAGCTCAACGGCTATACGGAGTCCATGGAGACATGCTTCATATTCGACGACATTGTTGAAGGCCAAAAAATGTATCTGGAGAACGTATCAGAGCTTATCCTTGGTCGACGTAATGAACAGAATGCCCACACTAGCACCGTTGATGTTGAAAGCACCGTCAAAGTACATCACCTAGTGCTCGGGGCAAGTGGCGGCGATGGGCTCTTGGATCTTGGTCCACTCAGCGACGAAGTCAGCGAACGCTTAAGACTTGATGGTGGGCCTGCTTCTGAATTCAATGGAGTAAGTGCCGAGCTCGACCGCCCACTTGATGATGTGGTTGTTGGCCTCTTTGTTGCAGAGAATGTCCCTCAGAGGGAACTCGGTGACCACGACGATCTTGTAATACTCGAAGTAGTGGTAGAGCTTGCGCGACATAATCAGGATGGCGTATAACAGCTTTTAGACCTAAGGATAACGAGTCTTGGGCTCATTAAGAACCTCGCTGATGAAGTATACCGAATGTTGCACCTTATAGGCATGCCTAGCCTCCTCGCGTTCGACCACAATGGCTGTGCGGACGACATGAGAAGTAGAGGCGATGTAGATCAGGAGAGTTTTGTCTGGCCATGGTGCCATCATGATCAGAGGCTTTGTTAGGAACAACTTGAGCTACTTGAAAGCTATGTCTGCCTCCTCCGACCAGGAAAAATGCTCGAAGGCCTTGAGGAGTTTGAAGAACGGTAGGCCCTTTTCGCCGAGGCGCGATATGAAGCGGCTTAAAGCAACCATGCAGCCTGTAAGCTTCTAAATATCCTTGACGCATGTTGGCCGTTTCATGTTGGTGATGGCGGAGACCTTGTTAGGGTTGGGCTCAATGCCACGGGCGTTGACGATGTAGCCTAGCAGTATACCGGATGGAACCCCAAAGATGCACTTTGAAGGGTTCAACTTCCAACAGTACCTTTTAAGGTTGGCGAATGTTTCTTCGAGGTAAACGATAAGATTGTCCGTGGTGTTAGACTTGACCACATTGTCGATGTAAGCTTCGATGTTGCGGCTAATTTGTTGATCGAGGCACATCTGGATAGCCCTTTGATAGGTCGCCCCGGCGTTCTTGAGTCCGAAGGACATGGTGGTGTAGCAGTACGCATCGAAGGGCGTGATGAACGATGTCTTGATCTGGTCTTCTTCCTTGAGGGAGATTTGGTGATAGTTGGAGTAACAGTCAAGGAAGGAGAGCAGTTTGCATCCAGCGGTGGAGTCTACAACCTTGTCTATTCAAGGCAGACCGAAGGGGTCCTTAGGGCAGTGTTTGTTAAGATCAGTGTAATCGATGCACATTCTCCATTCTTTATTCTTTTTTGAACGAGGACAGGGTTTGCTAACCACTCAGGATGATACACTTCTTTTATGAATCCGGTAGCTAGGAGCCATTTTATTTCTACCCTAATAGCCTCCTTCTTATCTAGCACAAATCGATGGAGTTTCTGCTTGATCGGTTTGGCGGTCAGCGAGACATTCAAGGAGTGCTCGATCTTCTCCTATGGTACCCTCAGCATGTCTGTAGGTTTCCATGCAAACACGTCGGCGTTGGCACATAGGAAGAACATGAGAGCGCTTTCCTATTTGGGGTCAAGGTGAGCCCCAATCTTGACGGTCTTGGAGGGGTCATCGAGGCCGAGGCCAACCTCCTTGACTTCCTTAGACATGGTAGAGGCACGAGGAGGCTCCAGCTCTGGGATCTCCATGTCATTGGTGGGCACCGTCTTGGCTTCGGTGACCACGCTAGCCATCTGGATAGAGAGGTCAGTGGCTTCAGCGAGGGTGAGACTCTCTATCTCGTAGGCGTAGGCGACAGAGAGGTTGGCCCGTAGGGTCAGGACTCGTGCAGGAGAAGGCATCTTCAGCACCAGGTATGCATAGTGCGGTACAACCATAAACTTGGCCAGAGCTGGCCAACCAAGTATGGCATGGTAGGCGGTGTTGAAGTCGGCAACATAGAAGTTGATGTGCTCGATGCGGTAGTTGCTTGCCGTGCTGAACTGTACTAGTAGGGTGATCTCTCCAAGTGGTTTGGAGGCCCTGCCAGGTACCACACCCTAAAAGGAGGAGTCAGAGGGTGTGAGATCCGCTAACCCGAGGCCCAACTCTTTTAGGACTCCGGTGAAGAGGAGATTCAGAGCGCTCCCACCGTCGATGAGCACTTTCCTAAAAAGCACTTTCTAGACGGTCGCATCGAGGACGAGGGGGAAACGCCTGGTGTAGGGGATGTCTGCCCACTAGTCGGCCCTAGTGAAGGTGATGGAACCTCGAACCATGGGCGATAGCTAGGGTTGGTGGTGGCATCTTTCGTAGTGACGGTGAGCACCCATGGGGCGGTGGGTTTCTGTTCTCTTCTGCTCTCCATGGAGGCGAGGCCCCCAAAGATGGTGGTGACCACCTTGTCATGGTCCTAAAAGGCATTGTTATTGCCCCTAGGTGGTCGGCGGCTCCGACTCCATTGTTTGTGTCATCATCCAACTTTTTGTCCTAGAACTCCTTAGCCAAACCGAGGCAGTCCTTCATCTTATGTTTGGTATTCTTGTGGAGAGGGCATGGGCTGTCGAGGATCTTCTTGTATTGCTCGTCATAGTTGCGCTTGATGTGAGGTTCATTGATGGCGGCAACGATGTGGTCTAGCCGGCAGCGATGATTTTGGCTAGACTTGGGTCCTTGTGGCCGATCACGACAGCTATCATGATGGTAACTACGGTCATCGTAGCAGCGGTTGTTGTAGCATCGATCATCGGGCGCGATCGTCGTAGTAGCGTGTTGGGCGATGAGTGCTCGCATCCTCATTGAAGCGCACCTCAGCTTCCTCGACGTTGGCTAACTGGTTGGCGGTCATGATCATCTTGCCAATCCTGGTAGGTGGCTTGTGGTTGAACTTGGAGCGAAGCTTGTGGTGGTGGAGTCCTTAGATGAAGGCAGTGATGACCTTAGCTTCCATGATGTTGGGAATAGAGTTCCTCATCTTGAAAAAGCATCGGATGTAGCTACGGAGGAGCTCAGATGGCTTCTAGTTGATGCGGTTCAGATCGTGCTTGGTGCTCGACCGAGTACACGTAACCATGTAATTATCGATGAAGACTTTTTTTAGCTCTTCCTAGGATCCGATGGAGTCCAAGGCAAGGCTTGTAAACTAGCTCATGGTGGCCGGCGTGAGCATGACAGGAAGATAGTTCGCCATGACACTGGTGTCTCCTTCGGCGGCGCGGACAACAGTGGCGTAAGCCTATAGCCACTGTGTTGGATTCATCCTTCCTTCATAGGGCTCGACCCCGGTGATTTTAAAACCATGGGGCCACTGAAGTGTTTGGAGCGCCCTCATGAATGCTGAGGGCTCTTCGGGGTTGTCGGCACTGTCGTCTGTAGTGTTGCTAGCGGTGAGCGACTCGAGAGCTGAGTCCAGGTTACCATACTCTTGCTCGTACTCCTAGCAGCAGCGTACTTGTTCTTCATGGTGACCGAAACGGTGTTCGTCGATACATCATCGTGCATCTTAGAGATTGTTGAGGTGCACTCAAATGTCCTGGTCGACCTCCAGATCAGGTTGGCGGTGATGTTCAATGTGGTTGCCCCTAGCTCCGCCCTGGAGGGGTTGCCTATCGTCATGGTGCTGGTCGGTGAAGCGACTTGGGCGACGATTAGATCTTGTGGCGACTGATCGGTGAATTGAAGTTGTGGAGTAAGAAGGTCTCTGATCCTGGTGGATCTCATTGACCTAGCAATGCACCGCTTTAAGCATTACGGTGACCTTGGCGACCTCCGTGTCTATGAGAGCCGAGTGAGCTCATTGGCAGCCATGGCCAGGTTGGCGCTTTGGGTCTTGTAGACATCGTGGCCATCGACACGGACAAACTCGTCGTCGAGGTTGCGTTGGAGTGGTCTTCAATGCGAGTCAAGCTGCTGCTCGGCTCTTGCAAGGACAATTTCGTTTGCTCAGTGCTGCACGTGATTGATGTTCTGGTTCTCATGAGCGGCGTGTTCCTCCTTGATTTCGCCGTTCCGACGGGGGCTGTCGACGCTGACGTTGAAGATTGCGCAGCCACAGAATGGAGGGGGAAGAAGTAGTTCAGTGGTTGTTTCAGCGACGGTCTCCGTAGAGCCCTAGGACTCAGAGTCTGGATTCTCCTTCGGGATGGTCTAAAGGGATGCTCTGGAGCGTCAGTCAACGTGGAGCATGTTAACAGCCGACGGAGGCTGGTCGGCGATCTGGTCGGTGGGAGGTGGAGATCTTCAACCTGGTCGGTGAATCTGCCCCTTAGGGCATCTTGGTAAACGGTGGCGGCGTTGGTGAACCCGAAGGGTAGGGATGTAACCCCTAGAGTTTCCTGAGCAGCCTCCGATAGATCTGGATCGGAGGGTGGTCGGTGCTAAACTAGAGTGTCCAGAGCCGATTTGGTGATAGAGAGGTAATCGGCGAGCTTCAGACCAACCTGATCGATGGATGCGATCAGATCGTCATTGTTGATCTGTCTCCTCTGGTAGCGAGGAAGCAAACGGTGAGTCATCGATGAGGGCGACCTCGGAGGCGGTTCTGAGATCGGATCTATAGTCACAGGTGCAGGGATGATCGACACAGAATTGATCTGCACCAGCTCGAGGAGCTCTCCGTCTCCGTCAGCGCTGATGATCCACAAGATGGATCCGATCGTGAAGATCTGGCCAGGCTGTGGGAGGGACGAAGAGCCTACAGAAAAAGCCATCGTGTTCGATAAGGAAACAACACGCACACCCCTACCTGACGCGCCAACTGTCGACAGAATATCGTTGGCAGTCCTTCGAGGGGTATCCCACGAAGGTAGATTGATCGGTAGAGAAGCGTGTGATCAAGAACAAGAAGACAACAAAGACATACGAGTTAGACAGGTTCAGGCCGTCAATATGACATAATACCCTACTCTTGTAGTCTGTTGGTTTGTATTAGCTATCGTATGATACTGCGTGAGTTTGTAGGGGGTCCCTACCCGCCTTATATAGTACGGGGGGCAGGGTTACAAGTCGGTTAAATGTCGGCGCCTACAACACTACCCATGTTCTGACATGTCTGGAAGGTTGCGGTGCATCCTTCTGACATGGCCTGACAGTACTGTCCTACAGGTGTGCAGGGTATGGTCCTTGGTATCGCGGTTTGACTTGAGAACCCTGCCTTACTTGCTCTACCTAATTCTTTGGGTTCTTACCGAGAGGGCGTCCCCATTCGGCCGTTTCCCAGTCGGCTCCGACCGCGCTGGTCGGAGAAGAGCTGTAAGTAGAGGTTTGGTGTACTCCTGGTCGGAGAGGCGGGTTAGAGTCAAAAGCGAGCGTCGTTCCTCCTTGGCCAGGCCTTCCGGTCGAAGCGATGGGCCGGAGTCGAAAATGAGCATTGTTCCTCCTTGGCCAGGCCTTCCAGTCGAAGAGGCGGGCCGAAGTCGGAAGCAAGCATCGTTCATCTTTGGCTAGGCCTTCCGATCGGAGAGGCGGGACGGAGTCAGAAGCGAGCATCGTTCCTCCTTGGCCAGGCCTTCCGGTCGGAGACTGGATTGCCCTTTATGGCCTATTGTTAGATTTTTGGGCCAGTCCAGGAGTTGCGCGTCGTTCGCAACGTCGTCTGCTGGGCCGAGCTTTTGCTGGGAAGTAGGTCCATGAGGGACCCTGGGTTTATAAACCTGACACATAGAGTACATAAGTTTCTTTGAATCAATATGCACTACTAAAACAATTTTTACTGAGGCATGCGAAAACGATTAATCGAGGTGGGCATCATAACCGCCTCGGCACAAAGGTCACGGTAAATGGGGTATTTTCCAAGATGATTGGATGCCCACCTTGGTAAATCAATTAAAAAACAAACAAAAACTCATGGATAAGTCCGTCAAGCCCATCCATGGGCCTACTGAGCCCATCCATGGGCCGCCGTAGCTACTTGCCGGTGACAGCATCCTCGTCGGACAGCCAGGATCCAGCTGCCCAACGCTGGATCTAGGAGGAGCCGCCGCCATGGAGCCCACCGCCGCCGTGTTGCTCGCCGTGGAGCCCGCCGCTGGAGGGCTCCTAACCACTAGATCCGTGGATCCACCGCCAGCGGGCTCCAACCCGCTGGATCTGCCACCGGAGGCCACCTCTCCGCCGGATCCACGTCGTGGTGGCTCCATCCCGCCAGATCCGCGACGCCACCCGCCGGTGGAGACATGGAGGGAGGAGAGGAGGGCGGATCCACGCCGCCACCCGCTGCTGCCGCTCCACGCGGCCAGGATTGATGCCGCCACCCGCCACCCGCTGCTGCTGCTGCTCCGCGCTGTCGGGAGGGTCCGAGCCGCCCCGGCCCCGCGCGTAGTGGGGAAGGCCCCCCGCGTGGCCGGGAGGGGTCGCGCCGTGGCCATTGAGGGAGAGGGAGGGCGAGAGAGATGTTCGGCTGAGGGAGAGGAAGAGAGATAGAGGATGGGGTGCGGTTGTTGGGCGGAGTGAGGTGAGAGGGAATGAGAGCTAGGGTTTCATGTATATATACTATGAACCATTCGGGCCTTGGGAATATTAACCGAGGCGGGCCTTATAAGTGGCCCGCCTCCGAAAATGGGGGTAATTTTGGAGGCAGGCCCGCCTCGGTTAATAGATTTTATGAAGCGGTTATGTTTAACTGCCCCCGTAGATCGATTTTACGAGGCGGTTGTTTGTAACCGTCTCGGTTAATAAAAAGTGTCCGCCTCGGTTAATCCCAGGCATTAACCGAGGTGGTTGAAAATCCTACCTGCCTCCGAGGCCCATTCCAAAACGCCTCGCAAAAGATGGCGGTTGAAAGTCCTGCCCGTCTCCGAGGCCCATTCCAAAACACATCGTAAAAGATTTTTTTAGTAGTGATCCACGGATAGTTACACCTCCAACTTCAAATAAGCAACTCAAAACCTCCACGCACAAAACCGATGCACAAATCAACTCAAACTTCAAATCCCAACACGCTCTGTTGCCTCCACATGAAAGAAGCTGTCGATCACGTTACTTTACACGGACATCAACCGGATCAGCGCACGAACCGAAGAAAACAAGAAAACTTCGAGTCACAAAAGGCCGGTAGCTCCAGGCAACATGTGCATGGTAAAGTGCGTGGTGGATCGAATTGAGGAGGGAGGTCATGCATGGAACTTTGTAAGAGGATCAAGGGCGTCTGGCGCTCCAGCTACCGGGCTAGCTAGGGTCCGCTGGTAGCTGGTTCCGTCCGCAATTCGCGGGCTGGGCCCGTGGCGCAGGAAGTGAATGGACCCCGCAGGACCTACATGTCGGGGTGATGTCAGGCAAAAGCGATCGATTGCCATGGCCTAGGGATCCAGGCGGGAAGATTCCAACTGTCTGGATGACGTGGCGAGGCCCATCCAGTGATCCAATCCCAATTTCCCTCCTACAGCCACAGGCAACAGCCCTTCTCTCCCTACGGCCCAGACTACTACCTGGTGGTAACCTCGACCTGGAGCTGGTGAACTCTGCAGCAGCGGTCGCTCTCGGTCTCGGAGTCCACTCCCCTCAGCAATCAACGCCATGCATGAGCTTTAATTTGTCACGTAGTCAAACTTTATTAAATTTAACTAAGTTTATAGAAACTACTAGTAGCAATATTTGTATATTCAAATAAGCTTATTATGAAAATATACTTAGCAATTTATATAATAATGATACTAATTATGTACCGTAAATATTATTATTATATATATAGTCAGAAATACTCTCTCTGTCCAGAAAAGAATGCAACTACGGGTTGCATGCGGCAAAAGTAGTCCACGTTTGACCAAATTTTTTAGTAAATACTATTCGCATTTATGACTCCAAATTAATTTATTATGAAAACACATTTCATAATTAATCTAATGGTATTTATTTGATATCATAAACATTAATACTTTTTATCTATAATTAGTCAAACTTAAGATTCTAAAACGTGATATTATGTCAGAATTGCATTCTTTCATGGACGGAGGGAGTAAAAATGTTTGATACCTTGAAAAATGAGAATGACACTTTTTATGGGACGGAGAGAATATAAGATGATATGATCAGTTCGTGGCTTGAAATTCAGAAATGACGGGCTTGTTTAATTAGCACCCTGGCTGTCACATGCATGCACCACCAGACGTAGAATTTCATATGCATGCGGTCCAAATTGTTGCCTGGGAGGCGCGCAGCATCCAAGCAGGCCCGACATTCTCCTGAGTTTGTTCAAGGCATATTGTATACTAATTCCGTTCTATAATACTTACTCCCTCCGTCCTATATTAGATGATGTTTACAATAATTTCTCATGAAAACCAACGCTGAAACCAGAAGACCTTTGCCCCTTAAGGAGTAAAGATAGAGACGTATTAGATGATTAAGGGTGAAGCGTGTAGCTCTGAGGTTTAGCTGGAGTTTACGAAGGCGACGGTTTGAAAAACTTGGGCTCTAGGGTATTCAGTCCTTCATTGGGGAACCACTTGACTCATGTTTGGTTCCCATTGTTGCAATCAAAACTGTTTCCAATTATTTGTTATCAGAAGTTCATGCTTTATTTTATTCCAATGCCCCCATGGATGACATAGCGAATATTTTCTTTGCTAGCTTGACAATTGTGGACACCTTTGCTTTTAGAGCACCTTTAAACTTGCATCTATATTACATACCACTAGCAGCATTAAAGAATAAAATCTATAAAATATGTCCTCAAATTTATTTCTAAATTAGCAATGTCTACTATCACGAAATAATTAAAAAAATAAATAACCATAAAGCACACCTATATATATATTTCAAATCCGTCTGCACATTTTCATGTTACCTATCTGGGAGGTGCTTGACCCAAGCCGCTAAGCCTTAGGAGTACACTTTAATTATCCACACACTCACCTTGTTGCTACTACTAGGTCGATCTCAAAAGGTTGGGAAATATGCATGGCCTGCACTCCACTCTTTTCCACACCCTTTTTATTCACATAGTGATCCCAAATTCAACGCTTTATGTCTCTGGCGATTGGTGCCATGCAACTTTAAACAGAAGAAAAAGTTGATTGTTGGCGTTGCTATGTGTACCAAATATGATGGAATATATGCTGTGTATTACTGCCAAAAGGTGGTACGTTTAATTTGCAAGTAGCTAGATACCCCATGCGTGCAAACTCGCTGGCATTAATTTGTACTGTTTACAAATTAATATGATATATTTTGATAGAACTGTGTGCGTGCATACAAAAGGTTGTGTGTGGCTGAGCTGCACTGAAAAGAAGATATGCATGAAAAGGAAAGGCTGAGTATGAGCATTGTTGTCTGTCTTACCTGTAACAACCAACAACTTTTGCTTTTATCATTCATCCACGTTAGTTCCTCTTACACACTAATAACCTAAAATGCTGATGAGCAACAATGGTGTTGGTTCACCAGTTTGAACACTGGGGAATGGGGAGCACAACCCCTGTAACGTGGACCTGGTTGAAAGGATTATAGTAGGAATAATTGTTGAAGTATAAAGTGAAAACGCCACATTTTATCATCTTCTGATCAGTTCAAGCTTTTTGATTAAACTGGTCAGTCAAACTATTCAATATAGTGCACACTTAAATAAAATATTTGTACCGATTTATTTTCATGTCTGATGCCTGTGTGGGAGCTAATACGCGAGGGGAGAAAACGTTAAGTATAAAGTGATTTTTTGTCCATTTTTTCCATCATCAGCTACTTGAGTTTTTTTTTCTTTTGTTGAATATTAGTCGGTGTGTGCAACTGACATGTGGTTTGGTAACAGATGCATGTCTATCACCACCGTACTAGCATTTCGAACCTTGAATGGAAGTTATACTCAATGCAAGGGGGCAGACGACCTTGCTAGCATCTTATTAGGGGCCTCCATGTCCGAAAGCTAGTAGGAGAGCCTCGAAGCCCACCCGTCCTGATGTAAGTTTTGTAGCTGGTTGCATTCATCAAAATACAGCACAAACAGAGAAACTGTATTTATATTTTTTTATAAAAAACATTTACTAAATTTCAAGCACTTTACTCGAGATGATACAAAATCTTGAAAACGCTTATGGCCTCTGCTTAAACAAAAACGAGTAGCCCAACACATTCTAGTGACTATCAATCCGTAAACTAGATCGTCATCCATATGTCTGGAAAAAATATAAATTGTTTTTGTATATAGAGAACAAATAAAGAGTGGCTAGTCCTTAAGAATGCCTTTTGATTAGTCAAATCCACCTTAACACCCGCCCCAACCAGCATGGGTCGTTCAAGAGGTTACTTGTATGTCGTTGTGGGTTTTTTATTCCATTTTATCCGTCAATATAAGTTTCAAAACTATCAGTAAATACAGACATATGAAAACATTGTTGATTCTTTAAAAGATCAATATACATGTAACATATATCACCATGCACGCGCACCAACCCATGCACCAGCACTTTAGCAATAAACCTTGAGAAATCTTTGCTTTTAGAACTGAAAAACGAATGTGCAGCGGGGTTTGGAAATGACCATCCCAGTATAAATTACAGTATGTTTGAAACTAATGTCTATGGTATGTAATGGTTCGGTGTACCTACTTGAACGAATATTCCACTAGAAAAAATAACAAGAAGAAAGAGAAAAAAAATAGCTGGAAAACAACTCTGTACTGTACTATTGGCCTGCTTATAACAGAAACACCAGGTGGTCATATCGGGTACTTTTTATATCAATGATTCAATGTGGACTGGAGAAAAGGAAAGAGAACGAAACATCCGTCAATGCAAAAGACGCTACGTGAAAAATAGTTTATAACAACAGGACGATTTTTTTAGAAGCGGCTGGTGATAGAGCCGCCCTTACAGTGACATACTTAGGAACCAGACACCAGCCGCCCCTACAAATGGAACAGCAGGGGCGGCTGGTGATACGGGCCGCCCCTACAAATGGGTCTGATTTGTAGGGGCGACTCAATCACCAGTCGTCCCCGGCGTTGCTATTTGTAGGGGCAGCTGGTAATTTAGCCGCCCCTACAAATGCCCTCGTATAAATACCTCCGATTTGTAGGGACGGTTCAATCACCAGCCGCCCCTATAAATGACCTACATATAAAGCAAACTGCAGCACCTTTTTTCTCCTCAGGTCACTCACTCCAACCCGTGAAAGAAAAGTGGGGAGGTCTTGGACACCTCCCAAAAATTGCTCTACTAAGGCTATCTTCAACAACACCACCTAAAATACAAGACCCATTCGTACTTTGGTAGCGCTACAGACAAAAGGTTCAATACCTATTCGGCATCTTCTCCAACAATAAGACCCAAAAGATAATCTTTTCTGCAAATGGGTTTTCAGGACAGAGGATATCCATATTTGGGTTGTGTCTCTCAGACAACCCAAAATATGTCTTTTGTATAGGTACTCTGTTGGAGGCTGATTTTGGGTCTGTCACTATCCATTTTGCGTTTGGGTCTCCTTATTGGAGACAGTCTAAGGGAGAAAGGTTTTGGTCTCAAATCCTTTGGTGGAGAGGTTGTAGAAGGTAAGAAAATGTTATTCCACATTTTTTTGAAGTTTTAATGGTTGGTTAGTGAGTAATTAGAGTTTTGTTTTTCTCTCTCTTCTATGGTGCTTGAGCTACTTATGAAGCAAATTAGATCCAAGTTTTGAATGTACTAGGGTAAATTAGGGAGGGGAACAAGATCATACCCTTATTTTATCCATGTTTCTTGAATTTAGTGAACAATTAGTTAGTTTTATGGATGTTTCATGTGCATGTGGATCTAGATCTAGGGTTTGGTTTTTTTATTAATTTTATTTTTGTAAATTTATGTTTGATGAAATTGAACTAGGGTTTGTATGAAAGATATTGGGTAAAATATAATTGTTGCTAATTGTTGTCTTTGAAATTGTTTATTGTAATCAACAAATATGTATTTTAATTATTTATGGATAAATGGGCCATTAATTACTTTTCCTCTACCATGGTGTGTTTGTATGCTTCATGTAATTATATTAGATTTATATTCATATATATCTGAAGTATATACAATTATTCTCAAGTAATTATTAATTTGATTTATTTTTATATATATCTGAATAAGTAGTCCTTTAATGTTTGTTTTGTTGTTGTTGTAAAAGATAGAGTACAGGAACTCTTGGATGTATGGTTCGTTAAGGTTCAAGGCAGGTTTCCGTAAAGAGGTGGATAAATTTATTGAAGCCGCAAAGAAGCATGCAACAACATTGAAAGAGAATAATGATACAATTATTTGTCCCTATAAAGATTGTAAGAACCGTATGGCATGGACAGATGTGACTATCATCAGATCACATGTGATTATGCGAGGATTTGTTGAGGGCTACATAGTGTGGATTCATCATGGTGAAACGGTTATTGTTAACGACGAGGATGAGGAGAAATACGACGATGAAACCATAGAATCTCTGTCCCAATATTCGGCAGAGCTTGATGCACGAATGGATTTTGAGTTTGGCAATGAACAAGGTGGTGATGCTGGTGGTTGGGATGGTAACGACGAAAGTGGTGCCAATAATGATGGTGGAGCACATGTCGGGGATGAAGATGATTTGGAGGACATGATTTGAGCCCTTGGACCAGAGATTTTACTAAATAGCCCAAAAGGTCTAGAAAATTTGGAAAGGGTGACAAAAGCATTGAAGGAGACTGTGTATGGTGTTGAAAATGACTGTCCGACATATTGGACATTGCTACGTTTTGTGCTTGAGCTACTCATCCTGAAGGCTAAGTACGGCTGGTTAGGCTGTAGTTTCAATGATCTATTGCATCTCCTGTCATGGGTGCTGCCACAACCAAACTCAGTTCCCGCCAACACATACCAAGCGAAGAAGGTCATAAGTCCATTGACAATGGGGGTTGAAAAAATCCATGCATGCCCCAACCACTGTATACTTTTTCACGGCGAAACATTCAAGTCACAAAACATAGGCGGTACGGGGATAAATATCCCCGGTGTGGGGCCAGCCAGTACAAAAACGATGACCTTTATGGTGGGGACGAAGCTAGTACGGGGAAAAAGAGGAATAAGAAGGGTACAAAAAAGGTAGTACAAGAATCTCAGCCCCTAGAGGACACTCTATTAGGCAACGATGCAAAGTAGAGAAGAATTCCTACCTTGGTAATGTGGTACCTGCTAGTGATCGACCGCTTGAGACGTATCTTCCTAAACCCTAAAGAAGTCGCACTCATGACATGGTGGGATGATGAGCGCAAGGTGGATGATGATAAGATTGCACACCCGACTGATTGTAGTCAGTGGCAAAGGTTCGATGAGAAGCACAAAGAACTCAACGATGACCCAAGGAATGTACGTTTTGGCTTGAGCACCGATGGAATGAATCCCTTCAATGAGAGGATGAGCGATCACAGCACTTGGCCAGTGATCTTGACCATGTACAACATCCCAACGTGGTTGTGTCAGAAGAGAAAGTACCTTCCCCTCACTATTCTTATTTCTGGCCCTAAACAACTAGACATTGATATAGACGTGTTCCTTGAGCCTTTGATGCAAGAAATGGAGAGGCTATGGAGGCATGGGGAGCCAATGTATGATGTGTTCCAAAAGGAGGACTTCATATGTAGAGCAATAATATTTGTTACTACCAATGATTACCCTACGCTATTTGCTTTGTTTGGACAGATCAAAGGAAAGACAGGATGCTTGGTTTGCTTGGATGATACTACATGGGTGTACTTGGATACATCTAAGAAGATAGTTTATCTAAGGAACCGACGCTTCTTAAAGACAAGTCACAAGTACCGCAGCAAATTGTTCTTTAGATTTTATGACAACACCCCAGAGATTGAACCCCCTCCAGAGAGACATCGTAATGGAGAATACGTGTACAGAATGGTGAAAAACATACGCGCCGTCTATGGAAAGAAGAATCTGGATGGGACGAACAGAGATAGAAGCACACCTCCAGTCGAAGGCGTACCTTTCAAGAAATATTCAATTTTCTTTCAGTATCTGCCTTATTGGCTAGACTTAAAGGTCCCCCATGCCATTGATGCTATGCATGTGTAGAAGAATGTCTTTGAGAATCTCATTGTTACCTTGATGGACACAGGCAAGTCAAAGGATGGTCTGAAAGCACGGAAAGACATGGTGCAGCTAAATATGATGCCACAGCTTCACCTGGTACCTGAGGCTAATGGAAAATACACTCTGTCCACGGCGTGCTTCAACCTAACACTAGACGAGAAGAGAGCTATATGCACTTTCCTGAGGGGGGTCAAAGTCTCGACTGGGTTTTCAGCAAATGTGAAAAAGCTAGTGTCGATGAAGGACTTGTCAATAACACACTACAAGGCTCACGATTGTCATGTGATGCTGACAGTGTTTCTACCTATTGCAATCAGGGCTATAAAGCTAGAGTTCTTGAAAATGGCCATCACCCGCATGTGCTACTTCTTTTCGAAGATCTCACAGAAGATGATTTGCAAGCAAAGAGCTGAGTGACCTACATGAATTTGTGGTGGAGACACAAAACCAACTAGGGATGTGTTTACCTCCTGCTTTTTTTGATATAATGCCACATCTCATGATTCACATGGTTCATCAGATACAGGCGCTGGGCCCTTGCTACTTGCATGAAATGTGGTCCTACGAGCGGTTCATGTCAGTTCTAAGTCGATACATGCATAATTGAGCATACCCAGAGGGCTCCATGATAGACGGTTATAGTACCGAAGAAGTCATCGAGTGCTGTCAAGAGCATCTAAAAGTACAGAAAGGGATTGGTAAACCTGATTCTCATCACAAGGGTAGGCTGGCTGGGAAGGGCACTAGTGGTAGAAAAGTGTTCATCGACCATGATTACAAAGAGGTGAGTCGGGCGCATTACAGTGTCTTGCAGAGTACACAACTGATGCAACCGTACATTGATAAACACTTGGCTATCATTATGGCGGAGTGAAATGGCCGTTCGGATGATTGTGTCATGAAACAACACAAGCAACGACTAACTATATGGTTGAAGGACCAAAACATACAGCCTAGAGAAACCATAGACTCTGTTACCATCAGTAGGTTGGTGGAGGGGCCATCGAGACAAGTGACATCTTGGAATGCTTATAACATCAATGGGTATATGTACTATACCCACGCCAAGGTTCCACTGCAGCCACAACCCCCGTCGATTGCATATGGGAACCAACTAGTTGCACCTTGGTGTTACTCAGCGGCCGATAGAACACTGTGATGGAGGTGGCAACGGGTGTGGCACATCCTCCCGGTGACTTACACCACAATAATAAGATACCACCGGACTACACTAGGGTCGACGTGCATACCGTAAAGCCCGAGTTCATGTAGTGGAGGATAGACTACGCAACTCCCGAGGGGCTGGTGTTACTCGGAGACGTTATGGGGCAGTTCATCCTCTGGCACAAACGGGATATTATATTGACTGCTTCTTCGCCGCCTCCCCCTCTCCCAAATTTGGAGCGAGTTGTTGAGGTAGGGGAGATATTTTCACCGTCTCGTGACCACCACATTCCTGAGATACCACATTTGTAACAACCCTGGTGTTACAAGCTTATTTAGCACCATGATTTAGGCCTAAGAAAAATTACCGAAATGATTTTTCAGATTTTAAAATTTAAAAACCAGCTTTTCGCATCAACGGTAAAAATCAGAAAGTATATTTTAAAGCGTTGTTTGTGGCGATTTGTTTTGCATAAAATAATCATGTAAAGCTTTAATATTTTGTTCCATGGCTTGGTATGAGTATGAGCTACCGCGTCTGATGTTTTTCTATGAGCGGTAGTCGCACCGAGCATTCTGGCAACAGCATGTCCTTTTTCTTTTCCCCGCTCTATCTCGCATGCCTGCTTTTCAATGCCTCTTGTCTTGTCTCTTGCCTGCCTTGCGTGGTCTCATCCTCGCCTGCCTCCGTTGTTCCATCGAACTAGTGACCTTGGCGTGGTGCTCTCACTGGCACTACTCTGCGCAAGCCTCGGCCGGCCGCCCACGTGCATTTGCTTCCTCGTCGGCCCCGCTCTCGTCCTTTCGACCATGGCCGCGCTTGCTGCTGCTGCCTCTATTTGTCTGTCTCTTCATTATTTCTGTGCTGCTCCTGAATTGATGAAAGTTGGTCAAACACTCTTATTTTCATCCTTTTTCTATTTCTATGGGCTGCCTTGCTTGTATCTGCCTGCTCTATCGCATTATTTTGCAGCAATCAGTGCCTCTGTCTGCTTCTACTGTGCTGCCATGCCAGCGCGCCTTGTCTGCACCTACTGTCTCCCGTGCTCGCCTCGTCCCATGTGGCTATGCCAGCCGAGCCATCCAGCGGTAGCAGGCCCCTTTTCCCTTGCCTACTACTACCATGCTCGGTGCCCTGATGAGACATGCCTCGCTCCGCGCTCTCTCTCTCTCGCGCGTTTGCCCTTGCCTTCGGCCACGCACTCCGTCCACGCATGTCTCCACTTGCTCTCGGATGCCATGCCCTATGAAGCTCCCTCCTCGTCGTGCCATGTCCCGTAGTGACTCCGTTGTCGGCTTTGCCTTCTACCCTCACGTACGCGCGCTCTGCGCATCGGTGCAGCCGTGCTCCTGCTCCCCGCTGCGGACTAGGCCATGTCTCCCATGGCATCCACACTGAAGCCGAGGCGCTATCCTACTGTACGTCCACTAGGGTGGCGTGCCATCGTGCAGCACCTTTCTTCCTCGCTCGGAACCGTAGCTTCTCCCCGGCGTTGCCTACTGCGCTGCCCCTCCCCGCTTGCTAGCTCTCTTGGTCTCTCTACTTGCATTGCACCGTCGTCGCCGTGACCGAATCCTTGGTGGAGTGCTGCTGCTGCTTCTCCTTCCCGTAGCTGCCCCCTAGCCACCTCGCACTAGAACGCGTCGGTGTCCCCACTGCCGCCCATGGCGCACCTCGAGCGTGCGCGAGCGTGCTGCACCACCCCATGGCCATTCCCGCTGTGCCCACGCCGTTCCGTCATCTCCTTCCCCATGGCACTGCCTCGGCCGGATGCGCGCCTTGCCGCTAGTGCCGAGGACCCACGCCCTATAGAGCCTCTGTGGCCATGCCATTGCCCTGCTCTTCACATGTGTGCACGAGTGTGCGTGCCCCCATGGCCGCACTGGACCTTCGGCTACACGTCGCTGCTCCCTTCCGTGTGCTTCCTCCACGCGTCGTGGCTGTGCCGGCACTCCACCAATGCGTTGTGGCCGCCACCGCCAGCCGTGCTGTGGCCGTCCACGGGTGTGGTCGGATCCGCTGATGCTTCTGCGCATCGCCCCGAGCCAGCACCGCCACCGGCGAGCCATTTCTATCGCCGGCGGATGGCCTCCTCTGCTCCGTGCTCTGCTCTGAGGATGATGGAAAGGTAGAAATGGACTTATGCGTAAATAACACCTTTTATAGTGTTCTTTTTGCAAAAGCGCTAGACTCAGGTTTACAATCAGGGTCTTAGTGGATTAGGAGTAAGTACAGGGGCCTTTTTGAATAATAGTGCCACCGCTGCTGGGCTCACTCGCGTGGGCCGGCCGCTTCTGGTTTGCTGGGCTGTGTGCACCCTAGGCTGTCTGGTCACTGCCCGCGCCTGGGCCACCATTCGCGCCGCGCTGGGCCACACACTGTGCTTCTATGGGCTGAGCTGCGCGTGCCGGAAGTGGGCCACGCTGAGGCCGCGCCCGCTATGGGCCGGTTTGGTGGCCGCTGCCCTTTTAATTTTCTAAAATTATGTGTTAATTTAGTCTTAGAAATAAACTTGCAAAATTCGTAGTAAATCATAGAAAAATCATAAAAATGCCAAAACAATTTTGTTAGTCTCCTAAAATCATGATCTACCTGCTGGTATATTTTATTCACATAGTTTGATAATATGCTTGGAAGCTATATAATTAATTTAAGGTACTTAATATTGTAAAAATAGAAACTTGTAGGAATTGTTGTGATAAATTGGTAAAAGAGTTGAATCTAAAATTTTTATAGTAGGCTCCTAGCAATATTAGGTACTCACTGTAATTTTTGTAGCTTCAGAATAATTAATTTGCTAAATAGATAATGATGCCCTATTCCGAATAAAGATTTAATTGATAGAACGGAATAAAGAAACAACTTGGGTTTGTATAACTAAAACATTTGTTAGGAAATAACGTCTTATTCGACAACATGGATACGTAGACCAGCGTTAGAGCTATCTTGTTAGCTTGTGAGGCGTGATCAGATTTATAAGCATTTTGACTGTCGTTGATTATTTACATCTATGCATTTGCATCAATGCATATCATATAGGTACGATGATGGATCAACGGATCAATTGAAGGATGACTGGGAATTCGAAGATGGTGTAATGATATTCTCTCCAGGAGCTGATGTAATGGGCTTTCTATCCAGTTGATGGTGGATGATATGAAGATGCTGATACAAACTTTTTAATATATTTTACCCAGGCAAGCCCCAGTGCATAACCCCTACTTTTCTGTAGTTTGAATTATATTTGTGCATTAAGTTTTAAGGAGTTGAATGAAATACACTTGCATATATATATATCTTTATCCTATGAGTCTTACTAGTATTACAGGATCATGTAGAATGCTATGCTATAGGACTCCGGTAGAAGTCGAGTGATTGCCTGTCACTCGCAAAAGATAGGAAATATATTACTGGATTATTATCACATGAAAAATATAAATGGTGCAAAGGAAATTGGTGACCGGGTGGGGATATGGTTTGGGTATTGGTGGGTGTTAGAAGTTATGTCGCCGTGGATGTGGGGCATAGCTTGGTTACACTGTTTTCCCTATCTGTGTCGGTTAAGGACTGGCCATTGCATAAGACTCGAGGCAAGTCACAAACTTATTATCCTGAGCACATACTTGGGTATGGGTGCTTGGAAGACTTGTTGCTCTCTTGTTGTGGGTTCCGGCTCTTTTTGGACCGACTGTCAGGGTTTCTTTTTGGTTGAGGAGGTCCTTGCACCGCACTGAGTCTAAGACTCAGGGGTGGGGGCTTGGAGTCCTAGTTTGGACGGGGACCTAGGAACCCAGGATAGGAGGGTGATGGGTTGGTCCTACTTGTGCCTTGGGTACAAGCGGGGCATGTGTTTTTGGGGTACCCAACTAGGGGCATTGATTCATGAATCGCCGGCATTTCGGTACGACTTGTCTTAACTCTAGCACCGTAGTAAGAACTAAAAGATAAAAGATGGAAAAAGGAAATCTGATTGCTTACCACCTGCTCAAAAGTAGCACAGGTTCTTACATAGAATGGTTAGTTAATGAACCAATGCGGCTATTAATAAAAATTGAATATAAGGACACACACTTAGTAATGTTTTCTGCAAATGCAATAAACCCACAAGCCAGATAGCCTTGCATATCCTTGGAGTCTTTTCTTTTCTCCTGTCGGGTAAGTCTTGCTGAGTATAATTGAGTACTCAGGGTTTTATTCCCCCTGTTGCAGGTGACAGGTGGATGCTAGAGCTGACCCTTGTGTGTGGATACCTCCTGGTGGGCTCAGTGAGGATTCCTTTACGCTGCGATCATAGTTTTTTTATAACTCTCACTAAATATTTTTATAAATGAAAGTTTTATAGTATGTTGTCCTAATTATTTATCAATGCTTCATCATGTCATGTATAGAAATTTATTTCCGCTGTAATTCTGATAACATGTTTACATTCCGCTGTTAAATTAAATTGTTCATAACTCTGATAATATGACTATATTTCACTGTTATAATAATGAATATTATACTTTGATGTTGTATTAAAAGTGATGTAAGAAATGGTTAAGAATGATGTAAGCTTTATTCTCTCATTTGTGATCCTGATGGAAAAATGTGGATTTTCGGGCTCTCTCCTAGGGTGTGCCCGATGGAACCGAGTAATTTAGTGTTCGCCTTTGGGTGCTTAGTGTCTAATGGAAGACGAGCACTCCTATGAGGCATTAGATTAGGTGGTTCGACCACAACATTCTTCCCCACCTCCTAGCGAGCATGTGCCTGATGAGATGCCACAACCTTCTCCAGCTCATACCAAGCAGTGCATGATGAGATGCCACAGTCTTCTCAACAAGCACAGTCGATACATGAACAACGAGTGCCTCCTGAAGAAGGTGATGCACAAGAAGATGAGGACGTGACTGAATGGGAACTTCGAAAGAAGCATCCAATCACCATAAGGTCAGTTTATGTTCTGATGAAAGATGTTTCGTCGGTGTCCAAGTGGTATTCCCATGACTAGTTCAAGCCTGAGAACCAAGTTAAAAAAGTCCCATCATGGGGTTCTGAGGAGGCCATCACTAGCAAACTCTACCAAATTACAAAGCAGTATCCAAATGTTGATGCCATCAAATGGTCAAAGGATTGCTCGAAAACATATGAAAGAGGCAAGCCCTTCCTACCAAACCGGGACATCCAGCGCCTACCACTTGGAATGTGAAGGTTCCATGATTGGTACTTGCGTGTTCTCCCAATGAGCATAGACCTCATATAAGCATGCTTCCCCACCGGCACATTTGGAAGCCCAGCCGGGAAAATTGTCTTTGACTTCAATGACATGCAGACATGCTTTCACCTAGGAGCAATGGAGATGAATCTAATTCGCACATGGTGCCTATAAGTCCTTGTCCTCCTGATATGATATGAATGTAATCTTTGAATTTTGTTGTAATTAACCCACGCCGTGATTTGTAGAATGCAAGTGCACATTGTCAAACAAATGCCAAGTGTGAAAGCCGGGTATATAGACCCTCAAGCTATAGCCCAAATAAATTTTAATTACCCTAAACAGTGGAAACTGGATGCCAAAGAGCTAGCTGCTGCAAAGACTCTTTGGGAGAAAGAGCACATCCATATGGTGAAACTAAGGGAAGAGTCCCTTATGGTTGTGGCATACATTGCCCTGGCTTTCAAAACTCTCCAACAACACTCTACTATATGGCTACCATACAACTTCGAGTAAGTTCAACTCTATACTTAAAGCTTTGTTCGATATATTTTATTCGATGCAAAAGAGCTTATCAAGTTCTATGATTAAATCCATGCAGCAACCACTGGATTTGTATAGCCGTCGATGTCGGGAGGAGCATGGCATGGGTCTTTGATTCAATAGATAGGGACCCAGTGATATACAAAGACTTCATATCGATTCTCAAGACGTATACATATTAACAATTCTCATTAGCTTATATGTTTGTATACATACTTGTAACGTTCACTTTTGGATACTAACAAGTTGTATTTGCTAAAATAATTCGAACAGGACATTTAGGTCCTATGTCACTAATCATCGAGGAAGGCATGATCCAGTAAGGATGGAAAAGCTGGATATAAAAACACTTTGTGCGGTAAGTGTAACTTACTTCTTCAGTACTCCATTACATGGCTATCAAAACCATTACTTAACATTTTCATATGCAAAACACACAGTGCCCCAAGCTGAAGCCTAGGAGTGTACATTGTGGATACTATATATGTTCTATGATGAGTAACACCGATGTCTACAGGAGACACCCCTTAAGGGTAAGTTTGAACCTCTTCACCCATAGTATAAAAACTTCGTACATGGTATGAAATACTAAACCTAAACTTGTTCTCTTGTAGTGAAAAGAAGAGAAAGGAATGAAAAGAGACCCATACAAGGATGACCAACTCTTAGAGCTCATCGACGACCTTTGCAACTTCATATTGGACCAGATTGTACACATCAAAGGCGCCTACCATGACCGAGAGTCTGACTTAGGTAGAAATCCTCAGTACCAACACCTTCATGAGACTGAAAGGCTAGCTCTAGGACGTTGATAACAATGTTTATGGAATTTGTATATTTAATGATGGATTATATATATTCTTGTGAATTGGACTTGTAATTGTAGTTTATATAATACTCTTGTGCTTGTAGTCTAAGGGGTTTAGAACGCTGGTCGTGGGGCATTCGACAACGCGAACGCGGTTCGGAACATTGGTCGCAGGGTGTTCGGCAACTTGAACGTGGTTCGGAACGCTGGTCGCGGGGCATTCGGCAACGCGAATGCGGTTCAGAACGTTGGTCATGGGGCATTCGGCAACGCGAACGCTGGATGGAATACGCAAAAACAAACAGTGTTCTTGTTCAATTTGAATTGTAAATTTGAATTTTTTTGGTGGAAAAATGTACTGTAGGGGTGGTTCTACATTAAACCGCCCCTATAAACAGGTATTATAGAGGCGGCTGGTACTATAGCTGCCTCTACAAATCGATTTGTAGGGACGGCTCATGTTACCAGCCGCCCCCACAATTCGATTTGTAGGGGCGGCCTGAGAACCGCCCCTACAAATACATGATTTGTAGAGACGGTTGGGCAGGACATCTGGCCAAACCACCCTACAAAGGGTTATGAGCTGCCCCTAAAAAGCATTTCTGCAGTAGTGAGGCGCTATTTTTTGTGGCTTCTATCTCTACCTATGGCCATATCTCTCCCACCTATCTTCCCATCATCGATCTTGTGATCATGTGGCAAGTATATTTTATAGGAAGTTGAGAGAGATGAGAATTAGGCCCACATCAGAGATGGTCGGAGAGGAACAGAATGAGGATTTGGCATGGCTCTTGGTTGGGGCTCTTAGAGGAACGTAAAAAAAAGAGAGCTACAATTGTTGTGTGTCATGCACTGAACGACATGATGTTGCTCAGTTGCAGGGGCAAGGTCAAAGAGGTAATTAAATCACTTCTAACAAGGTAGAAAGAAAGGAACATGTTGGGGCTTTAGTTTTTCGAATATGCTTGGTTGAGGCGTCCCGCATGCTCTGCTATCTCTTACCCGCACCGTGCGCCCTTGCCTACGCTGCAGAAATTTCCCACTCGCTACCGCGTCGTCTGCTCGCTCCCGTTGGCGCCGCACGCACCTATGGCCATCCCCCACCACGCCCTAATCCCGCTCTCCCTATCATGACCTCTCCATCTCTTGGTCTCTCTCTCACGTCTGCTGGTAGCAGCAGAGTTCCAAGCGCCACCACTGCCTCCTTCCTCTACCCAAGCCGACCACACCGTCTCTATGGCCTCTTCCCAAACCCCAACTGTCGATGAAATATGGTCGGCAGTCTACCTAGGGGTATGCCCAAGGTAGTAGATTGTCGGCAGACAGATGCGCAAGCCACAAACAAGACGGTGACACAAGACAGACACGAGGTTTTATCCAGGTTCGGCCGCCAAGAAGGCGTAATACCTACGTCCTGCGTCTGATTGTATTGCTGTATGTCAATGAGAGATGTTTTTTAGAGGGGTCCCCTACCCGCCTTATATAGTCCGGAAGGCAGGGTTACAGATCTGGAAACTAATCCTAGCCAGTTACAATTGCCATACATGGCCGGATAAGGATTCCTATTCTAACCGACTAGGATCTTGCTTGGTTGCCAAATCTGTTTTGACTCCTTACGTGGGACTCCGAACAGGTTGGCTGGGCCGCGCGTCGCCTTTTGGTGGACCGAACCCACTGATCCGGGCTGGCCCAAGCCTAGCCATAAGGGTATAGGGGTTAATACCCCCACAGCTAGTCCCCGAGCACCATGTATTATGCTGCGACACACCATTTTAACCTTCTCCAACAAGTAAGGCTCGAGTCCTTGACATCTCTGACCACCGTCGTCGCCAGAGAAATAGGTTGTCCGAAGAATGTATGGTGCTCTTAAGAAAAAAGAAAAAGATTTCCGTCCTGGGAAGTGTTCCCACTTGTATTTCTGAAAAGAAATGTAAGTGGTCTTGAAGCGTAGCGTCCTTGAACATCAGAGGTGTAGGGGTCAAAAAACAAACACATTCACTGCAAGGTGAAGTGTGCCCACTTAGTCCCCGAGCCTGGTAGTAGGTGACGTAGTCACGTGGTGCCAGGGTCTAAATAGAATTCCCAGTTAAGTTAAAAACCCAATTGCTGTACAGACAATACGAGATGCACCGGCAGGTGCATCGTACCGATGTAGTCCCCGAGCTTGCTAGAAGGCGAAGTATGAGCCTTGTAGCATGGTCTAAATAAATGTCTCTCAACTGTATGTGAGTACAAATCACATGTAGCCGAGAAGAACCATTCTCCGAGCAGTGGTCGGGATAGTCCCCGAGCACTTTAGTAATCCTTACAATCATTCAAAGCATAGGGGTCTGTGGGGGATATACCCCCGGGTACCACAAGATGGTATATGGGCCGCACCATCCGAGGTGGCCCGGCCCGTAAGATCAAGGCGTGCACATCAAGATTACAAGTTGTACTAGATATTGTAATAGTACCAAATTGGATACTTTACTTGTAACCTTGTCTCTTCGGAGTATATAAGGAGAGACAAGGGTCCCTTAGAGGAGAGCTTAATCTGTATACATCTCAATACAATACACCAAAGACACAGGACGTAGGGTATTACGTCGACCAGACGGCCCGAACCTGTCTAAATCGCTGTCTCTGCGCCTTGTGTCACCATCTGGTTCCTGATTACACGCACCGTCTACCGACAATCTACCACCACGGGCACCCCCCTCGGTGGACTGCCGACCATATTTCGTCGACAGTGGCGCGCCAGGTAGGGGGTGTGCGCTTGATCCATGGCGAGCCAGATGGACCTCAAATCAACAACGCGTTCTCGTCGTCAATCTCGTGGAGATCCATCCCGGTCCACGATGACGATTCATCGCTGCTACACCAGCCCCTGCGACAGCAGATCCGATCTCGGAACCACCTCCGAGGTCGTCTTCACCAACAACTCACCGCCGCTGCTCTCGTCAGCCCTCGTCGATGACTAGCTGCCGCTGCTCTGGTTGGCCCTCGTCGACAACTCACCGCCGCTGCTCTCGTCAGCCCTCGTCGATGACTAGCTACCGCTGCTCTGGTTGGCCCTCGTCGACAACTCACCGCCGCTGCTCTCGTCAGCCCTCGTCGATGACTAGCTGCCGCTGCTCTGGTTGGCCCTCGTCGACGACTCGCCGCCGATGCTCTCGTCAGCCCTCGTCGACGACTCACCGCCGCTGCTCTCGTCAGCCCTCGTCAATGACTAGCTACCGCTGCTCTGATTGGCCCTCGTCGACAACTCACCGCCGCTGCTCTCGTCAGCCCTCGTCGATGACTAGCTGTCGCTGCTCTGGTTGGCCCTCGTCGACAACTCGCCACCGATGCTCTCGTTAGCCCTCGTCGACGACTAGCCGCCGCTGCTCTGGTTGGCCCTCGTCGACGACTCGCCGCCGATGCTCTCGTTAGCCCTCGTTGACGACTCGCCGTCGCTGCCCTCATCAGCCCTCGTCGATGACTCGCCGTTGCTGGTCTCATCAGCCCTCGCCGTCGACTCGTCATCACCGCTCGGCGGCCTTCGCTGACATCGTTCGCCGACATCCCTCGCCGTCGACTCGTCATCACCGCTCGGCGGCCTTCGCTGACATCCTTCGCCGACATCCCTCGCCGTCGACTTGTCGTCACCGCTCGGCGGCCTTCGCCGACATCCTTCGCCGACGTCCCTCGCCGTCGATTCGTCGTCACCGCTCGATGGCCTTCGCCGATGTCCCTCGCTGTCGACTCGTCGTCACCGCTCGATGGCCTCCACCGAGCTCCGACCACCTCGACCACCAGACCACATCGACCACGTCCCGAGCAGCTCCGCCGAGCTCCGACCACGTCGACCACCAGACCACGTTGAAAACATCCCGAGCGGCTCCGCCGAGCTTCGACCACCAGACCACGTCGCAATGATGATCGCCGCGAAGAACGGCGCTACGACAATCGCGACCACAGTCATGACGACAGGTCGAAAAGCTTGAGGACCGGACGACTTCATCGCCACCGATCAGATTTCTATCAAAGATAAGTACACTTCTAATATTTATATTTAATATAATTTTCATTACGACGTTTCTCCACAACGTCCTTGTCATGATTATTCTTCAAATAACGTTTGTCCATGTATACAATCTTAAATATAACATACAGCTATACTTAATGCAAATCCTCGACCAGTCATATTGACGCTCGATGCCTCTAGAGACGGCCCTGTCTCCGGCTCCTCCCTACACGTGCACGAGCGTCTGCCCTCTGCGTTATGGGTGGTCGGCAGCGGCTCCTTAGCGACGCTTTGTTCTTCCTACACGTGCACGGGCTCCGCGCCCTGCGTTATGGTTAACGGGCTAGCTAGGGCTAGAGACTCAGCTACATACTAACTGGTCAGGCAGTTTATATTAAGTATAAACACAAACTTCACATTAATACTGATGTTTACAAAGCACCAACTGCTTTATCACATCATGCTCATTTGCAAATGACTGCTGAGCGTCATACGCTATTTCTTCACCGCTGATTTTTTCTCCATAATTTATTATTTTATACATCATGTACTACTATTCTACATATTTATCTACAGGAATTTCGAGCTATGCTCAGGGACTTCGTCGCTCGCTCCTCGACCAGTGCTCGGGGATTGCCTCGATCACTCTCCGACCACGGCTCGGGGACTTCATCGCTCGCTCCTCGACCAGTGCTCGGGGATTGCCTCGATCACTCTCCGACCACAGCTCGGGGACTTCGTCGCTCGCTCCTCGACCTGTGCTCGGGGACTGCCTCGATCACTCTCCGACCACGGCTCGGGGACTTCGTCGCTCGCTCCTCGACCTGTGCTCGGGGATTGCCTCGATCACTCTCCGACCACGGCTCGGGGACTTCGTCGCTCGCTCCTCGACCTGTGCTCGGGGACTGCCTCGACCACTCTCCGACCACGGCTCGGGGACTTTGCATCTCGACTACATGTGACTGGCAACTCGCATATAGTTGGGATATTTTTTTCTCACTTAGACCTTGCTACAAGGCTCATACCTCGCCTTCCAGCAAGCTCGGGGACTACGTCGGTACGATGCACCTGCCGGTGCATCTCGTATCGCCTGTACGACGATTGGATTCTCAACTTAACTGGGAATTCTTTTTTAGACCCTGGCACCACGTGCCTATGTCACCTACTACCAGGCTCGGGGACTAAGTGGGCACACTTCACCTTGCGGTGAATGTGTTTGTTTGTCGACCACTACGCCTCTGATGATCAAAGACGCTACGCTTCAAGACGCACTTACATTTCTTTTCAGAAATACAAGTGGGCACACTTCCTAGGACGGAAATATTTTTCTTCTTAAGAGCACCATACATTCTTCGGACAACCTCCTTCTCCGGCGACAACGGTGGTCGGAGATGTCAAGAACTCAAGCCTCACTGTTCGGAGAAGGTTGAAATGGTGTGTCGCATCAGAATACATGGCGCTCGGGGACTAGCTGTGGGGGATATACCCCCGGGTACCACAAGATGGTATATGGGCCGCACCATCCGAGGTGGCCCGGCCCGTAAGATCAAGGCGTACACATCAAGATTACAAGTTGTACTAGATATTGTAATAGTACCAAATTGGATACTTTACTTGTAACCTTGTCTCTTCGGAGTATATAAGGAGAGACAAGGGTCCCTTAGAGGAGAGCTTAATCTGTATACATCTCAATACAATACACCAAAGACACAGGACGTAGGGTATTACGTCAACCAGACGGCCCGAACCTGTCTAAATCGCTGTCTCTGCGCCTTGTGTCACCATCTGGTTCCTGATTACACGCACCGTCTACCGACAATCTACCACCACGGGCACCCCCCTCGGTGGACTGCCGACCATATTTCGTCGACAGGGTCGATTAAATAAACACATTCACCGCAAGGTGAAGTGTGCCCACTTAGTCCCCGAGCCTAGTAGTAGGTGACGCAGGCATGTGGTGCTAGAGTCTAAAAAAGAATTTCTACTGAAGTTAAGAATCCAATCGTCGTGCAAGCAAAACGAGATGCACCGGTAGGTGCATCGTACCGATGTAGTCCCCGAACTTGCTGGAAGGCGAAGTAGGAGCCTTGTAGCAAGGTCTAAATAAATGTCTCTCAACTGTATGTGAGTACAACTCACATGTAGCCGAGGAGAACCATTCTCCGAGCAGTGGTTGGGATAGTCCCCGAGCACATTAGTAGTCGGAGCAGTCCCCGAGCACGGCAGTGGTCGGAGCAATCCCCGAGCACGGAAGTGGTCTAGGCAGTCCCCGAACACGGCAGTGGTCTAGGCTGTCCCCGAGCACGGTAGTGGTCTGGGTAGTCCCTGAGCATTATAGTAGTCTGATCCATCCTTGAGCACAAGACATGCAGCGAAAATACAAACACCGCTTGTATTATTATTTGGTGTATTTATTTATCTCCTTTCTCTGTCAAGTCCAGTCTGACACGTCTGGTCAAAAAAGTAGACAGGTATAGTGCGGCACCCTGTCTTCTTGCTCTTTTCTGGCAAACAGTCGCTTGGCACCTGTATGGAGGTGCGTTAGTGTGGGCCCTCTTACACTATCAACGAAGAGGCGCGTACACTGGTAACGAAGGGGCACGTTTATTGGCGTAGATCTCAAGGTTGTGTGAACAACTGTCTGCGGCGCGTGCGCACGTCTCCCAAGAATCTCAGGTGGACGAAACGATGGAGCTCTTTGTTATTTATAATATAGACCTAGTAAGTTACTTGTACCGATCCCCATTGTCATTCGCCGCCGCAACCTTCTTCGTCTCCTCGCCGAACCCTATTCCTCCAAAAATCATCACCAATCCCCCCGCCACTGCATCTACCCCCTTAGTAAGGACAGATTAATGGCGAAGAGAGACGCCCAAAAGAAAGGCGGAGTCATGGCGAAGGAGTGGTGGAAGTCGCAGAGCAATGAGCAGACCATCGAAGACCTCGTCGCCATGGGAGTGCTCCACAACAAGGCACTCACGGGATGGAGTGCGCCGGAAGGAGAAAGCTTCCCCGATCCACAACCAGGTGAGATTGTGGTTTTCGAGGATTTCTTCAAACGGGGTTTTGGGGTTCCAGTGCACCCTTTCCTTCAGGGTCTCTGCTTGTATTACAAGATTGGGATTTGCGATCTGCATCCCAACTCGATTCTTCTTGTCTCCACCTTCATCCATCTCTGTGAGGCCTATGGTGGCTTCCAGCCCCATTTCGACCTCTTTCGCCACTTGTTCTATCTGCAGAAGAAAGGGAGCGGCGGCTCAAAGATAGCCGAAGGCATCTACCTCAATCTGTGTGACGGTATGAAAGCCTAGTACTTGCACTGCCCCTGGAACACCTCGCTGGACGAATGGTACAAGAAGTGGTTCTACATCCGCGAAGAGCCGAACACAATCACCCTGTGCGACGTGGGGTTGATTCCGGAGAAGAAGAACAGCTGGTCGGAGAAGCCCAAGAACTTGGAGCAGATCATAGAACTGCTCAGGATGATCTCATGGGGAAGGCTGGATGGTCCAAGCGTGGTCGGGAACTTCATCAGCCGAAGGATCCAGCCCTGCCAGAAGAGGGTACATCCTGGCTTCGAGTACCAGGGAAGCGCAGATCCAACGAGGACCAGGAAAGAGGCGCTCGACAAGATAGAAGTCAAGGCCAGGATTGGGGAGGTATTCAACCTGGCCGATCCCAATTATGTCAGGTTAAACGACATCGAGCACGCCTTCAAGCTGGCCCGACCTCCCCCAAAGGTAAATGAAACTTCCTTGTACCTGTAGAATCATGTTGTAACAAGAAATTGACTGTTGTCTCCTTTATGTTTCTTAGAGTAATGGTCGTGACCGGGCAGCAGTGTTCGTGTCTCCGCCCCCTGGCATGGATTGGCCGCAAGTTGCTGGCCCAGCCGCCCAGACCAGCGCCAGGACCGAAGACGTCCACTGGGCGGCACTCGAGGTTGTGGAGGATGCATCGACCAGAGCTGCTGGCAAGCGGCCGGCTGCCAACAAACGGTGCCAAGCCATCTTCCCCCTTTCAGACAACGAAGCAGAGGATGCGGACATCTTCCGGCTCGTCCCTCGAAAGAGGAGGCGACAAATGGGGTCAACGGAGCAGGGTGGCTCCTCTGTGCCAGCAGTGATCGCATCACCGACCACTGCAACATAGAGGACTAGCGAGGGAAGTGTCGAGCATCAAACCCCGGCGCCAGTACCGGTCATCGGAAAAGACCCAGTGGAACCCACCGAGCACGTGGAGCAGGCGCGATCGAAGAGACGCTCCTTCGCCACATCATTCCGTGCTTCCAAGCTGTAAGTATCTGTAACTTTGATGTAAGCTTATAATTTGTATTGAATATTATTGTCTTCTGAACTTTTCCCTGGTGTATTAGGTCGGCGTCCACCGAAAATCCTGACTAGCTAGCCAGATGTGGCATGGCTTTGCCAGTACTGGCAGAAAGAGCTTCTCCATGGCCAGTTGTGGAGGAACCTAAAGAAGAAATTCCACCAAAACCTCAGCAGACGGGCGACCAGACGTCAGTCCCCGAGCAGCTGGTCGAGAAGACAGCCGAGCAAAGTACAAGTGCTCTGAGCACAAACCCTACTGAAGCAGGTACCTTGGCGCCAAGGGAACCAGTCCAAGCCAAGGAGTAGCAACCGGGGTTGGCACAGAGCACGCTAGCCGATGCTACGGCTCGTGGGAAAGCCATGGTGGTCGCGGAGACTACAGACTCCAGACCAGCGCCGCCCCCTGAACAAGAGGCTAAAGAGGACGAAGTAGAAGAAATCCTAGGCTGTCCCCAAGATAAACGACAACATGTATATGTGTCACGCTGGCGGAACGACGAGTGGGTTATGCATGAAGAAATCCCAGAGGTCGAAGAGACCCTAAGAGTTGAACGGTCGGTAAAGCATCTGATGACAGAAGTCCAGGTATGTTTGGCTTGACCACTTGATTCTGTTATGTAGTCGATCTGTCTGACTTAGCTTGTTTATATGCAGGACTTGATGAAGACTGCGAAGTACCGAAAGAGGTGCTTCGACCAGATTGAGGGAATCACAGTGAACAATAAAGAACTAGTGGTCGAGGTGGAACACTTGCGCCGCCAACTTGAAGCCACTGACCAGGAGAGGACAGAGCTAGAGGCACAGAACTAGAACCTGGTTGGCTAGCTCAATAAGAAAGAGCGGGAAAAAACAAGTAAGTTTTCATTTTATCACAGCAAGTGTGTAACACGTGTTGTTGCGTTGTTGGTAGTGATAGCTGTAATGCAGGCTTAGAAGCTGAACTAACCCACCTCCAAGAGGGGAATAGCCGCGTGACCGCAGAGTGTGGTCCTCTGAAGGAGGACAATGAGAAACTGGCATGCAACCAGTCTCAACTCCAGGACCACACCACCAAAATGAAGGAGGAACTGAAAAGTAAGTATTCCAGACCACCTTTCTCATTCTATTGCCCGCCTTGTCTTGTCGTGCCATTACATTTGATGTCTTGTACGGTGTTCAGTTTTAAAAGTCAATGCCAAGAGGCATCTAGAAGCCGTGATCAAAGAGCGTGACGGCTGGAAAGCAAGATGCCTCGAGGCCACTGAGGATCGGGACACATGGAAGAACCGGTGCCAGGAAGTGGCAACTGGCATTGTGCCCGTCCTCGACCTTATCGACCCGGCGCTCACAGAGGAAGAGCCAAGGATGCCCTAGCTCGGACTGGTCGAGAGATGCAGACAAGCATGGGGATGGTTCCAAGAGTTTGTGAAGGAGGTGGGTGAGTACACGGGTGCCCATGTGCTAAGCATGGTGCATGCCCACTACCCCCTGATCGATCTCAAGCGCCTGGAAGCTGGATACCCAAAGGAGGTAGACCTAGACAAGGCGGAGGAGCTTCGGATGGCCCAGCTAGACCTATCATCAAAGATAATTGGCGACATTAACCTGTGTGGAGGTGGGATAGCACCTGTACAGGGGACGCCATCGACAAGTCAGCTGGAAACGCCATCAGTTGCAAGCCAACCGACGAAGCCTACGGTCTCAACTAGCCAGGCATCAGCGAGGCCATCCCCTTCAGCTTGACTAGCACAAGAGTCCCCAAGACCCGAGTAGGGTATCAGAAGCAGCGAGCAGTAGGTGTCGCGCGCCCCGGCCAGCCAATGTAATAGGCTTAGAGCTGTAGAAGGAGGGAATAGTTGTGTTATTGTAAACTTGGGCCTCTTCAGGCAAGCTTGTAATAACGTAACTTTATATCATTATAAGCTTGTTTGCTTTGTATAAAACGTTTTTAAGCTTGAAACTTATGTTGGTGTAACTAAGTGAGAACATGTTAATGTTCTGTTTAGTTGTACCATTTTGCTGGACACATCATCCCGAAAAGTTTGTGCGGCCCTAGTTTGCCATGTGGTCGGAGTGCGAGGTTCGTGACCTGTGCACATGTAGACACAGACAATTCAAACCAAGGGGGACCTGCCGATCACCCGTAACGTAGAGAACGGATCCCATACACGTGTTGGGAGGAACCGGAGATAGGGCCTGCTCTGAAAACCGTAGAAGGAGTGGTGGTTGGCTTTTACTGGCTAAGTTAGAATAACCATAAAATTCGAAGTGACACATTAGAGTGGTCGGAGAAATCATAATAGCTTTATTGAAGTAAATCAAAAGTACAAGAGAGGTACATATCTTAGTAGTTAAGCATAGAAACGTCTAAGCTTGTCGATGTGCCACGAGTTTGGTACGTCAGTATCGTCCAGGTGAGCTAACCTGTAAGACGTTGGTCGTGTGACCTCCTTGATCATGAAAGGACCCTCCCATGGGGTTGCGAGTTTATGGACACCAGCCTGGTTTGTCTTCCACTTTAGGACCAGGTCCCCGATCACGAAGAACCACTCTTTAATGTTCTTGTTGTAATACCTACGCAAAACAGCAAAGTATTTGGCCGTACGTACACAAGAATCGAGCCGCTTCTCTTCTGCGCTGTTCACTTCTAGTTCCTGTACTTCATTGACCCTTCCTTCATCGAAGTTCTCTACCCGTGCTGATCTAAAAGCTATATCTGCTGGAAGGACTGCCTCAGCACCGTAAACCATAAAGTACGGTGAGACGCCGGTGTTACGACTGGGTTGAGTTCTGAGGCCCCAGACCATGGCTGGTAACTCTTTGAGCCATCTTTCGAGAGCTTTGTCATTTTCTCTGTACATCCTCTTCTTCAATGCATCTAAGATCATGCCATTGGCCCGCTCGACTTGTCCATTAGCTCTAGGGTGCGCTACCGAGACGTATTTTACTACTATGCACCTTTCATCGCAGAAGTCCCAAAAAGCGTTCCCGGTGAACTGAGTACCCAGATCAGTGATGATGCTGTTGGGTATGCCAAAATGGTGGATGACCTGGTCGAGGAACATGATAGCCTTTTCTGAGGATGCCTGTACCAGAGGCATGTATTCTATCCACTTAGAAAATTTATTGATCAGCACGAAGACGCATGTAAATTTCCCTAGAGCCGGTTTGAAGGGCCCGATCATATCCAGTCCCCAGCATGCAAAAGGCCAAGAGGCTGGTATTGTCTGGATCTCATGTGCTGGTATGTGGATCCTCTTGGCGAAGAACTAACAACCCTCACAGTGGCGGACTAGCTTCTCTGCGTCGGCTACTGCTAACGACCAATAGAACCCTGCTCGAAAAGCCTTGCCGACCAGCGTTCTTGAGGCCGCATGGTTGCCGTAGGAGCCAGAGTGGATTTGGTCCAGGAGATGTTCGCCATCCTCCTAGGTTATACACTTCATCAAGATTTCCTCCTTTGTGTTCTTGCGCCATAGCTTGCCATCGACGAGCAGGTACTGCTTACTGCGACGCATCAGGCGCTCGTTCTCTGTCCGATTAGTGTAACCGCTGCCATCTGTTAGATACTTGATGAAAGGTATTCTCCAGTCGGGCTCACGAGTGGTCGGAGGGGGCTCGGCGGTGCTTGACGCTGGAACCGTAGCCACCAATTGCTGGTCTGGAAGCTTGTCTGGCATGGAATCTTCCTCTTCGATGGAAGGCGTGAGCAGGTCTTGGACGAATACGCCATGTGAGATTTTTGCTCAGGATGATCCTAACTTTGATAGTGCATCCGCTGCTTGATTCTTGTCCCAGACCACGTGTATGTACTTGATGCCATAGAACCTGCCTTCCAGCTTTCTGATCAATTTGCAGTATGCATCCATCTTCTCGCTGGTTGTGTCCTAGTCCTTGTTGAGTTGGTTGATGACCAGAGCAGAGTCTCCGTAGACGTAGAGACGTTTAACGCCAAGCTCAACCGCAATGCACAAACCATGTAGGCATGCTTCGTACTCGGCGGCATTATTAGATGCTGGGAAATAAATCCTAAGGACGTAACGGAGCTGCTCCTTGGATGGTGACATGAAAAGGACTCTTGCTCCTGCACCATCAATGTTGAGAGAGCCGTCGAAGTACATCATCCAATACTCGTCGGTTCTGGTAGAGGCAGGCATGCTTAAGTCTGTCCATTCGACGATGAAATCGACAAGTGCCTGAGACTTGATTGTAGTGCGGCTTGCAAACTCCAAGGAAAAGGGGCATAGCTCCATTGCCCATTTGACGATGCGCCCGTTCGCATCCTTGTTGCTAATGATGTCTCGCAGAGGGTACTCAGTCATGACCACCACACGATATCCGTCGAAGTAGTGTTTCAACTTTCGGGATGTTATCAGTATGGCGTAGATCAACTTCTGAATCTGCGGGTACCTGGTCTTGGACTCATTGAGTACCTCACTAATGAAATAGGTTGGTCACTGTACCTTGTAGACGTGGTCGGGCTCGTCTCGCTCGACCACCATGGCCGTGGAGACTACTCGATTAGTAGCCGCAATGTAAAGTAGTAGTGTTTTGTCTTCTCTTAGAGCAGTGAGGACTGGAGGTGACGTAAGGTATTGTTTCAGCTGTGTGAAGGCAGTGTCTGCTTCCTCCGACCACTCAATTTTTTCGAATGCTTTGAGTAGTTTGAAGAACGGTAATCCTTTTTCGCCTAATCTTGATATGAAATGGCTAAGGGCGGCCATGCACCCGGTGAGCTTCTGAACATCCTTCACCTTCTTGGGCGGCTTCATGTCCAAGACAGCTTTGACTTTCTTCGGGTTAGGGCATATGCCATCGTGACTGACGACGTTGCCAAGTAGTATGCCAGAAGAAACACCAAAGATGCACTTCTTTGGGTTTAATTTCCACTAGAATGTGTTAAGGGCTGCAAAGGTGCGTTCCAGGTTGTCAACAAGGGTATGTGCTTCCTTGGTTTTGATGACTATATCATCAACATAAGCCTCGACAAGGTCGTCTTTTATCTTGTCTTTGAGGCAAGCTTGTATAGCGCGTTGGTAGGTAGCTCCGGCGTTCTTAAGCCTGAACGACATGGTCGTGTAGCAGTAGGCGCCGAAAGGCGTGATAAAAAGATGTCTTGATCTGGTCATCCTTTTTGAGAGCGATCTGGTGATAACTAGAGTAGCAATCGAGAAAGGAAAGGAGCTCGCAACCGGCGGTTGAATCTATGACCTCGTCTATGCGAGGTAAGCCGAAGGGGTCCTTAGGGCAGTGTTTGTTGAGATTAGTGTAATCAACGCACATTCTCCATTCATTATTCTTTTTGCGTACAAGAACCGGGTTGGCTAACCACTCCGGATGATAGACTTCTTTGATAAATCCGGCTACCAAAAGCCATGTAACTTCTACCCTAATCGCCTCCTTTTTGTCATGAGTGAACCGTCGTAGCTTCTGCTTGATAGGTTTGGCCTTGCCGTTGACATTCAAGGAGTGCTCGATCAAGTTCCGAGGTACACTGGGCATGTCAGCAGGTTTCCATGCGAACACATCCACGTTGCTCCTCAGGAACCTGACGAGCGCATCTTCCTATTTGGGATCCAAGTTGGCCCTGATAAGGGCCGTTCTGCTGGGATCGCCGTCGACCAGCTGGATCACCTTGTGCTCCTTAGACTTGATGTTCTTGCGAGGAGCCTTGAGCTCTGGGATCTCTAGGTGGTCGGCCGAGGTCTTCTTGGCGTCGAGCATGGTTTCGGCCATGCGAATAGAGAGGTCGTGAGCCTCTGTTATTTTGAAACTGTCGTCCTCGTAGGTATAAGCTACGTACACATTGCCATGGAGGGTTAGAACTCCTTTCTTGGTAGGCATCTTGAGCACCAGATACCTGTAATGAGGTACGGCCATGAACTTGGTGAGCAACGATCGACCAAGAATAGCATGGTACGTGCCGTCGAAGTCAGCGACCACAAAGTTGACGTAGTTGGTGCGGAAGTGGTCTGGGGTCCCAAACTGCATAGGTAGTGTGATCTGCCCGAGAGGTGTAGAGCTCTATCCGGGGAGAACACCCTAGAACTGTGCCTCGTATGGCTTGAGATCCGCCTGAGCTATCTTCAGGGCGGGCAGACTGTTCTTGAACAGTATATCGATGGAGCTACCGCCGTCGATCAGTACTCTATCGAACTGGACCTTGTTGATACAAGGATCAAGGACCAGGGGAAAACATCCTGGCTCAGGTATTGTGGCCCATTGGTCCTTTCTGCTGAAAGAGATTTCATGGTGAGACCACGGAGGGAGCCACGGATCGGCGAGGAGGTTGTCGGCGTTGGCCACATTCAAGCAAGCATGGGCAAGCAGCTTGCGTTCTCGCTTGGTCTCGATGGACACTTTCCCTCCGATGATGGTGTGCACACGATCGGTTGGCTTGACGTACTTGTGACGAGGGTCTGCATCATTGTCGTCGTTATCCTCGTTGCGCTGTTCTCCTCCGTCGTTAGGCTTGTCGGATGTATTCGGAGCCTGTTGACGCGTATAGATAGACTTGAGAACGCGGCAATTCTCCATGGTATGGTTTGACTTAGGATGGAGCTGGCAGGGCCCTTTCAATGCTTTGGTGTAGTCGTCTTCATAATTACGACGTCTGCCACCCTTTTTAACGGTATTGACCTTGCTGTCGTCTCCCCGAGCATGCTTGCTCCTGTAATCGTCATGGCGGCTACGCCACTGATTACGTTGGTCGCGGTGGTCGCAGGAGTCATTGCGCTGGTTGCGGCGGTCAAAATTGTCATTCCGACCATGGTTGCCGCGGTAATCGTCGTGGTGTGGGGGGTGGTCGGAGCGTGGAACCCTTGCTGCTTCTTCAATAATTATCTTCTTAGCATCGTCGGCGTCTGCATATTTCTTAGCGGTGGCCAGGAGCGCTGTGACCGATTCAGGTCTCTTCCGGAGGAGCTTATCTCTTTGGGCGTCGTGGAAGCGGAGGCCAGTGATGAAAGCCTCGATTGCCTCGTTGTTGGAGATTGATGGGACCTTGATGCGCATCTCCGAGAAACGCCGGACGTACTCGTGCAGTGGCTCATCTTTCCGATCTCGGATCCGTTGCAGATCGTACTTGTTGCCCGGTTGTTCACAAGTAGCGATGAAATTGTCAATGAAGGCTTGCTTGAGCTCCTGCCAGGAATCAAAGTAGTTCGTCGGCAAGCTGACCAGCCATTGGTGACCTGCATGGCCAACAGCGACTGGGAAGTAGTTAGACATGACATGCTCGTCAGCCATGGCTGATCTGCACGCAGTTTCGTAGAGCATGACCCATAATTCCGGGTTTTCCTTGCCATCGTACTTCTGAAGTTTCTCGAGCTTGAAATTCTTGGGCCATATGACTTGGCGAAGGTGTGGAGTAAACTGCTTCAAACCCGATGGGCCATGGGCAGTGTCATATTCCATACGGCGATAGCTTTCATGGGATGCACAATCGTTGGCTCTCTGGTTGATGCGAGCGCGTAGATCACGTCCACCGAGGTAATGGCAGAGATCGTTATTGCCATCGCGGCGATCTTGATTGCCATCTGGATTAGCCCGGCGACCATGGTTATCGCGGCGATTGTCGCGGTTATCATCCCAAATGTCGTGGCGGTTATCCTCTCGACGGCGGTTGTCGTCCCGACCACCATTTCCACCTTGACGGTTGTCTGATGGGTCATTGTTGCGCGAGCCACGTTGGTTGAGTGGCTGTGAGCGACTTGAGTATTGGCAGCTGTGGCTTGATTCGATTGAAATGGATGGAGCTCGGGCTTGATTCACCATCTCTGTGGTCTGAGCCATAGCAGCCGTTAGATAAGCTTGTATATCATCGCGAACTGCCTGGGTTTCGAGAGTGTTGGGTAGCCGATGCATTGTCGCCATGGCGACGGCTACGTTGGCGCTTGGAGTCTTGAAGACTTGTTTGTCCCCCACCCTGTCGAAGGCATTGTTGAGGTCGCGTGGCTGGACCCTTATGCGTCGTGCCTCCTCTTCTACTTTAGCTTCAATTTGCCGGTGATTAAACCGGTCAATATTACGTGCCTCGTGCGCAGTCCTTTCTAGTTCCGTTTCGCCAACTGCTGGTGGTTCGTCATTGCTGACAACGTTGATCAAATCCCCTCACCTTGGTGGGAAAGACGGGAATTATGGGGCCCGCGGGGCGTGGTCTAGGATATCCAGATCATATTCGACGCCTTCATCGTTGTGATGCTGGAGCTCAGTGTGAACGGAGGTATTAGATACGATGCCAGACGAGGAGCTGGAGTCGCCCTCTTGGACTGTGTGGACGGATCCTTCTTGATAATCTTTGATCTGGATCATGTTGATGAAGTTGCGCGGCTTCGGCCGAGGTCGGTGCATAAAACACAGATTCAAGCGGTGTTGTAGGTTATACGCGTAGCTGGAGGCAGCGTTTCGCAGGCCGTAGGGCTGGGCCTGGTGGTTCTCTGTCGAGGCTTCGTACTTGGAGAGCCGAAGGCCCGTCGCGGAGGCTGGCCGGCGACGAGCGGAGCGCCCTTCGGGAGTAGATATGACCATGAGATCTGTACCAAGCCGTGCAGGGCGGCTGGCCTGAACTGGTCGGGTAGATCTATTGTGGGGAGCGGTTACCTGCTCATTAGGTTGACTTTGAATTGTACTTACCAGAGCTAGGGTTTCAGTGAGTTTGGTGCCGACCCGATCAATGGAATCGAGCTGGTCGGTGTTGTCGATCTGCTTCCCTTTGTAGCGGGGAGGCGGATGATGGGTTGTCAGCGTGGCTAAAGATGATGTAGGCGTGGTCAGAGCATGATGTACCATGGTCGGAGCTAGGTCTATCATGGTCGGAGCCGTATCCACCGTGGTCGGAGCCGCATCCACCGTGGTCGGAGCCATAGCTGATGTAGGTGAGGTAGTGGTTGACGCAGATTGAATCCACGCCTCCTCCATGGCCATGGCGATGAAGTCGTCGGAGCCGGTGGTCCAGGTGATCTAGCCAACGGTGAACGTGAGTCCGCTTGGCGTAGCCATGGGGCCGGAGGTGATGACCGTCTTGTTCGCTTGGAGAGCAGTACGTACACCCCCTACCTGGCGTGCCACTGTCAACGAAATATGGTCGGTAGTCTACCTAGGGGTATGCCCAAGGTAGTAGATTGTCGGCAGACAGATGCGCAAGCCACAAACAAGACGGTGACACAAGATAGACATGAGGTTTTATCCAGGTTCGGCCACCAAGAAGGCATAATACATATGTCCTGCGTCTGATTGTATTGCTGTATGTCAATGAGAGATGTTTTTTAGAGGGGTCCCCTGCCCGCCTTATATAGTCCGGAAGGCAGGGTTACAGATCTGGAAACTAATCCTAGCCAGTTACAATTGCCATACATGGCCGAATAAGGATTCCTATTCTAACCGACCAGGATCTTGCTTGGTCACCAAATCTATTTTGACTCCTTACGCGGGACTCCGAACAGGTTGGCCGGGCCACGCGTTGCCTTTTGGTGGACCGAACCCACTGATCCGGGCTGGCCCAAGCCTAGCTGTAAGGGTATAGGGGTTAATATCCTCACACCAACCCAACAGGATGCCTCCGCCTCGCCTGACCCATGGGCCTACGCTCCGCCTTGCCTAACCTCGAGGCCATGGGCTCCGCCTCACTCGACCTCTAGGGGAGGACTCTACCTCACCCAACCCCAAGGCCATAGGCTCCACCCCACCCAACGGAGACCCATACCGCCCCAACCACTCTAGGTCCAAGCATATGGGCCTGAGTCAAAGCTCTAACACCAGGGAAGAGACTGACATGTTCTGATATAACTTGTGGCCTTGACAGGCCATACCAGAGGATTCACATCAAGAACAACATCGAGCGTACTGGTGCTGTTCTGCCTAACCCCCGTACGAACACTGATGGTCGTGTCAGTTCACCACGGCATTTGCTAGGACGGAGTGGAGCGCCATGACCGGCATATGATGCCTATGCATGGCGCTAGTGATGGATAGGAGCACGACGCGAAGCCATCCCTATTGACATCTACAGGGTCAGTGAGACCCGCATGAAGGAGAAGAAGGACCTGGCGATCCTAAAGGCCTTTGGCTCTCTCATTCTTTTTTTCCTCCGCTATAACCCATGTTTTCCCTTGGCCTATAAAAGAGAAAGCAGGGCATCCCATAAGGGGGATCGCAACACATCACATCGATTCAGGCTAGATCCGATCGAACCATCACGAACCCATCGAACCCCGAACACACGGCTGAGTAGTAACCGAGCTCTCTCAGCACCTGTTCACTCCTTTCACCAGAGACTTGGGACATGTCCCTTTCTTGCCCATTTGTAACCCCTACTATACACTTTTGGTGCTAGTAACACAAGCAGCAACGATGCACTGGACGTAGGGACATTCTACTAGAACTAGTATAAACCTCGTATCCTCTAAGCACACCATCCAAGCCAGACGTGCGATATTAGAAATTTACTAGTTGGTGAAAACTCGAAACACCAACAGTTGGTGCGCTAGGTAGAGGCCTTTTGCATGTCTTGACATCCACACCAGGCCTCAAATGGCCAGTCACAACCTCAGCCCATGCCCTCGAAAGCGACCAGCTCTTCGACTTCGACTACAGGAGGTTAGGTTGCCAGCTTGGCGCCTTCCTAGGACCCCGACCGTCCTAGGAGGACCTGCGCCACTTGACCTTCTCATTTGCCAATGTCATGGCGCAGCTTGCTAGAGGGGAGCCGCTCTCTCTAGAATACCTCATCCGGAGCGCCCCGATAGTGCTCCCGTTTGGTCTCTGCAACACCGTAGATACCGATGGCCACCTTGTGGCACAACGCATGCCTCCATCCCTCACAAATGACAAGTTCATAGGGATGACCGAATATGTCATGGAGTCTTTCCACGACCTCCTAGCAGGAGAATCAGAGTCGCCCTCTAGCTCTGACTCTAGTAGGGGGGAGCCATCACCCCTCTCATGTGTGTTTCATGGCGGGTACCCTTGAGGGACACATTGAAAGGATCCACAAGGAAGAGGCTACCCCAACAAATGACCACGATGATGAGGTCGGGGGGATGTAGGACCCTGCCTCAACTACGGGTGGAGCAGCTGAAGGCCCGACACCAATAGCTCAAGGAAGCACGACTTTAGCTCGAGCAGGAACGCGTGGAGCTCGATCAATGATGATGATGCACTCCCGCACTTTGCCTAGGAGAGCTAGAACATTGCTGCTATGGTGGCCTTGCTCTAGGGGCTTTCATGGCCCGTAACGCCCAAAGACCATTGGGCCCATTGCGAGATTCAAACACTACTTGAGCGTGCAGCGGCATAGTAGGCTGAGAGCTCGCTGTCTCGATGATGCGAGCTTGATGCCAGCTAGTGCACGCCCTCAGAGTGACCCAACAAGGATGAGTCAGTCCATCAGGTGCCACAAGGCAATAGACTACGCACCACGGTCCCGGTACCTAAGTAGTTGCTGCTTTTCCTCCAGTGGTGGAGCCTAACGACCTAGATGCGGCGTGTGAGCACGTCATCGAGGTCCAACCCTTCGCCCATGACCATCAGCTTGACGAGCTTGAGGTCGGCCGCATCCAGCGCGCGCTTCATGCGCCGAATCCTATGGTCACGGTTGGCCACCGAGGACGCCGCATTGATGGGGAGGTAGTGGTGGGTGAGGAACAGTGACTGGATAGGCACTCGCATGCCTTGCCCAAGATGAAGACGAGGACAAGGAGCTGCCCCTTGCTCGCATACCTAGCTCTCTTCGCCATTGAGGTACTGCACGCCGTTCAGCATTAGTTCAGAAGCATGGCCATAAGAGATGAGAGAGAAGGAAAGGTCTATTTCTTTAATAAGAAAACGCGCGGCTCATGTGCACTTGCGCCACGCTGTCCATGCCACATCGATCAAGACCATGTTTCGATGAGTTATGGACCTAAGTGGCATACTTAAACAACATTAAGGTGCCGAAAGTATGATTTGAGAGTCTATGGACCTATGTGGCACCCTAAGACAAGTTCAAGGGCCTACGATGCATATTACTCTTATATTTATATTTAGCTGGTGTTTAAATTCAGAGAGTAAAGTTTAGAAATGTTACGTCCGGTGTCTAATCGAGTGTTTGAATAGTAATAAGGTCAGTCTCACTGGTACTTTTAAATAACTTTCATTCTCATTAATTGCTATGATACATCGGCATATTTGCTGAGTTGGCAGAGTATTAACGAGGAGGAGAGAGGAGATGAGAGTTTCATTAGGATCAACATCCTTCACGGTTATGTGCATAATGATTACATAGTTAACAATAATCTAACTATCTTTAGGTGCATCAACAATGAGGGTCTCATTGTGATCAAGCCGTACGTAAGTAGGTTCATCACCCTCTTGAATGATAGGTAGGGGTACGTTCGCCCTGAATTGAGGCATTTCCTGATAGCCCATATAGTCTTCTTCGTCCGTCACTCCATCAACACCGACCATCTTCCTTTTCCCTTCTAGGACTACTTTTAGCCTTCCTTTTGTCTTGTTGTCCCTTGCATAGAAGACTTGCATAACATCTCTTGCAAGGACAAAGGGGTCGTCTCTATATGCGGTCTTAGTGAGATCAACAGTAGTGAACCCTTCATTGTTAGTGTTGATTTCCTCGAGCCGGACCCACTGGCAGCGAAAAAGAGCTGCCTTCAATGGACCATAGGCTAGCTCCCATATCTCCTCTATGAAACCATAATATGTCGCCTGCACGTTGTTGTTTACGTCATGAGCATTAAAACGAACACCACAATTTTGGTATGTGCTCTTTCCATCTTGCTTTTTTGTATAAAATGTGAATCCATTGATCTCATACCCTTGGTACTTAAGATATGTACTCGAAGGTACCTTGGCTAAGGCATCCAGTTGATTACCCAACTTTATTCCAAGCAAGCGATGTTGCAACCAGTTGACAAATTCCTCCTTATGTTTTTATCCAGCCAAGCCTATGACCTACTCAGATACAGAGTTTGCAGCGATTGCCTGTGCTCATCAATGTATGGCATCACACCCTCGGCTTGCTGGAGAACAGTGAATTATGCCTGTCTGAAAGAAATAGGGTCGTCTACTGTAACAGATTTCTCCTCAATTGTTCCTTTGCCACGTAGTCTTCCCTCATGACGAGATTCTAGAACTCCGACCCTTTTGATGTCCAGATAATATGTGCAGAACTCAATGGCCTCCTCCGTTGACCATCCTTCAACCATGCCCCCTTCTAGCCTAAATCTGTTCTTAACATACCTCCTGAAAACTTTCATCAATCTTTCGAAAGGGAACATCTGATGCATGTACATTGGGCCAAGGGCTCTAATTTGGTCAACAAGATGAATGAGCAAATGCAATGAGGTATCAAAGTAAGTCGGCGGGAAATTCATCTCAAGCCTAACGAGAGTTTCAGCTATGTCCTGCTACAGCTGCTCTAGCGTGGACACATCAATGACCTTTTTTGAGATCGCGTTGAAGAACGAGCAAAGCTTTATGATTGGGGCGCAAACCTTTGGTGGGAGGATACCATGCAGGGCAATAGGGAGCAGCTGAGTCATAATGACATGACAGTCATGGGCCTTCATAGGGCCATAGTTAAACTTGAGTTCTCTCATGTTCACTAGCCTCTTCGGGTTCGCACAGTAGCCCGTCGGCACTTTGAGTTCATTGAAGAAAGAAATAAGCGCATGCTTTTCTTCCTTCTTCAATGTCCATGATGCAATCGGAAGTTCGAATTGGCCATTCTCTAGCTCCATGGGATGCAGCTCCTTCCTGATTCCCAAGTGTTGCATGTCTAGGCGTGTGGCTAGTGAATCCTTCAATACCCCCCCCCCCCCCGGTGTCCATCAAGGTGTTAAGAGTGTTAGCGCACATGTTTTTAGTGATGTGCATGGGATCAAGACAGTGACGTACACTCAGAAATAGCCAGTAAGGTAGTTTCCAGAAAACTAAATTTTTCTTCCAAACGCTCCCATCAGGCGCTGCTACTGCATTGTCCCCCTTCCCAAGGAGAACCTCCAGTTTGTTGAGTTCTCGAAGTATCGCAGGCCCGTCTCGATATTTTACAGCTAAGCGTTTCTCAATAGTACCGTTGAAATCTTTTTTGTTCCTACGGTAAGGGTGATCCTTAGGTAGACACCTACGGTGTCCCATATAAACTATCTTTGAGCTATTTGGTAGATTTACCGCATCGGTGTCGTCCAAGCACTCGACACATCCAGTATAGCCTTTTGTCTTCTCTCCGGACAACGAACCTAGTAGGCCGATGATTGTAGCAATAAGTACTCCCTTGATCATGACATGTTCCTTTTTGTACTCGTCCCAAATATCCGGCACACCCTTTTCAAACATCTCCACTAGTTCTTCGATCACTGGTTCCAGAAACACATCGATGTCATTCCCAGGTTGTCTTGGCCCTTGGATCAGTAGTGGCATCTGGATGTACGACCGCTTCATACAGACCCAAGGTGGAAGGTTGTATATATAGAGCATCACTGGCCAGGTGCTATGATTGCTTCTAACCTGGTCGAAAGGATTCATCTCATCTGTGGTCAAAGCAAACCAAAGGTGTCTTACCTCTCCATTGATGTCCTTATAGAACATAGTATTGATAGTCCTCCAGTCATGCCCATCGGTAGGGTGCCTCATCATTGTATCTTTCTTACGCTCTTCGCCATGCCAGCGCAATAGCTTGGCTGACTTTGCACATGCAAACAACCCATGCACTCGGAGAGCTATAGGGAAATACCAAACGACCTTTATGGGACCTCCTCTAGTCTTGGTACCCTCATCTGATGGCCCTTCCTTGTACCGTAGAGCTTCACACTTGGGGCACTTGTCCAAGTCTTTGTATTTTTCTCCACGGTACAATATGCGATCATTGGAACACGTGTGGATTTTTTCAACCTCGAAGACGATGGGGTAGATCATTTGTTTGGCCAAGTATGTCTTTTCTGGCAACTCATTTTTTGGGAGCATTTTTCTTATTATACCTAACAACTGATCGAAGCCTTTATCGCTCGATCCGTTTGTCGATTTGAACTCTAACAGCACGATGTCGGCTTCCAGTTTGCTCATTGGACAATTCCTATACAATGGTGTTTTGCCATCTTGTCTCATTTTCTCTAGCTTTCTCAGCTGTCTTTCACTAAGACATCCGGTCTCTACATTACGTAGCAGCTGAGAAATGCCATCGTTATCCTCGGTGTCGTTAGTTAGCGTGTTCCTAAACACATTATTAACTGTGGCCACAGGTTCCGTATTGACACCGGGTTCCTCGTCAGCATCGTGAATGGCTACGTCAGGCATGTCCACATCATATTTGTTTTCCTGCAGAACATTCACACCAACCTCACCATGCATAGTCCATATCGTATAGTTTGGCATGAACCCCCTGGTAATCAAGTGCGATTGTGTAGACTCAATTTGACGAAAGTTCCTATGATTCTTGCAATCTTTGCATGGGCAGAAGACAGGGTTCCCATTCCCAGCATGGGCTTTGGCATCGGTGATAAACTGGCTGACGCCATGCATGTACCGCTTGTCCGTTCGGGACAGATGCATCCACTTCCGATCCATCTCTGCACAAAAAAATATTGAGACGATAATTACAAAGAACTAATAAGAAATCGAGCTTCATGAACAACAATTGTAGCTCGAAAGTACCATTTTTAGAAAACATTATTGTACACTAATTATTGGAAAATTGAAATTGGTAGCCCCGGCCCTGTAAATTAAAAATCATAGTAAAAAACAATTATTGCGCAATAATGAAGAACATCTATTCTACTCTACTTCTAAGAACTAATTATAGCATCACATACTAACAATGATGATCTTGACCACCATGGAATAATTAGCTAGGAATTTAAATGTGTTCATAGACACCAACCATTTGGATGATGGATTCACCGTAATTTGAGCCTTGCACAAATGTCCAATTGGAAAAGTGCTCTCTAGAATGGAGAAAGAACTAGAATGAGAATCAAGCAATGTAGCCATCAAAACGAAGCTAATTAAGCAACAAAATCAAAGGAGCGGATGTTTGTTACTAACCTTAAAGCAAAAAGATCAAGCCATTCTTCAAAATCTAAGCACTAGCTTCATGGTAAAGAGCAGCCGCAACAATGGAGGAAAGGGTCCAAACGCGCGCCTCTGTTCTCGGAATGGAAGAGAGGAGGAAGGAGAGGACGGTTGTAGCCTTTTTGTGTTGTAGGCTTATCACCGTCGGTTCTTGGCTAGAACCGACAGTGATAGATATCACTGTCGGCTATTGGCTTAAACCGACAGTGATGAGTGGCCGCCAAAACACTGCCGGTTCAAGCCACAAACCGACAGTGATGTGGTCCTTCACTGCCGGTTTTAGCTCAGCCCCAATCATTTTTTCATTTTCAAGCTCATAACCGGTAGTGAAGGTACATCACTACCGGTTCTCATAAATCCGGCAGTGATGTGTAAATCTGGCGTAGTGACATAGAGGTTGGCTTGGTGCCATTTTATTATATCAAAAAATATTACCACAAAATTCAAAGTCAAAACTTTGAGCAGGGCATAAATTCCTTTGTGTTGTTGGCTTTTTTTATGTTGCAGTTCTGTTTCAGTTTGGAATGCTTGTGTACACCAGGTCCACGGCAGGGCACCACGAATTCTAAGGCTGGCAAACAAAGGAAGCAGCAAAGGCTAATACAAAAGGCAATAGAATTATTACTTGCTGAGCTGGCCCTACTTTATTATGTCTTTCTTTGCTGTTGTTGCTCCCATATAGATTTCCCCCCAAATAATATTCTTTAAAGATCAAGTTTCATTTGTAAGAAGATATATAGAAGTGTACTCTGATTATTTCTTTTTTGAGAATTAGTGTACTCTGATTATACACACACGATTTGTTTAAGCACACACAGGCAGGAATGGATATCCACGTCAATGTATTCACTACACATAAAAATGATGAAATATGGAGGGCTACTGGAGAGCACAAAGATTCTCCGGTATAATACAAGAAAAAAGAGAGTTGATGCGTGCTTACAATTTTTCCTTGTGTATTTTGACTTGGAGAGTGGCGGCTACAGTATCTGCAGTGAAGTGCAGTGTCATTGGGGATTGAATGATAAAGAGCACCGCACGTGGAGTCTGAGCCTCTGACTGCCTCTTCACAGTTTAAAGATTTTTCCTTTTGCCCGAAAAAAAGAATAAAAGATAAGATCGAAAAAAAAGAAACACATTTCAAACAGAAAAAGGACCGGAGAGAAAAAATAGGAGACTGAGGGGTGCTCTCAAAAGCAGCCAATCCACAAAGGAAGCAATGCTTTCCATTTGCCTGAGTTAGTTCAGCGGCTTCGTGAGAGAGAAAGAGAGAGAGAGAGTAGTGGCGTGGCATTCTTTTGCTGGTTAAATGGGAGATTCGTCTGTTAGCATCAGGAGAACATACCACGTTACGTTCCTGCCACAGTACTAATAATTTCCCCTCCCCGCTCCCCGGCTAGCTTAGCTGTTCCTCTCTCCTCCGCCTTGCTTATCCTCCTCACACTCACTGACTCACCGGTCTCTCCGTCCATGTACACTCATGTAGCCGCAGACTACTAGCGCGGTCTCTTTCCCTTTCTTTCTCTCTTTCTCCAGCTTATCTCTCTCCACGCTCTCTCCGAGCACCAAGGATTCCATTTAATCCGTCCATCTCTCTCCTCAAGCCCTACAAAGTACACCGCCATCCTCTTCCAGCCGCCAGCTCCCCTTCTCCCCCCTGGCCTTCTCCTAGCTAGGGTCATCTGCTCCTGCTTCCTCTCTCTCTCTCCCCCTGAAATCACAGATGAACCACACCAAAAGGCCATAAAATAGTGTGTGTGATCTCCCACACGCACACACAAACACAAGCTCGCTACCCCGCCTTCCATCCGTCAACCATCTTCTCTCTCATCATATCATATGAGCAAGGATTCTTTCCAACCTACAATCTTCTTTCCCTGATAGCTAGCCAGCTCTTTCTTTCTTGGACTCTCTCTCTCTCTACCACCACACCTAACCTTCTCGGAGCTAGACCCACGCACAGCAAGAGCTAGAGAAGAGGCTGGAGACATCAAATCCGTTCCTCCACTCTCTTCCAAACAGCTAAACCACCCCATTTACTCGGCCGGCTAGAAAACATACACGCCAAGATACATATACTTGTATCGCTGTGTATATATACCATGGCTTAATTGACCATGGACGTCGCCGGTGACGGCGGAGGCGGCCGCCGCCCCAACTTCCCTCTGCAGCTCCTTGAGAAGAAAGAGGAGCAGCCGTGCTCCAGCTCGGCTGCGGTGGGCACGTCGGCGGGAGGCAACGGGAATGGATCGGGGGCCGGAGGTGAGGTGCAGTTGCGGAAGGCGGCGCCCAAGCGGAGCTCCACCAAGGACCGGCACACCAAGGTGGAAGGCAGGGGCCGTCGCATCCGGATGCCAGCGCTGTGTGCGGCCCGGGTGTTCCAGCTGACGCGAGAGCTCGGGCACAAGACGGACGGCGAGACCATCGAGTGGCTGCTACAGCAGGCCGAGCCTGCGGTGATCGCGGCCACCGGGACCGGCACCATCCCGGCCAACTTCACCTCCCTCAACATCTCCCTCCGCTCCTCGGGCTCCTCGTTCTCTGCGCCGGCCCACCTCCGCGCCGCCTTGCCTAGCCCCGCCGCCGCCGCCCGGTTCGGCCGTGCTGACGCGTGGGACCGGGTTGTCGGCCTTGGCTTCCCTTCGGAGGGCCCGGCCTCGTCGTCGTCGTTGCCGTCCCCCTTGTTGCTTAACTTCCACTCCGGCAGCGTCGGTCTTGACGTGCAGCCGTCGCCGTCTGCCGCCGCCGCAGCAGCCGCCGATATGTCGAGGAAGAGGCGGTGGGAACAAGAAATGCAGCAACAGCAGCAACAGCAGCAGCAAGCACAGCAATATCAGCAGCAGATGGCGGGGTACACGCAGAGCCAAATGCCGGGCACCGTGTGGATGGTGCCGAGCAACAACACGCAGGGCGGTGGTGCACCTTCCAGCGGTGGCAGTGGCGGCAGCGGCGGAGGCAGTGGCGAGTCCATCTGGACGTTCCCGCAGATGGGCAGCGCCGCCGCCGCGGCTGCCGTGTACCGGGGCAGCGTGCCGAGCGGGCTACATTTCATGAACTTCCCTGCACCTGTGGCGCTGCTTCCAGGGCAGCAACTGGGGCTCGGCCCCGTGGGAGGCAGCGGCGGCGGAGGCGGAGGCGAGGGGCACATGGGGATCCTCGCCGCCCTCAATGCGTACCGGACACAGGCGGCAACGGATCCCGCGGCCAGCCAGGGCGGAGGAGGAGGTGGAGGAGGCGGGTCTGGCCAGCAGCAGCACGGTGGCGGCCGCGGCGACCGGCATGAGAGCATGAGCACCAGCGACTCGTAGCCGACGGAGGGTCTCCGAGGATCGCATGCATCGCTCTGGTGTGGCTTTGATCTGTTCTTTGTCTTGGTTTCATTTTTTTCCTTTCCTTTTTGTGGTTTCCTTCCTTCCTCTCTCATCCTAGCTAGACACCCCTGCGAGGATTACACGCACTTAGCTGCACTCCATGGCATGCGGTAGGATCATCAGCCATCCTTACGTGAGCTGTGTGCTTGTGGCCTGTGAGTGAGCGAGCGAGGTGTGTCTCTCTCATGGGAAGAGGAGGAGGGAAACGCAGCAGCAGCAGAGCAGGGAAATTGTTCACTTTGTTCTTTAGTTTTAGGGTTTGCATTGATCAAGTGCGAGCAGAAGAGATTTTTATCAATCCGCATCATTCATCTGCCGTGACGTACGGTTCAAATTTTTTCATCCAAGCAACATTATTCAAGTAGTTCGTTCACAACAGCCACTCTAAAGCCCCCTTTGGCATGGCTCATCCAAAACGGCTTCACCGGTGAAGCCAAAGCCGGTGAAGCTAGAAAAACTGACTTTTCCCGGCTTCTAGTTCATTTTAACATCGGCTTACAAAACGGCTTCACGTTATAGTGTCTCGATTTGCGCAAAATAGATGAAGCCGAAGCCAGCATAAGCCGTGCCAAAGAGGCCCTAACTCTTCCACATTTTGTAGACTACTTGAGGAGTTCGTTAATTGCTTGATAATATAATATAATAATAATATATATCCTACTACATACTATTTTTCACTAGTAACAAATGTTGGAGCGTAGTTTCATCAGCAACTACCGCTAGGGTTTTTGATCCGGCGGCGACCGGTTCCTTTCGTTTTCTGCTACATATATGTGTGTGCCATCTTAAATTAGTCTGATCATCGTGGAATAGAAATGTGCACAGAGGTTGGTTGGGGGCGTACAAACATGTCTCAAAACTAGTCATTAGCCAGGCAGACGGCGATGGGCGATCCATTATATTCCTTCGGAAATGAGTTGTCGTAGGCGACGAGCTGAGCTAGCGCGGCTGCCAGTCCAGTCCAGTCCAGCTGCGCGGGCGTAGGTTTTTGTCATCTGATGAGCCAACAATCTGCCGGGGCGCCAAGCTAGCAACCAACCGTCGCCGATCGATGGAGGACCACAACACTACAACCAGCAGGGGGCGCGCGGGCGAGAGAAACAACTGGGCGAGACGCCGAAACTGCGAACCACAACGGAAGAGACATCGATCGCGCGGATCGGAGACCGACGCGCGCTCTGGCGCGGACTTGAGTCCACCAACAGCGCCGACGACGACGAGAGGCGACGCCCGCGCGCGCACCGTAGAATTTTTTAATTGGTATATATAAAAGGTTGGAGCCGTATCCGTCAATGATTTCACACACGCGCGCGCGTTATGGCGCGGTCTCCCCCTCCGGGCTCCGGCGCCCGGGCAGGGGCAGGCGGGCAGCCAGCTCGCACCAACCGCGCCATGCCAGATGCCCACAAGGCGCAAAGGCGCGGAGCGGAGCCTCGTGCCGCTACAGCCACAGACACAGGCCCCGCCCCGCACGGCTACAGCGGCAGCGAGCACAACGAAGCGGGAAGAGCAGGCGGGGGCATTGATGTGCCCGGCCTTGCTGCCGGCCGGCCGCCTCTCCCACGCACACTGTATCTGCATGCCCTCTCTCGGCGCCCCGGGCGGCGTGGATGCGTCGTCGTCATCGATCTAGACCCGACCCCCTGGCCTGCGCGCTTTGCATGCTCACGTACGCACGCTGCTGTGTCATCAATCAGGCCAGGCCAGATCGACCACGAGCGACGACCGGGCAGCGGCCAGTGGCCGTGTCAATGCCAACTAGCCACCCATATAAAGCAAGCGAGCAGGAAGCTAGGCAGGGGCCGCGCGTGTACGTACATGGTCCTGCGCTGCGCTGCGCTCCAGGGTTGCGTCTTGGTCGATGTTTCGACGTGGTTCTTTCAGTCACATGTGCTTGCCTTTCCAGTTTTCCATATCGATGTGTGGCGCTTTGTTTCCTAGCTGCTGGGGGGCAGGCCAGGGGGCTACGTAGCTGGTTGGTGGTTGGCACTATATGCCACTATGGTCTATGGATGGATGGGCGTGAGTGACTGCCGCTGCCCTGCCTGCTTGCCAGCCAGCCAGCCAGAGCGCGTCGTCGTGATGAGCGTGCTTGTGTGATCTGAAATTCTGAATTATCATGGAGGGATTGGCCGGAATTGGTGGATGGCCGCAGCTTGGTGCCTGGTGCGTGCTCCCACAGTCCCAGTGGCGCCCCGCCGACGACCGCCGTTCCGAATCCCCGGCCGTGTGTAGTGTAGGCGTAGCTGCTAGTATATGGCTAGCTAGGCATGCACCTTGTGCATCATGCGCGCGCAGGGCAGGGAATAAGGGCATGACGGCATGTAGCTACCTCCGCGGCTCGGCGCGATCGATGCTCTCTCTGTGCATGCGCTCGATCGGTCGCTGACAGATGAGCTGTAGCTGCATATGAGCTTGTCGCGCGCGGTGATCTCTGCAGCTAGAGCTGGGAGCAGCCTCTGAGCCACTGATTAGACCGTCGTGTGTTACGTACTGAAAATTTAAGTGTGGGGACGTACTACTAGCTAGGCTAGCTTAATTACGTACATTGCTACTAGCTGCACGTAAGTGTGCCTGCTGCCTGCCGAATGTTTATGTAAGCATGCAGCAGTAGTAGTATATATATGTTAACCTGTTCAGGTGTCAGTGATGTGAAGCAAGGTTAGCTGTAGCTCCGTATGACGCTGTCGAGCTCTTGCTTACGCGGCTTAGCTTGCTTGCTTTTTAATAACCGATCTCGAGTTCTAGCTACTAATAAGCATCTGCTGCTGAGTGCGTGGACACACGTGAGTGGGCTACGTTAATGTTCTGGGCACACGTGTCAGTGACGGATGCGCGGCATGATAAGGTTGCGAGGCAGACTGCGGTCAGCACAGTGACCCAGCTGCTGCATATATGCCGAGTCCAGTAGAGGAGAAGAGAGGGAGGAGGATGAGGCCAACACCGTGCTGGAGGCGCTGTCGGTTGTTCTCTGTGCCTTATTGGAGCCGTCACATGTTGAGCTGATTGGGTGCATTGAGTAGCAGCGGCGGCGGCTCCTCCTCCGACCCTAAACACATGTGCCCTTGTCCTGTTTAATTTGGACGTTGCATGCATACTGAGAGGGCTCTGGCCGAGATATCGACCGGACTACACGCAAACGTACATGCGTCCACACAGGCTTAGCAGTAGCACCAGTACTATTGTTGTTTTCCTATATTACATATATACCCGTGTCTACTCCTAGCTCCTTCCAACATACAGTACGTACTAGCTAGTTTAGTGTCCACCAAAAACGTGTGCATGCATGCGTGAACGAACACAGGCTTATATTGAGAGAGAGAGAGAGAGAGCTTGCTTCTCAGCGGGTAGGGAAACATATGTTTTTGGTGGACGCAACGAAATATGCAAAGCAAATGCAAGTCATTTCAAGCTCCTTCCCGTGTGCGCCTAGTAGTAGTTGTCTCCGGACGGTCTGGTCCGGCTTTATCACTCTGTTGCCCACTTCAAAAGCCAAGGTAAAACAAGGAAATGAAGGGGAAACAGCAGAGAAAAAAATGGTTGATAGATGCACAGATTAATATCCTCTATATGACTGTTCATGAAGGGCACCACCAATGGAGGCTAATACTCCTAGTGGTTGTAGTACAAATAAAATGATCCACATAGATTAGGAAATGTTGAGACTACTATTTAAATAATGCAAACTAACACTACTTGTGACTTGCAAAGAAACTTTTTCCTTTCATCATACCTCATCTTTATTTCATCTCCCTCTTCTTTTTTAACATGGACCATCTTCTCTCTCTCAAGCATATATAGCTTCTGCAAGCCACTATAACAAATGTAGATGACCTATTTTTTTTATTCGATCCTACATCACAGTTTGGGCCACCAGTGAAAAAGTAGCATTGGGAAGCCCTAGCTATGGGCATGCGAAAGCATTTTGTGGTGAATGCACGTTACTACCTCTAGTGGAACATGCGTGCTTACCTCATTGCCTCGTCATTTTTGCTGCAATATCATTATACATAGCATACATGCATGTATTTCAGCTACTAGATGTGTAGTACCAGCCCGTGTTTAGTTCCACCGTCAAAACTTTACACCCTATCACATCAAATATTTGACACATGGAGTATTAAATATAGACTAAAAAATAACTAATTGCACAGATTGCGACTACTTTGCGAGACGAATCTTTTAAGCCTAATTAGTCCATGATTTGATAATAAAGTGCTACAATAACACATGTGCTAATAACGAATTAATTAGACTTAATAAATCCATCTCGCGATTTACTGACAGATTCTGTAATTTATTTTTTTATTAGTATCCGAACACCTCATACAACACCTCCATGTAACGTATGATGTAACACCCCTAGAACTTTACCCCTTGCATCTAAACACCACCTCAATAGTTTAGTACATGATATACCCACTGACGAGGGCTAAGCTTTTGAAACGAGCTCTCATTTTGACTTCGCTTTTGTCAGGGCTGCGCGCATTTTTCTTTTCGAAAGGCGCAGCTGTATGCGTGCTTGTGGAGGTGACAGCAAAATTACAAGCAATTCATAGGGATCATGATCAACGTAAAGTAGCAGCAACTAACTCATCGCATTGCATCGGTTTCTTCACTAGCTAGGAGTAGTCGCTACACAGACCCTTCTTTGCCACTGTACCACTCACATTCTTGCATAATTTCTTCGCAGGAGGGAATCTGCTGCTGCTTGCAATGCAACGGGGAGGACTCGATATAGCTAGGACCTCCTCCCCTCTTTATCACTTTATATGGCTGGAATGAAGCAGTCTTCGGCCGGCCTCAAAACACCAGCAGCTTTTGTGCGATCAGATTTTGAGCATGGTGTGGTGTCTGTGTGATAGATGCACATTACTTGCTTTTTCGCAGTGCATGCTTATAATTCTTTTGCTCTCCCCCTTCCCCTCTCTCTGTAGCCCCTTTTTCAGAAAGGTTTTTGTGTCTCTACTTTCATCCTCGCCTGTCGCACTCCTGCCCTCGCTCGATCTCCTTTCTGCTCCTCGAGATTGACTGCGCCATGATTTACATTTGATGGACCGATGATCGATGGTTTGCTGCTCAACGCTCATTGCAGAATTCTACCACTACGCCTTCAAATCATCATCGTTTCAGCTTACCTTGTTTTTGTTTTGGACTTATAGCAAACGACATAAAACATGTGGTAAGTTTGAATGTGGAGGAATGTCTCTTAATGAAACACACATCAAAGGGACGTGTTCTTGAGAAAAAAAAATGTGGAGGAATGCGGCCGGTACGATACATCGACTAACTAAATTAATGCTGCTGTCTGCAGTAATGCATGGTAGTACCAAACCAGATGGTATCAAGGAATCTCATCTGCAGTAGTTAGATGTACTTTTAATTAATTAGACTATAGTAATTCATGTCATGCTGGCCGTTGGCCGCATTCTAACATTCCTAGTAGGCAGATTTATTTGTCTTCCTCTAGGGCCATTATAATGAGTAGAAGGCTCTAATGGTTTTTAATTAGATTTCAGTGGTCCATGTCGCTTTGACGTTTGGTGCGCCGTTGATAGTACTCTACAAATAGAGAGATCTTAAATTATGTGAAGAATATTAGGAGGCTATGCATAACATAAGATATGTTTGCTTACGCATGCACTCATACCCAGAGAAGAATCTTGACCCCTGCGTGGGACAGACATATATATATTTGCCAATTGCAACTGATGATCATGCAGTAGATAGAATATCTTAATTAAGCTTGTAGATGGAATTATACTAATTAGACCACTATAGATTAAAAAGAACAACACCACAATATATTGCACATCACTCTCTTTCTACTACAAGCTAGGTCCATCAATCGATAAAAAGTCCTTTCTTGAACTGAAAAAATCTTTTATTTGATTTCTCTCTTTAAGAAGAAAAAAACATCAAAGCTAGCTTTGTACAATCAAAGGCACTTGAGTTCAGCAGATGCAAACTATTGTATGTATTAAATCTGAGAGCCAATTACATGGATAGGATGTTTTTAAAATTGCGAAGATAATGGCTTCAACTAAAGCTTCCTTCCATGAAAACTAATCATTACCCCCCAAGATCATGAATATGTCCTTAATCAACTTTTTAAAAGAAGAAACAGTGCAAGCTGATCCAGCTGGATCAACAATAAAGTGGGCTTAACCTTTTTGCTAACATCCCATCTTAATCAGTCCTTTATGAATTATATTGGCCTCTTGCATATGTCTTTTTCTTTGAAAAACAGACCCCATGCATGCACATGTGACTTTAGTCAAATCTGCAGTACATTGCAGGATCAATATATATGCATCAGCATAGTTTTAGAGAGAGAGAGAGAGAGAGAGAGAGAGAGAGAGAGTAAATTTCACAAACCCACAGCAACACTTTGGGGGCTAATAATCACAAACCCATCACCTGTTCTGCCCATTTCACATACCCATCAATACTCAGGGCTGTTGTCCAGAAACTCATCATTTTTTTAGAGAAAAGATTTCTCCCGCTTTATTATTAACAATAAAGCATAAAAAGTCATCATTTTTTTGAAATATAATAACTGTCATTTTAAGAGTGTAGCATCGAATGATCATGTGTACATCAGCTCAATGCAAGGTGATGCATGTTTATATATTTTAGAACAGGACACGGCAGCTCATGAAGCTATGACGAAGCATGAGAGGCCACCAGGCGACATGCACCTGCCGTGCATGGGTCAGTCGAGCCGTCACAAGCAGGTTTATAAGACGGGGAAAAGGCTTAATTTGCTCGGCCGTACTGGGTCGTACGCACGTCGCGCACTTAACAAAAGCGGCATGATTACCCCGCCCCCGGCCCCCCTTTGCCGAGTTTGGAACACAATGATTAGCAGCAAAAGCAAAAGACGAGAGAGTGCATGGTTTGTGCCGCCCTGGCGCGATCCATCCATCCATCTCGATCGACCAGGCAGCGAGCTAGTAGTCGCTGCCTCGCTGGAGGGTGATTCATGCATGCACGTTGCACGGGCGAGGAGGATGCCTCTTCTTCCCCCTGGCATGTCTGGATTCAATTTGCCTTGTTGCCGTCGTTGTTCATCACCACCATGCCGCCAGTAGGGTCTCGGCCGACCGGCATATATACAAATCTAGCTACATGCGCTACGTGGCTCTCGGTCACGTCCATGGGGATCACGCATACTATACAAATCTACATCGAGCGAGATTGTATGTAGAGACGTCGCGGCCGACCGTACCCAACCGGGGACGTAGCTAGACTGCAGGTTTTGGGATTATTGGGATGGCGGCCACGGCCCGCCAAGGCCAACAACGACAGGACGGGGCTGGCTGGGCGCGACGCATTTGAGGCCATCGGCAGATTTGACGAACAGTTCCCTGACGGGAGGACCAACCAGACCGCGCTGCCGTGCTCGTCCTGCCGAACCCTCGATCTCCTCCCGCCCGCGCGCAAGCCAGTCCGGCCGGCACGCATGCGCTCATCAACCGTCTGCTGTGCTACCTCCCCACCTGGGGATTGGTGACTCGCCTCGCCCGGCCCGCGGCCGCGCCTCGGGGTTCGCCCGATCCGCCGCGCCTGCTTCGTACGTGCCGTGCCCCGTGAGAGAACGAACGAGGCTGTTGCTGTTGGGCCGAGCCGCCGAGGCGCCCGCCCGCGGCTTTTGCGCGAAAGCTCTGGCGAGTCGTTTAGCGCGGCCCGCCGGGAGCGGGTCGGGGGCCGGGGGGCCGGTCGCTTTCGCTCCATCGATCCTGCGAATCCGCTTCTGTTCGGTAGCGTTGGGTGAGCAAATCGGTGCAACGCATTCTCCCGGCCGGCGCTAGTACATGAGTCAAGTAGTCAACGTGTTGGGTCAGCAGATCGTGTGCTTTACTAGTATACTGTATGACTTTCTTGTTTTCTCGACTCTGCAGTTCGAGAAAATGTCTTCCTTTTGTGATATACATCGGGAGAGATCAATCTCTTAAAGGTCGAGTTTTTTTTATGACTTTATTTATTTGTTTGGGGTTGCGTTGAAGGGATAAGATTTTCGCTGCCCACAAAATTGTGTAAATTAGCTGCTTTTGAGCTTTGTTGGTGATCCTTGTAAGATTTGTCTCGCAAGGATCATGTGGATCTTTATAAGTGTTGGTCTTTATAAGCCTAGACTTGCTTGTGTGTTGTAAATTCTCTTTTCCGTCTTAATGAAAAGTGTGCTTAGATATGGTCGTGAAAAATAACAAAAACAAAATTCTGCACCCTGCAGAAGTTGCTCAATATACTATATACCCCGCGCGTTGTTGTGGGGATTTCAAAAAAAAATTAAACTAAAATTAAAGAGAGATGACGTGGATAACTTGTATTAAGAGGTTGAAAGTTAATGGCATGAAATGGCTGTTCGTGGAAGGTGATATTGATATAGTTAGTAGGAGATGATGTTGATGTCTTGCATATTGAGATAGAACTTATAGTGAAAGAATAATTTTATAAGATAATATATTATATAGATATAGATATAGATATAGATGACATAATTGCTTTATGCTCCGACCACCCAAAGCCTGCGAATTATTATGTGACTGCAAACATTTTCTTAATGATCTCATATCGTTTAGAAATGGATTCCTTTTTTTTTCCTCCACACAACGTGTTTCGATAACATCTGACGCATTATCATTATGTAGCGGCTAGGATAAGTTATACTCTTATATTTTATTCATCACTTTATCTAAAAAAATATTTTACTCATCAAATCATCTAAAGAAAGTTGTTTCGATCAGGACTAGAAACGGGGCCGTGGCGTTGCCGCGCCAGGCGTCAGTCATAGATTTGGGCCAGTTTAGAATTTAATGTTTGTTCAGCGTATAGCAGAAAAGGTAAATCAATGGGCCAGTTCAGACCTACAGGAGGCGCCTTATTGAATTGAATTTGAGGCCTCTCGAATCTAAAGAAGAGGTGGATGGTTCAGATAATGATATACGTTATACACATTCAATGTAGATCAAAATGAGGCAGTGTGAACATCTAACTGTATGTAAAAGTAGAGCACTATGTCCATTGTGTTTTAGATGGACTGTGTCGGGTTTATAAACCCGGGGTCCCTAATGGGTCCGTTTCCCAGCAAAAAGCTTGGCCCAGCAGACGACGCACAACTCCTAGGCCGGCCCAGATACCTAAACGACAGGCCGGAAGAGCGATCCAGTCTCTGACCGAAAGGCCTGGCCAAGGAGGGGCGACGCTCGCTTCCGACTCCGACCCGCTTCTCCAACCGGAAGGTCTGGCTAAAGAGGGGCGACGCTCGCTTCCGACTCCGACCTGTTTCTCCATCCGGGAATACACCGAACCACTGCTTACGGCTCTTCTCCGACCGGCGCGGTCGGAGCCAACTGGGAACGACCGGCCAGGAACGCCCACAAGATGAGGACCCAAGAAATCAGACGGACTAGATAAGGTGAGGCGCTCAAGTCAACCGCAATACCGAGGACCATACCATGCACACGTACAGGACAGTACTGACAGGCCATGCCAGAAGGGTGCTCTGCGACCTTTCAGATACACTACTAGAAATGTGTTCATCAATGACGATTCAGTCGTGACGCTTACAAATTTCGTCACAGAACAAGCACTTTCTATGACGAAATTTCTAGCTTCGTCATAAGTAACAAGTGACGGAGCTTTGGCACGAAGAATAATGACGAAAACAAAAGAATCGTCATAAAACAACAAAACTAAATCGTCATAGATCATTTGGCTCGTGTACCACCTCGAGGACGTGGCGCCGTGGTCCCACCAGCAGGTCCCACCTCGAGGACGTGGCGATGTGGTCCCACCATTGGGTCCCAACCTCGAAGACGTGGCGATGCGGTCCCACCAGCGGGTCTCAGCCTGAGGACGTGGCGGCGAACAAGTGGGGCAGCGTGGCCCACACGGTCCAGGTGGACCTGCATCCTTCCGCCTCCCTTTTTTTTTGCCAAAAAATAGGGCACGCAAGGAGATTCGAACCCGCGACCTGCTGCTAGACATGTTGGTGCGTTACCACTAGAGCACTCGCCGTTTTGTGATAAAGGCATGCATGTTTTTCTATTTGTAAACGTATAACATGATAATTGATGATATTTTTTCCTAAAATTTTATAAAATCATTCTCTATCTATTTATTTTGTTGGTTTTGTCAATATATACATATGAAAAGTTTGAGCAATTTAAATTTTGAATTTCAAAAAAATGCAACTTTAGACAAGATTTTGGTTCCCCAAATGATTTCAGCTGAAAAAGTGATAAATACCAAAGTTGAATAACTCATCAAGATCTACAACTTTTGTATTGGTCATTTCTTCATATGACAAAGTGGTAACGACATTATTCACAAATGTGACACATCTCTCATAAGGTTTTATAAACTATATGAGACATGTGTAAGATTAGTGAACAATGTGTGCTAAGAATTTGTCAAATGAAGAAATGAACAAAATAAAAGTTGTAGATATTCATGAGTTGAACAACTTTGGTATTCATCGCTTTTTATGTTGAAATCAATTTGGGTCTCAAATTTTGGTTCGAACTTGTCATTTTTCAAAATTTCAAATTTGAAAGGTTCAAATTTTGTCAAATGACAAGATGACTAAAATAAAAGTTTTATATATTAATGATTTGAACAACTTTGGTATTCATCACTTTTTATGTTGAAATCATTTTGGGTCTCAAATTTTGGTTCGAACTTGTTGTTTTTCAAAAATTCCAATTTGAAAGGTTTAAATTTTGTCAAATGACAAGATGACTAAAATAAAAGTTGTAGATATTAATGAGTTGAACAACTTTAGTATTCATCACTGTTTATGTTGAAATCATTTTGGGTCTTAAATTTTGGTTCGAACTTGTCATTTTTTTAAATTTCAAATTTGAAAGGTTCAAATTTTGTCAAATGACAAGATGACCAAAATAAAAGTTGTAGATCTTGATGAGTTGAACAACTTTTGTATTCATCACTTTTGTATATGAAATAATTTAGGCTTTGAAAATTTGGTTTTAACTTGTCAAATTTCAAATTTCAAATTTTAAAATGTGTAAAACATTGTCACATCCAAGTTTGATCAAACTTAAATGTTGAAGCATGATTTTAGAAATTTTTAGGAAAAAAACCATCACATTTGGAGTTAGTATGAGGGAGAACAACTAGTTACAAAGTTTACCCACAGATTAAAAAGAGAAATCACACTGTTCTATATGATACTTACACGATCTTAGTGAACAGTGTGATTTGTTTTTTTAATCTGTGGGTCAACTTTGTAACTAGTTTTTCTTCCTCATACTAACTCCAAATCTGATGATTGTTTTTCCTAAAATTTTCTAAAATCATTCTCTATCAATTTATTTTGTTGGTTTTGTCAATATATACATATGAAAAGTTTAAGCAATTTAAATTTTGAATTTAAAAAAAATGCAACTTCAGACAAGATTTTGGTTCCCCAAATGATTTCAGCTAAAAAAGTGATAAATACCAAAGTTGAATAACTCATCAAGATCTACAACTTTTGTATTGGTAATTTCTTCATATGACAAAGTGATAACGACATTGTTCACAAATGTGACACATCTCTCATAAGGTTTTATAAACTATATGAGACATGTGTAAGATTAGTGAATAATATGTGATAAGAATTTGTCAAATGAAGAAATGACCAAAATAAAAGTTGTATATATTAATGAGTTGAACAACTTTGGTATTCATCGCTTTTTATGTTGAAATCAATTTGGGTCTCAAATTTTGGTTCGAACTTGTTGTTTTTCAAAATTTCAAATTTGAAAGGTTCAAATTTTGTCGAATGACAAGTTGACTAAATAAAAGTTGTAGATATTAATGAGTTGAACAACTTTGGTATTCATCACTTTTTATGTTGAAATCATTTTGGGTCTCAAATTTTGGTTCGAACTTGTCATTTTTTAAAATTTCAAATTTGAAAGGTTCAAATTTTGTCAAATGACAAGATGACCAAAATAAAAGTTGTAGATCTTCGTGACCTCTACAACTTTGATGTTTATCAAATTTTCATTTGAGATCATTTGATGTCTCAAAATTATTTTAGTAGTTTTGATTTTAAGAGGGATGCCACATGAAGAAACAAAAGAACTCCATTTAGCTTCATTGTTAGAGATTTTTCGGACCCTTTGAGTTGAACTATTGTATTGGTCATTTACGACTTACTAGTCACAGTATGCAAATGTGGTCAATGCAGGGGCTTATCATGGCAACGAAACGTATCCTTAAAGAATTAAAGGACCCTTCAATATCATGTAGTGCCGGTATGAGCTCGATTTACCAATTGACTTATGAATGATGCCACATGGTCTGTATCTGTGCATTGATGCATCTATAAAAGACTATAAATCTATAAAAGACTATAATTGTGTGCCGTTTTACTGTTCGTTTCGCTGCTCATCCGAGCTTCTCCGGACTCATTTCGCTGCTCATCCACAGTACACCGCCCCTGTCCGTTCGATCACGCTTGCACGCGCCGGATGCCCGCCACACCCATGTCCAGAGGGCCACCCCGCCAACCCTCCGCATCCTTATCCCCATGGGCCCGTCGAGGAAAAAAAACTGCCTCGCCCCATCCGTCTCCTCGGCGGCCGCTCCACGCGCGATGCCGCACGCCGCAGCCTCGCAGACTCCGCCGGCTCTTCCTCTCCTCCGTCTGCGAGCTCCAAGGCCTGCGACGACACCGCGCCGGAGCGCAGCTCCTCCTACGCCATCCACCGCCTGACGGCGCCCGCAGGCGCACAGTTGGCGATGCTAGTGGAAGCGCCGCCTCGGTGGTTGTACGCCCAAGGGCCCCACTATAGCGGAGGCGCCGCCCTGGCCGAGGGCGTCCCGTGCGCGACGGCGGCAGGGCCTCCGGGCTCCCCTTCGCTGTTGACACTGATTCTGTGCTCCAAGAAACCCTAGCCGCCATTTTCGCCCAGGTTAGTGAGATTTGTCAGCCTACAAATTTATCCTCCGCTCTCCCTTCTCTCCGGCCTCCCTCCCTCCACGTCCTCGCATGCCAGCCTCGCAGTTGTCACCAGATGAGATCAGCCTGTACTATTAGATGTACCCACCCTCGACGGTTTCACTAGCTGATCAGGAATCCCATATCATTTTTGCATTCATTTGTTCATTGTCCTCCTGTGGGTACAGTTTCTATTACTTAATGTTGTTCTCTGTGCTTTTCTGATGAATATGGTTTTCAGTCGCCGTTGCGTTTGGGCCGGATACATCTCTCTTTAGGCAATGGATTCGAATTGTTGCCGTCTTCTCTTTTCTTTCCTTCAATTCACTGCAAATCCTAACCTTATCTGTTTATTTGCTCATGAAATTTTTACAGATCCATTATCCAGGTCTGCTCAAACGACGATCCTCAACGACGATGCTAAGATGAAGGTACAAATAGATTCTTTTTTTTCTACACAATCTCTTTTGTAGTGTCCTATTTTTTTCTTCAAAGGAGACAGCCATGTGCTTATTAGACATCTATATGCTATTGCATTATTACGAGGTTTACCAATTCAGGGGACGTCCTTCCTATATATTCATGCTGCATGGATTCAGCTAGGCTAATTGACTCTGAAATCTGGACCCTAAGAGTTATTGCTACAAGTTTTGTTTGCCTGATCACCATGTAACTGCTAAACTCATTTATCTACTACTCGCAGCTGACTTTGTTTAACATGTATCCATCTGTGACCTGGGTATAACAGTAAATCTTGACACATTCTACCTGTTCTGTCTCAGCTTTGGACCATGGCATTGGGGCCAAATAATGCAGATGTAGACCCATACGATGTCTCCACTATGAAACTATCATGTCATATTACAGGTTACAACAAAGGTCTGTTCCTTCTCGCTTCTCAGGGTTGCTTTTGTACTTTCCGGTTTGAGCATCTTATTTTTTAGCGCCCAAAACGATTGTGATTTATCAATGAATTGCGTAGCCACAAAATGTTTCTGTCAAATTGTAAAATGACATTAGAGCCAGAGACTAATTTGTTAGGGTTATAAAAACAAACGGCATTTCAATTACCATGTGGTTTTCCCATTAGCAAACATGATGACTCGGCCACTAATTTGTTTCTGACATGGCAAGACATAAATAGTACCTGCTTTCCTGGATGAATGCACTGATGAAAGTTTCAAATCCTCAATCTGAACATAAAATACTCCATATGAACATGGCAAGATATATTTTCTTTCCACCACTGAATTTTGTTCCATCTCTAGTTGCAAAGTGGTCTGATCCAAAAAAACATGGCATTCAGTTTCCAAAGGATCTTCTCATTTTAAACATATCATCTCATCAATCCTTCTTGTTATACCCAGGCCTTCAATGAAAAGCAGTGTAACACATAAACAACAAGGCAATGGAGGAGAACAATGCGCTGCTCAAGCGTATCTTGGCCATCAACAATGCTTCTTTGACATGAGCGATGCTTGTAGCTGCTGGTTCATTAAGCAAGGGGTCTGCTGGTGATTTTGTTTATGTAGTAACTTATGTTGTTGGTGGTTGGCAACTTTTTATTATTTCCTGTGATGTTAATGTGAACTGAGATGAAACTAGTAGTTCAAATGTGATGTCTAGTGAGTTATGTGAACCGAGTTTAGAATTGTTGATTAAGTTGTTGGTCATTGGAATACTGGATCTGTTAATTTATGGAAGCTTTTGGTCATTCTAGTATTATTTGCATTCTGTAATGAAATCAGCATGTGCACTTGTGATGAATTATCTGACCTTTCTGTGATGATTTGGTAATTGATTCTGTGACGAATTTCTATTTACTTCAGTGACGAAAATGAGAACCTATCACAGCAAGCCTTGTGGCCTAATAAAAAGTGAACACGTGGACCATCCACATCACTGGCCACGTCAGCTGCCACGTGGTCGGACACGTCACCTGCAATGTGGATGCGCCACGTGGACAAGACACGTCAGCTGCCACCATGGCAGACGTCGTCTGGCCGCCTAACAGATGGCAAGTCATGACGAAAAAGGGGCTATATCAATGACGAAATAGATCGTCATAGAAAGAATACACTTCTATGACGACGGCCATTTTGTCATAGAACAAATGCACATCTATGACAAAAATAGACGTTTCGTCACGGTAGGTAAAATATGACGCGCATTCAATGACGAATATCATATCGTCACAAATTCGTCATAAAATAATATATGTGACGATTTTGGAGTCTTCAGTGACGAAAGAAGAGCATCATTGATGTACACATCCCTAGTAGTGATATGTCAGAACATAAACAGTGTTGCAGGCGCCTACATTTGCCACACCAGAAGAACACGATGGAGCCTACCACATACATCTGGGCGTCAACAGTATTGTGGGCGCTGACAAACCGTCTTGTACCCGACGGCGTAGGCAACAAGACTAGGTAGCACACACACTCTCTTTCTCTCACTTGTAAGGCCATCCACTTCACCTATAAAAAGGGATGCGCTCTCTCCTAAAACGGACAACAGACGGTCATTCCGACTCTCTCTCTCTCTGCTAGCTTTAGACATTCGGAGCACTAGAATAGCTTCACTGCTCTAGAACTCTAAAGTTACACAAAGCATATGTTCCAATAATTAGCGCACGTAGGAGCTCCCGTCACTCTCAGCCCTTCAGTCTAGAGTCCGACCGGACCTCTAACATCCCCATTTTATTCCCACTCGTTTGTAATCCCACAGCAAACTTTGAGCACCTGGGCTCTGGAATAAAATCACCGACTGACTCCAACTGGACATAGGGTACATTGCCTGAACCAGTATAAACCCTGTGTCATTGAGTGCTAGGCCACATCCGATCACAATGTACGGTAAAACAACAAATATTTACTTGTTGGTCACTTTTTGCACCGACAGTTGGCGCCGTTCGTGGGGAGGACGCCGTACGTTCACGCTTTTGGTCATCGGATGGCCCACCTTCCCGCCATCTTCGTCATGATGGGCTCAAGTGATACGACTCGCTTCAGCTCGCTGGAGTTTCCCATGCTCCCACCTATTGGGATGTGCGTTCCTCCCGTCTTCGAGCCATCCCAGACCTTCCTCTTCGGAAGCCTGAACTTCGTCGCCGACCAGCTCAATGTGCTTCGCCTTCATGAGGAGGCACTTGTCCCAGTGCCCGTCAGAGGAGGAGCGCCCTCCGTCGACTCTAGGCCACCCGGCGACCTCAACGATGAGACGCCTATGCTTCGCTCTGAGCCCACGCTGGGCTCAAACCCCACTGTGAGTAACGTATATATTGTTCTTTACTCGCTATGTAATATCTTCCACCGACTCTCCGAAGGGACCCTGTTGTCCCCACCATGACTGACATGCAACCGGTTCCCCTACGGCCTCATGTCCCCCATGGACGCGTACGCGTGGGGGCTCTAAAGGATGCTGACGCCGCCCCCTCTCACATCCGAATTTGTGGGGATGGCGGGCTATGCTCCTGCCACTTTCCACGACCTCGTGGATGACGAGGTTGAAAGCGACGGCTCTAGCATCGGTGATGTCGTGGCACCTAGCCACCCTCTGTCTTGGGAGTGCGCTATGGCGGACGCTCCGGGACAGCCGTCGGTGGTAGCAAAGTCCCTACAGATTCACACCCCTCCAGACCCTCGTGTGGAGGCCCTCACGCATGTGTAGGAGCATGTCGAGGAGCCATGACAATGGCGGCAGAGCTAGCCGCCACCTGCGCCGGCGTGCTTGGCGCAGCACGCTGCATCACGCGCTCGTAACCCAGCGAGCGGCAACATCATGGATGGGGGGAACGATCCCCCATAGTTTGCTCGAGCTAACTAGAACATCACCGCTGAGGCGATGCTCCTGCGTGGCCTTTCAGAGCCTGTCGACCCCCAGGAGCAGGCGGTTCACCGAAACCTCCGGGCGCTGGTGGAAACCACCGCCGTTCAATAGGTGGAGAGCTCCGCGTCGCGACACCGACTCACGGCCTGTTTCCCCGCCGGAGGAATGGGGGCGCACCAGTCAAACCGCTCCATCCGCTCACCACTACAGTCGCCGCGCGTGGAACAGGAGGACACAGCAGCTCCACGGCCTGACCCAGCGCCCGCTCCACACTGACCACCTGTGCGTGAACGGCTCGGGCCAAACCGAGATGCTCGCAACGTCATCAACAATCGACGTCAAGCCCGGCATGATGATGACGTCCATGATGGGGCGGTGAGAGCAGGTGGCATGGGCCCCGGTCGGACCATCGAGGAGAGCGAGGAAACACACCCCAGGCATGGTCACCGACCAAACGACATGAGTCCTAGCCTAGATGGCCTGGGATCACAGGCCTTTGTCCGTCGCATTCAGAAGGCGTCGTTCCCACAGCGCTTTTGATCGCCTACCAACATCGCCTAATATACTAGGGAAACGAATCCCGGTATATGGCTCGAAGACTTCTGGCTCGCCTGCCGAGCCAGAGGAGTGGATGATGACCACTTCATCATTCAATACCTCCCCATCTACGTGGGGGGACATGTTCGAGCATGGCTCGAATTCCTCCCACCTAACAGCATCCGTGACTGGGTGGATCTCAAGAGGATCTTCATCGGGAATTTCTAGGGGACCTATGTCCATCCTAGGAATTCCTGGGACCTCAAGAGCTGCTAATAGGAGCCCAATGAGTCTCTACGGGATTACATCCATAGGTTCTCAAAATGATACAACTCCCTTCCTGATGTCGTTGACGCAGACGTCATCAGCGCGTTCCTCTCCGGGACAACCTGTGAGTCTTTGATCCACAAGCTCGGCTGTCTAAAGCCCTATACCACCCATGACCTACTCGACATCACCACAAACCATGCCTCCGACAAGGAGGCGGTCAAAGAGGTCTTTAGTAGAGACCGGGACAAAGGCAAGGCCAAGTGCGAGGACCAAGACAAGGGCCCCTCCACACAAAGGGGCAAAAAGAACAAGAAGGATTAGCGTCAATCGCCCAACTCTGCTTTGGTCGCCGTGGCCGATCGCGCAGGGCAGGCAGTCCTAGCAGGGCCAGCCCGACCACTTCAACAAGCTCATGGAGAGTCCATGCACCAACTATGCCTACCCCATCAAGCACCTCTACAAGGACTACGAACTCCTCAAAGCGCTTTCTGTGACTTGCCGGTGGACCGAAAGAAGGAAAGGGCAAGGAGGCAGCGGCCAAGAAAGCAGGCATGGCAGGCAAGGATGGGGACGGCTTTCCCGATCCCGAGGAATGCCTCATGATCTTCAAGGGATCCGATGCCATCTACTCCAAGCGCCAGCACAAAGTGCGCTACAGAGAGGCTTGTGTCGCCAAAACGGTTGTTCCCTCCTTCCTTAGCTGGTCAGAATCTCCTATCACTTTTGATCAGAGGGAGCATCCTTCCCACATCACCAGACTGGGTCGCTACCTGCTCATCGTTGACCCCATTATCCGCAAGAAGCACCTCACCAAGGTGCTGATGGATGGAGGCAGTGGCCTCAACATCCTCTATGTTGACACCCTCGATGCCATGCGCATCCCCTGGTCAGAGCTCCACCCAATGAGCTCTCCCTTCCATGGCGTGATCCCGGGAATGCGGGCATACCCGCTCGGGCAGATCGACTTGCCCATCACGTTTGGCGACCGAGCCAACTTCCGCTCGGAGGTCCTCACCTTTGAGGTGGTCGACTTCCTAGGGTCCTACCACGCTATCTTGGGGCGGCAATGCTATGCCAAGTTCATGGTGATCCCCAACTACACCTACCTCAAGTTGAAGATGTCAGGACCGAACGACATCATCACTATGGGTAGCACCTTTTTGCACGCCTACACGTGCGACCGTGAGCATTACGAGCTTGCCACTACCGTCATCTACTCCGTCGAGCTCCCTCGGCTCGGAGAATCGTTAACCCTAGTAGTCCTGGACTACAACAAGCCAACCTCCTCGACTGCCTTCCACCCACTCGAGGAAACTAAGGCGGTGGGGATCGACCCCCACCGACCCAACCAAGACGGTGCAGATCGGGACTGTAACACCCCTGGTGTTACGATCTCATTTAGCACTGAGATTTAGACCTAATAGGATTTACCGAAACGAGTTTCTCGGATTAAAAAAAATAACGTATGTTTAAAAGTGTCAATTTTGGTGAATTATACTGCACAAAGAATTAATTAGTTCCTAGATGTTTTGTTTCTATGAGTTAGTATGACGTATGGACTAGTGTATGAAATACGTAGTTGTTGAAATTGATTCGGTTTAGGCATGTTAAAAATTACGGCAACACACACGCACACCGTGCACGTACACAACACACTTGTGGACACTTGTGTGCATGCCTAGCCTCATCGCTGCCTCTGTGCCATGCCGTAGCGCATGGAGCATGTGCCGTCCTTGCGGCTACTGCGCTGCTCCTGCATTAATGAGAGTTGGCCGAATCACGCTGCTCTCTTTCTTTCTTTTCTATTTCTGCTTGCCTCTGTCTCTGATTGTCCTTGTCTGCCTTTACTTGTCTTGAATGCCTCCGCTGCCCCTGCTTTTCTGCTTTCCCCTTTTTGCTTCTACCAGACAAGTAGCTCAGAGCCATTACCACCAGAGCAAAGCACGTACGCAATCCTTGTCGCGTACGCCGTGGCCCGCTGCCGCTGTGACGTTCCAAGCCAGCCAAGCCTTGCACTCCCCTCCCTCTATTTTTTCTACTACCTCGGTCTTGTCCTTGCCTACCTTGTTGTCTCTGCGGACATGGTCTTGTCCGTGCCAATCGGCACGTCCTGCTGGCCACGCTGTGCCATGTGCGTTTGTTTCCTCGTGGCCTTGCTTGAAGACTACCGAGCCCACATGCGTCTCTTGCTTTTCCTCTTGAGCTTGTCTACCTCTGCTGTCCATTCGCATTGATGCCATGCTACAGGTCCTCCCTTCCCCGCTCTTCGCGCCGCAGCGTCGTTGTGGCCGCGCTCCCGTCGCCGGCCACCGCTTACGCAAGCCACAGCGTTTCCGTCTGGCTGCGCCCGCAGTCCACTGCTCCACGACGCTTCCCCTCTAATCGTACCATGGCTACGCCTACCGTCATGCGCGCTGCGCGCCTGTGTTCCCGCGTCCTCACTGCCTCTGCACTTGCAGCGTGCCTGAGCAGCGTGTGAGCCCTGTGGTCCCATGCAGGACCCCTGCCCTGCCTCTCCCAAACACCAATGCCTCCTCGCGCTCGGTTCCTACTCTTCCTTGCCATCCACTCTACGACCGCACGACGCTGCTCTGCCTCCCTTGCCCTTCCTCTGCTTGTCCGCGCTCATGTCATCCGGTGGCGCACTCTGTCTATGCGCGTCTCCACTCGTTCCCAGCGCTGCTCCATCCAATTCCCCGCCACTGTATGCACAGTGCACCCGTGCCCATGCTGCCATGCGCCATGTCCAAGCCACAGCACCTGCCAAGGCTGCCCCCATTGTTGTCCACCTGGCCCGCCTTGTTGCTGCTGCCACCGTGAGACTATGCATCCATGGCACCGCCCCAGCCGAGTGCGCGCCTGGTCCACCGGTGCTGAGGGGTCTGTCCAGCCAGCGCCACTGCGCACCGAGGCCGTCGTCGCTGCGCCCCTCGCCCACCGTCACCGGTCCTCTCCGCGTGAGCGCGCGCGAGCCCCATGGCCGCTTGGGACCGTAGCCCCATAGCATGCCAAGCCCTGCATGCTTCGCACCACCACCTCACCGTGGCCCATATGCCGCTCGGAAATGCCGTCGCACCAGGCTACGACCCGCAGCGTCTCCACCGTTGTCCCCTACCTCCGTGCGTCCTAGCCGGGCACCAGCACTCGTGGCTGGACCACCTTGGGCTATCCCTGGCTGTGACGCCAATGCCCTCGGGTGTGGCAGGTACCCTAGCTGCACCATGCGCCGACCCGCATAGCGCCGCTGCCGGCGAGCCGCTTCCTTGGCCGACGGATGGCCTCCACTGCCGATGCTCTGTTTTGAGGAAGAGGAGAAGGTGAGAATGGTGAATCGAAATTACTACCGGGTTCTTATTGCAAACTATGTGACTCAGGTGAATAGTGTGTATGACATGTGGATTAAATTAAGGAAAGCATAAGGGCCTTCTCGCAAATATACCACCATCGCCCGTGTTGGCCCGTGCTCACCGCGCGTGAGCCGGCCTGTTAGGCCACTGGCCGCGCGCTCGCCTGGGCCATCCACCGCGCGTTGGGCCTGCTGTGCCACCGTGCTTGTTGCCACCTCGCGCATGGGCCAAGCTGGGCGAGTGTTATCCCAAGCGGTCCTTTTTCCTTTTCTTAGTCTTTTTCTTTTATAAAAAAACAGGGAACTTGTAAAATTCGTAATAAATCATAGAAAAGTCATAAAAATGTCAAACTAGTTTTGTTGAGTTTCTAAAATCATGATCTACCTGTTAGTATATTTTGTTCACATAGTTTGATGATATTCTTGGAAGCTATATAATTAAATTAAGGTGCTTAATATTGTTAAAAGGAGAACTTGTAGGAATTTCCGTGGTAAATTGGTAATAGTGTTGGATCTAAAATTTTTATAGTAGGCTCCTAGCAATATTAGGTATTCACTGTAATTTTTGTAGCTCCAGAATGATTGGCTTACTAGATTAATAATGATGTCTTATTTCGAATAAAGATTAAATCGATAGAATAAAATAAAGAAACAGCTTGGGTTTGTATAACTAAAACATTGGTTGGGAACTAACGCCTTATTCGACAACAGAGATACGTAGACCAGCGTTATAGCTATCTCTTTAGCTTGTGAGGCATGATTAGATTTCTAAGCATTTCGGCTGTCGTTGGTTATTTACATCTATGCATTTGCATCATTGCATATCATATAGGTACGATGATGGATCAACGGATCAATTGAAGGATGATTGGGAATCCGAAGATGGTGTGATGGTATTCTCTCCAAGAGATCATGCAATGGGCTTTCTATTCAGATGATGGTGGATGATCTGAAGATGCAGATGCTGACTTTTTAATATATATTTTACCTAGGCAAGCCCGGTGCATAACCCCTCCTTTTCTGTAGTTTAAATTATATTTGTGCATTAAGTTTTAAGGAGTTGAATGAAACCCACTTGCATATATATATATATATATATATATATATATATATATATATATATATATATATATATATATATATATATATATATATATATATATATATATATATATATATACTAAGCATTTTGGCTGTTGTTGGTTATTTACATCTATGCATTTGCATCATTGCATATCATATAGGTACGATGATGGATCAACGGATCAATTGAAGGATGATTGGGAATCAAAGATGGTGTAATGGTATTCTCTCCAAGAGATGATGCAATGGGCTTTCTATTTAGATGATGGTGGATGATTTGAAGATGCAGATGCTGACTTTTTAATATATATTTTACCTAGACAAGCCCCGGTGCATAACCCCTCCTTTTCTACAGTTTAAATTATATTTTTGCATTAAGTTTTAAGTTGTTGAATGAAACCCACTTGTATATATATGTATATATCTTTATCCTATGAGTCTTACTAGTATGACAGGATCGTGTAGATTGCTATGCTACAGGACTCCGATAGAAGTTGAGTGATTGTTGTCACTCGCGAGATATAGGAAATATATTACTGTATTATTATTACTTGGAAAATATAAATGGTGGAAAGAAAAAATAGTGACCAGGCAGGGATATGGTTTGGGTATTGGTAGGTGTAAGAGGTTGTGTCGCCGTGGACGCATGGCATGGCTTGGTTACACTGATTTCCCTGTCTATGTCGGTTAAGGATCGGCCATTGCATAAGGCTCTAGGGAAGTCATAGACTTATTATCCCGAGCACATACTTGGGCATGGGCGCTTGAAAGACTTGTTGCTCTCTTGTCGTGGATCCGGCATTTCCAGACCGACTATCTTGGTGGTTTTTGGGTTAGGAGGTCCTTGCACCGCACTGAGTCCAGGACTTAGGGGCGAGGGCATGGAGTCCTAGTTTGGATAGTGACTTGGACACCCAGAACAAGAGGGTGATGGGTTGGTCCTGCTTGTGCCTTGGGTACAAGTAGGGCATATGTTTTCGGGGTACCCAGCTGGGGGCATTAATTCACGAATCGTCGGGCGATCCAGTACGGCTTGTATACAGTTTAGCATCGTAGTAAGAACTAAAAGATGAAAGATGGAAGATGGAAAAAGGAAATCTGATTGCTTACCACCTGCTTGAAAGTAGCACAGGTTCTTACATAGAATGGTTAGTTAATGAACCAATGCGGCTATTAATAAAAATTGAATATAAGGGCACACTTTTAGTAATGCTCCTACAGATGCAATAAACCCACAAGTTAGATAGCCTTGCATATCCTTGGAGTCTTTTCTTTCCTCTTGTCGAGTAAGTCTTGCTGAGTACAATTGAGTACTCAGGGTTTTATTCCCCCTGTTGCAGGTGACAGGAGGATGTTAGAGCTGACTCTTGTGTGTGGATTCCTCCTGGTGGGCTCAGAGAGGATTTCCTTACGCTGCGATCATAGTTTTTATTATAACTCTCACCAAATGTTTTATAAAGGAAAGTTTTATAATCTATTGTCATAGTTTACATATCAATGTTTCATCATGCCATGAATAGATAATTATTTCCGCTGTAATTCTAATCACATGTTTATATTCCGTTGTTACATTAAATTGTTCATAACTCTGATAATATGATTACATTCCACTGTTGTAATAATAAATATTATACTCTGATGTTGTATTAAAAGTGATGTAAGAAATGGTTAAGAATGATGTAAGCTTTATTCTCTCATTTGTGATCCTGATGGCAAAAATGTGGATTTTTGGGTTCTCCCCTAGGGTGTGCCCGATGGAACTGCGTAATTTAGTGTTCTCCCTTGAGTGTTTAGTGTCTGATGGAAGATGAGCGCTCCTGAGAGGCATTAGACTAGGCGGTTCTACCATAGGGACTTAGCTCCTAGCCAAATAGGAATGCGAGCTCACCGACTTTCTTTGCGCCAATCACGATGTCTTCTCATGGAAACCTTTTGACATGCTAGGCATACCATGGGAGGTCGCCCAGCACACATTACGCCTTGTCCTAGGCTCAAAACCCACCAAGCAATGCCTATGTCATTTTGACGATGAGAGGCGCAGGGCCATAGGCGAGGAGGTCGCCAAACTCCTAGCAGCCAGATTCATCAAGGAGGTATACCACTCCGACTGGCTTGCCAATCCTATTCTTGTTAAAAAGAAGACCAGGAAATGGAGAATATGCATTGATTATACTGGCCTACTCACGCATTGACTAGATAGTTGACTCCACCTCAAGATACGAAATCCTCTCCTTTCTAGATGCCTACTCAGGCTATCACCAGATCACGATGAAAGAGTCCGACTAGCTCGCAACTTCATTCATCGCCCCATATGGTTCGTATTGCTAAGTAACCATGTTTTTCAGTCTAAAGAACGCTGGCACCACCTATCAATGGTGCATGCAGGAATGCTTTGCCGACCAAATCGACTCGCTCGACCAGCCTGACCAAGTCGAGCGGCCAAAACCAATAATCGCCATCTATGTTGATGACATAGTGGTCAAAATGGCTCAAGCTTGCGACCTGATCGTAAACTTGGCCGCAACGTTCGTGAACCTCCAAAGGTTCAACATCAAATTGAATCCCAAAAAATGTGTTTTTGGGGTTTCAAAGGGGAAGCTGCTTGGATACATCATGTCTGAATGTGGCATCGAGGCCAACCCCAAAAAAATCATGGCCATCTCCAACATGGGCCCTATACGCAATGTCAAGGGCGTACAAAGGCTCACCGACTATTTGGCTACCCTGAGCCGGTTCATCTCCCAGCTAGGCGGGTGAGGGATCCCTCTCTACAAGCTTCTCAAAAAGATGGATGGGTTTGTCTAGACTAAGGAAGCATAGCAGGCTTTGGGGAGCCTAAAAGCATCACTGACATTGGCCCCAATCCTCGTCGCTCCCAAACAGGGAGAACCCCTCCTCCTCTATGTCATGGCAAGCAACCACGTGGTGAGCACTGCTCTAGTCATCGAAAGGGAGGAGCTAGGACACCACCTTAAGGTCTAACGACCCGTATACTTCATCGGGGAGGTACTCACCGATGCCAAGGTTTAGTACCCCTAGGTGTAGAAACTTCTATACGCCATGCTGATGACGACCCGGAAGCCCCTACACTACTTCACTAACCACGAAGTCTTGGTCATCACTTCATACCCGCTGGGAGATATCATCCACAACCGCGATGTTGTGGGGCGAATCTCCAAGTGGGCACTCGAGCTAATGGGCCACGACATCAGGTATATCTCCCGCATCGCTATTAAGTCTCAGGCTCTCGTGGACTTTGTCGCTGAATGGATGGAGGTCCAGCTCCTGACCCTAGATGTCACCCATGAGTACTGGATGATGTACTTCCACGGGTTTGTAATGGTGCCCGGCTCAGGGGCTGGAGTGGTTCTGATCTCCTAGATGGGAGCAGGCTTTGCTATGTGATTTGTCTCCACTTTTTGGCCTCAAACAACACCGTGGAATATGAGGCCCTCATCAATGGACTATGCATCGCCATCGAGTTCGACGCTATGTGGCTGTATGTCCGCGGTGACTCAGAGTTGGTCGTTGACCAATTCATGAAGGAGTCCTCTTGCAAAAGCCCCCGCATGGCAGCATTCTGACAGGAGGTGTGCAAGCTTGAGGACAAATTCTAGGGGATCAAACTACATCATGTCCCCTGAAAGGACAATGATGTCACCGATTTTCTCACAAAATTGGCTGCCAGGCGGGTTCCGTCTCTAGATGGGGTCTTCATCAATGACCTTCATGAGCCATCCGCCCGCATCCTAGAAGGTCCAATCTAGACACACCCTGATGGCAACCTGGCGCTCGGGGGCTCCAACCTCGGTGCCTCCATGATGACGTCGTCCACCGACATCGCCGTGGTAGCACTCGATCAACAGACGGGCAAGCGTCGCTACTCACCTACCTCCTCGAGGAGGTTCTCCCACCTGAAAGGACTGAAGCGTGATGGATCACTTGATGCGCCAAGACATTCGTCACATTCGATAACAAACTTTACAAGCAAAGTCCGTCAGGAATACTCATGAAGTGCATCCCTACCAACCAAGGGAAATAGCTCCTCCTCAATGTCCATGCCAAAATCTGCGGACATCACGCGGCCCTGAGGTTGCTGGTTAGAAAAGCCTTTCGATAAGGTTTGTAACACCCACGGTGTTACATTGCACTGTTTTTGCTAAAACACTGCATGAGCATCATACTTGTATGTGTATGTGTGTAATATAGGGTATAAGTAATGTACATAACTTGAAACGTTCATCGGCAGCACAAAACAAATGTTACATTTCATGTCACTTTATACCATTTAGGGTTCTAAGTGAATTTTTATCGAACAAAAATGCAATGGAACGCTTATGCGAGACTTTGATAATGCTCGTAGTACGAACTTCATAGGTAACAGTGAAATACTCATGGTTAGGAACGAGGGTCACTAGCTAGCTTAGTGCGTAGCTTGGAAATCGAAAGTGACACGAATCCGAAAGAATGACATAGTCATTTCTTAAGTCGGAGAGTGTGTCGATGAGGCAAAGTTCAGGCATTTTTAGAGGAGGATTAGGTTAAGTAGTGGCAAGTTGTTTTAGCTTAGTTTGATAGCCTTATATACCCTCTGGAGCATACAACAACTGGTTTGGCTTTTGGGCCACCGGGTTTGAGTTTTTGGGATGCTTTAAGAAGCATGCAAGTCACTGTCTTGGACAATCTCTGTGTCTAGGCGTGATCACCGCACCGACACTCGTCGTCGCCACGTCTGCTGCCTAGTTAGCACACCATGCATGGGCCGCCGCTCTGGCCATCCCTACCTCTAGCACCGCCCTTCTGACCATGCCTTGTTGCTGCCCTGGCACACCCGCAAGCTCTCGCTCGCGCACAACCACGTGGACCCACACTACCACGCCACGCACGGACTGCTCTGCTTGTCGTCGCATCGAACTATGCCTCGGCCGTGCTACGTATGGACCACCACCTGCACGGCCAGTGCTACCATTGACCTTTCGCAACGGAACATGCGTAGGCCCGCTGCTTGCCCTTGCCATCGCATTCAAGCGCGCTACGTCGCCACGCTACCACCTGCGCGGTCACTATTGTCGTTGATGCCTTGGGGTTGCACGCGCATGGGACAGTTGCCTCATTGCGCCATCACATCCATGTCCACTGCCATGTTGCGTAGCTATTTTCCCTGACCCGCTATCCTCTGCGGCGCTCAGCGCCGAGCCACCGTACCTAACTTTCCTGTTGCCCAGTCGCCATGACTACCCCTCTGATTTCACCGTAGTGAAGCCACCACAGTGAAATTAACTCCGCCCTCAGCTCTGCTGGGTAGTCAGCCACACGACCGACCCCACCTCACTGCTTGTACCACTACACAGTGCCCCAATTTAGAGTCACCGCTCCACTAGGACCTTAAGACCGGGGTGGCATGCACCGTCGACAAACCACGTACCCAAAGCGTCTCGTGGAGATTCCTTGTGCTGAAAGCATCGTCTCCACCTGCTAAGCACCCTACGCACCTCGACCGAAGTGCTACCGCAACCCAGTTTTCCCTGACGCGACCGTGCCATCGCCGCGCACCGCCCATGCGCACGCGGCCAGCCCGGCTCAGGCCATCTCTGAACAAATCACTGCCTCGAGGAGTTTAGTGGTGAGTTACTAGAGCTCACTAGCTACCCCTTTTGCCCCAACTTCGCTGACATTCACCAGAACGCCATCGCCGTGACTACAGGACCTCTGCCACCATGGTCAGGCCACGCTGCTACGTCTCGGCTCATGCTTCCTTCACCCGGCGCTTCGCGTTCGCTCCTAGGTAAGGGTCAGCTCGGTAGTTAGGGAGGATAAGGTCTGCTATGGCTGGCGTATGCTGCCAGTGCCAACGCCACCATGCCGGAGTGTGCGCGGGTGTCGGGGGTGTAGCTATCATGAAGGTAGGATTTTCCGAGGGTATAACTATAAAACATTAGACTAGCGGAACAGTGCGCTTAGCGCTCGTGGGAATATAGAGTAGTCCGAGGGTGTTTTTGCTTATTGCCCGGCATGCGCGGTCCTTCCCTCTATGAGTCGTCGTCCGGTTGGGCCACGCCCCCGCTTGGGCCACGCTGCACGTGCGCGCGCGTCACGCCGTTTTGTGCCGAGCCAAAGCGCATGGGTCGCACGGTAGAATTGTGTTTTCCAATTTCTAGTAAAATAGGAAATGTTTATTCAATAAAGTTTTAGCTGAACTTTGATAAATTGTAGTAAATTGTGTTGTTGTCCAAAAATAGTGAAACCAAGTTTGTTAGGTTCACAAAAATGCCATCTACCTGTTAGTATAGTTAGATTACAGTAATTGTGACAACGGTAGGTTCATAAATTCAAACTAGATGATTTAGTATTATGTAGATTAATAATTATAGGAATTTTTGTGGCAAATTGGTGTTGTATCACAAAGCGACAGTTTCCTCATTCAACATGAGCAACGACTGATCGGGGTTCAAAGGCCGGCCTGCGAAGGGCTCGAGGCTGCCTCGCATCAAACAGAGCTAGGGGAGAAGACATAGATGAGCCCCAGCGGCCCTCGCCCGGTATGCTCAGAAGCTGATGGGGTCATCTCGACCTTCTCATTCGATCCTAACCTCGAGCCATGCCCACAAAATCTCCACCGAGAGGAGGCCAGCGGGTCACCTGAGTCGGTCTCCAGAATGACCCAGGCATCTACCAAGAGGTGGGTTAAGGAGCAGTGGAATGCCACATGAGGGCTATGCCGACCCCGTTACAAACGACGGACCCAGATTCCTCTCAAACGCACCCGTTAGCGAGCTCACCGAGTGCGTCACTTAAGCCATCAAGGCAAGCGATGTTAGCTCAGCCCCTCCGGTTGCGAAAACCATAGACGGGATAATGCACGGAACTAGACCAACCCCTACCGAACCCAACGAGGCTTAGGTCGCCCGACGCCGACTCGGGAAATCAACCGACCGCGTAGGTCGTGGGCGGGACAAACACGGGTGAACACCTCAAACGGCAGAAACATAGGAATCTACGGCCCAATAAAAGAGTACCAAGATACTCAGCCTCCAACCGACTCATCAGTCGGACGCAGGCTCAGGGGCTACACCCACCAGGTGCGCTCGCGCGCACCCACTAGCAAAATGAAAAATCCCCCAAACAATTCTACCCGAATCGCTCGGGGGCTCGAGGGCTCCTATCAGGTTCATAATCCCAGGGTCCCTAATGGGCTCACTTCCCAGCAAAAAGCTTAGCCCAGCAGACAACGTTGTGAACGACGTGCAACTCCTGGGTCGGCCTAGATACCTAAATGACAGGCCGAAAGAGCGATCCAGTCTCCGTCCGGAAGGCCTAGCCAAGGAGGGGCGACACTCGCTTCCGACTCTGACCCCCTTCTCCAACCAAAAGGCCTGGCCAAAGAGGGGCGACGCTCGCTTTCGACTCCAACCCGCTTCTCTGATCGGGAATACACCAAACCACTACTTATGGCCCTTCTCTGATCGACACGATCGGAGCCAACTAGGAACGACCGGCCGGGAATGCCCACTCGATGAGGACCCAAGAAATCAGGAGGAGCAGATAAGGTGAGACGCTCAAGTCAACCGCAATATCGAGGAACGTACCCTACACACCTACAGAACAGTACTGACTATGCCATGCCAGAAGGGTGCTCTGCGACCTTTCAGACATGTTAGAACACAAACAATGTTGTAGGCGTCGACATTTGTCCTACAGTATGGTAGGCGCCGACATTTGCCATACCAGAAGAACACGATGGAGCCTACCATATACATCTTGGACATCAACAGTATTGTGGGCGCCGACAAACCGTCTTGTACCCAATGGCGTGGGCAACAAGACTAGGTAGCACACACACTCTCTTTCTCTCACTTGTAAGGCCATTGAAGGGGACCATGACACCTAAGGTGGGGGGTGAATTAGGCAACTTAAAATTCTAACTCTAAACTATGACCTCTTTTTTCTAACCCTAGCAAAATCTATACAAAGGATAAACTATCTAAATGTGCAACTATGGTTTTGCTAGTGTATTGCTATCTCTACCGCAAAAGGAGTAATACAATCAATATAAATGCGGAAGCTAAAGAGCAAAGTAGAGATATGCAAACTCCTATCGATGACTCCGGTATTTTTACCGAGGTATCGAGAAGTGCGTAAGCTTCCCCCTAGTCCTCGTTGGAGCCCCTCGCAAGGAATCCCTCGCAAGGGCCAAGCTCCCGGTCGGGTAACTCCATGGATAGCCTCAGGCCTTCCCCACGCGTAAGTGGGTCTCCGATGTGCCTTCCGGCAAGCCTCTCCCGGATGCTCCCCGCCGTCTTCACTATCAAGCTTCTGGTCGAAACGTCGCGGGCCTTGTTCCCTCTGGTACACGGTGGCGGCCACACCACAAACTCAGTTGGTGTGATTTCGCAAGACTACAAACCCCTCAGATGTACAACAATGGTGCGCGCAAGCACCGAGTGGCAAGAGGTATGCAAACCTCACTAAACACTAGGCCTAAACCTAGAGCAAGCGCATAAGCGGTGGTCTAATCAACATAAGCACTTTGCAAAAGCACCTACGCTAATCACCTAATAAACACTAAGCACTATGTAAGTGGAGATCACTAAAATAGTGTATCAACACCCTTGATATGTTTCCTCAGCTCCACCCATCTCAAATAGTCGGTTGGGGTTGTATTTATAAGCCCCACTGAGAAAGTAGTTGTTGGGGACGAAGTCCCGCTTTTCTGCTACTGACCGGACGCTGGAGTCGTCCTGATCGGACGCGTCCGGTCGTCCCGACCGTTGGAGCTACGAACAACTGATCGGACGCTGCCAGCGTCCGGTCACTTGGCACCGGACGCGTCCGGTCGCAAGTTCGCCGCTCTGGAACCTCTCTGTACTCGATCAAACACTACTGTCCTGCATCCGGTCGGTTTGCCGCCAGCGTCCTGTCACTTGCTGAGTGTGTTGTCGGTCTTGATGAACAGTGCCATCGGTGCGTCTGGTCGATTCACTTGTTCAGCGTCCGGTCGAGCCACTGATCGGAGCGTCCGGTCACTTTCTTCCAGCGTCCTGGTCCTAGCGTCGGATCACTTCTGTGAGCTTCGTTTCTTCGCGATCTTGCCATGCGGCTTGGTTCCAATCTTTATGCTTGGACTTTTACTTGATATCTTGGGTCTTCTCTTATGCTCCTAAGGTCTTGCTTGAGGTGTTGATCATCGGATCATCACGTCGCCTCCGTCCAAGTCACGTCTTGCACCCTATTGAACTACAAAACAAACACTTGCAAATTCATTAGTCCAATTTGGTTGTGTTGGTCATCAAACACCAAAATCCAAAGTAAATGGGCCTAGGATCCATTTTCCTTATAGCCATCCCCTTCACCTATAAAAGGGGATGCGCTCTCTCCTAAAACGGACGACAGACGGTCATTTCGACTATCTCTCTCTACTAGCTTTAGACATTCGGAGCACTAGAACAGCTTCACTGCTCTATAACTCTAAAGCTACATAGAGCATGCGTTCCAATACTTAGCGCACGTAGGAGCTCCTGTCACTCTCGGTCCCTTCAGTCCAGAGTCCGATCGGACCTCTAACACCCCCATCTTATTCCCACTCGTTTGTAACCCCAAGCAAACTTCGAGCACCTCAGGAATAAAGTCACCAACCGACTTAAACTGGACGTAGGACACGTTGCCTGAACCAGTATAAACCATGTGTCATTGAGCGCTAGGTCCACATCCGATCACAACGTACGGCAAAACAACAAATATTTACTTGTTGGTCACTTTTCGCACCGACAGATTGCTTAAACCATTAATGGTGTGTTTGGTTGGTGGAATCACCTCATGCTTTATGAGGTGGTGCATCATGAGTCCATCCCACGAACTTTAGTAGAATCAACCCATTTCTCATGCATATATACTAATTAACAGCTTATGAGGAATAAGATGGTGATGAATCAATTCATTCCATTCCATAAACCAAATACAAAAAGTGATTGAGTGAAAAGATGATGGACCATCTCATTTCTCGAACCAAACACACTCTAAATTTCCAGCTGACATCGATATAGATATTTTTTGGGTAATAGCCATTGTGCTGAGCAATGCGTGAATTCTGAAAATAGAAGAACCAATATGACAGAAAGAAGCAATCGTACCTTACATTTTGTAAGAACTTTTAAGTAATCAGATATACCAATTTACTGGCATTCGAGTATTCAAAAGTTCTCATCCCCCATGCTGCAATTTAGTGTTATTTCCAAAGATCTGCAGCTGTAACCTGTAAGGTGGGAACACTGTATACTGCGGCGTATGCTGCTAGCTCCCAAGCAAATTGCAACGAAATCAACCTATGTAGTTTGCTCATATATTAGTGAAAAGTGGTGAAGAGAAGTCACTCATTATATTCTATCAGTTTAACTTCAAAAACAAGTGACTACAATGGATGCACAGTATGGAGAAGATATGAACGTTAACATTTTTTCATGGAAAGCATAGGTGTAGTCGTAGACCAAAAAATGACAAATATAACTGAAAACCACTTTACACAAATACGAAGATAGATTATACTGCATAAAGATGGTTTAGGTGCTATGCCTATGATCAACAACTTGTTCGCGTGGTCGTAAACGATCGTGGATTATAAGTCAGAATAGTATTTTTCTCTCACACCAAACTAGCCAGCAGTAATAATCCACAATCGTTTCAGCCGAAACGAACATGCTGCAAGTCACACGAATAAAATCAGTTTTTCTTTAGCTATATTCTGTAACACTATTGGGTCACATGGTAGTGAGCCACTACTACAACTTGCCAGCATTGCAGCTGCAGAGTCACTCAGAAGCTAGAACAAATCGCATTTGCAACTACTGATCTCAAGCTACATCAATGTCTGAATCAATCTATCAATATTTAGAGCCCAGTACATATGAACACATCTTGTTCACTTGCATTTCATAAAACATGAACAGAAGAAGAATAATGACCTGTTAGCATTCACCAGGATATACCTCACGGGTATATATCATTGAATACATTGTGTGCGGAGTCCAGGTTGACATCGATAAAGAAAGGATGACTTTATTTGCACGGAGATATACGGAGGAGTATTGTGTTCAAAAAATATACACAGGACAGTAGTTAGTTTTAGCATTGAGGGTAGGGAGGAGGAGAGCTTTTAATTCTTGAGGTGGAAAAGAATATACTGCTATGATGATCCACAAGCAGCAGCATGTTCCTCAGGAGACGCAAGGAAGTGATTAAGAAAGCAGTAAACTAAAAAGATATTGTGCTCATAGATTCTCAAGAGACACAGGAAGTGATCAAGAAAGCAGTAACAAATCGATGTCATTTGTTAATAGTTTCTGTACTTGAATGAGTGGTTAAGAAGGGCGGGCCTGGTGTAAGCGATAGAGTCTTACCGCCTGTGACCGGAAGGTCTCAGGTTCGAATCGCGGTCTCCTCGCATTGCACCGGCGAGGGTAAGGCTTGCCACTGACATTCTTCTCCAGACCCCGCACAGAGCGAGAGCTCTGCCCTCTGCACTGGGTAGTGGGTACGCCCTTTTTTTTACTTGAATGAGTGGTTGAGCATGATCTGTTACTTAATCTGATGTTTCTTATTGTCACTATCATTGGATTACTGTGTGTACAGCTACTTTTGAATTGTTTGGAAGAAGATGAGTCATTCAACTATTGGCACAACCTCAATATGACAATAATGCGGGTGGACTGCTGTAGCGAAATCCTCAACCTTATAATTGCGGAGGCAAAAACCTCTCGTGTTACAGCATAGATCTATAGAATGAACATTGATACTGGATTTATGTTGCCATTCGTAGTATTATCTCACTGTACAGTAAGTTGGAGCTTGATGTGGACTTGATAGCGACCGACAATATAATCCTGGGATTATGGGAAAAAATAGTGTAAGAAGATTAACAGGAAATAAACCATTCAGATGAAGGTTACGAGTCTGAAAACTTGAGAACTAACCAACGAAATAACAAATTGTTTTGAATATTAATACATTCGCAGGTGAGTAATTGATAATTCATATGTTTTTTCAGTTCACCAATTCATAAGATTACTGGGCAAGCAAATAAATCTCACTGCTAATCTAAAGCGAGTGAGAGTGAACTCAAATTGTTGCTTAGCGAACAGCCAAGAGCTTACTCCTTAGAAGGATTTTTAATGAATAGCAAATGTTCCACATAGGTTGCATGCATCTGCATTAGGCAAAAAAAAAAAAAAAAAAAAAAAAACCCCGAGAGAATTACATCAAATGGACACACTACTTACAGAGAAGATGACTTGTAGCAGGAACAGTCTTCATCTAACAGCATTGCTGCAGTGAACTGCTTGCCTTCAAGGCATTTCGTCGAGCAGCTACTGGGCATTGTGTACCTTGATCGTTGCTCTGGACGTTAAAGTGCTGGCCGGGGTGGTGCAGGTACTGACTCTGCTTGCCTGCTTCGGTTGCGAATGGCTTGTGTGGCGCCACGGGAACAGCACGCCTGACGCCTCCATCGCGAGCTGTTAGCGGCCGTCGGGGACGAGTGGGGGGGAGGAGAACCAGGCGATGCGTCTCTGGTGAGGGCGGTATGCGGAAAGAAGCACCGGTTGCGCAAAAAAGCGGAGGACCGAGGCCCGAGGTTGATGGACAGCGGAACAGGCGGAGGAGCAGAGGGGAACGAGCGCCGGCGCGCGGAGGTCGGCGGAGCACGGGCCTCGAGACGCAAGCCCGGCGTTCGTGGGCGGCCCCTAGGCGCCCCGGCACGGCCACGGCGGGGCTCCAAGCCTACAAGCCAGCGGCTCACGGCGCGGCTCTGCGATGAGGTGGCGAGGAAGGTGAGCGCCGCCGTGAGGCGTGGCCTAGCCGCGAGCTCGGGGGAAAGATCTGGAAACGCCGGTTGCTGTGCCCGTTCCTGACGTTCGATCTAAATCGGACGAACGAAAAAGAAGAGCGACGTGGCCCAATGACGTGCTCGAGCTTGGATGAGGTTTAAGCCCTTTTGGCACGTCTCATCTAAAACGGCTTCACCAGTAAAGCCAAAGTCGGTGAAGCTAGAAAAAATGGCTTTTTCTGACTTCTAGTTTATTTTAACCTCACCTTACAAAATAGCTTCACACTACAGTGCCTCGATTTAAACAAAATAGATAAAATCAAAGTCAACGTAAACCGTGTCCAAGAGGCCCTTCCAAAGGAAGAAGAAATGAAAGGATGATGGTGACTTGTCGTGGCTCCTGTATCCTACAGGCCATTGGATCCGGCCCAATCCGGTATACTTCATGGGCCTCTGCTATCACGTGACACGACCTTGGTCCACGCGTCGTAATCGGATGAATGAAGGATGACCGGGGGACATTTAACTTTTGGCATCCTCGGGTCGTTTAACATTTTTATACGAATATCTATATATTTGTCCTCGTAAATAATAACACTTCTAATTTTTTGCCATTTTTACTGATGTGGCATGCCACGCAGTTAGCCAGCATGGCAGCGCTTCTCCTCCCGCTGCTGCTTCTTCTCTCGCCCACGTCGTGCACGCTCGCACCGGCCCCGCTCGCCCACACCGGCTCCGCTCGCCGCGCCCGCGCCAGCTCACGTCGGCCATGCCACCACGCCCGCGCCGGCCCTGCTTGCCCGCGCTCGCCCGCCTGCACCGGCACCACTCTCCCGAGCCGTCCCCGCTCGCCCACCGCAGAAGCGTCGCCACAACCGCACTCGGCCACGTCAGCCCCGCTCGACCGCGCCCCGCCCGCCCCGGCCCGCCCACGTCGGCCGCGCCACCGCGCCCGTCCGCTTGCACCGGCACCGATCGTCCGAGCCGGCCCCGCTTGCCCACGGCGGCCGCACCGCCGCGCCCCGGCCCAGCCCGCATCAGCCGCGCCCGCCACGCTTTGGTTCGGTTGGCAGAGAACATAGGAGAGGGCATCGGAGGGATAAGAGAGAGACAGTGAAAAAAGATTCACATTTATTGCATGAAGACCTCTGCACTATGAGGATAGTTTCTCCGGTGGCTAGAGGTTGAAGATGAACCTAACTCGTGGGGTCCACATGTCAGTGAGTGGAGGGAGAGGGAAACAGCAGCGAGAGGAGAGGCGCTGCCACGCTGGCTGACTGCGTGGCATGCCACATCGGTAAAAATAGCAAAAAAAAAAAAAATCGGAGAATTACTATTTATGATGGCAAATATATCGGTGTCTATGTAAAAATTACAGACGAAGCAGTGCCATCCTTAAGATGACAAAAAAGTTAAATGTCGCAGGAGGACTGGATGAGAGAGAGGAACAGGAAACACTCTCTTCAGTCACGTCAGGTCGACGACGAAGACACGGAAAGGTTGGTGAAGGAGCGAAGAATACGAAAGGCGGCCTCTCACTCGCAGTCGCAGGTTCTAGACCACCAAACCCAGCGGCTCCGCTCATCTCAGGTCGGCTCTCGCATTCCTCACAGATTTGCAGTTTTGCTGGGCGGACTGCGGAATGGGGGGCGGATCCGGATCTTTCCTCAAGGTCTTGGTCAACAACATGGATGTTCTCGCGGGGTACGCATTCCTGATCTGATTCCCCCTTCAGATGCTTAGCTCTTGAGCTGCTTGATGCTCGTCTCTGCGTTTCCCGTACGATTCCTGAGCGGTGCTGCTATTTCACTCGAGATGCAGCGTTATCCTGTTCTCTCAAGTCACCTAGACGGAACGTGCTCGAATCATTGCGTGATTTGTGGACAGCGGTGCTGGGAATTTGCGGTTGCAGTGCGTATATTATGGCTGGGTTCAGGGTTTTTTTTCGTTCAGCAGAGGTTGTTCGTACCAGTAGTATCAGCAAACAAAGGGCGAGTGATTGCGAGCCTACCCGATCTGGAGCTGAGCATGATTAATGAAATCGTGAAATGTCATGTAACCTTCCAGATTAGGCTTCGGCATTTTGGTCCTGGAAGGAGCGTGTTAAATTTCCAAAAAGGAGCGGAGAAGGAAAAAAAAATTATTATGTCCATCCACGACCAAGATTTTGTGAAAAAATTGGTTAGCAAATAAGATTTGACCAAATGATGGACCTTATGATGCTGACATTCTGTTAGTGATGCTGGTGTTCTTTCTTTTTAGATTAGTGGATCTTTGTTGATGGACCGACCCCATAAGGATGGAATTTTAAGCTATTAGCTTCTTATGATTTTACAACTTCTGCAGAATTACTAGTATCTTCGATTGCATATCAGTATCATAATCAGGATAGCTTCTCCTTATAGAACATGATAATACATAAGCACGTGATATCCAGAGAATATGCCAAACTGCCTAACTGGTGGTTGCTAAATGTGATAGCTTTTACCTGTGTGTTTGCTTTCTGTCAGTCAAGTAAAAATTTAGGTGCAGTTATGGTTTTTGAATATCACTGAATGTTCAGCTGCAATTTGAAGAATTTTTAATCCTCTATTTGTTTGTCTTTGCAGGCCTGTAGTTTCACTTGCATATCCTCTGTAAGTTAATCCATTAACCTTTTAGATAAACATATAGACGCTAACTGTCTTCCATTTGATGGTTATTGTTTCTCTCTTACCTCATTGGACGTTTTCCACAGGTATGCCTCTGTTAGAGCAATTGAAACAAAATCTGCTGTAGATGATCAGCAATGGCTCACATACTGGGTGCTGTACTCATTTATCACTCTATTCGAGCTCACCTTTGCTCCAGTACTCGAATGGTAAAAACAACAAACTTTCTGCACAAATGCACATTTCATCTTAGCTTTAGTTTGGTGTGCATCTTCGAACTTACCGCGATGGTTATATGTGGAATATTTTTTAGGGCTATAAACAATAGTACCTTGATTTCCTTGCTATTGACCTTCTTTGGTTTAGTACTGCACTTCATGATTCACCGCTATCTCATGATTTGGTTGATAAGATTCTTGGATTTGGATACATCATGAGATGAATGGAAATGCTCATCGCAGGCATAACTTTGCACTTTGCAGGCTCCCTTTCTGGTCTTATGCGAAACTGTTTTTCAATTGCTGGTTAGTATTGCCACAGTTCAATGGAGCTGCACATGTATATGAGCATTTTGTGAGGCCAATGATTGTAAATCAGCAAGTCGTAAACATCTGGTATATTCCAAAGAAGGATGAATCAGGCAGGCCTGATGATGTAATTTCAGCTGCACAGAGATACATTGAGCAAAATGGATCAAAAGCATTTGAGAATCTTGTTAACAAGGTATTATCTGTTTCCTGTTAAATTTTACCATTCTCATTTGTGAAAATGGTGGCCACTTGGCACCAGTTAGTTTGTTTGTGCTGTGAGAACCACAGCAAAGTGACTCTACAAGTCTACAGTGATGCTGCTGCTCTAATGATTGATGATACTGCAGTGTGGTTTTTGTTATGCATACTACGGAATTTCAGTTAACAACTGTCGTTATCTTCTATCAAATATTGTTTTAGTGATTTCCTACATTCTAAAAAAAACTTGACTGCTGGAGAGAGACTGCCTCCATGGTTTTGCACATTTTCCACATTCTTAGGCCTTTATACCTTACTGAAAGGCTTATTACCAGAATGAGCTTTAAATCGGGATGAAATAGCTGGGCTTTATCTTGCAGAAATTGTGTAAGGACTCTCTATGACAAAGCTGAGGGCAAATGAGGGTGACATAGAGTTTGACAGCTTGTGGTGCTCTTATCAGCTAGGTTCACTTTTGCAGCTTTTAGGCATTATTCATTAAGTTTGCTTGTTGAGCTTAACACAAAACTGAACAAAAGTTGGCTTGGTGAGTTTAACACAAAACTGAATAAAGTGTTTTTTTAAGATGAAGGAAGTCTTAACTTCCAGCCTTGGCATCAAAACTGAATTAAGTTAGTTTATGAAAATCAAAGGGACAATCCCTTAGCAGTTAGCAGGTGCTCTTTTATCCCATTGCCCAAAATGTGGAAACATCATTTTACTGTTTATAGAATGACAAGGCTTTCGGCTATCCAGTGACCTAGTCCAATTTTTATTGAAAAAAACTGTATGGCATATGGCACATTACCTTAATTCTTTTCTGTTTTGTAGCTAATATTTATCTTTGGTTTACTTCCTCGAATATTTTCCTTAAATCAAGGGATCTTCATCTAAAAAAAGGAGATCTTAGAGTTCATCTGAAAAAAAAGGATCTTAGGAACATAAATATTCACGTTTCACATGTGCAGTTTAAGAGTTCAAACCCAAAGCGACCAATTCTGGAGGAGGTAGAGGTTGAAAGGAGAGCCAGGATTCAACGAGAATCTGAAGCGAGGGAAGTGAACCCTTTCTTCAATCCAGAATATCAATACTAGGCAACCCTTTTTCTTTCACTCGCCAGGTGAGCTTAGCTGCATCATTTATGCCCTCCTGCCCCCATCAATGTTTCTAAGTCTTATATGTCCCATTTTCTTGAAAAAAATATGTGTTCGTTCAGACCTTTGCAAGGTAACTTTTCTAAGTATTTGTGCTTTGATAATTTATACTCAATGCAGGAATGTGCTAGGATCAGTTTGGAGGAAGATGTCTGGATATTAGCACTGCATTTTGCACCTACCGAGTCGATAATATTGTGTAGCTGGACAACCATGCATGATTGTTCTAAATATGTTGTAGCGATGGAACTCCTTCATATAATGGTCATGTCATGAATATTTCATGTTGCTGAAAATTATGTATTCGTGACACTGGACTCTAGTTATGTGCCTCGCTGGTTTCATGCAGTAGTTGTTGATCTAGGTATTTCTTCGTCTCTTAATCTGATATAGGTGTAAACCATGTGGCACTGCCATGGGAGGTTGACTATCCGGATGTTTATGCACTCAAATGTGGATGAGGCTGTCCGAGCAGTCTGCCTACCGAGCCTCACGCCCAGTAGTCGGTCCCCTTGGTGCGACATCCAAGTGTCGATCTTAATTCTTAGGTTGGCAGCCTAGCCACTGCCAGAGCTACCACCGAGCTACGAGCTGTTCACTATCCGAATTGTTCGAGAGGTCACAAGTGAGGGCATTGAAGCAACGACCATCTCAGTTCTGAGACAAGGCTCTCAATAGATTGGATTATGTAGAGCGTATCCTGTACTCCCAGTAGGTTTGGTACTCCGTTGCAAGATCTATCCATGCATATTTTGGTTGTAATTTTGTTTGTGATTCTTGATGTGTTTTTTGTGGTGTGGGAGCACGGGAGCACCTGAACTTTCCACTGGGAGTAGGTGGCAGAAACTCCCGAAGTCGTAAAGAGATCCACAGGGCAGCTGGAGAGATCAACCAATGCAGGCTTTGGTTCAACCGATTTGTGCATTGTGAGAAATCGCTAGTTCAGTAGTTCTGGTTGGAAGCGGCGGTGAATCGATGATGGTGAAAGCATCCAGGCTCTTGGGTTTTGGTGATCGATGACGACACGAGATTATTGGCTCCGTTCGTGTGCTCTTAAATCTGGCTTGATTCGTTTTTTTTCATCCGAAATAATGTTTTCCTCTTACAAATTCCTCCAGATTCATCCAGATTTCTCCAGAATTCCTCCAAGCGAACGGAACGTGTGTTTTGCAGAGGCAATTTGAGTTAGGTTATGGTAATGGAAATTGATTGAGAAATCATGATTGTCATGCCCCTGTCGATGAAAATCGTTTCGGTTTTCAAAGGATGGACGATAAGGTTAACGACAGACTAGTTCTAAGCGTCGTTTGACGTTAGAGAGACACTTAGAATAGTTTAGGACTTTGTTTTTCCTTTGGCCGTACAATTAAGGGGGTATGGACTAGTAGCTAGACCTAGGTGAGTCTAATGGATTAGGTGTGGTGCATACATGTCAAACTTAGCACTAGGTAGCTCAGGAATAGCCCTAAGATCGATAGAAGTCAACTTCATTCTCGAAGGATTTCGAATTGGAAATGAATGAAGGGTCAAATAACTGACCGGACGCTGGTTTGGTTGTGACTAGACGCAGCATGAAGAGTCCGTTCAGTTCATTTGATCAGCAGCTACAGTCATGTACTGACCGAACGCTAAACAGTACATGACCAGACGCTAGGGTGCCTGCGTCCGATTAACATCAGAGAGCATCCATAGGGGCATTTTGCTGACCAGACGCGTCCGGTGGGTGATGACCGGACGCAGGTCAAAGTCCGGTCAGAGCTAACGGCTCTATCTGACACAACGACGTGTACTACTGATCGGAGCGTCCGGTCACCCTTACCGGCACTTCCGGTCACCCCGAAACTTGCTGAGTTGGCCTCCAACCGTTATGTTTTGAATGAGAGGGTATAAATACGTATCCCACTCGTTCATGGGAAGTCTCTTGCCCAATTGTTCTGCTGTGAAATGCCTTTGGAGTGCAAGGGATAGCAAGAGCCTAGTGTGGTGATTGTGAGTTGATAATCCAAGATTAAGGACATCACTAGTGCATAGGGAGTAGCAAGTGTGTATCCATCTTTCTCATTAGGCTTGTCATGGTTAAGTGGGAGTTTGTGCTTGTTACTCTTGGTGATCGCCATCACCTAGACGACTCGGTGGTGGTTGGGAGCTTGGTGATCATCCGACGGAGCTTGTGGATGACCCAAGTCATGTTGTGAGCGGTTATGGGCGATTCACCGCGACGGAGTGTCAAAGATTCAGCTCGTAGAGAGCACTTATCCTTGCGTGGATCAAGGGGGGAGCTACACTCTGGCGCGGGTGCTCCAACGAGGACTAGTGGAGAGTGGTGACTCTTCGATACATCGAAAAAACATCGCCGCGTTCATTTTCCTCTCTTTATTTTGAGCATTTACATTTGAGCAATTCATTTCATGTCTTTATATTCCTAGAATTGTCATGCTAGAATAGGATTGGAACCTAGGATGCAAAACTTTTATACGGCAGAACAATAGAAACACATTCTAGACACAATAGGTGAAATATGCTAAGTGTAGGATTTAATTATTAAAAAAAATAGAATGAGTCTAATTCACTCACTCTCTCTCTCATGCCATGGAAAATCTCGGTCTGTTCCGACGTAGTGGCCAGGCCAGCATTCTGTTTATCCAACAAATCATCGCTCATGAAATTCAGCTCGAGGTCACGGCGTCGCTGCACTCCATATCGTGGGTCCGCGACCAGCACCACAGGCTCTCCTGGACTGACTGACTGACTGACTGGTGACGCGGCAACAGTACTAGTAGCGATACGACTGTCGATCGGTCTTGGACTCTCTCGCTCACATCACATAGATCATCCGTCTGCTTCTCCGGTTTGTTCGATCGATCTACTACTCCTCCGTAGTGAGTGCTATTTGTCCCTACCGTGCCCGCCTGCCCGTGCCCGGGGTGGCAAGGCAACCACGCCCTTGCAATTGCAGTTGCGTAGTAGTAGTACGAGTACAAGGCTACTGTTTACTCCTGCTCCCAGTCAACAGCCAATCCAGCGGTAGGAAATAAGCAGGAAGACACAGACGCATCGGTCCATGGGCCCTGGCTCCTCACGCGGACCGCGCTCCGCCTGATCCCATCCTGCCTGATGTCCGCTTCGGCTGTTTTCACAAAAACGCTCACGCACTGGCCGCCAACCAACCAACCCCGTGCCAGACTGCCAGCAAAATACGACAAGCGACCGCCAGGTAGTTAAGGGTGTGTGTGCAAACAACCGCTGAAGGAAAAGTAAACGTGAATACAAGACAAACGTAAATGCGGCTTGTGGGGCATTTTTTGTGAGGAAAGTGCAAGCAGAAGGCATGGATACCAAAGGTTTTTTAAGAGTGGCAAACGCCCAGGTAAAACGCATTGCCTCAAGATCATACACAAGGAGCATTCTTTATAAAGATTTGAGGAAAGTGCAATCTGATAACACGAAGCTATCAAACAGTAAACATGGACTTGCTAACATTTTCAGAAAGATCTATCCTACAAAGCCTTATGATACACAAGCTCAAAATCTTCCTGGCACAATTTTTGCTAGTGGGTCGATTTACTGTAATCTTAAGCCTTGTAAAGCAGGAATATTGACAAACTGCAACTAGTTCTTCTATCTGTATGTACCAACTAAGCTCCATATATGTCTGGCCAAATCTGCTCGATCAACAATCACTGCATTGAACTTGAAGTCATTCTTCTGGCTTGGATGCGAGCAGCCTCAAACCTTCTCCTTCTATACAGTGCATACCCTTGTCAACATAGTTGCTTCGGTCAAAATTAGTCACGGCATTTTTGCCACGTATCTCAATGGCAGCAATATCATAAGCCTCTGCGGCTTCTTCCTCCGTTTCTGAAACAAAATAAAAATCATCAGTAAACTCAAATCAGTTACTTTTCAACAGCATGTGTAAATCACAGTTCATGTGTTGCATACTGAATGTTCCCAGGTAAATGTCTCTAGTTCCAGCAACCAGTCCTATGCGTGCTTGCCATCTCCCATCTTTCTGCCTTCTGCCATATGACAAGATTGTAGTTTAGTTTCAGTATAACATACAGAACAAAAAGGTAATGCTTTGAAGTCTCAGCAAGCTCAACAAAACTAATAAAAGAAAGGTAACCTTGTCACTCCTCTGTAAATAGAAGCTCCTCTTGAAAAGCAGCTGCTCCTCCTGTAGGATGAGACAAATTACTGTGGTAGCCGTTTCTCTACAGTGTTATAAATGGGGAAGATTGATAACATACCTTCTCAAGTATGTCACACATTCCTCTCGAGACAAATCCCTTATGTCCTCCGATTCCTTTCCATATTGTTCAATCTGGAACAATTCTGACATGTATAAGACCATGTAACTGAAAAAAATATCACTGAAGCCAAAGGAAAAGAACTTGCCGGAAAGTTTAGTCTGGTATTTTGGCCCCAGTATTTAATAGCAGCAACATCATAAGCCCTGGCAGCTTTTTCCTCGGTATCATAACTTCCTGCAAGGTACAGAATTTAGGGGGAAATAGTCAAACCTTAAACACAAGAACCAAGATGAAGATAAATGAATTAACAATAGTTACCTAGATAAACTGAAGCGCCGCCACATCAGAACACCATTGCAAGAAACCGTTAGTACAAGTCACAGATAACTAAATACACATCATATGGAAAGAAATAAAATAATAGATTGTCATAGAAACAGTATCATCTTTGATGGTGGTACTTTATCTCTCCAGCGATGCAAAAAAGTCTTTCAGGGAAGTACTAGCTTTAGTGCTTTACTAGTTCATAGGGCTATTTCATTGAAGAGTGCGCTCTTAGAACAGGACTGAATAATTTCTAAATACTTTTATGTTCTCATGATAAAACGTGCGATGAATGGATGCAAACAAATAAGAATATGTATCTTATCATCTTATCGGTTTAGATATGTGGATTGCTTAGGTTTTATTGCGCATAGGATTTGGATGTCAATTTCTGAGCTATTTTCAAAATCTAAAAGGCTTTACTTGTTTATTTTTATTCACAGTTATTGATAAATTGCTCCATTATATCATTTTTTCCATTGCTACTGAATCAATATACAGCACGTGCATGGTAACCACTATATAGAAAAAAAAACAGTAGGGACCATCACTGATGTTTCTTAATGTATATATACAATCCAGGGGAAAAAAAGCTATATATACTAGAAACAGTTGATATGGCATACTAGGTAAAAACAACTTAAATAACTAACAACAAAATGATTCTGATCCACTACAGGACAATGTCTATTAAGAGTACAAGTTAATTAATGTTTATAGGAATTTAATAAAGGATGCAACCATTTTTGTAGCTATACTTGGCTGCTTCCACTAAAAGACAATGTCTATTAACAGTACAAGTTAATTGATGTTTAGAAGGTGACAAAACGTGAGATCAATTAGGCACATCACATACTTTTCGCCTATTGCATCTAAATGTAAGCTGACCTACTTTTGCAGGAGCTTGCTAATCCAATAATCGCAGCTCAAGTGTGCAGTGCCAGAAATATAGGGCACATAAATATCTTAACACGCATGTGTGGAACTAGGACAGATAATAAAGTTCAAAAAAAAAAAAAACTAACTTCAATACTGACTGACAACAAAAGAAACATGACACTGACTGAAGAATGATATGGCATACATAATTACATACAATTTTTAGTACTGGTTCAGAAAGGCATAGTTTGTACTAAATGAAAGGTGGCCTGGACAGAGCTATCAAATTTGTAGCTCTTCTATAATTGGACAAGAACCTAGTTCTGTTCTCTCACTGCTACAGAAAATATTGCCCAAGATTCTCACTCAATGATCGATAAATGAGAAGATGACAGAGAAATAAATACACAATATTAGCTCACAAGGAAACCTATTTTCTTTACATGGCCAGATTTCTATATCTGGTAATGCCATGGAATCAATATTTACTAACAAAAGGTAATGGTTCAGTATATAAACAGTAAATCTCCTTTAGATTAAAGGTCTCATACTGCTGGTTAGATGGTTAAAAATAAATGGATACCTTGTTTCCCTTTCCTTCTACGTCCCTCTACTCTGCAAGAACTGTCCCACAAATGAGCTTCATATTTCCCACTCCATCTATGCCTGCACAAATTGATGATACTTTGGCAAATTGTCCCAGTATGCTCATCACTTCAACAGACAAGGCGTATTTAATTAAGATACCAAAGTGATAAATCAATTGCATTGTTCGTCTCCCCTTAGCAACTATTACAAATTACAAGGACACACACCACACTCACCTGGTCACACCATGGAAACTTGATGATCGGGAGCCAGCAGGTCGCACCGCAGAAGTGGCGGCAGAAGCACCTACAGCACCCTTCACTTCACTGTACCCTGCAACTGTCCCAGAATTAATACAGTCGCCAATGTCATCTGCAGGCTCGTCCTTCTTGACAATGGTGAGCACTTGAACTCTCTCATCATCATCACCACAATATTCATTTCCAACCAAAGTAACTAGAGCAGCCTTCTTGACAGGGTTCTCATCATCTGCACAGCCTTCAATTTCACTTTCATAGTCGACCTGCTCACACTTGGGTAACTTCTCCTGAGAGTCCTGACCATCACCACTGGATTTCTCTGCCTTTCCAGTGCCTCCATCCTTAGTTCCTGACACCGCTGCGCCGTGCGTCTCACCATTCCCCTGGGTGCTCCTCGCCTCCACAGCAACTGCTGGCACCCTATTCAGATTGATAGAGTGGCTCCTCTCGTCTCCCGATTCTCCCGCAGCCTTATCCTCTTCCATTTGCTTCCCAGGATTAACTCCTACGTCCGATTCCTCCATCGGACAGGGGAGACAAAAAAAAAAAAATCCCAGAACCCTAACTATCTCTTCGCAAACTATCCACAAACTCTGCAACAAAGGGGATGGAAAACATTATATTACAATAAAAAACACATAGTTAGATTCATCCGAAGAAGGAACAACAAACCACAAAGTCGCCTATAACCCATCCAGAATCGGAGAAACCAAGGAAGCAGTGGAAAACCAGTACCTCGACCCGCCGCCGCCGCAGCCCGCAGTGATTGAGAGGTAAAGCGTCCTGATGACGATTGAACCCTAGCAGCGTGGGTATTTAACACCCGAGAGGCAACGAAACAGGAAATTTCACGAGGCAATCGGCCGGTGACTACCGAGGCAGGGAATTAATAGGGGGCCGCGCGAATGGCGCCGAATTGGGCAGGAAGCGACGAGCACCAGCGGGGAGGCGGCGGCTTAGTGAAGAGTGATGCGGGAAACAACGAAAATTTTCTCGGGCAAAACGAAAAAATCGCAGGATAATTTTCCCCTCTTGCTCCGCCGGATTTATCTAATCGCCGCAGCAGAGCACAATCTGGGATAGCTGGGCGCAACTGCACACTGGGGCTACTGGTGAGGACGTAAGGCAATAGGTAATTAAGGGGTGTTTATAATTTGTTTCCTGACGTTAACCGGGTGATTAAGCGTGAGCTAATTGAGGGGGGCCGTTTGCTTCGTGCACGACGCCCCTCGTGATGCGTGCCAGCCTGTGGGGAAGGGACGAGCGGCAGGCGGCCCGTGCCATGGGGCTGCCCCGGAGGCCCCACACGACGGAGGGGCGGATGCGGCTTCCGGTTCGCGAGGTCGATCTGCGCCGTTGGGTGTCATGACGGGCCTGACGGCGGACGGACTGGAACGTTCTACAGGGGCGAGACCGCGGGAGGAACGGAAAGCTTATCTCGAGGCGTGTCGTGTCGAGGCCTCGCGGGCGACTGGGAACGTTTAACCTTTATAACGGCTCAGAGCGGCGGACGCTTCTAGGGGTCGTGCGTGACTCGTGATCCTGCGGCTGCCACCGCTTGCCAGCGCCGTCAGCAGCCGTTTTGTTTTGGCGAACTCCTCACTTAACATTGGCGAACCCAAGCGTATAATTAAAAGAATAATAATAGGTCAGCTATAATTAAAAGAAAGAACATTTCAAATATTTTTTTTCTTTTCCTTCATCTCTCCCAACATCTCTTTTCTTCGCCTGTGCGTGCGTGACAACGTGAGTGGACTGCTGCTAGCTGGTGGTTGTAGGCTGGTTGCTCGGCCTCTTTTGAGAACTAATAACTCTATAGGCTGGAGCTCGGTAGTCATTCGGCCTTGAAAATATCTATCGGGGCAAGGGGGTGGGGGTCCAATTTCGTCTCTACTCGACTTCGCAACTGATTGTGTTGTTATCTGCAAGGAGTTGTTAGCGAAGTTTCTTTGGAGTAACAATCCTCTAGCTCGCTTCATGCCTTCATCTCGCCAGTAGCGTGGTCCACTTAGCACTAGTGTGTGATTTGTGGTTGTCTCAACGGATGGCGGCACATGAGCGGATCAAGTTTGGACATGTAGCGCGGTTAATATGGTTACGGTCCCGAGAGCGACTGTTGCGAACTCCAAAAACTAGCGGAGTTTGTTTAGATCTTACTTGGCTAATTGTTTGTACTCATTTGTACCGGCGACATGATGGAGGAAAACATAGTGTTGCCATTAAGATAACGAAACGCGACAGCGACATGGTCGACGTTGATGAAGGAAAACATAGTGTTGCCATGGTTACGATAAACACGACAAAGGTAAAGCCTTCGTCAAATTTGATTGTAACTTTCTTGCTTGTTTGATTAAACTTTCATGTACTGGTTCTTGTTTTCATTAGTATAACTTATGGGTAAGACGCTCTATAGTCCATATTCTCCGAAGCAGTCGTTTAGCCTGTTTACACGTTGTTTAAACGCTATATAGTAGTACATTTTTTTTCGTATAATCATCCATTTTATCCCGTTTAAACGGTCATTTTTACCCGTTTAAATGGTCATTTTGCATGAATAATGGCTAAACGACAAATATCGATGGCTTACCGTTTAACGTTTAAAATAACACTGTGTGTAGTGTTTTTTGGAAAAAAAAATAATGTTTTTAAAAGCAGCATTAGTAAATTATTAAATGCATGTAATTGCTATACAACGTAAAATTGAGAATGATTCAGATAGAAATCCTTGTATAGTTGTATTCATCATTCTCTTATGTTCTTTTTTCAACTGAATAGATATCATATATGGAAGTATATCGGTTTGCCTAATGACAAGATTAGTTATGAGGGTAATGATATATACGCCAATATCTAAGACTTATATCAGACTAAGACCCTATTTGGATCTCATGGTCTGGAGTTTAGTTGGCTACTAAACTTTTCTACTTTTGCACACTTGTGTAGTCTAATAATGAACTAATGGTTTTTTGAGATTGACCAAACACCTTGGACTATCTGTTTGGAGCCTCGAGCTAAAGTAGTAAAGTTCAATGGTTAAACTTTAAACCATGAGATCCAAACATGACCTAATTTCTAGTGCCATACCCAAGGTTAGTAGCAATGTTCAAGTAGGTGTTTTGATGGTTTTGTAAAGATAAAATCCACTCACGTAGGCTAACTCGATGAAGGCAAAACCAATGACTTCGTATCAACCATAATAGACATATTTGAAATTTACTTTTCTCCTACTAATAAAGTACCTGAGTAATTCTCCTATCTCTTTCATCCGTCGCTCAGACTCGAATTCCTCTGTCGCACTAGCAAAAGGACTCATCCTTCGCACAACCAAGTCCCTCACCGACTCTTTCTCTCTCTCTCTTGTTTTGTTTGGTGATTCCTCTCTCTCCATGCCCCCTCTATCCCTCTCATTCCTCTCCATCAGGCATGCCACTAGGGCTAGTGCCCCTCCATTCCTCCTCCTCGCTCATCTCTCTCTCTCTCCGGACCAAGGTCGTCCCTATCCCTTCCCTTCCTCTCCCTATCCCTAGGCCCCGACCTAAGCGACGATGATGGTTAGCTCCCGGGGCTTGGGTACGAGCTTTGGATGATCATTCAGTCCTGGGTGTGGGTGTAAGATTTGGGCTCAATGCAGGCTGTCATGTCGAAAGTGGACGATAAAACCCGCTATACATTTTTGTTATCGTATTCTATCGTCGTAAACGGTTATGAGACAAGCGGGTCTATGAAAATAGGCGAGAGATGAAATATAAGTCAAGACCACACGTTTAAATATACAATCCAATGATCAATAGTCAATGCATCCTGTACAACTATGCATATGCAATGAAGCAGAGAAAAGAGACATCGCTGAATCCCGAGTGCTAGTTATATTCAACTGCTCTGCTGCACCTACATGGCTACAAGGATGGCGGGCTGGGAGCATGGAGCTGCCTCCCTCCGTCGACATGCGACCAAAACTAGCTACTTCTTCAAACATACTGACGGAATAGATTACATATAAAATAAATCAGACGGAAAAAGCCGCTAGCGGCTTGGCAAGAACATATGAGTATTCTATTGGGCTTCTGTGGACGGAATACCGTTGGCAGTCTTCCGAGGGGTATCCCACGAAAGTAGGTTGATCGGTAGTGGTGCGCGTAATCAAGAACAAGAAGGCAACAGAGACACAAGAGTTAGACAGGTTTGGTCTGTCTGCACGACGTAATACCGTACTCCTATGGTCTGTTAGTTTGTATTGGCTATCATATGATATTGCATGTGTTTTGAGGGGGTCCCCTATCCGCCTTATATAGCCGGGGGTAGAGTTACAGGTCGATTCGATCTAGAAGATAACCGGTAAGTAATAATAGATTACAGGGATCACGGGATCGTAACATATCCTAACAGATTACGCCATATCCTTAGGATATCTTCCTGGTGTCTTGCGGGGCACGCGGAGCAGCGCCGTGCTCCACAAGGCTTTGTCTTGTAGGCTGGACCACCCCTGGCAGCGCAGCCCATGTAGTCTACCATGGGTATCTGGGGTCATACCCCCAACAGCTAGTCCCCGAGCACCTTGTATCCGTTGTGCAACGCCGTCTTGAGCTTGTCCGAGCAGGTGTAAACAAAGCCGAGCGATCAGACTCATAGTCCGACCACCCTAATAAGTCGTCGAACAGTTATGGACCGTAACCGACTAGCTTAACTTTCTGGCCGAGCATGGGCTTACCCAAGTAAGGCTTGCCAGAAGGACGTAAGGAGCTCAAGTTCAAAATCAAAAATTTCCTCGCTGTGAACCAAGTGTGCCCACTTAGAGTCCGACCATGAGAAAGGGAGATAATCTTCTTCAACTTCACGGAGTCTTCTAGATTAAAGAAAATACACCCACCGCAAGGTGAAGTGTGCCCACTTAGTCCTCGAGCCTGATAGTAGGTGATGTGGTCACGTGGTGCTAGGGTCCAGAAAGTAGAAGAAAGGCAGAAGACCAGCCGAGCAGGCAACTAGCCCATGGGCTGAGCCCTGAAATGAAAAGCGCACATTCACCGCAAGGTGAAGTGTGCCCACTTAGTCTCTGAGCCTGATAGTAGGTGACGTGGTCATATGGTGCTAAGGTCAGAAACAATAGTAACAGAAAAATCCATAGTATGGTGAGAAACCGAATCATAATGATGACGTAGTCCCCGAGCCACAAGTGAAAATCTCGGATAAATCAGGAAGTGCCGATTACTCAAATCGTGGAGAAAAAAACCGGAGTAATGACTATACAGTAGAAATTACTGAGCCTTGATGGTATTGTGGAGTCATCGGCGAATATTCAGTGTGCAGTACCAAGTTGTGTCGAAAGATGGGCGATATGGGCCATAGTTGCGCAGAAGCCCGAATAACGGCCTAGCACGCTGCTTTGGGGAATTCAGAAGGGCGCAAATCAGCATGGTGCGGTTTCCCAAAAACCCTTAAATGCGAAAAGTGGGGAGGGTGTCTTTATAATTGCGTCGCTGCACTCCGCGCTCCCACCTTTGCCACTCCATCACTTCATCTTCCTCCTCGCCCTCATGCTCCCCCATTCACATTCACACGCACTCCAGATCTGAGGGATGGCGTCGAAGAGGGGAGGTGGTAACGTGAAGAAGGTGGCCATCAGGGCAAGCTGTGACAAGGAATGGGTACCGTCACTCATGGGGGAGATAGAGCTCAACGAGATGGTGGAGGCGGGCGTTCTTCCTGACCGTGTCACCGCCGGATGGCGTCTGGCCGACGGTGAGCCCTATCTGATGTCACACACCGACGAACTCGTTGTCTTCGAGGATTATTTCTAATGTGGATTAGGGCTTCCGGTACATCCTTTCTTGTGGGATCTGTTGGAGTATTGGGGAGTGAGCTTGTGTAATCTTCATCCGAACACTATTTTGCACATTTCTATGTTTATCCATTTTTGTGAGGTTTATCTTGACATTCTTCCCCATTTCAATCTCTTCCGACACTTTTTCTGGCTGAAGAAGAAAGGAGGGGGCGTTCCAAAGTTATCGGCGATGTGTAGCTATAGCTCCACGATGGGATGGTGGGTGAATACATTCCTGTACTGCTGAATACCTCACTGAAGGGATGGAATACTAGGTAGTTCTATATGAAGCAAAGCGATCCTACCATCTAATGCGATGTCGACCAGATTTTAGAGAATCAAAGGAGCTGGTCGGAGAAACCGACCAGTGTTGATATGGAACAGGTGAAGGAGATCCTTAAGCTAATGAGGGGCATGAAGATGAGCGGAGTAGTGGTGGCGGTGAACTTCATACTGCGCCGCATCTAGCCCTGCAAGGAGAGGGCTCATGCGGGCTTTGACTTCAAAGGAGATACTGATGGCACTTGGAAGAGGACGAAGAATCTGGCGAAGGAGGCTATGCTACACCGGGCCGCTGAACTATTCGCTCCAAACATGTTGTATACTATGTTGGGGTAGCCGAAACCCTTCAACTGCACGAACCCACCTCCTCAAGTAAAAATCTCGACTATTGTTCCTAGTGCTTTTATCTCGTGCAGGCGCTGAGCAGTGGACTGATTTGCTTGTGAAAGATCCATTGGCAGGAATGGGCAGCGTACTTCTCGGGTGTGCCGAGGATCGATTAGCCAAAAGCAGTGGATGCTAGGCTGACCACTATGCTAGAGGAAGGTACCATCAACACCTCATCCGAATCTAGAGGCGAAGGTGCTGGTCAAAAGCAGAGTTCCCCTAGTATCAGAGAAAGTCCGGGGGAAAAGGGCGGCGAAAGATGAGCTAGCCCGAAAGAAGAGAAGAATGGCGGATGTAGCTCCTCGTAAGCCGGTCGACATCTCATTTGGTGGTGATCAGACCGCTCGGATGTAGAGTACGGCGATGTCTGAGTGGTCGGACGATGACGAGGCTCCAATAGCTCCCCCTTCGAGCACTAAAGTGTCATTGCGCAACACGCGTGCCGAGGTGCAATCGAAGGGAGGGGAAGGAGTCCCCGAGCAATAGGCAGAGAAGACATCGATGGTGGGGGATGCAAGACCTCTAGCCTAGGGCACACAAGTTGACCCCAGAGCAGTGCCTGGGTGCTCGGGAAGGCAGCACCGGTTCAGAACCGTTTATCGGGAAGCCAACATGTAAGTATCTTTGTCTTGGGATCGGTAGCTATCCGATTTCTATAGTTGCGGTGATCGATGAGCTAATCTAATGTAGAACGGGGCACGTGGAGGATCAGAATCCTTTGGGCTAGACTAGCGAGCATCCAGGGGCTATTCACAGCATGGAGACATTGTGGACAGACTCCTTCCTAGAGTCCCCAGGCACTTGTCGGTTTGTGGAGGATTCGACCACCGCTGCTGATGGAGTTCGAGGTGGAGAGCGGTTGGCGACAATGGTGGGCGATTCGATGAAGGTGCTAGGAGCAATGGCGAGAGCCACCGAGTCTTCGGCGGCGGGAGCGGGAGCTGCTGATGTCATGCCGGAATCTGGGGCGCAGAGGCCAGCGGCATCGGAGGAGCAAGCGGCGCGCCCTGAGATGCCGCAAGGCATGGTCGGTCGCTCTATGCGGCCACCGAGCCCCCAGGGAGTGCCATCGGCTGTGGAGGAAGAGGACAAGGTCGAGGAGATTGAGCGTGAGGGATCACGAACTCAAACCGTCTGCATCTTTCACAAGCGAGGGGAGGAAATTGTGGTTGTAGAAGAGGAGGACACCACCAGGGAGGTGAAGAGGCTGCGGTCCACCCTTTGCATAGCTATGAAGCAAATTGAGGTTAGTGTTGCGTCAGCGATGTCCGTCTTTGGCGTTGGAGACTATGGTCTTTTTATAATCTTGTTGCTTTATAGGGCATAGCGTGGACTACCGAACAACGACAGTAGTTGATCAAAAGGATGGAGCCCCTCATCGAGGAGAATGAGAAACTGAGGGAGGCGATGAAACTGATGGAGAAGAACGTCCAAAGGGCCCAATGTGAAAGGGATCTTGCTGAATCAAACACCACGAACCTAGAGTACCAAAAGGGCATCTTATCTGAGCAGTTAAAGATCATCTCTGAGCAGCTGGGGTGCACCTCTGAGCAGCAGGAAAGCAGCTCCAAGCAGCTGGAGCACACCTCCGGGCAGCTAAAAAGTGTCTCCGAACAGAAGAAAGGTACTGCGGATCGATGAATTTGTTCTGCATTGCCGAACAGTCTTGATGTTGCTGTCGACCGTTACGTTTGTAGAGCAAGATGCGGAGCTTGGCCGGTTGCATCAAGTCATCGGTCAACTCCAAGAGGAGAAGTAGAAAGCATCTGGGCGAGCGGAGAAACTAGCCGAGGATCTAGAAGGTGAGTTGTTCGTGGTCGGAGTTATTGCTGAAATGATTTATTGGTTTGATGAATTCCTTTGGTGTCTACAGAATATCGTCGAAGAACCAAGGCGTAGTTCGACGTGCTGGAGTTGGAGGCAAAAATCTAGAGGGGAAAACTTGGCACCGTGGTGGCCAGAGTCAGGCCGGTGCTCGATTGTATCGATATGGAGGTAGCTCCTCAGCTCGATGATAGGCCACCCCATCCGGACACCATCATTGACAGGTGCAAGGCGGCGTGGGAGAACTTCAAAGGCTTCAACCGAGACACTGCTATTTCCATCATGACACATGCCCTGGTGGTGGTCCATTCTCACTACCCTATAATCAATCTTTGAGCGATAGGGGCCAGATTCACTAGAGGGAGGGGTGACCAAGGAGGAGGAGCTAAAAGATGAGGTGGAGGACATGGTGAAGAGGCTGGCCGGTGATGTCGATCTGTTTGGTGAGGTAGACGGTGAGGGCCAAGCTCAATAACCTGAGTGGAGAGGAACCTGCATGGGATAACTAGAAAGGGGAGTTAAATGCATGAGGGCCTAAGCAAATATTTGTGTATTTGTATAAATGTTGTAAGTAGACGACATGTGCGTGTTTAGGCGGCTTGCTAGCGCTTGTGGTGAAAAAGAGACGTGTTGTTAACCCTAATGCATTTATATGTGGTATAAGTAGCATCCAAGCAGTTAGTTCGTTACTGGGCTCTTGGCCTTGGCTAGCCCGTATTCCATAACGTTGAGCGCTAGAGCCCGTGCACATGTAGGAGGAATAGACGTGACTGAGGAACCACTGCCGACCACCCATAACATAGAGCACTGGAGCCCGTAGCACGTGTAGGGAGAGATCGGAGATAGGGTTTTCTCCAAAGAACACAGAGCTGAACGTTTGTTGCTCGATGGTCGGTGGAATATCTTAAAGATATTTTAGTATGGAGAAACAGGGCGAAGCATTTATGGAGATCACATATAATTGTCGGAGTTTGTTAAGGAGTAGCTTGGAGCTGGTAATCGTAAATGGAGATTAAACTAGTGTGGAGAAATAATGGAGACAAATTATGGCGAGAAAACTTCATTCATTATGGAGTGAAGACTACATATCTGGAGCGTTTCAAGGATAGAAACGTATAAGTTGCTCGATGTGCCACAAATTGGGCATATCGATTCTCTCCATGTCACATAGCCAGTAAGACCCTGGTCGGGTAACCTCTTTGACTACGTAAGGCCCTTCCCAGGGGGAGGAGAGCTTGTGCATCCCTTTGGTTTTCTGCTTTCTACGGAGAATGTGGTAGCCGACCACAAATGAATGACCTTTGATATTGCGATTGTAGTATCTTAGTAGGCCTTCTAGGTATTTGGCTATGCGGATGTAAGTGATCAGGCGTTCTTCTTTGGCTCTATCGATGTCCTCTATCTGAACAGCTGCGGCTTGCTCTTCATTATAATGTTCCACCCTAGGTACTCAGAAGGCAATGTCCACCGGAAGTATGGCTTCTGAGTCGTTGACCAAAAAATATGGAGACACACTGATGTTGTGACTAGCTTGAGTGCGCAGTCCCCATACCACAGCTGGGAGCTCTTTGAGCCATCTGCCCAGATGCTTTTCCTCCTTCTAGTATAGTCTCTTTTTGAGGGCATCGAGGATCATGCCGTTTGCCCGTTCAACCTGGCCATTGGCTCTATGGATGATATCTTTGAAGAGCTTGACTGCCATCTTTGCAGTGGCCGAAACAAGTGACTTGTATTTGATCCACTTAGAGAACTTGTCAATGGCGACGTATACGTACCGAAAACCACCTGGTGCAGGCTTGAAAGGCCCAATCATGTTGAGTCCCCAACATGCAAAAGGCCAAGAAACTAGGATGGTCTTCAATTCCTACGCCGACACATGTCTGCAATTCCTAGGCCAAGAAACTAGGAGATCCTGAACAAAGTTTGGGCGCTCATCTCCGACGGCATGTTCTACGGGATGTCAGGGGTGTTAACCTCGGTGGCTACCCATCACCCCAATCTAGACTTCGCCGCCATCTACAGAGGGTATGCCAACGGGTGGAGCATAAATGGAATCCATGCACCGGAGTAGAGCTTGGTGCCATATGCACAGTGGTTGCCGAACAAGTCTCCATGCAGTGGGTGATGGTGGCTCACCGTTTGAGCGTGGCTGAAGACGTGCGCCGGGAAGATGTTGTCTAGCCTGTGGAAGGAGTGGAGACCGGGTGGGGGTGAGCGTTGTCCCGCCCCCAACAGAGCCAAATGTCGTCCCAACTGGGAGCGAGCTGCCTTCATCCTCGTCGACCGTGCCGTCAGCCAATGCCATCAGGCGGCCATAATATAGTTTAGAGTAGAAATAGCAGTGTTCGCCTAAATGGCCGATTAAACGGCCACTAAACGGTAATCGGTGGTAAACTGTTTTGTTTAGGGGGTAAACGAAAATTAAACGGTTGACCGTTTAAACGGTCAAAAAACAGAAAAAAACAGTATAAACGACCTAAATGGAACAGAGATAAACTGTATTAAACGGGCTAAACAGTTGTTTAAACGGCTGTTTAGGCGAACACGAGGTAAATCTAGTTCAGTTTTGTATGGATAAATTTATATACTTAAGTTTATTATATTTATAAATGTGTACACTTGATATGTTACATGCATAAATATCTATATTTGGTTCTTTTCACATGCATAAATATATATATACCAAAATAATTGATTTTTACTCGAATAAATATGTATAAATGCTAGAATACTTGATTTTTTACATGCACATATATAATTATATGTATTTTTTTTTTAAAGTACAAATCCGTTTATACCGTTTAACTTCGTTTAAACACCGTGTAAACAGCTGTTGCATGGAATTTCGTCTCGTGCCGAGGGCACACGAGCAAGCTAGAAGGCTCCGCTCAATGGAGCTAGAGATCCGCCTAGCTTCAGCGTAGGGATGGTCGATCCTACGCACTCCTCCCGAGATGTGCCAGTCAATTTGACCCTGCAATTAACAAGGAGAGAAAGCTAATCAGTAATTTAAGGCGAAACATGACGGTGTTGCTGGACAGTCCCGAATGTGCGGCTCTAAGAGCCGATATGAAAGGAGATCGACTAAATTATCGATTTTAGCATATTCGTAAGAATAAATCGGTTAAAGCTCATGGAGTTGTGTAAGAGGAATCGGTTATCGTTCAGGATAAATATCATTCTTTAAACAAATATTGGTCACTGGCAAAATGATATCAACAATAATTAGTTCATGCTAAGCTAAGATTGTGAGTAACCGAACCCCTTTTTATGTAAAAGAAACAGTTCATCATCATTCAACCATTTAATAGAGGTAAATCTAATGAACATATTAGATCTCATCTATTGCTATGACCAGTGGGGCATAAGGCTAAATCACGCAGGCTATAGAAACAACAATAGACTCGACGACACTAAATTATTACTAATATCAGTGGGGCATGAGGCAGAATCATGTAGGTCATAATACAATAATAAGTTCATGAGGCTAACACATCTTTCAACCTATCGCTACTTCAACAATCTTGTGATGCGAACTATTCATGAAAACGCTCTATATCGGCTAAAACAGCCGATTCAGGCATAGTGCACAGTTAAGGTCATGCCCTCTTAGGAACATATATACCAAATAACGATCCTCACTCCACGGTGCTAATAGTGGGGTGTGAGGCAAAATCACACAGGCCGTGATAACGGGCCATGAAACGGTTTTCGCTAGCCAATAGATCTACTCAAAATCAGACGTGCCTTAACCGCACACTATGCACGATCAAGACTGATATAAAGCAGCCAATAAAACATAACTCATCGTTTAAAGTACAGATTAGATCAGTTTAGATTAACAAATGATGGGTTAAAAAAGATATAAGGCCGATCTAGATCAATCCCTATCGGGCAAAGTGATATTGCTATAATTAAATAAATAATGAAAACAATAAGCAATATCGGTAACTTAATGAATCTATCCGAAGGAGCGCCACCCTTAGATAGAGCCGATAACTTGACCTTAATCCAGTTCGAGCAGTGGAGGTCGACCGAATCGATGCAGCCATACTTGAACTAGACAAGAGTCGATAACTAACTCATACCAGAGTCGTAGTGGAGGTCAACCGGATCGATGTAGCCATAGGAACAGAGATATAAGCCATGACGGTACTTACAGACAAGCAGTGGAGGTCAACCAAATCGATGTAGCCATACTTGCTGAAGAACTCACCGAGATCTACTCTACTTCTACTCCTAAGGGGTGGCCAGAGCCAAAAAAAGTAAATAACTGATATTTGATTGATTGTGTGTCTGATACAATAGCCCGGGCTTTATATTTATACCCTGAGCTGATAAGAGTCCTAAACGAACACGACTAGATAACAAAAAAATACCAAGATACATGGACTCTAATTTCCCTTATGTAGAATCCTTGCAGATGAAGCTTCCTTGTTTGATACGTGTCCTTATTTCTTTCATCCTAATATGCACCTAGACGTCATGTCTCTCTCAAATTAATTAAATAATATTTTGTGGCCGGCTCATAAATATCCCTTAATTAGGAAACTTTCTCGCTTTTGACATCATTGGCCGATCTCTTTCTTTCCAGGATAAGCTTACCAAATTTTGGTGTAAACATAGGCCCCTTAGTTCAAAGTATGAGTTTTCATGCTTCAAACTATTTTGATCCGATGGTCTTCTTTTCCCCAGCCGATGACATTTGATCGCAATCACTGAAAGTTGCATCGGCTTCATCTTCTTTTTGATCTTGATAACTTCAAAATTGATCTTTCTCTGCATCTCCGTTCATCTGCTTTAGCCGATTAGGAGCGCACCCCCTGAGTTCGATCATAGCAATACAAGTTAACCAGCAGTACCAAAATATGCTGCATAAAAGTTTAGGTATTGTAGCCGATAGTCTTCTTCCAAGGAGCCGAGGAATTTACTAGCAGCGATATTACCTTATTTCAAGCCTCACCTACACATGTGAACTTTGAAGTGTCTACCATACCATCTTGGGTGGTTGAGGAATGGAACGGATTAGAATCCAATCATCCTCACTTCCCCTGCTCAAAAAACTTGGGTTTTTGAAAGATTTTCAAATTAAAACTTAGCTTTGCTCCTCAAATAATTCTCTCAGATCGCTCAATGTGTATAGTTCCTCAACAAAGCATTGTTTTGTCTCTTCTTATCCTACTTCTAAAAAGCTTATGTGGAGTTTTAGGTAGAGATAAAATATATAGTGTACTTACCTTGCATATATTGTAAGGTCAAATCCCGGATCCAAGGAGAGAAATGTCATATTCTTAGATCAAGATGTGCATGTGCGTGGTATATTTGGTGGCTAACCTAATTCTACTATGCTCTTTGAAATATATTTCTCTCTTATGGAATATTTTTGCGAGAACATGGGCTATCTTTTCTCATCTTTTTCTTTTTCCCTTTATTTATTTATTTATTTATTTTGGACTTCTTTTGTATCCATCTTTTATATATTTTTGCATAACCCATGTCTCTCTTTATAACAAATTTTTTAGAGAAATATTATCAAGAACTTAGAGCATTTATTCTAATAAAACCTAACATATTTTTTTGTCTTCTCCCAGTGTAGGAGCAGAACATTTTGAGGTGGATGAAGAACATGTTTTTACGTACTTCCATTATAGAAGCAGCACATATATATGGTGTGTACGTGATCTTGATCTTGGGAACATGATAAATCTCTCAACAAGGGTCAACAAAACTTGACAAAACTCAACATAGAGCAAACAACTTATGTGAAAGGTTTTTAATGAGACTAATATATGGCTCTGGTAAGAAATTCAACATCATTGAGGAGACAAGCTATTGATTTTAAATTTTTGTAAGAAAATTTTCCAAGTACTTTGCAAAAAGAAGCAAGGTTTCTTTCATCATACCATATCTCATTCATCAACTACTTAGATAGCATGTTTTCCCTATGATAGATTGTTCACAAGTGATAGGAAAAGCATGAAACAAAGAATATGCGTACCTCCGCTTTGAACCAATGAATGCCTTTGCTCGAACTTTCTCCTAGTATGTACATATCAGCTAGACTTCGTTGGCCTTATGATCTCTACGTTCTCAATCAAACATATGATATGGCATGACCGCACGTACTTCCAAGATCTGACTCATCCTTTTTGTGCCCACATACATCGTGTATAATATGCATGGAAATCTGACTTGCATGCACTACATAAAGGGCTCTATCGGCTTGATGTCTTGATCTTCCAATCCTGAGCCGATTGTGAGCAATCTTTCATTTATTGCTTCTAACTTTTAATAAGGCGATTGTCAGTTTCAGAAGTCCCACAATCAAATCAAGTTGAGAACACAGAAAAAGCACTGTGAAAATTTTGCTTGCCGAAGCCACAAACTACAACAAAGGTCAGGGCTGGCCAAGAGGCTTCCTACATTGGCCGCTGAGCATGTTGTAGGTACATCATGGTAGTGCAGACGCCTTTGTTGTCGTCAGACTTGTCCTCACCAAGCACGAGCTTAGAGACCCTATCTTCCGCCAGCTCCTATCTTGTCGCCCATGGAGTGGTGGTCAGTCATGTTGGCACGGGGCTTCATGCTGAGTCATCTAAAGGGCACGGCAGGAAATGCTGAGGATCAGCCGAGGAGCTTGGCCACTGTGGCGGTCGACTCAAACAGTCTACTGATGTCAACGCTACTGCACTGCTTTGAGAAGGATGTGGATACGTCGGACACGGCACAACTGAGGTCACTCGCTATATCAATGAGACTCCATGTGGACAACAATGAGCAACATTTGTCATGTTATGGCCCAGACTCTTCCACGTCCTTTACCCATCCACCAGTTATGCATCCACGAGAGAATATAGTCGATGTAGAGGAGGTCCACAGCCTTGTTTGCCAGCATCACTTCCTTGTCATCGTCATCAGCCATGAGTTCCTTGATCTTGTTCCACGGTAACTTGTTGCTGCTGCCACTAATCTTACATCGCCACACATACATAGCAGTCTCTACCCGGTCAGCCATTGCCAGCAAGTCATGCTCCGATGAGATGTTGAGCGTGTCAAGCAAGAATTTTAGTGAGAACTTGTCGGTGCCTAGCATGACATGATACACCAGGTCCTCATGCTTATTTATCCACACTTGGGGAACAAATGGTTTATAGGCTTGGGAGCAGCCAATTCTACTTCATTGGAAGATGGCGTCTAAGACACAGGGCATCGACAGCCATCACTAGTCCTCGCTCCGGTGATCCGATGTCCTGAATGACAATGGTGTCCTTGGTGACGACGATGAAGTGATCAAGCCAGATGACCTTATCCTGATATCCTTATTGATAGCTAATCTCCACCGTCTTCCGCATGTCGATAATAATTTTCAGCTGATGGTCTCCTATCGGCTGTCAGGTTGTCAACCTTTTCCGTATCTTTGATACAACCTCCCATGATGACTTTTCCTTCTTATTGAAAAATATACTTGGTCGAACAGCCGATGATAATAACCCATGGAGGAAAACTCAATGTGACCTCGACAATCAAACTAGTGACGGTCATCGGCTATTGGCTCTATGTGATTATTCTTGAAATTCCACTACTGTACCAGAAACTAATATCTCACTAGTCTTACACCCTTGTCGATCAGCTGTAGACTCCGTTAGTTTGAAGGGTAAGGTCTTGAACCAACAACCAATTCTACCTCAAGAGAGGTGATTGGTCTTTGTCAGCTTAGAGAGTAAATGCTTCATAGACAAGACCTTCCCTACATGACAACTTAAAGAAACAACAATTCCTTACTTCCTGGTCCGCTCTTCAATAAAGGCAACTGACAGTAAAATGCCTTCATGCGTATGTAAAATAGCTGATCTCAATTAATCCATGTTATGCACGTATCCATGAATAGTAAGCCAATGTAAAAATAGCCGATCTCCATATATTAGAATAATCATTATTAATTTGATCTTCTCTTGCTTGCATCGGTTGGCATAACAATGTTATACTCTGAGCATCTTATTGGCTATTGACTTGATACCTTTGTTCTTGGCTACCACAATATTTAAACAAACTCTGAGAACCTTTCAATACTCGGAGCCAATTTTCTATATGTTGATAATAACTTTCGGCCAATGGTTATTGCTCAAAATCACTCGGCCGACGGTGGGGTAATTTGAAGAAATATTTTCTTAACCTATCAGCCATTTATAACAACATGCAAACCTGACCTGCGAAAAACCTGAGTTCGGACTCCACTTCTTTTTGTAGATGCACACATGTAAATTTTCCTTTTATTTCTTTCTTCATATATGCATCCCGTGTCACAATATATTTGGAGTCCTGATTCTCGGCCATCATATCAATACTTGCATATGTGATAGTCCTTGCTAGATTCCAGTTTGCACTCTGATCCCTTCCTTTTTTTGTTTCAGTAGCAAATTTAGTCGATTATGGCTGCATCGGCTCTACATAGCCGATTGCATGTTCAGAACACCATCTGCGTATCTGAGCCCTTCATGTCGCACGTGGTCATCCACTACTAACGTACCTTTGCTGGCGGTAGCTCTACTTGAGTTAGTCACGTCGTGTCTACCAGGCCAAATCACTTCATCACCTGATGCATCAGCTTGAACGTGTGCAGCTCCCTGGACCTGACAACCTCGGCGTACTTTGTGACCTGCTTGTCGAGCTCTAACAGCTCATGGCGGTCTTGGTTGTCATCGCCGAAGGAGTTGGGATTAGCGGTAGCCTGGTTGAGGCCGTGCGACATCCTTTGTACCACGCCAGCGCTTCTCGTTCATCCTCGCCGTAGTTGGCGATCATGGTACTCAAGATTATGCTCAACCCGAATTCATCGGTATGATGTCCGACGCACTCGAAGCTGTATCCATCGTGTCGTTCACTACGATGTTGATGTCCGTCTTCCTTGGCGTTGATGTGTTGTTCACACCATCACTGGTACGCTGTAGATGTGTCTAACCACTTCATGATCTGGTACTTGCACTTTAGGAACATCCCGGCGGATCCGTCTATCTTGTTGATTGGACCGTCCATCGCTAGCCTTGTTCTTCGTGATGTCGTGTCACATTGGATCAAATAGTGGCAGGAGGCTGATGAACTACCATGGTTTGTAAGCGCTTTCCTTTTCCCATCCAATGTAGCAGTGGATCTTTTCCTCGGCACTCTTGTTCATCCAGCATGGCTGATGATCTGCTCGGGGTCCACATTATTCTCCTTTCAAACTTCGTTACGTGACCATGCTTCATCGGCTATTACCTTCTCAATAAAATAACTCCATTCAGCTAATACTCCATTGGCTATTTAGTTTTTACAGCCGATGAGCTATACTCATTTTATGCAAGCTGATAGGCAACCTGGAGGCCACTTAGGATTTCATGCGAGCTGATGAGTCGATAGAATTTATCCATGATCTTCCAAGCCAATATCATTATTCTAGAATATAATTGTCGACATAGAATTTTCGTCTCCGTGCCGAGGACACACGCAGCAAGCCAGAAGGGTCCGCTCGATGGAGCAGATCTATCTAGCTTCAGCGCAAGGGTGGTCGATCCTGTGCAATCCTCCAGAGACGTGCTAGTCAATTTGACCCTGCAATTGACAAGGAGAGAAAGCTCATCAGTAATTAAGGGTGGAACGTGCCGGTGTTGCCGGACAGTCCCGAATGTACGGCTCTGAGAGCCGATATGAGAGGAGATCGACTAAATAGTCAATTCCAGCATATTTATAAGAATAAATCGATTAAAGCTCACGAGGTCATATAAGAAGAATCAATTATCATTCAGGATAAATATTATTTAAGCAAATATTAATCAATGGCAATAAGATATCAATGATGATCGGTTTATACTGAGCCAATGATTATAAGTAACCGAACTCTTTTTTATAAAGAGATAATTCAACACCACTTAACCATTTAATAAAGATAAATCTAATGAACATGTTAGATCTCATCCATCACCATGACCAGTGGGGCATGAGGCAGAATCATGCAGGCCGTAGTAACAACAATAGACTCGACGACCCTAACTTATTACTAATATCAGTGGGGCATGAGGTAGAATCATGCAGATCGTAATACAATAATAAGATCATGGGGCTAACATATCTTTCAACTTATCTCTACTTTAATGATCTCGTAATATGAACTGTTCGTGAAAGCGCTTGATATCGGCTAAATAGCCGATTCAGGCATAGCGCACAGTTAAGGTCATGCCTTCTTAGGAACGGGTCTACCAACTAACGATCCCCACTCCACGGTGCCAACAGTGGGGTGAGAGGCAGAATCCCATAGGCCGTGATGACGGGCCACGGAACGGTTTTTCATTAACTAATAGATCTACTCAAGATCGGACATGCCTTAACCGCACGCTATGCACGATTAAGATTGACGCAAAACAGCCGATAAAAAACATAACTCATCGCTTAAGATGTAGATTAGATCAGTTTTAGATTAGCAAACGATGAGTTAAACAAGATATAAGGCCGATGCAGATCAATCTCAATCGAACAGAGTGATATTGCTGTAATTAGATAAACAATGAAAGCAATAAGCAATATCGGTAACTTAATGAATCTACCAAAGACTGCCATACTAAGGTAGAGTCGATAACTTGACCTTGATCTAATTCAAGCAGTGGGGTGTGAGGCAGAATCACACATGCCATACTTGAATTAGACAACAATCGATAACTAGCCTATACCAGAGTCACGGTGGGGGTCGACCAGTTTGATGCAGCCATACAAATAGAGGTATAAACCATGACGGTACTTACAGACAAGCAGTGGAGGTCGACCGGATCGATGCAGCCGTACTCGCTGAAGAACTCGTCGAGATCTACTCTACTCCTACTCCTAAGGGGTGGCCAAAGCCGAAAAAAGTAATTGACTTTGTATTTGATTGATTGTTATTTTTACAATAACCGAGGTTTGGTATTTATACCCAGAGTCTAAACATGAACCTTACTCGAGTACGACTCAATACAATCTTTGGTATAATAAAAATATTCCTAATTTAGGATAACTTGGACTCTAATCTTTCCTTTTTTGTAGAGTCCAGCATGTCTCGTCCCAGCGCCAATCATAGCCTCTGTCGTTATCCACTGGCGCTATTTGAAGAAAGCCGATTCTAGTGCTGCATCCAATTCAGCTGGTTTCGATCTGCACACAATCGATTCCTTGCTGACATGATTTTGGGAGTTCTCAAGCTCTTGAGATCCTCCTTCCAAATTCTGGTGTAAACACATGCCCCCCCCCCCATTTTGGGATAAAAGTAATTTTATTCCAAAATTATCCTGTCTGCATCCTTAATTGGTCCACAGTCACGGGTAGAGGACCTTGATCTAGGGTCCACCGTTTGTTGCCGCTTACATCCATTCATGAGCCCATGCCTCAAAACCTTTGCAAGAGCACCACTATTTCACGGGCATTTGGATTCACTTTCTCGGACCGGCTATAAAATGCTCGTCTGACCCTGGCAAGAGCAACTCAACACTTCAGCCATGTTTTTCTTCCATCTGTCTTTTCGTGTGCTCCCAACCCTGCTAGACCCTCCATGGCCTATCTCTTTGCGATAAAGATCTTGAGCGGTTAGAAGAATTCTTGTGCATAGGGTGATTGTGTCGCCCATTCTAGCACCTTGTCGAGCAAGAGGATCAGCTGCTGCGGCTAGAAGAAGTCTTGTGACATGCCTGCGTCTTCTCACCATGCTCGCAGAGCTGTTCTAGTGTTTGCAAGGGTTAGAATGTGTGGGCACTTTTCCCTTGTTCGTTCCATCAAATGCCTATCGGGAGAACCGCAAGCTTCTTTCTAGTGGCTTCCCTAGTCACCCAGAATCCTGTGGGCATCTGCTAGTTAGGTGGCCTTTCCTTTTTTTTAGCATAATCTTATTAATGGGCCGATGTGACTTGGTTTATGATGATCCTCGGCCTTATGGGGATCCAAACTTCCTTCAATCCAAAAGAAGCCTTGGTGGGTTGACCTCTGGTCCGTGTAAATTTTTTGTATCCATCCCACGATGCTTCATAAGTCCGAATCTGTTACCTTTCCGTTATTTGTCCCCTGAATTCCTATTGTGTCGATCCATTTCCATCTCTAACTTCAATTTCATATCTCCGGCGAAACTGATTTTGCCTTCCTGGGCTATATATATGGGCCACGGCTGAAGGCCGAGCAACAATCCGCTTCATTTCAATCCCTTTGCATCCTCAATATAGTCCCTGTTTTTTCTGTAAGCTTGAGATCATGGAAATCAGCAAGAGGTCTGCTGAGGGTGCTCTCAATGGATCTATAACATCGCACCAGTGCCTTCATCATCGAGAGGGTGTAGCCTGTGATGCACCCACCGCCTTAGGTCATAGGGCCAACTCCGTTCGGCCTCTGGGGTCTTCCTTGTCAACAGCTTATCGCCAGCTTCCTTGCTACCCGGGGCGGTAGATCAGCAATGATGACCTGCTCGCCACCATTGATAGCCACGGCCAGAGTCTTGCCGAATGTCTTTCTCTCGTAGAATCAACTCTAACCATGGCTTGATGCCGATCATCCCTTGTGGTTGATTTAGTGTATGATAAATTGGCCAAAGCCAAGGCCAAAATCATGGGTGAAATATCATAACCTTTGTTTCCTTTCAACTTCACCTTTAGGATTCTGATCATCTCCCTTTTGAATTTTTTAGATTTGTCCGCTCAACTAGAGAGCCTTCAACTAGCTGCGGAGTACACAACAGGATTTATCAATGCCAAAGGTGCCATCCCAATAGTTCGCCTGTATGACATCCCGAATCACGTCAGGGAGGTCGCTCTTCATGGCGTCCATCATGGTGCTGCCACGGCGTTGGCTGCCGCACAGGCCCGTTCTGGCCACAATCTTTGGCTTCTTCCTCATGGTTTTCCGGATACGGTGCACCCTGGGGATCACGAGCGTTTGACTAAGGATTTCCTTAGCGCCGCCGACTCCATGGCCTCAACACCCTGGCCGATGATATAGTAGGCAAAGTGTCTTCTGGCCCATAACTTGTAATAGGTGGTATTTAGCAAACAATTTCTTCGTCTTGAGTGATTTCTCCTTTGTTTCATACCCCACATTACACGCATCACTTTGTTGGCATAATCGATACGCATTGTACCGGCTTTCACCCCTTCAGGCGTGCTTTCTAGCTAGCAACGATACCCCTCCGGCATTGGCTACTAAAACTGACAACCGAGCAAATCGGTTGTCTAGTATCAATCCAAATGCTAGGGTGATATTCCTTCAAATATTTCCCATTTGATTGCTCTACCAAATTTTCTTTCTCTCCTCAGTATCTACAAGTATCGCTAGGTGCATAACATTTGATCCGATAAGGTTCTTCCCAGTTGGCTAACATTCCACCAAACCTATTGTTTCCCTAACTTGATCAGTGACTTTATTTTCCAGACTAAGTCTTCTTTAGAAAATTGCTTGATCTTGACCTTTTAATCGTAATACCTTGCAATCCTTAGTTTATTGGTTTCAGTATTTTTTCAAGAGCATGCAGCTGAAGGCACCTCAAGTCTTTAAAGTCATCCATCACCAAATTCTGGTAGACTTCGGCCTGATAAATCATTTTGCAACGTAGCACGCCTTGATCTAGTTTGAACTTCCGAAAGAAAGACTGCATTGTATTTTTGCACAAGTCCATAAGGCGGTCACATTAGCTCCTCTGCTCTTGGTCATCAAGGACAACCTATTCTTAGCCTTCCCCAGAGTCTTCTTTTCCTTTTACATTTTTGAAGATCAGGTCCTGAAGGTGAAACAGGTTCAGAGGAGTTTGTTTGATCGCAAAACCCCTTTGGCCAAGGGGCATTCGAACAGGCGGGAGGTTTAAAGAATCACTACAGTCAACTGATCACTTCCGCTTCGGCTAAAGAGCCGATTCTTTGGCAAAATAACAGATTCCAGACTCCTGATCTCAATCCCACTTAGGTCTGAAAACACGGCTTTTGTCAAGAGAGCCTTCCGATCTCCTATCCTCAGTTATATAGCGTTGTATTTCGATATTTGTGGAGTGGCATTTCGCCTTCTATTAATTGCAGTTGCCTTTTGCGCGTCTTGAGGCATCCACCTATTCGCTTCATGTCTTCAAATACCAACCGAGGGCTTCGGCTTTAAATGCCTCTTTATCTGCAACTGTTCCTTTGCTTTCTTTCGTCTGCCAAAACATTGCAGCGGTTCCATTCCTATTTTCTATAGATTCAATCATTCTTCATGACCGGCGAAGGTAATCGAGGCAAGCGCGTGGCAGAGGAGATCTCGACAGAAGACATGCCGATGAACCAGCGTCTTTGATGCATAAGGTAAGATTGACAACCACTGTTCATGATGATGATCTGTTCTGACTTGCCTATAAGCTCATTGTGAATGACAGCCTTCACCCTTTTCCTAGGACTGACAATCCTACCGATGCTGCATCTTCTGTGCCGACTTCATTGTCGGGTTCTTCCAACTCATATGACGGTGATGATGCTCGGCGCTTCTTCCGAGAATGGAGGGCAGTCGAGGACCACTATTCCGAGGCGATTTGGAACAACGACCAACTAGAGATTCGTCTAGGAGTCCTCCAGGCTGCTCTTAATGTGGCGGAGGAGGAGACCAACGCTGTTCGAGCATGGCTGGTGGAGTCTGACAAAGCGGTAGTAGGTAAAATGAGCCCCATGAATGTTTCCATTCTATTTTCCATTGCTTTTGTCTTGATATTCTTCTGCAATCGCCAGCCCAAACGGTGCAACTAGAGTCTCTTCAATTAACGGTGAATGTGGCCGTGGACGCCGTTAATGTTAGGGGTTCCCTTATTGATGCTCGTCTCCAAGACATCCCGGCCCATGTCCAGGAGATTGCCCTTTACGGTGTTCATCACGGTGCGTCGATGGTGCTAGCTGCGGCGCAGGTCCAAACCGAGCATGATCTCCACACCATGGAGGTTGGCTTCTCGACCGTCGATGGCCTTGGGGGACATGAAGATCTGATAGAAGATTTCACCACAGCGGCAGAGGCCATCGTGGACATCACACCCGCTCAGGATGTGGTGAACAAGGTCTTTGACAAGTTTGTATTTAGGATAAGCCGATGAATGAAGACTCCTGTTCCTTTATGATTGTGCTTCAGTGTGACATCCTTGCGTATGACTGTTTTTGCTCTGTAGGCGATACATATCGTATCAGCTTTTACTATCTTTGAAGATTTTTACCCTTTGAACTAGAGGCAATACCCTCCTGGTACCGGCTATTGGAGCCAAGAATGAATCGGCTGTCAAATTCAGATGTCAGAATAACATCTCTTCATGCATTTTTCATTCCAAAGATCAAACGATCGATCAATCCGAGTCAAGCATCCTATTAAGTGAAACAGAACTTCTCTTAAGAAATCCATTAACACTGAATCACACTTACACTTTAATTTAGCATTCACATACATCGGCCTAAACCCATTTCCAATACTCAATGTTTATTTTTCCTTAACTCAATGGCCGACGTGACGCCACGATTATTGATTAAAACAAACTTTCAGAGCTGATCGTTTGAACTGGCTATTGGCCTTCATTATTAATCCTAATGAAGTCTCCTTCTCATGTTTTGCCAGAAAGGCATTCGAAGTCTCCTAATTCCCAAAACACTGGATCGACTGTTGCGAGGCTCATAGACTCATCAGCGTGAACCACCTCGACATCATCCCCATGCCATTGAATCAAACATTGATGCATGGTTGATGGCACGCAATAGTTTGCATGAATCCAGTCACGACCAAGGAGTAAATTGTATGAGGCTTTTCCATCGATGACAAAGAATGTGGTGAGCAGAGTTTTACTCCTGACTGTTAACTCGACGTTTATTGCCCCCCGGGTCTTAGATGTATTCTCTCCGAAGTCTCTAAGCATCATGTTGGTCTCAAGCAAATCTCCTGGTCCCTTACCAAGCTTACGAAAAGTAGTGTAAGGCATAAGATTGACAAAAGCACCTCCGTCCACTAACATTTTGTTCATCGGCTTCCCATCAACAAAACCTATCATGTATAAAGCCTTCAAGTGCTGATGTTTGACTGGCTTATCAAATATCGCTTGGTGTGTAACCGTCAACTTGGCAACCATCTCTTCATACTCTGATTCATCAAAGTTTGAGTAAACTTCCTGATCTGCTGGAGCTTTGAATTCTGATGGCAACAGAAAAGCCATTTGGATATTAGCCGATGGTTGTTTCTTATCAGCTATTTGCTTGGTACGCCACACTTGAGTTTCACTGGATGGCTGAGCCTGTTCCATCTCCTTATTCCTTAGGCATTGCACTCTTCTCTTTTGGCTTCTTGTTAAACCTCTGGGGCACCATTGGCCTTCCTGCCAAACATGTTCCCTCTGGTTGTTTCCTTCTTCATGATCAGCCCAGTCTTGGTCAACAACTCTCTTTCCCAACCAATCATGAATACTTTTATTTTTTAAGCGTCGATCCATGTTATTATGATGATATGCATTCTGGGCATGGATAGACCGGTGGTTGATTTGAGATTGCCTAAACTCCCAATATTGATTACTGTATTCTGGACAGTCAAGTCTGGTAGGCAATTTCAAACCTTTGTTCCAGCAGTATCTAAAGAAAGGACAATTCCAGTGTGATTCAGCTTGCTTCCTTTCATACCTTTCTTCTTCCAGTTGATGCTGGTATTCTTGATCCTCTAACCATTGCTGATGATCTTTTTCCTTCTGCCGCTACCACTTATTCAATAGGATCCGAGATGTGACTCGCGGCCTCGTCGCTCCATCCTTTGATGTTCCCCCTGCTCGTATCAGCTCTTCTACTGATCATGACATTTTTAACTTCTCTGTATTCATCAGCCGATATTTGTATCTTGGGATCGACTATTCCATCTTTTCTTGATTTGGTCGATGTTAGGACATTAGTTTTTCCTTTGAATATCCCAACATCAACCATATTTTGATCTCTTGGGAAAGGATTATCATCAACTTTCATCTTCCGAGGCGTATCGAACTTGAGCCTCCCTTGCTGAATAGCCCTCTGTATATGCTGTCGGAAAATTCTGCACTCATTAGTGGAATGAGAAGTAGCATTATAGAACTTGCAGAACTTCTTATTCTTCAATTATTCAGGGGGCAACATAACATGATTGTCCGACAATTTAATCTGGCCCTTCTCAAGTAAAAAGTCAAAGAGCTTGTCCGATTTGGTGACATCAAAGTCATAGCTCTTCTCAACTCTTCTTCCCCAAAGATTTGGCACCATTACTATCTTCTTGCCCCAATTCCAATCAGCTGCAGCAACCTCCTCTTCTTCATCTTCATAGCCGTCATCTGCTGAGTATGGATTATAAGCTTCAGCTACGGTGGTACTCTTCTAGAATCAGGTGTCTCTACGCATACTCTGGAATTGGCTATTGAGCGCTGCTACTCGTTGAGCCAATTGACCCAAGTTGTCAAATTCTTGTTCTAGATGCTTTTGCTTCCACATTAGCAACATTCCTTGGACAGCTAAAGCAGCTAGCTGATCATCAGCCAAACTCAATGAGAAGCACAAATTCCTAGTCTCTCGAAATCTCTGAAGAAACTCAGTGCCCGATTCATTAGTCCTCTGTCTCATGGTCATTAGATCAGTGATCTTATTTTCTCCAGTCTCAATGTAAAAATATGTATAAAACTTCTTCTCTAGGTCAGCCCAATTGATAATAGAGTTGACCGGTAGTGACGAGAACCAAGTGAAGGCTGGCCCTGACAGAGATAAGGAGAAGAAACGAACCCGATGGGCATCCTCAACTGATGCTTCACCCAATTGTGTAAGATACCGACTGACATGTTCTATTATCCTTGTACTGTCTTGACTAGTGAACTTGGTGAACTCTAGGAGCCTGTAATTTATAGGAAGAGCGACCAAATCATACCATTCTGGATATGGATGTTTGTATGAAAAGGTCGGCCCTTTCAGCTTCAGACCGAACTGATTCTTCATCATCTCGGTCACCTTTAGCAACAACTCATTAGCTTGCGGATTTGGATTTCTTGGTACTTGCTGACCCATCTGTGGATTAAAATCTTGCGTGCCTTGATATCCTAGATTTGGCATCATGTGGAGGGTGTTATAATCCATGCTATAGTGATAGCCTTGTGGAATCTCAATCTGTTGGGTCCTTTGCTAGCTTGCTGCTTGAAGTCTCTGATTATAGACATAAGGATCTTTATCTCTACGGATCTTATAAATTGATGGTGCTATTTTTTTTGAGCTGACGACGGTATGTGGCCTAATGTGCCAAAATTGATCATCTGGTTCTAACTTTGCCCTGTCGGCTGTTGTACATGCTATATTGATGGTCTAGGATTGTATTGTACTTGATTCGTAGCAGTGCCTAGAGTTTGTTCAGATGAACCTTGAAGTGTCTGGACATCACCATTACTAGCTGGTACTGCTTCTTGATGGCTGGTACTGACTTGATTAGTCCCTTGAGTTGACAGATCTGGAATGTTGTAACAAGTCGATCCAACCTGACCAACTGGAATCCCATGAATCGCCTCTTTCATGGTGTTGTGAAATGCGTCAACGAAAGCTTCATTGCGGCTTGATATGGCACCATGAACAGATTTGTCTATGGCTTCTATAAAGAAATGTCTGCCTTCAGCTTCAACTGTATCTATCTGCCCGTGTAGTAGAACTCTTGGCAGTGGAAATTTCTAAATAATTGTGATGTCACGTGTTTTGGTGTAGGACAACAAACACTTCTTCTGAAATTCTTCTGTAGCCTTGCTGATGGTATCCTTATCTTCATCAGGTAGGTCTTCATAGTGTACCATAAGGATGTTGTCGTTGTTGTGAGCCTCCATGACGATTGTGGTGTCCCACCGGGCGTGCCAGAAACGTGTGTCGACACAGAATTTTTGTCTCCACGCCGAGGACACACGCAGCAAGCCGGAAGGGTCCGCTCGATAGAGTAGATCCGCCTAGCTTCAGCGTAAGGGTGGTCGATCCTGTGCAATCCTCCCGAGACGTGCTAGTCAATTTGACCCTGCAATTGACAAGGAGAGAAAGCTCATCAGTAATTAAGGGCGGAACATGCTGGTGTTGCCGAACAGTCCCGAATGTGTGGCTCTGAGAGCTGATATGAGAGGAGATCAACTAAATAGTCGATTCCAACATATTCATAAGAATAAATCGATTAAAGCTCATGGGGTCGTATAAGAAGAATCGGTTATCATTCAGGATAAATATTATTTAAGCAAATATTAATCAATGACAATAAGATATCAATGATGATCGGTTTATACTAAGCCAATGATTACAAGTAACCGAACTCCTTTTTATAAAGAGACAATTCAACACCATTTAACCATTTAATAAAGATAAATCTAATGAACATGTTAGATCTCATCCATCGCCATGACCAGTGGGGCATGAGGCAGAATCATGCAGGCCGTAGTAACAACAATAGACTCGATAACCCTAACTTATTACTAATATCAGTGGGGTATGAGGCAGAATCATGCAGGCCGTAATACAATAATAAGATCATAGGGCTAACATATCTTTCAACTTATCTCTACTTTAATGATCTCATAATATGAACTGTTCGTGAAAGCGCTCGATATCGGCTAAACAGCCGATTCAGGCATAGCGCATAGTTAAGGTCATGCCTTCTCAGGAACGAGTCTGCCAACTAACGATCCCCACTCCACGGTGCCAACAGTGGGGTGAGAGGCAGAATCCCACAGGCCATGATGACGGGCCATGGAACGATTTTTCATTAACTAATAGATCTACTCAAGATCGGACATGCCTTAACCGCACGCTATGCACAATTAAGATTGACGCAAAACAGTCGATAAAAAACATAACTCATCGCTTAAGATGTAGATTAGATCAGTTTTAGATTAGCAAATGATGAGTTAATCAAGATATAAGGCCGATCCAGATTAATCTCAATCGGGCAGAGTGATATTGCTGTAATTAGACAAACAATGAAAGCAATAAGCAATATCGATAACTTAATGAATCTACCAAAGACTGCCATACTAAGGTAGAGTCGATAACTTGACCTTGATCTAATGCAAGCAGTGGGGTGTGAGGTAGAGTCACATAGGCCATACTTGAATTAGACAAGAATTGATAACTAGCCTATACCAGAGTCACAGTGGGGGTCGACTGGATCGATGCAGCCATACGAACAAAGTTATAAACCATGACGGTACATACAGACAAGCAGTGAAGGTCAACTAGATCGATGCAGCTATACTCTCTAAAGAACTCACCGAGATCTACTCTACTCCTACTCCTAAGGGGTGGCCGGTGCCAAAAAAGTAATTGACTTTATATTTGATTGATTGTTGTTTTTACAATAGCCGGGGTTTGGTATTTATACCCGGAGTCTAAACATGAACCTTACTCGAGTATGACTCAATACAATCTTTGGTATAATGAAAATATTCCTAATTTAGGATAACTTGGACTCTAATCTTTCCTTTTTTGTAGAGTCCAGCATGTCTCGTCCCAGCGCCAATCATGGCCTCTATCGTTATCTGCTGGCGCTATTTGAAGAAAGCCGATTCTAGTGCTGCATCCAATTCAGCTGGTTCCGATCCGCACGCAATCGATTCCTTGCTGACATGATTTTGGGAGTTCTTGAGCTCTTGAGATCCTCCTTCCAAATTCTAGTGTAAACAATAATCATCAGCTGTTTTACCCTTGTAACATGAACCTTCAGAAACACCTATAGTTAGATGCATCCATAGTCGATGAATTTACTTCTATTAGAAGCTAATTCTAGATGCATATGACCATGTTAATAGAGTATGCTCCTGTTCTGATTCCGTAGGAAGTTTGCTAGAGAACCTGAGGAACTGCTAGCTTGATCTTGGAGCTGCCCGCACTCTTCATCCACCATGATTGACGTGCATGAGTTTAGGCCTGACAGCCCCCCCAATGCATAGTCGATGCGGGGAATCGAGACGTCAGGCGTGTTCATCTCTAGGATCTTCTTGGCGTTGTCTCCTATGACGAGCTGATTGTATTGTTGGTGACATCAGGCTTGGTGATGAAGTTGGAGATGAAGTCGTTAGGGGTGGCCGCTTTCGCCTTGTATGGGACTCATTCATCCTGATCTTGTCTTGTATCTTCCTACATAGCTGACTGTATCGGTTGTTTCATAGGCCGATGTCCCAACAACTTTCATGATGTATTTTATATTCTTTTTTTATCACTGAATCATCAATGCCATATATATATATTCCAATTTCCTGGTTGGTGACTCATTTCTTTCTGGTTCTTATACCAAGAACCGATGAAGGTTTAATGCATCGGCTCTTGAGTAGGTATTGATCTATCATCATCTTGGTAGAAGACACCGACTTGTCAAAGTAACTGGTTGCTATCTGTCAAGAGATCCTCGGCAAGGGCCAAGAACTGAAGGATCTTTCTGAAGCTATCTTATAGAACTTGCACCAATCAATGTTGCTTGATAAAATGCCCAATCGACTATTAGCCTGATCTTCACATTCTAAGCTAATGAGTATCTTTGTATCTTCAATGCATACGTCAAACTTAGCCGATGATGTCCTGCATTTGTTTCCATCACTGTGCCAACGATGGCATGGCCTGCAGTTCTTTCATGAGTCCGATCCATTGGGGATACTTAGTACTTTAGTAAGTCCATCTACCACTTGATCTGCTGATGTCCTTGGTGGCGTTGTGGCAGCAGCTGAAGTACATAAACCACCATGTGTTGGCAATTTGTCAACTTCTAATGCATCATCAGGACTTGCTGGCACATCTGTGACAAGAATTGAACTTCTCTCATGCTGATCAGTTGGGAAACAAAAAAGGTAATCTAGTGCAGTAGCTTTTCATCCAAATGCATGTCAGTGTCATGCAAATTTTCATCCGTACTTGCCTTAGCCCTTCCATCATTAGCTTTATTTAGCCGATTGGCTGTAGACATGTATATGTTTCCCTTTAGACAACTTCTCCTTCTTCTTAAATGTTACACCTCTATGATCAAGCCAGTCAAATAATCCATGGTATGTGTTACTTATCTGGCCTGTCCCTTGTTTATTTTACGGTGATGATTTAACTCGCAGCGTCTTGATGATGGTCGAATAAATTTTAACATTGGCCTTTAACTTCTGATCAAACGATTGTGGTCCCAACCGGGCATGCCAAGAACATGTGTCAGCACGGAATTTCATCCCATGCCGAGGGCACACGAGCAAGCCAGAAGGGTTCGCTCGATAGAGCTAGAGATTCGCCTAGCTTCTGCGCAAGGATGGTCGATTCTACGCACTCCTCCCAAGACGTGCCAGTCAATTTGACCCTACAATTGACAAGGAGAGAAAGCTAATCAGTAATTTAAGGCGGAACATGCTGGTGTTGCCAGACAGTCCTGAATGTGCGACTCTGAGAGTCGATATGAAAGGAGATCGACTAAATAGTCGATTCCAGCATATTTGTAAGAATAAATCGGTTAAAGCTCATGGGGTTGTGTAAGAGGAATCGGTTATCATTTAGGATGAATATCATTCTTTAAACAAATATTGGTCACTGCCAAAAGGATATCAACAGTAATTAGTTCATGCTAAGCCAATGACTGCGAGTAACTGAACCCCTTTTTATGTAAAAGAAATAGTTCATCATCATTCAACCATTTAATAGAGGTAAATCTAATGAACATATTAGATCTCATCTATCTCTATGACCAGCGGAGCATGAGGCAGAATCATGCAGGCCATAGAAACAATAATAGACTCAATGACCCTAAATTATTACTAATATCAGTGGGGCATGAGGCAGAATCTTGCAGGTCAAAATACAATAATAAGATCATGGGGCTAACACATCTTTCAACCTATCGCTACTTCAACGATCTCGTGATGCGAACTATTCATGAAAGCGCTCGATATCGACTAAAATAGCCGATTCAGGCATAGCGCATAGTTAAGGTCATGCCCTCTTAGGAACAGATCTACCAAATAATGATCCCCACTCCACGGTGCTAACAGTGGGGTGTGAGGTAGAATCACACAGGCCATGATAACGGGCCATGAAACGGTTTTCGCTAGCCAATAGATCTACTCAAAATCAGACACGCCTTAACCACATGCTATGCACGATCAAGATTGATATAAAACAGCCGATAAAACATAACCCATCATTTAAAGTGCATATTATATAAGTTTAGATTAACAAACGATGGGTTAAAAAATATATAAGGCTGATCTAGATCAATCCCAATCTGGTGAAGTGATATTGTCGTAATTAAATAAATAATGGAAGCAATAAGCAATATCGGTAACTTAATGAATCTATCCGAAGGAGCGCCACCCTAAGATAGAGCCGACAACTTGACCTTAATCTAGTTTGAGCAGTGAAGGTCGACTGGATCGATGCAACTGCATTTGAACTAGACAAGAGTCGATAACTAACTCATACTAGAGTCGTAGTGGAGGTCGTCCAGATCGATGCAGCCATACGAACAGATGTATAAGCCATGATGGTACTTATAGACAAGCAATGGAGGTCGACCGGATCGATACAGCCATACTTACTGAAGAACTCGCTGAGATCTACTCTACTCTACTCGTAAGGGGTGGCCAGAGCTGAAAAAGTAAATAACTGGTATTTGATTGATTGTGTGTCTGATACAATAGCCAGGGCTTTATATTTATACCCTGGGCTGATAAGAGTCCTAAATGAACACGACTAGATAACAAAAAGAAATACCAAGATACATGGACTCTAATTTCCCTTATGTAGAATCCTTGCTGATGAAGCTTCCTTGTTTAATACGTGTCCTTATTTCTTTCATCCTAATATGCACCTGGACATCATGTCTTTCTCAAATTAATTAAATAATATTTCTTGGCCGGCTCATAAATATCCCTTAATTAGGAAACTTTCTCGCTTTTGACATCATTGGCCGATCTCTTCCTTTCCAGGATAAGCTTACCAAATTTTGGTGTAAACAACAGCCTAAACGCTAAACGAAGGGCGACCGTATAAAGACCGCTTACCATTTAGGGATACATTGAGAAATAGTCAGTAGATGTAAATGAACGAGTTCATGGGGAAGCCCCCGTGTGAACAGTTTTACACTTGGGACTATTTTGAGTTCATTTTTGTGATGAAATCACTCGTGAGGGGAAGCTCATCCCGTCCGCCCTTGTTTTTACCCTAGCATAGCTTTGTTTCTTGTCCTTTCTTTTTCGCACCTGCTCGTTGACCCATAGGCTACAACCTTAAGAGTTTATTCCTGAGCCTAGGTGCTCAAAGTTTGCTGTGGGGTTACAAACGAGTAGGAATAAGAAGGGGGTGTTAAAGGCCCGGTCGGACTCTGAACCGAAGGGTTGAGAGTGACACGGGCTCTAACATGCGCTAAGTATTGAAGCATGTACTCTGTGTAGCTTTAGAGTTCAAGAGCTATGGAGCTGTTTGAATGCTCAGATTATCTAGAGCTAGCCAGAGAGAGAGTTTGAACGACCGTCCCTGTTGGGAGAGAGCGCATCCTCTTTCATAGGTGAATGGGATGGCCATACAAGATAGAGAGAGAAAGAGAGAGAGTGTGTGTACGTGTGCCACCTAGTCTTGTTGCTCACGCCATCAGGTACAAGATGATTGTCAGCGCCCACAATATTGTTCATGCCTAGACGCATCCAGCAGGTTTTACCGTGTTCGTCTGGTTTGGTAAATGTCGGCGCCTACAATATTGTAAGGCAAATGTCGGTGCCCTATCACACCCAATTTTGCATAACAAAACCAAGTGCTCATATATGTGCGCCCAGGATGTCCAAACACACATATAATCTCAAATTGCAATAATATCAAAGTAAAGTACTTTATTACATCGCATATTTCATCACATAATTGTCACAAGTCTTGCTCGTCGGCAATATTATTACATCGAGTAGATAATTAAACCCAATTTGCCACAGGGACTCCAACTGGGGGACATCTTCCTAGTAGTCCTGAACATCCTGTGGAAAGTCTTCGTATGTATTATCTGTTACCCATCTAGGATTTTCATTTAATGTAAAACAAGTGTAAGCTCACCATGCTTAGCAAGTATATCAAAGGGATCTATGAGGCTCAAAGGCTAGACATGGTTTGACTGCGGTTAGCAATTTTAGTTGGCCAAGTTTTAGCATCCTAAATCACTACTTTAGTGAATAAACCCAACCCAAGTGGTAATAATGAACAATCAAGATTATATCCATTTTCCAACCATCCATAGTAACCACTAATCATGAAGGATCCAGATCGCTCGTATCCATGAGCACGACTGTTATAACAGGTTAAATATTTCTATAGAAATTGTACAACTTTACCCACCGAGCCGTGATTCCCCATGCCGGGGTTTGCAAAGCCCACATCACCTCTACCTAGGAAGTGTGGTAGGGTTTCACTACATAACCCCTCTAGGAGTGGCACTAACAAGTCATAGCTACTAAGGTTTCAGCCATCTAGCCGTATGTGGCCCTCCTCTAGGAGTGGCACTCGTGGTCGCGGCACGGTACACACCCTAGCAGGAAAAGAAACATACCAACTAGTGCCCTCCTCTTGCCCATAAGGAAAGCTACAGATGAGCTAGTACAATCTAGTTAACAGGTTAAAGTCAGAGCCATAAGACACTCGAGGTTATATGAAAGCTCCTGTGTGGCCGCTTTAGGATTAAGTCCTTATGGAGAGGCACTAGAGCACTCAACCTAGTACTCTAGCCCCTAATTGTTGCTAAAAAGCTCCATTTTAACATATTGCATAATACCTTTAGTCATGTTTAACAATTATTTTATGTTGAACGCTGCAACATCTATCCAAAATGCATCCCAAACGATAGGTATCAAGGATATGTGGTACAAATAGTAATCTAGGTAAGGTCCTTAAAGGTAATTCAAATTTAGACACATGCATGTATATGAATTGTAGAGTTCATAGGTACAAGGGGCTTTTGCTACACTTGCCTTCTTCAAAGTCTCCCTCCTAGTACTGCTGGTCTCCCAACTGGTCCTCAGTAACCTCAAACTAATCACCCTCTAAACGTGTTCCAATTCACCAATCAAGCATCCATTCCAGTCATTACATGCATACAAATAAACTTCTATTAGAATAGTACATCAAATAGTAGGATCATAGACTGAAAAGCTCATAAAACTAATCTATGTACTACGATGAACACATGAGCAAAAGAATCACTCTAATCGGACTTAAAACGCAAAAGTTATGCATGAAATAAGGTTCTAATGGCATTTCTGTAAATAAACCAAACTTAAATTTGAATAAAAACTAAATTCTAACATGATCTGGACTGTGCGCACTATTTCTCAAAAGTACAGGTGCTAAAACAGAAGAAAACAGGACTAAAAAGAAATACTTTTGAACTACGTTTGGACTGTGGGTTGATTCCTTGAAAACTAGAGGGCTAAACTGCAAAAGCGCCTGGCTGACTGCGGGTTGACCCATGTGGCCACTGACTGGGCACCACGCGGCGTGCTCTGGTTGGTCCGGTGCACTAGGTGTGCATGGATGCGCTGACGTGGGCACTGTGCACCACGTCCATGGCCCACGGTGGACCGGTCATGCCTTGAAGGGGTACGTTCTAATCGTGACCGTTCAACCCCGATCAAACGGCGGGAAACAAAGGAAAGGTTCCCCACCGCCTGTATAGTGGCGCCGATGAGCCTGCCATGACCGGCAGTGAGCCGAACACCACGGTGAGCGCTGGAATGGCATTCCCGACCACCTCGTTCAAAACTAAAAGCACGGAAGCGAAGCACGGGATCTCGCGAACTTAGTGGGGTACAGAATAGAGACGGGGAGCATGTTGAGGTGACGGTCTCACGGCGGTGCCATGGATGGCATGATCCGGAGCTTGCCGATACGGTGCTCCAGAGCGACATCCACAAAAAGCAGGGTACAGGGAGGTAGAGTGGCTCGCCGTGAGTCCGAGGAAGGTGTTCACGGCGTTTGGGAGGGCTCTGAGGGGTTCGGTCGACGGCGATGGTGAGCTAGAGAGAGAAACCATCGCGGGTGAGTGTGATTCCATGTGACTAGTTACCAAAATGAAAAGAATAAGACACCTATGAATGCGGCGAGGCATGATAGAGCTCCTAGGTGCGTCGTCGATGGCGTTTGAGCACCGGCGCGGTGCATTAGGGGGTGGCGGTGTGTAGGTGAGCTCGGCGGTAGTAAAGTGGGAGGAAGGGGCTCGACGGTGAGCTCGGCGGTAGAAATGGGAAGCAGCATCACCCACCCGCCATCACCACAGATTGGGCCTGCCATACTGGCTCGCCATCATAGATGGTAGGCACGGCTTCTCGGCGCGACTAGAAAGGAAGGGAAAGGAAGGCGTCTGATGTGCGGGTCCCGATTGCTAGAGAAATAGGAGGGAGAGGGGAAGGAAGGCGCTAGAGCGGGCCATCGAGCAGGCCGCGCTACTAGACCACGTGCATGGAGGAAGGGGGTAGAAAGGGTGCGTGGGGCTGGGTTGGCTTGGGGTTGGGCTGGAAAGGGAGAAGCAGAGAGTTTTTCAAAGAAAAATCCTTTTCCATTTCTAGTTTTCAAATCCAAGCCAAAATTCAAATGAGTTTGAATTTTTAACTCCAAACAACTTAGCCCTACACTCAACCAAAATCATGTACTTCAACATCAATGCAATCAATCATGTTTCTAAGCCTTATAGGAATTTTAATTAGCCAAAAATTATTATTTTACCTAGGTTATAATGCATCAAAAATTAAGTAAATGCTCAAATTTAATAACTAGATTATAAATGAATTTTTAGGGTGTTCCAAACCTACCCCCTTAAGATGAATCTCGTCCTCGAGATTCAGATGATTTGAAAAGATTAGGATAGTCAGATTCAGATCATCCTCTCTTTCCCAGGTTGCCTCATCCACCGAATGCCTGTTCCACTGAACCTTACACATTATTATAATCCTGCTCCTTGTGATTCTCTCAGCTGTTTCCAAAATTCTCACTAGATATTCTTTGTATGAGAGATCCTCTTGGATATCTAGTTCATTCAAAGGTTACTATTCCTCAGGTACTCTCAAACATTTCTTAAGTTGTGATACATGGAAAACATCATGAATACCTTAGAGCTGTTCCGGTAATTCCAACTAGTAATCAACTTCTCTCTGGTTGATGATCTTGAAGGGTCCCACATACCTAGGTGACAACTTTCCCTTAGTATGGAACCTCTTAACTCCTCTCATAGGTGAAACTTTGAGAAAACAAAATCTCCAATCTCAAACACTAAATCCCTTCTTCTCATGTCAGCATAGCTTTTCTATCGGGACTATGTGACCTTCAAGTTTTGCCTTATTGTTTGTACCTGTTTCTCCGCCTGTTGCAAAACTTCTGGTCCAAAGACTTGACTTTCCCCTGTTTGATTCCAAAACAGTGGTGTCCTGCACTTTCTACCATACAACACTTCAAATGGTGCCATCTTAAGACTTTTCTGGTAGCTATTATTATAAGAAAATTCAGCATCAGGCAAACTCTTATCCCAACTTGTCCCGTACTATAAAGCACAAGCTCTTAACATATCCTCTAAAATTTGATTTGTTCTCTCGGTCTACCCATCTGTCTGAGGATGATAAGCTAAGCTAAAGTTCAACTTTGTGTACATGGACTCATGCAACTTCTGCAAAAAATGAGATGTGAACTGTGTACCCCTATCTGAAACAATCTTCTTCGGTACTCTATGTAAACATACAATCCTTTCCATGTATAGCTCTGCCAACTTTGCACCAGAGTAAGTTGTCTTGATAGGAATGAAATGTACTACTTTTGTCAGACGGTCTACAATTACCCAGATAGAGTCATATCCCCTCTGTGTACGGGGTAATCCCACTATGAAATCCATTCTAACTTCTTCCCATTTCCACTCGGGTATCTTCATAGGTTGAAGTAAACCTGTTGGCCTCTGATGCTCCGCCTTTACTCTTTCGCACATATCACATATGGCCACATGTTCAGCTACATCTCTTTTTAGTCCATACCACCAATATCTCTCTTTAAGATCAAGATATATTTTAGTACTCCCCGGGTGTATTGAATAGGCTGAGTCATGAGCTTCCCTCAAAATAGACTCTCTAATAGACTTTACTTCTAGCACACAAATCCTTTTACCAAACCATACTGTTCCTTGATCATCCATGTGGAAACCTAGGGCTTTTCCAATCACTATACGTTCAACAATATCTTTAATCTTCTCATCATTCAACTGTCCCTTACGAATCTCTCATTCTAAAGTAGGTTCTACCTCTAACTCCATAGTATTTGCCATAATACCCAAATTTAGGTGTTCGAACTCCTCACACAACTCTCTAGGTAATTGAGTTGTATAGGCCATGTTAACATAACTCTTCCTACTCAAAGCATCTGCTACAATGTTAGCTTTTTCCGAATGATAGTGTATCTCTAAATTATAATCCTTGATTAACTCTAGCCATCTGTGCTGCCTCAAATTTAGATCTGACTGAGTGAATATATACTTCAAACTCTTGTGATCGGTATAAATCTCACACTTATGACCAATCAGGTAATGGCTCCAAATCTTGAGAGCATGTACCACAGCTGCTAACTCCAGATCATGAGTCGGATAATTTAACTCATGTTTTCCCAGTTGTCTGGATGCGTAGGCAATAACTCTACCCTCTATGTTTATCATCTAAATATGAATTTGACCTTTATAGAAAGCTTATGAAATTCTCTACAACTTTCATTTAGAACACATTATCAGATTCTGGCATTTAATCAGGCAAAAACAGACGACAAGCAGTACTGCTCTAGATTTCTGACAGCACAGAAACTTCAACTTACAATGGTTGTATCTCACAATTCGTAATAGGTATTGAGGTGATTCCAGAGCCAAAAGAAAGATGTAGAAGTATACTTATCTCCATAAAATTTTCATGACCATTGGACATCTAGAACATAATATATGAACTGATAAAGGTGGACTGCTCAGAATGATACAGAATGGACAGCAAGATAAAAAGAAACCCAACTATTTATTCATATCATCCTTAAGCCTTAATCTTAAACTAAATAATTGTGGACATGCCCACAAATCATCAGAATCATGACAAAAATTCAAATCAAACATTATCCATCATGACAAACATCCAACCACTCAAGTGACAATTGTTCAACCATTAAAAAGAAAAGAAATTAAACACACTCTCGCACATCTATGCGTGTTTATTACATATTTGTGGGAAAATCTCCTATGGGTCGATGTTGGTGCTGGTGTTGGGGTCTCCAAAGCCTCCTCTGTTCCTTAGGGGCGATTCAGCAGGAATACCTGGCGCTTCCACATCAGGGCCACCTTGCTGCTGCTTCAATATAGCATTCTCAAGGGCAAGCTATAGGTACGCCTTCCCCATGACATCTAGCTCATCCAAGGCTTGATCCAAGTCAATGTTGGTCAGGGCCAAGCTCATCAGGGTAGGCCTAAGCCTGTGGTTCTCCTCCCAAAGTGGTGCGGCAATGTTGCAGGTGGATTGGCCGCTCCAACAGCGAGGAAGATAACGATCCTCCTCCCATTTGATGTCGTCGTAGTGGCGGTCGTGATTGACCACCAACGCTTGTCGAGCAGCATCCTGGACGGCGGCTGCATGTGTGAGCCTTGCAGTGATAGCATGGTGGATGTAGCGCACCCGACTCCCTTCGCGTATGTACACCTCTGTCTCCCAAAAGTCGGTGTAGTCAGGGTGGGTCCAATGCTCCGTCTTGTACTGCATGGTGCACCTAGTGTGGTAGCGGCGTACAAGGGAGAGAAGCTTTGGATAGCAGTAGGCATCTCCCTGCAAATCATAGTGGATCTCCGTGGTCCACCCCTTAGCCAACAGTGCGACATAGTAGTCATCACCATCACCACCACCATCTCCACCATCTCCGTCACCATCACCACCATCATCTCCACTATCATCTCCGCCATCACCACCATCATTGCCCCCATTATTAGAATCAGAGCTGTCAGAATCATCACCATCATCAGGGTCACCAGCTCCATCCTGACCCCCCCTATTTAGCTTCCTCTAGGGGCTCCTCCTCAGATTCTTCTATCTCTATAGGCTCCTCATACATGGGCCCCTCTTTAGTCTCCTCATCCATTGGTTCATCCTCCATTATGTCCTCTAGAGGTTCCTCCATGGGCACCTCCATAGGCAGTTCCTCCTAGGGCTCCTCCGCCATGTTCCTAAAAGCCTCAACTAGGTGTGGAGGAACACGCTTGCCAAGCATGAACCTCGTCCTCCTTGTTGGCATCACAATGGTACGCTTGCGGGCTGTCAGTTTGGTGTGGGCCATCTATAAGATTGAAAAGGTTGAGTATTAGAATAAGATAATTTTTCCAACAGATAATAGATAGAATATAAGCAAAAAAATTATAGTAAATTAAAGGTAGCTAAATAAAGATAATGTGATCCTAAAACATCCATTTCTAACTAGGTTGATCGTCCTACAGTTAGTTATAGCTCTGATACCCATTTGTCACACCCAATTTTGCATAACAAAACCAAGTGCTCATATATGTGCGCCCAGGATGTCCAAACACATATATAATCTCAAATTACAATAATATCAAAGTAAAGTACTTTATTACATCACATATTTCATCACATAATTGTCACAAGTCTTGCTCGTCGGCAATATTATTACATCGAGTAGATAATTAAGCCCAATTTGCCATAGGGACTCCAACTGGGGGACATCTTCCTAGTAGTCTTGGACATCCTCTAGAAACTCTTCATATGTATTATCTGTTACACATCCGTGATTTTCATTGAATGTAAAACAAGTGTAAGCTCACCATGCTTAGCAAGTATATCAAAGGGATCTATGAGGCTCAAAGGCTAGACACGGTTTGACTACGGTTAGCAATTTTAGTTGGTCAAGTTTTAGCATCCTGAATCACTACTTTAGTGAATAAACCCAACCCAAGTGGTAATAATGAACAATCAAGATTATATCCATTTCCCAACCATCCATAGTAACCACTAATCATGAAGGATCCAGATCGCTCGTATCCGTGAGCACGGCTGTTATAACAGGCTAAATATTTCTGTAGAAATTGTACAACTTTACCCACCGAGCTGTGATTCCCCATGCCGGGGTTTGCAAAGCCCACATCACCTCTACCTAGGAAGTGTGGCAGGGTTTCACTGCATAACCCCTCCCTAGTCGCACTAACAAGTCGTAGCTACTAAGGTTTCAGCCATCTAGCCGTATGTGGCCCTCCTCTAGGAGTGGCACTCATGGTCGCAGCACGGTACACACCCTAGTAGGAAAAGAAACATACCAACTAGTGCCCTCCTCTTGCCCATACAGAAAGCTACAGATGAGCTAGTGCAATCTAGTTAACAGGTTAAAGTCAGAGCCATAAGACACTCGGGGTTGTATGAAAGCTCCTGTGTGGCCACTTCAAAATTAAGTCCTTATGAAGAGGCACTAGAGCACTCAACCCAGTACTCTAGCCCCCTAATTGTTGCTAAAAAAGCTCCATTTTAATATATTGCATAATACCTTTAGTCATGTTTAACAATTATTTTATGTTGAACGCTGCAACATCTATCCAAAATGCATCCCAAACGATAGGTATCAAGGATATGTGGTACAAATAGTAATCTAGGTAAAGTCCTTAAAGGTAATTCAAATTTAGACACATGCATGTATATGAATTGTAGAGTTCATAGGTACCAGGGGCCTTTGCTACCCTTGCCTTCTTCAAAGTCTCCCTCCTGGTACTGCTGGTCTCCCAACTGGTTCTCAGCAACCTCGAACTGATCACCCTCTAAAATGTTCCAATTCACCAATCTAGCATCCATTCCTTCTAGTCATTACATGTATACAAGTAAACTTCTATTAGAACAGTACACCAAATAGTAGAAACATAGACTGAAAAGCTTATAAAACTGATGGCGGGGAAACATGCAGTTATGACCCGCCTTCGCGTTAGCAGAGACAAATTTGGTTTTGGTTAAATTTAATTAGAACAAAAGAAAAAGAACAGGTATTGCAAGTCCATACTTCCATAATTCTTATATTTGCATAAAAATTATGTTAATTATATCTCCTTAGAGAACACCCCTGATTAAGAGTTCCAACATGAGTACTTGAAAAATAAGATTACATCATATGGCTTCCTATTACAAACTACAGAGGAAAACAAAGTCTTCAATCTTATAGTCGTGGATGAATGCATGTGTATGTTTTACACTTCGGCCATGTCATTTCTTGCATGAATAGTGCTTTGTATCATGTATGCACATGGTTTACTTTGAAGACTAAATTTGATATGGTCTCATCAGACCATACAGAACCATGAATAATTGACATATTTTGGTATATGTAGATGCACTCAATATATAGTGCAATATTTTATATGGGCAAAAACAAGGTGATTATCTTTTCAAGATTGAGGAAGATATGTTGTTGCGCCAAACCTAGCCGCGTTGCATGGAGTTGATTTGTTTTATCAAAATTGACATACAAGCTCATGACATGGTATTTGACCAAAGATTCACATGTACTTATGCTATTTTATTTTATTTTATTTTATTTAACGGCTTAGCTAGACATGACCTTTTACAGATGCAGACTAAGTGCGAGATTTAAGTTAGCCATGTTGCGTAGCATTTGGAGGGCCTACATGGGGCATAGTTGACATGTTTATCCAAATTAAATGTAAATTATGATGATGGATGAATGTGACCAAGCTTATTTGAACTAGCCGAGTCAGCGTATTTGTAACATTTTTGTTATTTTGTTTGACCATAGCGCTGCAGCTGGTAGCGTCAGCGGTCATGGCTTGAGATTTGATATGAACTAATAAACATATTTCGCTTAGTTTATTATATATGGTTTAGCAGGGGTTCGGATGAAGGCCACCTGACGCAACACTAAATTGGCACTTTCTGGGGTATATATATATATATATATATATATATATATATATATATATATATATATATATATATATATATATATATATATATATAGGGAGAGTATATTCAATAGCCAGCTACAAAATAAGTTATTCTGTAGCCACCTTCATTTACTATAATTTTATATACTAATTTACGATAATGTCAATACATATTTACGATAGTTAGGTTACTATAACACATGGGAATATTTACCATAACGTTATAGTAAACCACTTAGTGAGGAGTTACTATAATCTCGAAAATTAACATAATAATTATCGTAACTCAAAGTGGCTACAGAATAAATTATTTTGTAGCCAGCTAACAGGTATATATATATATATATATATATATATATATATATATATATATTTCTTGTGCAAGCCGGGAGCAGGCATGCTAATTAGACCAGAACGCAATGCTAATTTGCATGTAATCTTTATTTTTTTTACAGACATAGGACATGCAGATGTCAATTGACTTTACGTGGTTGCCGATAATCTTGGCTGGGGTTTACTATACTTTTTCATGGACGCAATCTAGTTAAGAGCAAGACTTGCTTTTCACTTTACAAGTGAGATGCATACTGGTGTAATGCACGAATACAGGAGGTAGCATGCAGTTCGAACGCTAGCTAGTTAGTTTGTATAGAAAATGCTAACTATCGAGAAGATGAATGTATTTATATACACTTATATATGCAGTACGTTGTCAATGTCTTGTTTTTTAATATAATTTTATTTGCACATATGATTGTTTCTTTGATTTGATAGAAACTCATGTATGATCTTTCTTCATGGTATGGTAGTAGCATACGAGTTCTTTATTTTCTTTGATACATGATAAGAATGGGCCGGCATTGCCGTGGCCAAAACACATATAGATTTGTTTAGATATGGAGCCGATTTGCGTCCATATCAAATTTACATGAACCGGGTGGGGCGCGTCCACCAATTTTGTGCCATGAACCTTTAACCGAGTTGGAGCCAAGATAGCATCCAACCGAATTTTTACCATGAACATAACCGGGGTGGAGCCACAGCACGTCCGACCCAATTTTCAACCATGGGATGGAGCTAAAACGCACCCAAACCTGTATTTCACCGAGGCATATTTGCTGCCTTTTTACACCTTCACCGGGGCATATCGCCCATGCGCAAAGCGTGGTCATGGCACTGTTGGCTAACCTTTTACCAAGGCATGATGCCCATATACGAAGCACCATCCTCACTGGCCCTGTTTATACCAGAATAGAGGACGAGGCTTGGCGATGGAGTTGCCGGTGACGCTTGTGGATGAAGCAGCCAGAGATGAGAAGCAGGATGGGAGGGGGTAGGATCAGAAAAACGCCATGCAACCTCACCTTCTTCAGGACCTTGGACTCGACGTCGCTTCTTGCGGCGAGCTTCTAGTGCCTTCCGCACGGCAGCGCGGCGAACCGGTAGCCCGACGGTGCTTTCAGGTGGGTGAGTGTGGTTCAGCAGCCTGACAGTGCTTCTCTGGTTTGCGCAGCAACTATGGCAGCCTGACGGCACTATGGATCAGGGAGCAGGGGGCTTTCTCAGTCTCACGGTGCCCACTATTTATAGAGCAGAGCAGACGGAAGTTGCCTGGAGGTTTGGTGCCTCAAGTATTTGATTTCAAATGATCGCCATAAGCGGCGCTCGACGTCCTTTTTTGTATCCCTGCGCGCGCTGGCGAGGAGCGTGCGATCGTGGCTTCATTTAGACTTGGTCAGAGGAGTTCACGATGAACCTGGTCAAGGCAGAATCGTCTCCTGACTGGACTGCTGGAGATGTCCAAGCTTCAATGCCTGCTTTGTGGGTCCATCAACTAGATTAACCTGCTGGTTGAATTTAAGCCGAGCAATATTCAGGTCGTGCACCCGACTTTGCAAGTGTAAACTACATGCATGAGATTTCTTTTCTTTCCTCACTATCTTTTTTTTCTTTTCTTTTTGGTTATTCTCTACATCACTCATTGCACCAAATTAATTGATCATTTAATCAACAACCTTTTTAAATTCATATTTTGTCTGTATTTACCGCATAATATCCGGCCAGTCGCGCATTCTTGAATACATGTTATTTAATTTATATGTAGGAAACACATGCGCATACGCCTTCTACTCATGTATATTTGGGTGTACTATATTTTATAGCTAATATCATTTCTCTTATTATTCATTTCTTATTTATATGCAGGGAATTTGGCCATATATAATATTTATTTAAAGCAAATATTGCACATATTATAGGTGAGCCAAAAACCATGTCAACAAAAACTAATCTACCTACTGCTACGAACACATGAGCGAAAGAATCACTCTGATCGGACTTAAAACGCAAAAGTTATGCATGAAATAAGGTTCCAATGGCATTTCTGTAAATAAACCGAACACAAATTTGAATAAAAACTAAATTCAAATGTGATCTAGACTGTGCGCACTATTTCTCAAAAGTACAGGGGCTAAAACAGAACAAAACAGGACTGGAAAAATACTTTTGAACTACGGTTGGACTGCGGGTTGATTCCTTGAAAACCCGGGGTTAAACTGTAAAAGTGCCCCACTGACTGCGGGTTGACCCATGTGGCCGCTGACCGGGCGCCACGCGGCGTGCTCTGGTTGGTCCGGTGCACCAGGTGTGCGTGGACGCGCTGACGTGGGCGTTGTGCCCCACGTCCATGGCCCACGGTGGACCAATCATGCCCCGAAGGGGTACATTCTAATCATGACCGTTCAACCCCGATCAGACGGCGGGAAACAGAGGAAAGGTTCCCCACCGCTTGCACAGTGGCGTCGGCGAGCCCGCCATGACTAGCGGTGAGCCGAACACCACGGTGAGCGCTGGAATGGCATTCCCGACCACCTCGTTTGAAACTAAAAGCACGGGATCTCGCAAACTCAGTGGGGTACAGAGCAGAGACGGGGAGCACGTCGAGGCGATGGCCCCATGGCAGCGCCATGGGCTGCGTGATCTAGAGCTCGCCGATATGGTGCTCCAGAGCGACATCCACAGAAAGGAGGGTATGGGGAGGTAGAGTGGCTCACCGCAAGTTCGAGGAAGGTGTTCACGGCGTTCGGGAGGGCTCCGAGGGGTCTGGTCGACGGTGTCGGTGAGCTGGAGAGAAACCATCGCGGGCGAGTATGATTCCATACGACTGGTTACCAAAATGAAGAGAAGAAGACACCTATGGATGCGGCAAGGCATGGCGAAGCTCCTGGGTGCATCCTCGACAGCGTTTGAGCACCGACGCGGGTGGATTAGGGGGCGGCGGTGTGTACGTGAGCTCGGCAGCAGTAAAGGGGGAGGAAGGGGCTCGGTGGCGGGTCTTATTGGCTGGACGGGAGTGGTAGAAATGGGAAGCAGCATCACCCACTCGCCTGCCATACTGGCTCATCGCCGTAGATGGTAGGCACGGCTTCCCGACACGGCGAGAAAGGAAGGGGAAGGAAGGCGTCTGACGTGCAGGTCCCGGTTGCTAGAGAAAGATGAGGGAGAGGGGATTCGGTAGCGCACGAGCATGGGAGCAGAGCAGGCTTTCGCCTGGGCTAAGCGGTGCTGAGCTAGGCCATAAGTTCGCGCATGCGGAGGAAGGGCGCAGGTGAATGGCTGTGGAGCGGGCCGCGTTGCTGGGCTGCAGGTGTGCGCGCATGTGTGTGCGAATGCGCTGGAGCGGGCTGCCGAGCAGGCCACGCTGCCGCGCCACGGGCGCGAAGGAAGTGGGAAGAAAGGGCGTGCGGGGCTAGGCCGACTTGGGGTTGGGCTGGAAAGGGAGAAGGAGAGAGTTTTTCAAAGAAAAATACTTTTCCATTTCTAGTTTTCAAAGCCAAGCCAAAATTCAAATGAGTTTGAATTTTTAACTCCAAACAACTTAGCCCTACACTCAACCAAAATCATGTACTTCAGCATGACTACAATCAATCATGTTTCTCAGCCTTATAGTAAATTTTTATTAGTTAAAAATTATTATTTTACCTAGGTTATAATGCATAAAAAATTAAGTAAATGCTCAAATTTAATAACTAGATTATAAATGGATTTTTAGGGTGTTACACTGCTTGGGTTCTGACATACCTGGAAGGTTGCATAGTACCCATCTAGCATGGCCTAGTGGCACTTTCCTGCAGGTGCACATGGTATGGTCCTCGGTATTGCAGTTTGACTTGAGTGTATTGTCTTATCTGCTCCGCTTGACCTTGGGTCCTCACCGAGCGGGCGTCCCCGGTCGGTCGTTCCCAGTCGGCTCCGACCGTGTCGGTCGGAGAAGGAATCACGAGCAGAGGTCTGACGTATCCCCGGTCGGAAAAGGAGGTCAGAGTCGGACTATGTCCCCTCCTTGGCCAGGCCTTCCGATCAGAGACTGGATCATTCCCCCAACCGGTCATTAGGTAATTGGGCCAGCCCGGGAGGTGCGCATTGTCGCTACATCGTCTGCTGGGCCTAGTTTTTACTAGGAAATGGGTCCATTGGGGACCCTGGGTTTATGAACCTGACATATACCTATTCAAACTATCAGCAGTACATAAACACAACTGACCATGAGCTTCATAGATGGAGATTGCATCACCAGTTGGCCTATGAATTTTCCTCCATGTCTTTCCCCCCATATCAACAGCAACTATCTGGGTGAACTCCAGCATGTACATAAAAACATTAACAAAGACACTTTTCCCATATGTGGATACTACAATACCTCGTCCCATTTAGATTCTTTAAAGATCCATGCACCTATTTGAGATGAGTAGATGTTGACACCTAAGGAGTCATCATTGTTGAACCCATATTCAAGCACATGGAAGTGCGAGGAGACTGTCGAATCGAACCTCAAGCGAGCTAAACCACAAGAATTTTTGCTACCCGATAGTACCAACCATTTCTTAGTCAACGGATTGCAGACAACATAGCGAAACCTAGAGTACCAGCAGAGGATGAGGCCCCGAGAGCAATCTGAGATCATGACATCCTAAATAGGGAAGGGCAAGAAGGACATAGAGGGGTATTCACCGTTGACGCTGGTGAAGTTGCATTTGTATTTGCAACTGCGGTAGAAGAATCCGGTGAGAATCTGGGGCAGCTCCTTACGGTACTTAGATCCTGAGATGAGGCTATTCTAGGAGCGACAAACACGCTTGTAGTTGCACAAGGAGCGACCGGTGAGGCGACTAAGGATGAGTATGAAGACATGGTCTATGAGGATGGCCACTTCGTTCCTCTTGTTGGGGGCCTCCTCAATCTTGACGAGGATCTAGTGGAACGGGCGCTATCGCCTGAATCATAGAAGGAGTGACTACGGGGATGTGTTCATGAGCTCGTTAATAATCAGATGGAAGCTTCATTCGTACTCATATGAGTGAAGAAGGGAATAAAAATTCAAGAACAATGCATAAGGGAAGTGCGAAAGCATTACCATTGCCTTAGGATCTTGTGGCATTGAGCTCGAGTGGCAACAGTGGTGATAAGTACCAGCCTAGTCACCAGTGGCTCTATGTTGTCTCCCTGTCGGTGAGGCATACCGGTGCGGAGCACTAGCTTGTCGGCTTACACACTGCTGAGTAGGGGTGGTCACGCAGTTTGTCATAGGGGAGCAGGAGCATCGATGAGGAACAGTAGCACTGATGAGGAGAAAGACACAGTGGGGAGCGTCCTTTGTAAGCAACTATATTAGACGAAGCGAGAATGCAAATTTCTACAAAACTTTGTAAATACACGTGGGAGTGACGCGTAGGACTCACGCGCGGGGTTGGAAATTGACAAAAGCGACGGTGATGGCTATCGACGGTGGTGATCGGGTGATGTACCTACTAATGACGGGCGTGTCATACGGTCTCAGACTCCAAGGCGATATTGACCGTTCTTAGAATCACTCTTTACTAAGTTGTCATCCCTAGCATGATGCCAGAAATGCGTTGTTGGTAATTATTAAGAACACTTGTAAATTTATATATATATTAAGTATCCACAAGCGCAAAGATAATATACCATTGTAGCATTTCACCCAAGAGTATACCAGGTATCGTTATTTATATTTTATCCACAAGGAGGAGCTATGGGGTTGGCACAGAGATATTGACAAATATGTATACTTATGATAAGATCATCACTCTCATGCTATTGCAGGGGTAAGTCAAGTGATAAATAAATGATAAGTGTAAGATATTGATGGTATTCCAGAGATAGAAATAGATACTCATAAAAGTAGTATGGCTAGGTAGCAGATTAATTAAGAGCCAAAGATTACTAAGTCAACATATGCATAAATTCATCATTAATCATAACTATATCAAGCGTACTACTAGAGCGCTGTGGGGGTAGGCCCTCCGGTATCCTCAAGACAAGACATGGGCTGCACCATCAGAGGTGGCCCAGCCCACAAGATCAAGGTGTGCACGGCGCTGCTCGGCGTGCACCGCAAGCTATTGTATAGTACAAAATAGGATACTTTACTTGTAACCCTATCCCTCCAGACTATATAAGGAGAGGCAGGGGTCCCCTAGCGAACAAGATCTATCTACTACATCTCAATACAATACACCAAAGACACATGACATAGGGTATTACATCGATCAGACGGCCGAAACCTGTCTAAATCGCTGTCTCTGTGCCTTATGTCACCATCCGGTTCCTGATTACGCGCACCCCCACTGACAAATCTACCATCGCGGGATACCCCTCGGTGGACTGCCGATGATATTCTATCGATAGTTGGCGCGCTAGGTAGGGGTGTGCGCTTGACCCATGCGAGCCAGATGAACCTCAAATCAATAGTGCGTTCTCATCATCAATCTTGTGGAGATCCATGCCGGTCCACGATGATGATTCATCGCTGGCTACATCAGCCCCCGTGACAGTAGATCTGATCTCGAAACCACCTCCGAGGTCATCTTCACCAACAACTCACCGCCCGCTAGCTGCTCGCCGTCAACGCCAATCAGATAGCATCATACGCCTCCGACCAGACGCTCCGTCCAAAGCTAAGTCACGCTTTAATATTCTTCTAAATATTCTCCAATCTCCGTATATAGCCATAATATTTTTCCGAACTGTTTTCTCCATGTTTGCTCTCCAAACGATTTTCCGAACCCCCGAACAGTCATGTTGATGCTCGGACGCCTCCAGAGATGGCCCTGTCTCTGGCTTCTCCCTACACGTGCACGAGCGTCTGCCCTCTGCGTTATGGGTGGTCGGCAGCGGTTCCTTGGTGACGCCTGTTCCTCCTACACATGCACGGGCTCCGCGCTCAACATTATGGGCTATGGGCTAGCTAGGGCTGGAGACTCAGCTACACACTAACTGTTTGGGCGGTTTATATTAAATATAAATATATCTTCACACCAACTGATCGCCGAACTACATATGCTATTTCATCGCCATTGCTGATTTTTCTTCAGAGTTCATATATTTTTCCATCATGTACTACCCGTTCTACATGTTTGTATCGCAGGGTCATCGTCTAGGTGATTGGATCACCTGGTGCTCGGACTTCTCCACCAATCAACTGGTCAGACTGCTTGGTTCATGGACTCCGTCGTCGACCAGTTGACTAGACTATTCATCGCTCGTGCTTCATCGTCAGCTACGCCGGGGACTCCTCAGTGCTCGGACCTCACCAGCTTCGCCTGGGACTCCTCGGTGCTCGAACATCGCCGCCTACGCCGGGGACTCCTCGGTGCTCGGTCATCGCTAGCGATGCCGGGGACTCCTTGCTCCTCGGTGCTCAGACATCGCCAGCGACACCGGGGACTCCTCGCTCCTCGGTGCTCGGTCATCGCCAGCGACGCCGGGGACTCCTCGCTCCTCGGTGCTCGGACATCGCCGCCTACGTCGGGGACTCCTCGCTCCTCGGTGCTCGGTCATTGCCAGCGTCGCCAGGGACTCCTCACTCCTCGGTGCTCAGTCATCACCAGCGATGCCAGGGACTCCTCGCTCCTCAGTGCTCGGACATCGCCGCCTACATCGGGGACTCCTCGCTCCTCGGTGCTCGGTCATGGCCAGCGACGTCGGGGACTCCTCGCTCCTCGGTGCTCGGACATCGCCAGCTACGCCGAGGACTCCTCGCTCCTCGATGCTCGGACATCGCCGCCAATGCCGGGGACTCTTCACTCCTCGGTGCTCGGTCATCACCAGCGACGCCGAGGACTCCTCGCTCCTCGATGCTCGAAATCGCCGCCTACACCAGGGACTCCTCACTCCTCGGTGCTTGGTCATCACCAGCGATGCTGGGGACTCCTCGCTCCTTGGTGCTTGGTCATCGCCAGCGACACTGGGGACTCCTCGCTCCTCGATGCTTGGACATCACCACCTACGCCGAGGACTCCTCGCTCCTTGGTGCTCGGACATCGCCACCTACGCCAGGGACTCCTTGCTCCTCGGTGCTTTGTCATCGCCAGCGACGCCGGGGACTCCTCACTCCTCGGTGCTCGGTCATCGCCAGCGACGCCGGGGACTCCTCGGTGCTCGGTCATCACCAGCGATGCCGAGGACTCCTCGCTCCTCGGTGCTTGGTCATCGCCAGCGACGCCAGGGACTCCTCGCTCCTCGGTGCTCGGACATCGCTGCTACACCGGGGATTCCTCCCTCCTCAGTGCTCGGTCATCGCCAGCGACGCCAGGGACTCCTCGCTTCTCGGTGCTTGGACATCACCGCCTACACCGGGGACTCCTCGCTCCTCGGTGCTTGGACATCGCTGCCTACGCCGGGGACTCCTTGCTCCTCGGTGCTCGGTCATCGCCAGCGACACCGGGCACTCCTCGGTGCTCGGTCATCGCCAGTGACACTGGGGACTCCTCACTCCTCGGTGCTTAGACATCGCCGCCTATGTCTGGGACTCCTCGCTCCTCGGTGTTAGGTCATCGCCAGCGACGTCGGGGACTCGTCGGTGCTCCCTTGGTGGTCGGATCTTGCTATGTCTCATCGGTGTGCTATCAAGCTGCTCCATGTTGTTCGGATCAGGGTGCTGATCTTGGGCGACACATCTAGGGTCTTGATACGCGCATGTCAGACGACGTCAGCAAGCTTTTAGACTTTTTTTTCTTTGACCCTGCTACAAGATTCATTCTTCATCTTCTAGTAGGCACGGGGACTAAGTGGGCACACTTCACCTTGCGGTGAATGTGCTTGTTCTCATCTCGAGGCTACGCCCGAGGACTGGCTGCCTGCTCGGCTGGTCTTCTACTTTCTGACCCTAGCACCACACGACTACATCACCTACTGTCAGGCTTAGGGACTAGCTATGGGGGTATGCCCCCGGTATCCTCAAGACAAGACATGGGCCACACCATCAGAGGTGGTCCGACCCACAAGATCAAGGCATGCACGGCGCTGCTCGGCGTGCACCGCAAGCTATTGTATAGTACCAAATAGGATACTTTACTTATAACCCTGTCCCTCCAGACTATATAAGGAGAGGCAGAGGTCCCCTAGCGGACAAGATCTATCTACTACATCTTAATACAATACACCAAAGACATAGGACATAGGGTATTACGTCGATCAGACGGCCGGAACCTATCTAAATCGCTGTCTCTGCGCCTTGTGTCACCATCTAGTTCCTGATTACGCGCACCCCCACTGATAAATCTACCATCGCAGGATACCCCTCGGTGGACTGCCGATGATATTCTGTCGACAAGCGTATACTACTAGAGCAAACTAGGAACATAATAAATAGCAACATAATATTGAAGTAGCACAAAGTCATAAATAAAGAGGGATACAATGGATATACCAGCCTCCAAACGGTGAATCCAGAATCTTGAGCAATAGCCCAAACTCTACATTAACCTTGGTAGTTAGCCTATACTAGAACCTTGAAGAATTGGAGCTCTATTCTCTTCTCTCTGGAAACCCTAATTTCTGGTCTACTCTTGACTTATGGTAGATTACAATTCCCAAGGGAGGGGCAGGGGCTGGTATATATAGGCTAGAGCTTCAATCCTGAGCCCTTGGATCAAACTGACTTGAATAAATGGCATAGATGTAATCCTTAAGGTGGTGGAGATCCGACGTATGAAGGAGGGACTACCATGTGGGACCAAGGGGCCGATCGGCTGTGGGACTGGCCGACCCCACCTATCATCCCCTCGGGGTCTACTTTAGTGATGTGGCTTCTGGTGTCCTCTGGAACCTTCTGGAGTAGTTTTCGCTATGGATAAGCATGATTTTATTTGATGTTTTGATCCCCCTTTACGGTTTTTTGAATAAACCCTGCTGAAAACACATATTCATCAAAACCCATGGAAATTGTTAATTTAAACCCTTAAGTCTATGTTGGTGATCATTTTCATGTATGATTTCAAGTTATATTGATGGTTTATGATGGAAGATAACTACCATAAAAAAACTCCCCCAAGCTTAACCTTTGCTCGTCCCTGAGCAATACCAAACTAAGAAATGAATCAGGAGTTGTTGCGGTGTTTTCACTCCTCAAAAGTACACCTGCATTCAAACAAGAATTCTCCTCCGGATTGAAATCCATCGATTTGACTTTCAAACTTACCCATATTACCTTCAACCATGGGGCTTATAGCCTTCACTTGGGTCTTGAGCAATTGAAAGACAGAACGATCGAGTCAAGCACTATGTCTCAAGTTCTTTGTTCAACCATTATTCTAGAGTTTTTACAAGTTTTCAAAATAAAACTTAGAGAATCCATTGTATGACACTCTCAAATCTCTCAAACTATGTGGTATTTGTGGATCCTCACCAAGGCAAAAATAATGTTATGCCTTTCTCCTCCTACAACTAAGGCTTATGTGGAGCTCATTGGAATGGTGATAACATGAAAGAGCATACTTGCAATACATATATTGTAAAGTCAAACAGTGGATCCAAAGAGAGTTGAGTCATACAATAAAATCAAGATGTGCATGTGTGTGGAAAATATAGTGGATATATATGGTGGCTAACCTAATTATACTATACTCCTAGAAAACTTATCTCTCTTTTGAAACTTGAAAAATATTTGCAAGAAAACATGGGTATCTTATTTATCTTTCTCTTTTTTTTAGGCGGGCATCTAAGTACGCATTGTTTTAAATATCTCGGACACTTGTCCATTTTTTTCAATTCTGGCTTTTTTCTTCTTTTTTTATGAATAACTTTTGCATAGTCCAATGCTTCTTTTCTGCAGTAAAGTATTTGAGAGATAGGAACAAGAAGTTAGAGCAATTATTTGGTGAAAAACCTATCAAGGATATTTTTGGTGTCTACTTCCCAGTGTAGGAGTAAAACATTTTTTGTGGATCTAGATGGAATGTATGTTTTTGCGCCTACACCCAGTGTAGGAGTAGTGCATATGTGGGTGGTGTGTACGTGATCTTGATTTGAAAAGTATGATAAACCTCTCATAAGGGTCAACAAAGCTTGACAAAACTCAATGCAAAACAAGTAGCATATATAAGTGGAAGTTTTCCTAGCCTAAATATCATGTTTGGCTCTGGTAGGAATTCAAGCTTTGTCATACAAGAACTCATCATGTTGCATTTTTATGTTTTTCAAAAGAAATCTATAGAACTTTAGTATCATTTGGAACAAGATAAATAGCAGCTCAGACCTTCTCTTATCATATCTGTTAATTACCTAGACTTAGATCAAGCATTTGCTACCCACGAGTTTCAAGTTTTAGAGCAAATTCTCATGTCAAATCAATTTCATCCAAAACTCAAGAGAATTCAGGGATCAAAACTAGGTACTTGAAAGGAATTACAACAAAGCAACTATTCATCATTTCCATTATGAGAGATTATCTTCAAGTTCTTTTTATTTATTGGTTCTTAAAAACAAGAAACTAAGCACACCTTACACAAACTATATATACACACTCTTTTTATTTGGTTTTCTTTTCATTTTTTAGATCACACCATAGTAATATATATAAAAAGACAAATGAAATTTTTTATTTTGTTTTCTCAGTTATGTATTTTTTTAATAATACAAATTCAAAAATTAAATAAACTAACGAAAATAACAAAATACCAGAAAGAAAACTTACCTTAGGTAAACGGGGGCTCCTCCCCCAAGCTAGGTGTTGTTGCAGTCTCTCAGAAAGGTGGGTCGATGTGGAGACCCTGGAATAAGTATCGTCAATTCTCGTTCTCCTGCTCCTGGTGCTGCTGAATGGTGGCGATGCATTCTCCCATCTCTGTTGGCCACTGGGAGTGCTGGTGAAGCGTCTTCTGGATGTCGTGTTGTGCCTCTTCTATGTTTGTCAACCTGGTGTCGAGGTGGAAATGTTGCATCTACTGGTCATGGTAGCCATAGGCAGAGAAGGACATATGTCTTCCCTGATGGCCACTCGAGACTTCTTCATATGGCTGCTGCTGATAGTAGTCGAAGTTGCCATCCTGCCATTGCGCACTTGAGCCTTGATGCTAGGACCTCTTAGCGTGCCGAGGAGCGGGCTGCTCCCAACTAGCATGCTCGGGCTGGTGCATGTGGGAAGATTCCCACCTAGCATGCTCGGGCTAGTGCATGCGGGAAGATCCCGACTGGTCCTAGCCTACATAGCTGGTGAAGGTCGGTCCCTCTAGAATTGGATCATCACCACGGTATCTGGGTTGCGGGTTGCGCGTAAGTCTCGTAGAAGTGCTCCGGTGAGGCGCTGCCTCCTTCACCTATAAATCAAAGACAAAAGACTGCACCGCATACAGACCAAGGTTTTGGTCTAGTAACGGGATTTCGTTTATGTAATCCATATACACCATGACAAGTTTCCTATCCTTTTTCTTCTTTAGCATGTGAGCTTGGACAAAGTATTCATAATCAATAAACCAACGGGGGATGTCATCGATGTAAGCAATAGAAGCATTATTCAAAAGACCCAAATTTTTAGCAATGTGGGTGACCAAAGAAGTACAGCCAATATCTCCCTTAAGTTCAGGAATTTCTTTCCATTGTTTCATCATAAACTGAACAGGTGAAACTTTTCTTCTCTTAACCATGGCATAGAGCAGCTTAAGTTCATCATTCCTCACAGTGCGAAAATCATTTCTAGGAAATAAAGAAAATCCTAAGCATTTATGCATGAATCACAAAGTAGGGTGATGAATTTCTTTTGTACGGGGACGGTAGCAAGTAAGTTCTTTAGATATTTCCCTCCAAAATTTTGTCCTATCAAAGTCTTGTATAGCAGTGTCTACATCAATCACACATTGTGCATGAAATCCTAGAAGTTCACTAAACTATTTCCACGGGATACAAAAATCTTTTCCAAATAGTCTAAATGAAACTTCAGAATTGGTAGGTTGCAATGTGCATAAAAATTCAATTATCAAAAGCTTGGACCCCGACTCATCAATTTCCCAAATATTCTCCCATCCCATAGCCTTAAAAATAGTTTCAAATTCAGTGTTCATACCTTTTGCTTGTAGCAGGGCTGGATCATAAATGGGAATGAGAATGAACCTCTGGTCTTTAGCTACTTATAGATGTTCTTCTCCGTCTCATCCCAAAACTTGAGCCGCTTTTCTTGCAAAAGAATGTTTCTCTTAGCAGGGGATGATGACCCAGATGGCGCTCCGACAGCGGGAGATGGGGCGTCAATCTCCATGTCAGTGCTTGCCCGGAACGAAGAGCTTCTTGTCTAACAGAACGATGCCACCCGTTTGATCTTGCCTATTAACTTGCTCATTTTCCTACAAAATAAATACAAGACAACACAACTCGTGGAATGGATTAGGTAAAAAATGTTAGTGGTCAGCCATCCAGGAGTCAGTCGTTTGAGGGTCAATTGTCCGAGGGTTAGTCGTACGAGATTGCCTAATGAATTTCTAATCAAGATTTTGGCATGATTTCCACCCTAATTCTTTTTAATTTTCCCTCTTGATTTGGACAACACTACCACTCTTAAAATCTCTTTTCTTGCTCAAATTTTAGCAGCACTTCCACTCTCTCTTTCTTAAGATTTCACTCTCAAACTTTCTCACCCTTTTCTCTTACTCCAAAACTACTTCTACCAAAAGAATTTTTCAAACTGGAATTTTGAACTTGGGAGCTGGTTTTGAGTTGTGTTTGAGGCCGAGAGCAGCTAGGAAGGAGTGGTATTTATTGGTGGCACAGTAGTAGGCTGGCCGGCTAAGTAGTGGGGCCGGCCGCCCCCCATGGTGACCAACTAGCATCCCTTTCCTCCAAATATTTTATTGCTTCATGCTTAAGCAAGTCGGATGGCCGTCGGTGGAAATTCGGTGGAGAAATGACCAGAGTGGGGATGGAGGTGGAAATGGAGGTGATGGTGGAGGTAGAAGTGAAGGGTGGTGGTTGAGTGGGTCCCATGTGTCTCCCATATTTCTATTGTATACATATGTATATGCAAAAATATATTTTATGATACTATGAAATATAAGAAGATGAATGAATGGTATTTTTAGATTTTTATGCCTCCATGTTAAATATTTCTTACATGTTTTTATGCTCCATAAAAATTAATTATATGGGGCTTAAATTTTTATAATGCCATGATGAGAATTTTTATTTTATTTTTCTAATGCAAGTGTTGAAAGGTAAATATGCAAAAGTAAAATAATTGATGAAAAGTAAAGATGGATAACTACCGATTTACCTCCCGGCGAGGGTTCAGAATTTTGAGTCCGCCGAACTAGACTTCTCTGTTTATTTATTCTTCGGATATATCCTTAGGTCCCAGAGATGGAGACCTTGCTGGTTGCATTTGCTTTTCACGCCACTCCAAATTGGAGCATTGTTTCGGTCTTGGCTTGAAAGCAAATCGCTCTTCCTTGCCATTGATATGGAATTTGATTTCTTCGGCTTCGACATCAATGTGTGCATTTGTAGTAGTCAAGAAGGGCCTACCAAGGATAAGGGGTGTCTTCATGTCCTCCTGTATGTCAAGTACTACAAAATCCACAAGAACAACAAAGTTTCGTATTTTTATCAGAATATTTTCGGTGATTAGCGGACCGATTGGTCGGCTAGTTGCAAGCACATCGATGTGGGCGTGAGTGATGAATAGTTGAGCATGTCGAAAACCTTCTTGGGCATGACACTGACACTTGCTCCAAGATCGCATAACGTATTCTCAAAGTTCTGGTTTCCGATCGAACAGTCGATAGTGGGACATCCTAGATCCTTCTTCTTAATAGGTGATGTGTTCAGGATGGCCGCACTACACTCCTCCATTAACTTAATTACCTCAGTGGTAGGCAGTGGTCTTTTATTGTTGAGGATGTCTCTGAGGTACTTTGCATATGTGGGTACCTGTATAGCATCTAGCAGAGGAATTGATGAGGACATGACACCCATGCATATGACCATGTTTGGTGCATGGGATGGAGGGGAAGGAGGCCAGGAAGGGTGTCCAAGTCAAGAAGGAGGCCCGAGGCTAATTCGGTTTGAGTCCCCGAGGTGGAGGCCCAAAGCAACTCAAGTTCGAGTCTGCCTCAGAATCCAGGACCAATCTGCCTTAAACTGATCACCCATGACGCATCCGGACTCCGTTTTTGACGATCCACATATGGATGGAAATCTAATTTGATAAGGAAGCCAATCCAAGTGGTTTCACATCAAAAGCTCTTCGGAATCAATGGAAATCATCGAAACAAGTTAGCATCCAGAATCTGCCACGGTGCTGCGACGCCTTCTTTTGGTCCGTTGGACCGTGTATCATGTTTGGGCCCATTAGGGGGTGCGTCCAGGGTAGGCGATGACCCTAAGACCTTTATAATCATACACCGCCGCCGTCATTAGGGTTTGGGGTTTTGCTTAGATTATTCTATCAAGAACAGTTTCGTCGTTCATCGGTTTGTGAGACCCCAACTTCGTGAGATAATCATTCATCTGCAATGTGGTTGCGTTCTTTCTTGTTTTTGCTTGTGTTCTTCGTTGCGTAGGCAGGGATTAGCCTTCTTGGTGAGGTCAACCTAGTCCGTGACTTGGTTGATAACTAGAGGAGCTGCGGTGCTAAGATTGCAGGGTTCGATCTTTCGATCTGAAGCCGGATCGGTGTGTCATTCTCCGCCACAACGAAAGTTACCATCACCTGACGGAAGATCGGGATCCCCATCTCCATTAGGAATATTGATATATAACTTTTGAATTACCTCTATGAACTTACCAAACTGCTCATCCATTTTGGCTTTTCGATTTCTGTGTGGAAACGGTAGGAAAGTGGTGTCATGAAAATCTTGCATCATTTCTTATGCTTGTGGCTCAACTTCATCGTCCTTCTTCTCCTCTTCCTGCACTACTACCGGTGTCTTACCTGCCCTTGTCGAATAAGGGGGGTCATGAGTAGACTTGTCACCCCTTGTGGTTATGGCGTTGACCTTTTCAAGGTTAGTGGCAACAGGCAGAGCAGCGGTCAACTGAGCTAATTGAGATTCTATCTTTTTATTATAGCTAAGTTGGTCTTTTATAGCAGAAGAAAAACTATCCATTTTAGTGTTTATGTTTTCTAGGACCTTATCATTAAAAGCAAGCTTGTTAGCAATATTCTCATTAATTTTAGCTTGTTCTAAGATTAAGTCTCTCAAGGATGGTTGTCTAGGTTTAGAAGAATTATAGTAATTACCTGGGTACTTACCTTGGTAAGTTGACCATTGCTGTTGTTGATTCCATCCTTGTCTTTGTTGTTGTGGAGCATAATTGTTGTTGACGATGTTTGCATCTTCCTGATATTCAGGGAATTCAACCCCTAAATACTCTCCATAGGTGTTTTGTTAATTAAAGGCATCTTGTATAGCCTGACGATCTTTCTTGTAATTGGCTCACTATTCAAGCCAGTTCAAGCCAATTCAACAAGACGTCCATCTTGGTTGACAGTGCACACACCTCTTTGGGTACTTCTTTGCTCTTATTGCAAGATTGAATGTTGCATGATGACCAGCCTTGATTAGAGGCTATCTTTTCCATAAGAGTTTCAGCTTTTCTAAGGGTGAGTGGCATAAACGATCCTCCAGCAGTGGCATCAAGTTGTTCATGAGCTTTCTGAGTTAATCCATGGTAAAAACTTTGCATGAGCAACAAACCTTCCATCCCATGATGAGGACAATCTAAAATATATTCTTGGAAACGTTCCCATGCCTCTAGAATGGCTTCTCCCTTCTGCTGTTGGAAATTAGAAATCTTTTCTCGTAAGGCACTGGTCCAGCCTATAGGGAAAAACTTTGCTAGAAAGGCCTTCAAACACTTTGCCCATGTGTTGATGTTATCCTTATTGGTGTAGAACCACTACTTCGCCCTTCCCACAAGTAAGAATGGAAAGAGATGAAGTAGTATGATGTCTTGAGTAACGTCCTTGATGGTGATTGTGCTGCTAATCTCCAGGAAATTCTGAAGATGAGCACTAGCATCTTCACGAGCCTTTCCACTGAATGGGGTAACTTGCACCATGTTGATGAGGCTTGGCTTGAGCTCAAACTCAAGGTTGTTAGTTTTGAGTGTTGGTCCCGTGTAGATGTTCTTAGTGCAATGATCTTGTTGGGTGTTCCCACAATTTCATTTAGTTTATAGGCCTAAGGTATAAGGATTAATGAAATAAATAGTTGGGTTATCATTTTCTTCTGTTCTACCTATCCTGTCTATGGAGCAGCCTGTCTTTATCGGTTCATATCTCTGATTTTGGATGATAAAAAGAAATCATGAGAAAATTTTGGACAACAGTAGACTCCAATCACGAGATGATGCAAGCTATACTTTGGTGTCCCCTAGTTTATCCTTTCCTAAGGGGGGTAGCCAAGTTGAAGGGTTTGCAAGATGAAGTTTTCTTGCATTCTAGTGTATCATGTGGAAGAATTGGATATTCCGATGGTTGGGGTTTTCTCTAGTCTTTTATATTATCAATCCTAACTTGTTATCTTTTGAAACTACAATAAGGAATGCTATGAATGACTAAATCCTAATGCACATATGTTGGAAACAGATGGCCTCTACTAGGAGAAATGCTTCACAAGATGTTGGAAGGAATGTTCCCACTTCTAACCCATCGCCGTCAAGATCCCCAACCAAACAGCAAGCTTTGATGACGCAGACTCATCTAATGGAAGAGAAGAAGAGAAAACGTGATCTTTCATGCTAGCTAAGGAATACTCATCCTCGGATCGCTACGCAACCAAAATATCAGTCACCTCCTATGAATCTACTTGTGAGTATAGATCAGAATCAGTATCAGCAACCCGATGATAAAGTACAACAGGTCAGCTCTCAAGAGCCAAAACAGAATGTCCATGGGAAGCAGGTGCATGGAAATAAGTTAAAACGGAATTACATCCTTGGAAGATTGAATAATGTGAATATGACTACCATTCATGGAGCTAAGGAGGTCGTTTATGGATGGATTGCAGTAGGTTCAGCCAATGCTATGGTGATGTTTGACCCTAGTGCGTCACATTCGTTTATCTCCAGTGCATACGTAAAAGAACATAAGATAACTATGCTACCAATGAGGAAACCAGTGATGGTTAAGTCCCCAGGAGGAGAAATGAAGGTAAACCGCATATGCCCAAGAGTTAGTCTTGACATAAAGGGGATAAAATTTGAAGCAAACCTTATTGTGTTAGAGTTAGTGGACGTTGATGTTATTCTTGGAATGGGATGGATGTCTGCATGTAAAGGAGTCATCAAGTATGCCCAGCATTTGGTGCTTCTAACCACACCGTCAGGAGAAAGAATTGAGTATGAGGGTTTTCAACCTGCACCTGAGGAATATGACAATGGAAATGATCTAATAGAAGGTGTGAATACTGAGGATAGTAAAGTTGACTGTGAGTTTCCAGATGATGGTGTAGAGGAACAAACACCCTTAGAGGAGCTCCATCCGACAGATGGTGATTATCCAGTTAGAATCCTAGAAAGAGCCCAGGGAACTCTTAAGGGAGAAGTGCTTAATGTGTGTAAAGTTCAATGGAATAACCAATCAGAGGAAGATGAAACCTGGGAAAATGAGAATCAATTGAAGATGGAATTTCCTCATCTCTTCACGGTGTAACACAACTACATTAGAAGTCAAGATGGGGGTGTCATATGAAGTTAGTTATGCCCTTGAGTTTAAGATTTCTGTATTCAAGACAGCTGTATCCCTTGACTTAAAGGGGTAGTCCGTGTAGCCAAATCTTTTGTTCTTAAGCTTTGCAGATGAGACAGATGTAACTTGTTAAGCTGGTTTACAATGCAAGTTGAAATGTTGGAATGTTTCATTTGAGTTCTATTCCTAGTTCTGTCTCCTTTCCTTGTCCCTAGTTTTCTCGAATCTCAGGACGAGATTCATCTTAAGGGGAGTAGAATTGTAACACCCTAAAAATTGCCTCTTTTAAAATAGAGTTAAAATGATTTAAGTTGGAATTTTTGTGCACATGAAATATAGAAAAATAAAAAGTTTCATTAATTTAAAATTCATCATAAGGTAGCAACATGTGTGAGCATACATGCTGTTGCATTCTATTTATTGCGATGAATGGTGTTGATCCAAACTCCGAAGTAATTTGGAATGCTTTTGAAAAGAGTTTGAAAATGGCTTTGAAATAAAAGAAAAGAAAGAAAAGAAAATTAGAAAATAAAAGTATTTTTAAAGTTGTAAAGTTTATCTTGGAAAACCTAATGGAATTTACCATTTTTATCAAATGGGAAAGTATTTTTGAAACCATACTTGAATTGGATTTGAATTTAGCTTAGAATTGGAAGATTAGAAAAAGAAAAGGATTTGGAAAATGTAAGAACTTAAAAGTTATTTTTGGAAACTTACCAAAAATTGGTTCATTTATGTTGGAATTAGAAATTATATTTTAAATCATATTTATGCTTGATTTGGTTCACATTTGAAATTGTTTTGAATTAAGAAAGGAAATAGAATTTAGAAATAGAAAAGAATTTCATTTTAAAAAAAATCTTCCTTTCTTCCATTTCAGCCCAGCCAAGGAACCGGCAGCCCAGCCGCGCTTTCCCTTCCTCCTTCCCGATTTCCCAGCCTTGGCTTGCTGGCCTACTGATCGGCCCAGCCACACTCCCCCCCCCTTCCTTCCAGCGCTCCAGCCCACCGCTCGGCGGCCTGCTCTGCTCGGCCTGCCCCGCACCGTAGGCGCTCGGCCTTCAGCGCCTACGCCGCACCGCCCGCACACGCTTGGCCGACGCCCGCGCGTCAGCTGCCGCATGCGTTTTCCTTCTCCCCGCTGCCCGCTGGCCCCGTGCGTCAGTCGCGTCACGCGTCAGCCGCCCGCACGCCTCACCCCTTCCCCCTCACTGCCCGCGGGTCCCGCCAGTCAGCTGGCCCCTTTCCTTTCTTCCCCGCGTCATCTTTCCTTTCTCTTTCCCCGCCGATGGCGCACGCTCGAACGGCAAGCCACCGGCGCCCATGCAAGGAAGGCAGCAAATCACCGTGCCCCGCTCCCTTTCCTTTTTCCACGCCCCATCCCGCCTATAAAGCCCGGAGCCAAGCCCCGTCTTCTCCCCTTTTCTCAGCCGCGCTCAAGCAACTCCCCGCCGCCGGCAATCTCCCTCACCCACGCCTCAATCCTCGACGCCGACGCGCCCGTGAGATCTGCCACGACCCGACGCAGCCGTAGGTGCCTCCCCTTCTCAATTTTGGATTCGTTTTGCTCGGATTTCCCCTCACCGTGCCCTCTCTTTCTCTCTCCATCCGCCGACGACGACGAACCACCCCCTCGAGGCCCTCCCGGATGCCGTGACCACCTCCGTGGAACTCACGGTGAGCTCCTCCGCCTTCCCATGCCCCTAGATGGTCAAATGGCGTCCTAGAATGTCGCATCCGCGAGCTCAGGCCGTCGGCAACAATGGCGCCGCCGTCATGAGCCTCTTCCCCGGTGGCCTGCTGCCCTTAACTCGCCACAGCCGTTAGATCCACGTTGGATGGACGAGATCACGTACCTCTTCGGCTTTAAGTAACCGGTCCACCATGGACCCGTAGACCCCGCCTACGGCGCCAACGCACTGCGTCCACCGCACGCGTGGCACACCGTGCCAACAGCGTGCTGCCACGTGGCTGCCCAGTCAGCAGCCGAGTCAACCCAGCAGTCAGCCGCGCCTGTTTTACAAAATAGCCCCTCGGTTTTTAGTGAATCAACCCGCGATCCAAAGCAGTTCAAAATAATTACAAATCCGCCCTGTTGTTATTCGGTTAGGCCCCTATATTTTCCAGAATTAGTGTGCCCAGTCCAAAGTACATTTAAATTCAGATTTTAATTGTTTTAATTCAAATTTTAGTTCAAATATTTACAGGAATGCCACTGGACCTTATTTCATGCGTAACTTTTGCATTTTAAGTCCGATTTGATCCATTCAAATTGCGTTAGGATCGTATTTACGTTTTCTACATGTTTATACAACGGTTAGGCATGTTTTCAACACTTGAAATTCATGAGTAGATTTAATCTATTATTTAATTAAAGCAAAACTAGTTTAAATCGTAACTTATTCATTTTAACTCCGAAATAGTCCGTACAAGTTGCGTTTGTTTCATAACAACGAGATCTACGTATTAGTAATGATGTTTACTATATTACTATTTTATAAAAATCATAGTTTAAATCATATCTTGATTAAAGATTATGCAACTAGGTTTTATACATAAAATATGATTTGTTTTACTTTTGTTTTATAATTTAAATCTAAGATTGACTTAATTCAATCCATATCGTTTATAAAATATCTTTTGTATATGAATTCATAAAGTTAACATAAATGAAGCCTATAGTTTATTTTTCCACATATAAGGCAAATCTCTCGGTAGTTGTAACTTTTCAACTATAGCTTCGATTAGCGTGCCTCTCGCGACTATGTGTTCATAGTGATGCGTAGAATCGTATATCAATCTCTTTTACTTATTTTTCTATGATTGGTGTACTGTTCTGATATAGATACAACTGTATGCTATGCATGTATGTGTATGGATGTTTGTGTGGTGTTCTACGATTGTCCAGTCAGGTGAGATATACGTGGTGATCCAGAAGAAGAAGAAAGACATCAAAGAATAAAGCTTACCGAAGGATCGGTGTGTAAGGCAAGTATAGCATGGGACCATCCTTGTTACCTATTCATATTTAATCACTAAATTCATATTGCATGTGTCTCCCTTGTTACCATTAAGGATATCCTAGATATTTGATATCTTGCACCTTGATACCTTTGGGATATTGCATTGGATAGTTTTTGCTAGTGCTTAATCAAAACCATGATCTTGTAACTTGACTAATGATATATGCAATAAACATTAAAACATGACTTTTTAGTAACATGGAAATAGGGGGCTGGAGTGTTTAGCTACTTTCTAAATGCTCTAGATTCCTCTCCCTAAGGACTCATCTATAAGTGATCATCCAGGACTTACAGTACAGCTGTGAGGGTCATATGGCTCTGGCTTTAGCTCAGTATGAGGACCTTTTCTAGCTTGTTAGTGGTTACCTTTACGGCGCAAGAGGGGCTCCAACGGGTATGATCTCGGTCTGCCAAGTAGGTGCACTTGCTAGTCACTACTTGGAGGGGGGTTCATGCTTATTGATGGGTAAACCTTAGCGGCCCTAACTTGTTAGACGAACCTTTGAAAGGCTTCATAGTGAACCCTGCCGACCTTCCTTGGTAGTGGGTCAAGAGGCTGATCACCTCGGGTGAAAGGGTAAATCACGACTCACAGTGAACGTGTACAACCTCTGCAGAGTGTAAAACTGTTATAACAGCCATGCTCATGGACACGAGCGACCTTGGACCCTTATGGAATAGTGATGATCACTAATGGATGACGATGTTAATAATTAATCGTTTATGCTATACATTATTCATGTTTACCTGATCATGAGTTTATGGGCTTATGGATAAACTTGTTGCCAGCCAATTGCTTAAAAAGATGACCTATTAAAGCTAATCGCAGTAAACCAGTGTCAGCCTTTTGAGCCTCATGAACCCCATGATATAATTGTTAAGTACGACATGTACTTACACTTGCTTTACTTTTCTATACTTGGATAAAAATCCCGGATGGGTACCAGATTGCTGGTTTTGGAGGAGTTAGGCTTGTGGTCAACCAGTCAGTCGTCCCTGTGGATTCGGAGTCTTCACCAGAAGATTGGAGTCAACTTTCCGCTGTCTTTATTCTGAGGGTACTTTTCTTTTACTAATACGTTATGTAATAAGTATTGTCTTTTGATATTACCCTGATTTGTGGCTGTATGTGAGATTTGACTTCCTGGGCACACATATAGTGTGTATCTAGTTTTGTCTTTAAAACCGGGTGCTACATGGTGGTAGGCAGCGCATCGCGGTCCTAGTACATCAGCGTCTCAGCCACAACTACGACATGCGCAGCACTCTCGATGCCCGCAGATGTACCTACGATGACCCAAGAGAAGGAGCCCACCACGGCTATCATCCTTGTCATGGTAGATGCTACAATAGCAGTGAGGACCAGAGCCTGAGCCCCGACCTACCGGGCCCTCAGGCCTTCGGCTGACACATCCTCAATGCTGGTTTCCCACCAAGGTTCCGGCCACCAACCAACATCCTGAAGTACTCTGGGGAAACAAACCCTGGACTATGGCTTGAAGATGGCTTGCCTACAAAGCTAGTGGTGCAGATAATGACGACTTCATTATCTGCAACCTTTCACTGTTCTTAGCCAATTCGGCACGAGCGTGGTTGGAACACCTGCCGTCCAACGCGATCTAGAGTTGGGCGAATCTGAAGGAGATCTTTGTGGGCAACTTCCAAGGCACATACAAGCACCCTAGGAACCCATGAGACCTCAAGAACTACCGACAGAAGGCCGATGATACCCTCTACGGGTAGATCTGACGCTTCTCCTGGCAGTGCAACGAGCTCCGTAACATCGTCAACGCCGACATTATAGGAGCCTTCCTATCCGGGACTACCTGTGAGTCTTTGGTTCATAAGCTAGGACATAAGGGCCCGCAAACCACCAAGGAACTCTTGGACATCACCACCAGCCATGCCTCAGGAGAAGAGGCGGTTGGAGCGATCTTCGATCGTCTCGAGGGCAAGGTAGGGTGGGACGAGGGCACCGGTGAAGGCACCTCCAATCGTTTCGCCAAAAGGAAGTACAAGAAGCAATGGTGCGAGGACTGACTTGTGGCCACTGCTGACCACAAGGGTGGTCGAAAGCCCATGGAGGGCACTCCGAACCACTTTGAAAAATTACTCGAGGGGTTGTGCCTGAACCATGTCTTCCTAGTTAAGCATCTGCTCAAGGACTACAGCCTCATGCGGTGGTTCTTGTGCAGAGGCTCCAACAAAGGGGAGCATAGAAAGGACCCTACCCCCACCATGGATGATGCCAAGGAGAAGGACGATGGCTTTCCAATGCTGGATGGTGGCCTTATGATCTTCGAAGGATCAGCAGCCTATCACTCCAAACGTTGTTAGAAGGTCACACACCGTGAAGTCTACATGGCTGAACTAGCCACACCTCCCTTCCTCTGATGGTCAGAGTCCGTCATAATCTTCGATCGGACCGACCATCTAGATAGCATCGCGCACCTGGGGAGATATCCGCTCGTAGTCGACCCGATCGTTGGCCTGAAGTGACTCACCAAAGTACTGATGGATGGGGGCAGCGGCCTCAACATCATGTATGCCAAGATGCTTGATGAGATGGGTGTCAATCGGACACGTCTCCACCCAACCTGGGCGCCTTTCCATGGCATCGTACCTAGGAAGTAGGCCATGCCACTTGAGCAGATCAATCTGCCCGTTACCTTCAGGGATCAGTTCAATTATAGGACTGAAACCCTCACCTTTAAGGTGGTTGGGTTCCTCGAAACTTTCCATGCCATCCTAGGACGTCCATGCTACGTGAAGTTCATGGCCATCCCCAACTACACGTACCTCAAACTGAAAATGATGGGTCCCCATGGGGTCATCACCATCGACACCTCCTTCCAGCACACCTATGAGTGCGAGGTCGAGTGTTGCGGTCATGCCACAGCAATCGTCGCCTCCGGGGAGCTCACCACCCTCAAGGAGGAGGTCACCGAAGAAGCGGCCAATGCCAAGAAGTCGACTAGGTTGTTCGAGTCAACAGAGCACTCTAAAGAAGTCCTCGTAGACCCTGGGAGCACCGAGGTAAAACGGTGTGTGTCAGTACCACGCTTTCCTCCAAATAGGAAGGCGCGCTCATCGGCTTCCTCCGCGCTAATAGAGACATCTTTGTGTGGAATCCCTTAGACATGCTAGGCATCCCGAGGGAAGTCACCGAGCATACCTTGAAGATCCACCTAGGATCCAAGCCAGTGAAGCAACACCTGTGTCGCTTCGACGAGGAGAAACACAGGGCCATCGGCGAGGAGATAGGAAAACTAATGGTGGCCAGATTCATCAAGGAAGTATACCACCTAGAGTGGTTAGCTAATCCTGTTCTTGTATGAAAGAAGAGTGGGAAATGAAGGATATGTGTTGACTATACGGGTCTCAACAAGGCGTGCCCAAAGGATCTATTTTCTTTGCCGCGCATAGACCAAATAGTTGACTCTACCTCGGGGTGCGAAACCCTCTGCTTCCTTGATGCGTACTCCGGCTATCATCGAATCATTATGAAAGAGTCCGACTAGCTCATGACATATTTCATCACCCCCTTCAGATCGTTCTGCTACGTCTCAATGTCGTTCGGTCTGAAGAACGCTGGCGCCACATACCAATGTTGTATGCTCTAATGCTTCAAGGACCTCATCGGGTGGACCGTTGAGGCCTACGTTGATGACATCATGGTCAAGTCCAAGTGGGCTAACCACCTCATTGCCGATCTTGAGCAGACCTTTGCAAAACTCCGAGCGAATGGCATCAAACTCAATCCTGAGAAATGTGTTTTCAGGGTCCCGAGGGGTATGCTGCTCGGCTTCATCATCTTTGAGCATGGCATTGAAGCCAACCCGGAGAAAATATCAGCCATCACAAGGATGGGCCTGATTCGGAACATAAAGGGCATCTAGTGAGTCATAGGGTGCCTTGTCGCACTCAGCCGATTCATCTTGCCCCTCGGTGAACGAGGTCTCCCCCTTTATCAACTCTTAAAGAAAGCCGACTGCTTCGAATGGACATCCACGGCCTAGGAGGAACTTGACATGGTCAAACTGCTTCTGATAAAGGCCCCGATCTTGGTCCCTCCAACCAATGGAGAATCCCTTCTGCTATACATAGCAGCCACCACACAAGTGGTCAGCGCCGCTCTGGTAGTAGAATGGGAAGAAGAGGGGCACGCCCTCAAGGTGCAGCGTCCTATGTACTTCATCAGTGAGCTACTATCCGACTCTAAGACCTGCAACTCCCAAATCCAGAAGCTCCTGTACGCCGTCCTCATCACCAAAAGGAAGCTACGCCACTACTTCGAGTCACACCCGGTGACAATTGTGACATCGTTCCCCCTCGGCGAGGTCGTCCAAAGCTAGGACGCCACGGGAAGAACCACAAAGTGGGCACTCGAGTTGATGGATCAGGGCATTACGTATGCCTCCCGAATGGCGATCAAATCCTAGGTGTTGGCTGACTTCATCACGGAATGGACCGAGGTCCAAATGCCACCGATGGCCATCGATCAAGAGTACTAGACGATGTACTTTGATAGATCGCTGATGAAGAAGGGCGTCGATGCATGGCTGGTCTTCGTATCCCCCCTTAGGGTATGCATGAGGTACAAGGTTCATCTCCATTTCCCCTCATCCAATAATGTGGCTGAGTATGAAGCGCTCATCAATGGCCTATGCATTGCCATCGAGTTGGGCATCCAACGCCTCAACATCCGAGGTGACTCCTAGCTGGTTGTCAACCAAGACATGAAGGAGTCAAGCTATCACGACACTAAGATGGCTATGTACTGCCAAGAAGTCTGACGGCTAGAGGACAAATTCGATGGCCTCGAACTCAATCACATCCCAAGGCGCCTCAACGAGCGGTCGACGTGCTTGTAAAGGCGGCATCTGGCTAGGAGCCGGTGCCAACAGGTGTCTTCACCAGCAACCAACACAAGCCCTCGATGCGCTACAAAGGGTCTGAGTAGGCCAACGACGGTCTGTCCGATCTAGCCTCAGGGGCAAACCAACAGACGGCTCTGTCCGGCCCCAAGGTCATGGAGCTTGAAGAGGATCCAGCGATAGAGTCTGACCCTCTGGTCGACTGGAGAACACTCTACCTCAACTACCTCCTCTATGACACGCTGCCGACGGATAAGACGGAAGCTCGATGGTTCACACATCGCACCAAGTCCTTCGTTCTTGTAGAGGGAGAACTCTACAAACAAATCCACACCGAGATCCTGCAGCTTTGCATCCCCATCGAATAGGGGAAGCATTTGCTAGGTGACATCCATGGAGGGGTCTGCGGTCACCACACTGTGCCTAGAACCTTGGTTGGAAACACATTCCGACAAGGCTTCTACTGGCCCACTACAGTAGCCGACACTGACCAGATCATGCGCACCTATGAAGGGTGTTGGTACTACGCTCGGCAAACTCACCTCTCAGCCCAGGCACTCTAGATAATCCCCATCATGTGACCCTTCATGGTCTAGGGGCTCAATCTGGTTGGGCCTCTCAAGAAGGCACCCGAAGGATACACCCACTTGTTTGTCACTATAGACAAGTTCACAAAATGGATAGAAGCTCGGCCGATCTCCGCGATCAAGACCGAGCAAGCCGTGATGTTCTTCCTCGACATCATCCATCGCTTTGGAGTACCAAACTCCATCATTATAGACAATGGCACACAGTTCACCGACAAGAAGTTTCTTCGATTCTGCGATGAAAACCACATCGGGGTCAATTCAGCCACCGTCGCGCACCCCTGAACGAATGGGCAGGTCGAGCGCGCAAACGGCATGCTCCTACAGGGCCTCAAGCCCAAAATCTTCAACCGGTTGAAAAAATTTGAAGCACGCTGGGTCGCCGAGCTCCCCGCGGTGCTCTAGAGCCTAAGGACAACCCCTAGTCGAGCCACTAGCTACACGCCTTTCTTCATGGTCTATAGTTCCGAGGCCATCCTCCCAACCAACCTCGACTATGGAGCACCAAGGTTCAGAGCATACAATGAACAGGGAGCTGAGGCATCCCATGAAGACGCCATGGACCAGCGAGACGAAGCTTGTGATGTCGCCCTCCTCTGCTCGGCCAAGTATAAGCAGGCATTGCGATTGTACCATAGCCGACAGGTGTGGGACCGAGCCTTCAATGTTGGGGACCTGGTTCTTCGCCTCATGCAGAGCAACAAGGACTGCCACAAGCTCTTCCTGCCCTGGAGGGGCATATGTCATCGTGGAAGTACTCTGGCCAGGCGCCTACAAGTTGAAAACCATCGAAGGCGAGGTCTTCACCAACGCCTAGAACATTGAGTAGCTACGTTGTTTTTACCCCTAAATAAATGCATACTTTCTCTTATTAGTTTTGTCATAAAAAATCCCCGATCTTTCGTGACATCCGACCCCTACAAGTGCGAGGGGTCGGACCTCACTTGGGGGCTGGTGTGAGTACATTTATCTTACAAACATTCTCTGTGTTTTCCCTCTTTCCTTATGGTAAGTCCTAAGGGCTAGGATTTCAGGAACAAACTCTGAGTATAGCTGGTAGGACTGCAGGAAACCCACGCCCCAGCGGCTACAGTCTCCTTGCTCACCAGCGTGATCAGAATTGGCTCGCCCACACTCCGAGCTTTTTGTGACCTTAACTATGGGAAGGGTCAGAAGGCTCTGAACCTCTTTTACACAAAGAGGGATAAGAGCTAAAAAGCTGTTTGCCATAATGAAATTTGAGAACTAGTTCATTTTTGCACAAATTCATCGCTTACAAAGTGATTTCATCACGAAAAGGGACTGATGTATTCATGAATGCAAAAGACTGTTCACATGGGGGCTCCCCCATAACTTAAACGATTACATTTTATGACCAGTTCTACTCTAAATACTACAACGGTCACCGCGCCACGCTCTCCATCGGCAATGTCCTACCGCTCCACAGGATCCCTAAGGGTGTCGTCATCTGCAACGTCAAGCACAATGTCGGTGACCGTGGTGTCTTCACCAGGACATCTAGGGACTACACCATCATGATCCGCCACAACCCTGACAACAGCACCTGGACGACGGGCATTGCCCGCCGAAGAATGGCCACCATGACTGATGGATGTCTCTGACATCTCATCAAACTTCACGAAATGGCTGATCTGAGCGGCTACAGGGGCAAACCCCCCATCAACGTAGTCCTAGGCAGCTTCCCCACCAACAAGGCTCGCCTAGAGAAGATTCACTGGGATAGGTTTTCGTAAGGCTCCATCCCGACGAAGGCCTCGTGGATGATGACAAAGCCGACGACGCTCAGCACCCTCCAGTGCGCCTCCTCCTTCAGCGAAAATGGCCCCTTCCTGGCAAAGGCGGCCAACACCATCTCATCTATGTTGGATGACCTCTAGCTCAACATCGTGCTCTAGATTCATGAATGGATCTGTGAGTTCTCCTCTCCCTCGCATTACCCTCTCTCACATAGGAACCGCTGCGACATGCGAACACGCTCGGTGAGAAGGAGAAAGGAGGAGAGGTAGCAGCTCAAGAATAGGTGGAGGAATGGGACGAGAACCCCCTCCCTCCCCCTATTTAAGGAGGAGACACAGCAATTGAAGAAAGGCGAAAGGTTGGGAAGAAAAACCCTCACCCTTCCCCTATTCAATGCAGATGAGAATTCGATGCTGATGGGAATTTGAGGGGACACGTCTAGACCAACGGGACATGCCCTGCTCACCGAGATGGTGCCTGGTCAAATAGGACGTGGCATGGGCATGGCCCACCACTACAACATGCCGGGCATGAGAAACAAGGTGCACCCGCATGCAGGCAGCTCTCTGCTTCCCCAGGCAGGACCTAGGAGGACCCAACGATGGAACCTCCATCAAAGGGATCCCAATGGGCCTCCTAGGTCAATCGGATGGGCCAGCCAGACACCAAACGAACGGCCACCGAAAGATAAACACCTTTGTTTACTTACTTTGCGTGTCAATTTTACTACTGAGCCTTCGACCCCAGCAACGGCAGGGGCGTGGACATCACCCGGGGGCTGCCGAGAGTGTCTACTCGTTTAGACATTCTCTTTGCCCAACCCCTCATTACATTTAAAAACCAGAGGTACGGTGTGCGGGTGTAAACTTTGAGTAAAACTAGATGAACCGCTAGACCCTACGCCCCAGCAGCTACGGTGTTTTTGTTCACCCGCGTAATCGAATTCATAGTTCCCCACACCCCAAGCTTTAGCATCTGCCTTCTTGAGAAGGGTTCGGAGGGTCGGCCTATGGAATCTCCTTCAAGGAGAAACTGTCAGGTTGCCCAAGTCAATCGAACGGCTTGGATCATTGTCGAGAGACAGAAATAAAAGATTACGATGCTCCTACAGGTTACGTTGGCCCCGTCGCAAACGTCGGACCCGAACCCCACACGGACATATCTGGTAAGAGCTTCCCATCACTTGTTTCACCGAGGTAACATCACCGACCCTTGCTTTCATTTCCATTATATCATACATTTGTTCCATATATATCCAAGCATTGCATAGGCAATTGCCGCATCTCAACTCTTCGAGTCACGTCACGAAGCGGTAGTTGCTTCATTCGATATGAGCGGCAACTAACTGAGGTTCAAAGGTTGGCCCGTGAAGGGCTCGAGGCTGCCTCATGTCAAATAGAGCCAGGGGGAAAACCGAGACGAGCCACCTGAGCCTATCGAATGACTTGGGCATCTGTCGGGAGGCGGGTTAACAAGTAGTGGAATGCCATATGAGGGCTCTACCGACCCCGTTAGCAGATCACAAACCTAGATTCCACACGAACATGCCCATTAGCGAGCTCATTGAGCACGACACTTGAGCTGTCGAGGCAAGTGTCGTTAGCTTAGCCCCTCTAGTTGTAGAAACTGTGGACAGGGTGACGCGTGAAACACGGCCGACCCCTATCAGACCACAAGGGACTTAGGGGCTCGAGCCACCCGATCCTAGATCGAGAGACCGAGGTTCAAAGGATGGCCCATGAAGGGCCCGAGGCCACCTCGCGTCGAACAAGAGCTAGAGGAGAAAACATAGATGAGGCTCAGTGGCCTTCGCACAACCCGCATAGAGGCGGATAGGGTCATCTCAACCTTCTAGTTCAATTCAGCCTCTAGCCAAGCCCATAGAATCCCCATTGAGGGGGAATCTATTGGAAGGCGGGTTAAGGAGCGACAGAGTGCCACCTGAGGGATTTGTCGGCCCTGTCACGAGCAATGGGACCGGATTCCATTCGAACATCCCCATTAACGAGCTCATCAAGCACGTCACTCGAGCCATCGAGGCAAGTGACGTCGCCTCAACCCCTCCAGTTGCGAAAACCATGGACAAGGCGACAGTCACAAAACGAGCCGACCCTTGACCGAATCCCCACCACACACGGGGGCTCAGGGAAGGCCGAACTTGCAATGAGACTGAACACATGGTCGCAGAACGATAGCTAAAATCCTACGTAAGGGGTACGTGTGAATACAAGAGTAAGTTCGCTGCCCTCACTTTGGTCTCCAGTAACATCCGGCCCTAGCAACCACAAGGGGTCGGATCTCACTCGGGGCCTGGTAAAGATTTAAATATCTCCTTTTTTTGAAACAGTCATTGCGTCGGACCTCTTCCTCATGTTAAGGTTAGCAGCAAGGTTTGTGGGAACAAATAACCAAGCATGCCTGGTAAGACTGCAAAAAACCCACGCCCCAATGGCTATGGTAACTTTGCTCAACAGCATAATTGAAATTCCCCTCTTATACACCTCAGGCCCCATGGCCTTAACAAACAGAAGGGTCGGATTACATGAGCACCTTTTTCGAATGCAAAAAGGGAAGAAAGCAAGTTCAATCAAATGAAACAAAATTGTGAATTTATTTAACGAAATGAAGTTGTGAATCTGTTTTCAAAAAACAAAAGTGTCGGCACTTGTCCACAGATTACATATAAATGTCCATCAGACTCATTCGACTAACTACCCCCTCTTGGGGAGAACCATATCTTCAATTTTGCTCATCAGGGTTTCTACAAAAGGAGTCACCATCGCTTCTATGTCATTCAGCTCGGAGGGTTCCTAACCAGGCATGAAACCAAGACTCATCGCCTCGAAATCAATGTTGTTAGCATAATGCGAGCGAGCGACGGTGAAGGCTTGGGTGATCCCTGAGCGAAGAGCTTCCTTCTCTAGCTGGCCCACCCGTGCCATGATATCTATGGCACAGGCCATGAGCGAGCTCATCCCCTCTGCCTGCACCACCTACAGGTCGTCGCAGACTACACCAAGGGTAACCTTGAGGATATTAAGCTCGTCGCTCTCCGCCTGAAGAAGACTCCTCGCCTCAGCGAGATCCATGGCCAATCTAGTAGTGGCACCCTTGGCCTCTAGCTTCTAGGCTTTTGCGGTCTTTAGCTTGGCCTAGAGGGAGCTGATCCTCTATTGCACCTCGTCGCGCTATCAGATGGCCCGATCATGCTCCCCGTAGGCCGCACCGCGCTCCGAGCAGAGCCTCTCCATAGTATGGCATAGCTTGTCTCACTCCTTACGCAACCGGGCGACCATCTCGGCATCCAGTTTCGCTCTCTGCTCCAGGGCCGTGGACCTCTCCTCGGCCACCAGCCTAAGATCCCGCTCCTTCTCAGCCTCAGCTAGGAGGTCGATGATCCTCTAGTGGGTCTCAGCATCCTACTAGAGTAGCTCATCCTGCTCCTTCCGCACTCTGGCAACCTCCTCCTAATCCTGCTGCACCCTCTCCAATAGTTCATCAAAAGACTTCTTGGCGTCCTTCGCATCTCGATGGGCCTCGGCTGCGCGCCGACGGAGATTGCCCGCCTCTGCGGTAAGGGGAGTCAGCTCAGCCACCCTCTGTCGGAGCTAGGCGGTCATGTCCCTATGCAATCATGCCTCATCAACATGGCAGTTCCAATCCTCCTTGTGTTCATGAAGGAACTGAGATTTCTCCCGGCTGCGAGCAACAAGAGACTGAAAAAAGATGGCGGTCAAAAAACAAAAATAGATGAAGAAAAAAGAGATCGAGAGACAAGACCAAGTGAATACCCGGTCGGTGGGAACGATGACATCTCGAAGGGCACCACTGGCCTAGTTCAGAGCTTCCAACGTGGTCGTGAACCCCTCGCTGAGCTTCTCCCACTCCATGCCATCGGCGGCATCACCGAGGGTGAAGAGTTCCGATGCTGGGTCCCACGAACTCACCCACTGGAGCGGGGGCTCATACCACATGGACGGGTGGTGGCCCTCTGATGGCAAGACCAAGGACAACTCCCTGCCAGTCTCCTCGGCAACCGCCGCGGTGTCTAAGGGTCCCTGGGCCATGACCCCATCGATCCTACCCATGGTGGACGTCGTCTCTAGGGCCGCCGGTGGCACGGGACGCGCCGCTGCCTTGGGCGTTGCCACCATAACTCCTAGTTGCGACCCATCCATCATAGCCACCATCACCTCCACCTCTGTTGGTGGGACCTCATCTGGCTGCGCCACGCCTGCCGTGGTCGATGCAACAGGAGCGGTCGATAGCTCCGCCCGTACCGACATCGGCAGCGGCATCACTTCCATCGCCGGTTCAGCGGCACCCTCCGAGGGCACCCCCTCAACCTCACCGACTGCTTGACCCACCGAGGGCATAGGCACCACCATGGGCGGTGCTAGAATGGTCGATGAAACTATGACACCGGCTCTGCTCTCGCCCGAAACAGAAGCGACGTCAGGTGATGGCCCCTGCCTTGCTTGAAGGGCGATGGTTTTCTTGGGCTCCAACGCTATAGAAGTGCTCCATCTAACCCATCTCTTGGTGCTGTAGAAGAAACAAAAGGCATCAGTCACAATGAAAAATAGAGAAAAATAGAGATAATAGAGGAGTCGGCAACTTACGTTGGCGTTGTTGGGTGGTGGAGATGTTTGGCAGACAAACCCCTAGTTCCCTGCTCCACCTCATTGGGGCGAGACCGTTTTGAGCCTATCCCCTGCTCTCGGGCTGAGGGGCTTGCCTCTCTCGTATCTGGGGGCACAGGGGTGGAGCCACTCCCCTCTCTCAGCACCTTGGGTGCGGTGGTAGGTCCACCCATCCCTACTATTTCCTGAGGCATGGCGGTGGGGCCGCTCGCCCCTATTGGCACCTCGGGCGCGATGGCAGATCCGCTCGCCCTTGATGGTTCTAAGGATGGGCCAGCAGTCCGGCCCGCCTCCTCCGGCCTCACGGTCATACCTTCCCTCGTGTGGAACAAGAAGGGTACCTATCAGCGCATCCTTGCCTCCTAGGTCACCCCACTCAGTGTCTGCAACTACCTCATCATCTTCCTCATCGTCGTTGTCGTTGTCATCACTGTTTGTCTCCTCTCCTTGCTCCCATGCTCGTTGTTTCTAATGCTTCTTCTTCCTCTCGACCTCCTTCATCTTCTTCTGCCACTCGGCCATGGTGTGATTCACCGCCGCCATGAGTGGATCTTTCGGTAGAGGAGCCGTGCATTCCATAAGGACGAGCCTCTTTGGCTGGTCCTGCTATCTCAATGTCAACATCGAGGGGTTAGGAGCTCAATTAAAAAGGAGGCATAGGGAAAGAGAACTTATGAAGTCAATGTACCCTGGTTCCAGCCGCATTAGGGGGTGTCCTAGCACTGGATACACAAAATCAAGAACAACGCCGATGTCGTCCTTCGAAGGCTCCATCGCCTCCTTGATGCACTGTGCCACTTCAGAGGGGGTGAGTGCTTCATCGGCAAGAGTCGCCCCATCGAGTGATGCTCTAGGTGCCATCAGGTATAGGGGAAGCGCGTGACTCATCAGCGGCACCACCCTCTCTGTATGGTAGGCGTCGATGATCCCCGACCCCTTCATGCCCCTCTCCTTCAAAATTTGGAGGGTGGTGAGATGGTCCTAGATTTTCTTCTTGTCTATCCGGGACCCCCACATCCTCCATGATTCTAGGACCTCTTCGATGAGGCGTCCGGTGAATGCTGGCAAGGGGGCGACTGTGTCATTCTTGACGTAGAACCAATGCGAATGCCACCCCATGTTGGAGGTTGATAGACGCATTGATGGGTACTCGTTGACCTGGTTGTTGTGGAGCGAGATGCCGGCACATCCCATTGGCACGCTCAGCTCTCGCTTCTTCTCCCACTTCTTCAAGAGGGTGACAGCGAAGAGATACCGCCATAGGTTGAAGTTGGGACTAATACCCAAGAACCCTTCACACAGGGCCATGAACACCACAATGTGCTAGACCCCATTGGGAGTAAGGTGCTATAGCTCCACCTTGTAGTAATCCAGTAGCCCCCGAAGGAACTTGTGGGTGGGGGTGGTGAATCCCCGCTCATGAAAGTGAGCAAAGGACACAATGTAGCCTTCGGGCGGCGACAGCGTGTCTTCATTGCCGGGCAGCCGCCACTCCTCAGCGGTAGTCTGCGCGCAAAGAAGGCCACGACGAATGAGGCCCTCCAAGCGCTAGAGGGTGACATCGGATCTACACCACTGCTCCATTAGATGATGGGGGTGGTTGGATGCAAGTTGACAACGACTGCGATGCGGGTGCAGGAGGCTCAAGCGATTAGCGACAGAGGTTGTAGATGCAAAGGCGAGGAGGCAAAGTATGGAACTCTAGGGGTCAACCGCTTGGTTTTATAGGGGCGATGGATGCGAGAAGGGCAACCGTCCACCTAGATCTCTATGCCTGCCATGATACATCACCATGTCACGTCGAGGGATATGCGCCCACGATCCATATCCTTTCCCACCAAAGTCACGCTAGATGTTTCGCCTTCCTGGATAGACCAAGACTCTTTTCCCGTAGAGGGGATACGGGTCAAAAAGCATTTCTCTGGCCTGTCTGGGCCCAGGAGTTCGAGGGCTGGCCTAATAGTTTCAACAGCCATCCCAACGAGGGATGGGCCCATGAGCGGCCAAAACTCAGGTGCATGTGCCTCAAGGGAGTCTCGACCCATGATTGAGTCTCAACCGGGCTGACCTTGGATGAATCCCTACAAATAGGATACCAGGGTTCCCTTTAAACTATCCAGTTGTCCAAACACAAAATCTCAGTCATACCCACGAAGGGTTTGAATTACCCCCTAGGCAATTCTATCCAAATCGCCTGGGGGCTCAGGGGCTATACCAAACAAGTGCGCTCGCGCGCACCCTCTGGCGAATGGAAATACCCCCCGGGCGATTCTATCTAAATCACCCAGGGTCTCAGGGGCTACACCCATCGGGTGCACTCACGCGCACCCTCTAGCAAAGTCAAATCACCCTCCAGGTGATTCTAACTGAACCACCCGGGAGCTCGGGGGCTACTGTCGGGGACCAAATACCGGGGTACCCAGAGAGGAGGAGCTAATAACCATCAAGCGTTGATGCTTCTAAATGGACAAGAATGCAACTACACTTCTTGCCCATAAGACCGAAGGTTAGCTGCGCCTCGCTCGGCCTCGAAGGGTTGGCTCCACCTTGCTCGACCCTCGAGGGCTGGACACCGCCTCACCCAACGACTAGGGACTGGCTCCACCTCTCCCAATGGCTGAGGACTGGCTTCGCTTCGCCCGATGTCCGCTGGCAGGCTCCGCCTCACCTGACGTCCGAGGGCTGGCTCCATCTCACCCAATGTCCGAGGGCAGGCTCCGCCTCGCCCGATTGCTGAAGGTAGGCTCCGCCTCGCCCGACGTCTGAGGGTAGGCTCTGCCTCACCCGATGACCGAGGACAGGCTCCGCCTCACCCGATGTCTGAGGGCTAGCTCCACCTCACACGATGTCTGAGGGTAGGCTCTGCCTCGCCCGATGCCTGACATCTAAGGGTAGGCTTCGCCTCACCCGACGTCTGAGGGCTGGCTCTGCCTCGCCCAACGTCCGAGGGTAGGCTCTGCCTCGCCCAACATCTGCACCCTACTCCTTCATGATGATGAGCATGGGGTAAGACAGGACACTCAAGTCAACTGTAGTACCTAGGACCATACCCTGCACGCCTGTAGGAAAGTATCGTCAGGATGATGGGACGGGCGCTTTAAGCCCTTCCAGGCATGATAGAGCCCAAACAGTGTTGTAGGCGCCGACTTTTATCTTACAGTGTTGTGGGCGCCACCATCAGCCCTTGGACGTGGATCTTGACATAAGCATACGACAACCACTACGATCTAGGAGGGGACTCACATCATCTACAGTAACCAACGTATGGTCACTTCCCCGTCTGCTCCCCGGGGTAGGATGGGATGTGACCACTTGCTGAACAAAGCTAGAGCATGGCCCTACCAAGATCAACGAATGTGCTATCCCTGGCACCGTCTGCCATATCAGTGGGGCTGGCTCAGAGGAAAAGGAAGACTCGGCACCTTCAAAGGACCTTCTTGGCCTCTAGTGTTTCTTCTTTCTCCCATCTATAACCCCTACTCCCCCTTGATCTATAAAAGGGAAGGTAGGGCACCCCACTAAGGAGACATATCAATCCTACACACCACGCACCACATAACACACAGCTGAGTAGCAACCGAGCTCTCAGCTCCCTTTTGACCTTTCCATCAGAGACTTGGGACCTATCCCTCTCTTGACCGTTTGTACCCCTACTATGAACCTTTTTAGTGCTAATAACACGAGCAGCAGCAAACTAGACATAGGGACATTCTGCCTGAACCAGTATAAACCTTGTGTCCTTTAGCACACCATCCTTTAGCACACCATCAGTGCTAATAACACGAGAACCTTTACTAGTTGGTGTTTATTCGAAACACCAACAACTACCATCAACAGGCGCACAAATGGAAATGTTCCTGTCAACAGCAAACAAAAATGTTCAAACTTAAAGTAATAACTACTAAATATTATATAAACATTTTATTCGGAATGCAGAGGTAGTTACAATCGAACTACTCGTAGGGAGCATTATGAATGATGTCCTCTACATCCATCGCAGCTAAGACGCCATCGCCCATGGTGAAGAACTCACCGATCAGGTTCTTGTGCTATCGATAGCTTGTTTCACCTAGGAACCCCAGCTCCACCACGGTCAGGTCCTCACCCAGCCAAAGCTGGGTGGCGGCCATGGCCGAAGTGGCCCCTAGGTGAATTTAGTACATGGCTACCTCCATGACCCACGGCGGCATGGTGCGGAGGTAGTCTGCCAGGGTCGTCCCCATAGGCACAAGAGGTGAAAGCACCGGAACGGCGTTGCCTGCTGCTGCGTGGAGGTCCTGGTAGCGCCTATTGCTCTCTGCCGCCATCCGGGAGGAGACACGGGCGTTGTCCTTGGCTACCTAGCGAAGGCGGATCACCTCCGCTGCCTCACCCTGCGCGGCGATCAACTGCTCTTGGATGGCTAAAAAGGAGACAATAAAATGCTACAACTAAAGACATGCTGTCACACGTAGTGAAGGAGCAAGATCATATCATGCTGAATGCCTTACCAGCAAGGCGCGCCTGGGCCTTGACAATGGCAAGCTCCGCCATGGTCGTTTCCTGTTTTGTGGCGGTAATGGAGAGGCGCAGCTGGTCCGCCTCCTAGCTCTCCTCACGAAGGGCGGAGGTGGCCACGTCTAGCTATTCCACCAACTCGAGGACATCATCCACCCCTATTGTTGTTGATGGAGATAGCCGAAAGCGAGGATCAGCTCTCTGGTGGCGGCACCACCGAGCTGCCCTCCCTACAATGTCGTAGCATCACACGAATGCGGGGACGAGCAGGGACAACCTCCGGTGACTCTTCCATTCGGCGCTTTGTTGCTTGATCCACCATTGGATGAGATCTGAAAGATGGTGTGTCGAGGCGGAGCGCTGGACAAAGAAGACAGAACGAGAAGATAGGTAAGTGTAACGAGTTTAGAAAAGGAATCATGTATTTGCTTCCCCGCCTTAGCCTCTGCTTTTGTAGAACAATGGGCGAGATAGGCGACCGTTCGAGTTCCCTTCGATTGCACTGAGCGAGAGCATAAGTTAAGGAGAGGCCACGTCTCACACGATCTTAGTGGAGCATGCTTCTCCCGGTGGAAGTAATGGTGATGGAACGATGTTGGAAGTTGAATGGAGAAAATTGACTCGATCACGCGGCTTGGCCCCTCTAGCGCTAGTTTGGAGAAGCATGCGGTGCGATCAGTTTACGTGGTTCACATGGTTCAAAGGATGATGATTGACTTCCCGAAGACATTTGACATACCTGCACTGTGGAACCTTCAAGAACGGAGTGCTCATAAAATGCCAAGAGGATTTTTTTGAACTCACCATGCTCCGCTCCGATCCCCTTCCCTAGTGCTCCGCTCTGCTGTGACATCGCTCCCCGACCTAAGGATCTATCTTTTGCTGCCACATTCCATGTACAAGCTCCTAATGGAGGTGGCTCTTGAGATTGCTTGCCACGTCACTGTGGCTATAGCAGATTCCATGGAAGATCTTGGCAGCCTACGGGCAATATGTTCACAGATGCGCAGGGTGTGTGACGATGCCGTAGTGGGACGGAGCATACCACTGTGGTGGGTGCTGCTGTGTGGGATGCAACATGGGATCTAGAAGTGGTTCTACGACCATGAATACCACGCCAAGCTCATCGCTAGGCTTGTTAGCATTGGCAACCTAGAGGCCTGTTTCTATGCTGGAACGTGTGCTGTATTCATGGAAGACCATGGCACGCTCATGCCATGGCTTAACATGCTTGAGCGCTCCACCATGACAGGCCATGATGTTGCTGCATTTGTTATCTCCCTTGTGCTCCACATGTCCAATAGAGGCTGGTAATGACAACATTGCCTAGCGGCTGTTGAGAAAGATCGAAGGTGATGAATGGGGCCCAGCGGCGAATGTGACGTGGAAGAACGGCGGTGCCTCCATTAGGCCATGTGGGTGTTGTAGGACTTGGCTGGGCGGCCAGCACCGGGTGAGTCTAATCCTCTACCTCCTCTGGCCATGCCGGTGCATTGGCAGGATGGACATCAGTGCGGAGGTGGAGGCTATGGCGACCATGCAGGATTGGAAGGTTGGGACGAGTGGGCTATGTTTTGCAGTGAGGATTGTAGGATCTGCAATGAGTGTGATAGGTTCTTTCAGATCAATGTGGTAGATTATGGGCAGATCAATGTTGATATGTATATGATGTAGACTAGGCCCGATCTTTCGAAAGGTATGATAGCGTCGATTGATGGAGACTCGACGATCATGATCTAGGATTTGAACCAAGATTGATTCGGACCCCCACAACCATTACACCACTGCTCCGTTGGTTATCAACCACACGAACACGATTGACCTCGCCAAGAAGGCTTTCCTGCAAGCGAATCAAGAACACAAGCAAGAATGGGATGAACGCAATCTGAAATTGCAAATAAATATGAGGCTTATGATAACGAGAAGGAGTTCAAGTCTTTATTCGAAAGGACTAATCGCCACAGATGAACAAGATCAAGAACTAGGCCCTGGTTCATAGCAAGCAGCCTTGGCAGCACAGTTGCAGCAAAATGATGTCCATTTCACAAGGAAATCAAGAACTAAACAAAACCCAAACCCTAAGGAGAGCAATAGCTACTATTTATAGAGTCTTGGACGTCACCCCCCTAGACACGCCCCCTAATGGGCCCAAACACAATACACGGTTCAACGGACCAAAAGACGGTGTCGCAGCACCCTGGCAGATTTTGGACGCTGACTTGTTTCGATGATTCCCGTTGATTCCGAAAGTCTTTTGATGTGAGACCACTTGGATTGGCTTCCTTGTCAAATTAGCTTTCCAAACATATGTGTATCATTGAAAATGGAGTACGGATGCGTCCTGGGTGACTAGTTTAAGGCTGACTTGTCCTGGAGGCCGAGGCAGACTCGAACTTGAGTTGCTTTGGGCCTCCACCTCGGGGATTCGAATCGATTTAGCCTCGGACCTCCTTCTTGACTTGGACACCCTTGCTGGCCTCCTACCCCTCCATACCATACACCAAACATGGTCATATGCTTGGTGTCATGTCTTCATCATCTCCCCTTCTTGACGAAAAGCCATCCTCGGCGTCGATTGTGCTTGAAACTGATCCTGCACGACATAAAGGAGAATGGGGTGGCAAAGACAAAGGGAACTGAAATAATTGTGAGAAGGAACGTGACCATGTTTCTAAGCTTCTAGCATGTCATCTCGCATAAAAATTTTAGCAAGCATGTAGACTCCAAGATCCGAATGCACACGATGTATGTCAACACTATCCTACAAAAGATTAGAACTAACCAAAGACAATGCAGGAATAGATGGTCTAGCAAACATAGGTAGCAACCAACAATGCTCCCCTTCTTGGAAGTGAACTTGTTTCTTTGAGGAACATGAGAAAATATTTGTATTATTATGGCTACCCTCTAAACGATTATAATCTTGTACAACAAAAGGAGAATTCATATTACTACGAATGTATACTCGATGTATCATATATTGTCCCTTGTTGTTATATTTGCCAATAACATGATATGTATGTTTAGAAAATCAAGGCAAATCAGCATATTTAAATAGGCTCTCCTCCAAACAATCTAGGTTACACAAAACATCAAATTCAATGTAACCCAAAGTATGTAAAGAAGACAACAGTTTGAACTCATTAGTTTTAGTAGCAATATGAATAATATGTTTATTTTCAGCACAAGTGACTGGTTCCAAAACATGTAAAACTGAGGCATCATCAACCAATTCATCTTTATCACAAGTAACTTCAAGCAAATTATCATGGGACGGAGATAAATCAAGAGAGGGTTCCACTAACAATTGCTCTATGATAGCATGGTTTGTGGAAGAATTTAGTATATTAAAACAATTCTCACCTTCCATGAGTGTAGCACCATGGGCATTACCTGTGTTCTCAGTAGGAGTAATAGGTGCATTATGAAGTGATGGTTCTAAATTTGCGTATGAGGTTGTGAGCTCCTCATTTTCTTCCATGTCATTCTCTCGCTTATGTATATTATCCTGCAGAAGGTTAGTCATAGCAAAAGAAATAACAATAGACTCTTCCTCTAAATGGTGCACCTCATCATATGAAGTCAAAACAGGAGATGAATTAACAAAGGTTTCTCGCATAAGAAGTTTCATATCATTCCAAGATTGAGGTTTATCAGAAGGGTCTAAAGAGTCCAACCAAGATAAAGCTGAATGTCGCAAAACACTAGCTACATTTTTTACCTTCCTCCTTGGACACATAAAACGAGTAGCAAATATGTTATCGATGGCAATTTCCCACTCCATGTACTCATCAGCACCTATACCATCATAAGTCAGTGGATACGAATAACCTGTCATTGTTAGAAGACAGCAAAAGACAACATAAAAGTATTATCCATATTAACTACTTAGGTTGTGGACAAGGAGTAAAGTCACACACTCTCAAGCGTCTAACCACGGTCTTACAAGTGTTCTTACTAAAGCAACATGCGGTGCAATCGGTCAGTGACTGTGATACCATTGTAGCTTGAGTGTAACAGTTGCAAGGCGAACCTGTACTTAGTTAGAAGAAAGTGGAGCTTGGACAGGCACAATATAGTAGCAAGGAATAGCAATATTCGCAACTGAATAGCAAAGCTGAATAAGTATCCCGAGTACTTGTCTTAGTTGCTGGCCTACTCATGTTCCAAGTACCAGATGTATCAAGTGATATGAACAGCATGAATATGATTAGGAACAAGGCAGAAATCAGCATACGCAAACACAGCTCAAATGGCGCTCTCTATGTGCTCCTCTAGATATTGTTCCACTTTTGCCCCTCTCTTTTTTCTTTATTTTTGGGCTATCATTGTTGTTTTGGGATTCTTTGACTATTTCTTTTAATTTTTTTGATATTTTTTCTTCACTTAGGAGCACAAAAGAAGTAACCACATAAAATATGAGCTTAAACAAGTGAAAGGTATGGCCTATGGAAATTTTAGAAGATGTGCTCAAAATCGACAAAAAGCTTATGACCACGAAAAGATGATCTTGTGACCAGTTTTTGGCCAAAATAAAAATTTCCAAACTCAGCAAAGCAGGGGACGGACGGATCCAATAAAAAAATTTGATCGATTGATATATGGAACATCGAAATCCAAGTTCGTATGCGAAAACTAGACCAGTTTTACGAACTGACTCCGAATTAGATGACAAAACAGAAATAATGCTCACAAAATTGGTCACGGTAGCAAGGATTTGATGGAAACAGTGAAGACAAGTGTAACAAATTAGATGGCGTGGACTAGGGTTTGATGGATATAAAGGAAACACAGCAAGACTTGAAGGTGTTCACGGATTATAATGAAAAACAAAGGGAAAAACACAAACTGGAATAAAAACGATCTAAAACCAGCAACCAAAACTTGACCTAAGGCACAAACTCAACAATGCGAAACAGAGATGAAATTGCATGGCACAACGAGGCTATAGGATAGGGAATATGTGCGGTGTATATTTTTTGGCTTTTTGTGGACTATAGTAATGCAGAAACAGTAACAATCTAAAAGGGAAAATAAAGTTATACCTAACAGGCAACAAGGTCTCTGATACCACTTGATGTAGACTAGGCCTGATCTTTCGAAAGGTATGATAACGTCGATTGGTGGAGACTCAACGATCACGATCTAGGCTTTGAACCAAGATTGATTTGGACCCCCGCAACTATTACACCACTGCTCCATTGGTTATCAACCATGCGAACACGATTGACCTCGCTGAAAGGTCCTTGTTTGGTTTTGGTAATTGAGTGACAACTTAGGTAGACTAATTGTGTTTATGTGAGATACACAGGTGATTAGTCCACAGGTACATGTGTGTGAGCAACATATGCCATGGAGGTGAAAATGGCTTGGAGATGTTGGAAAGCTCACACATGTGATGATGAAGGAGCTTAAATGCACATGAGATATGACATTGAGTCATGTGATCAAGGTGGAGAAGATCAAGACAAGACTTGGCTTGATGGACCGGTTGCAAGCGTGAAGGGCAAGTCGAAGGCCTTGGAGTGATGGACCGCGTGGCGGTGAAGCTTGAGCAAGACTTGGCGCCGATGGACGATGGCAACGGTGAAGAGCAAGTAGAGTCAAGATCGATGAACCAATATGATCATGTGATGATATAAAGTGGATCATATCATTGTTGATCGTGTTGGTGCATGTGTTGCATCAACATTGAAGGAGATGGAATGGAATGCGCAAGGCAAAGGTATAACCTAGGGCATTTCATTCCACCGGTCATAGGTGTGTAGAGAAGTTTATGACCGGGTTTAGGATAGATGGCCGTACTATCAAGAGAGACAAACTTGTTTGCATATCAGTCATCTAGTGCCACTCGAGTGATCTAATTTTGCATCGTCGCTAGGATCGAGTGGCGTGGCAAGTTGAGTGGCTAACATCCTTTAGGAAATGATTGTGAAAAGCTAACACACATATACATGATGGTGTACACTTGGTGGTGTTGGCACATTTACAAAGGAGGTGGTGTTTGCAGGGTTGAGATGGGTTCGGCGCATTTGGGAAAATGGAATGCCTACTTTCTATTACGCCGGATGCAAACTCTTGGTGGTTGGCACATTGGTGCAAGGGTGAAGAAGTTAGAAGTGAAAACGAGCTGATCGCGAAGACGCTGGCGTCGGTCAACTGACCGGACGCTGGGTCTGAATGCACCGGACGCTGGCTGGCTGCGTCCGGTCAGGCTGACGTACGATGACGCAGAAGCTAGAGTGTGACCGGACGCTGGCTGCGTCCGATCAAGTGTGACCGGACGCGTCCGGTCGAGGTCGGTACCTTACTAGAAACGACCGGACGCTGGGGGTTCAGCGTCCGGTCAGTTGAAAGCTGCTGCGTCCGGTCAAGTCAAGTGACCGTTGGAACTGGGACATGTGGGCCGTCTGTGGGCGACCGGACGCTGAGGTCCAGCATCCGGTCAACACGACCGGAGCGTCCGGTCGGCCCGATTTTTGCCCGGTGAAGGGGTAACGGCTAGTTTAGCCCTTGAGGCTATAAATAGAAATGGCCTTCGGCCATGGCTGGTGTGGAGCACCTAAGGGGACTTAGTGTCCATGCTTGTGAGTGCTTGGGAGCCCTCCATCATACATATACTTGATAGTGATCATTCGATTGTGTGAGTGAGCGATTCTAGTGCGATTGCATCATGAGGTTGCATCGAGTGGCACTAGGTGATCGAGTTGCAAGCCGGTGGTGCTTATTACTCTTGGAGGTTGCCACCTCCTAAACAGCTTGGTGGTGGTCTCCGTCGAAGCGCGCAAGAAGCTTGTGCGGCGCTCCAGAGAAGTGCTTGTGAGGGGCATTGTGCTCGCCCCGCGGGAGCCGCGAAGAGCAACTCTAGTAAAGCGTGTCATTGAGCTACCCTCACTCAAGGGGTAGGTTCTTGCGGCGCCCGACGTGCGGGCTTAGCAGGTGATGCTAATTAGCCGCCGAACCACCAAGTGAGCGGTCGACACAATAGGGACAAGCGTGTTGGCAAACACGTGAACCTCGGGAGAAAAATCATTGTGTCAACCGTGTTCTTCCCATTGGTTTGCATCTCCATTACACAAGCTTGCAATTACTTTTATACATATTAAGCTTGTGTAGTTGCTCTTGTAATTAGTTAGCTTGTGTAGCTTACTAGTTACCTTCTTGCTTGTGTAGCATAGAAGTAGCTCCCTTGCGTGGCTAATTTGGTTTTAGTAACCTTGTTAGTCACATTGCTTAGTTTGTGTAGCTAAGTATTTGTGCTCTCTAATTAGGCATTGGTTGCCTTGTTATTGAGCTTTGCTAGTGAGCTTAGTTGGCTTTGTGCTTTTGCTTACTAGCATGTGTAGGAGCTCCCTTGTTGCTTAAAGTACTAGTGGCATAGGTTTGTGTAACCTTGCTCCTAGAATTGTTTAGGAGAGCTCTAACTAGCCTGGCACCTTTGTTGCATAATTGTTATCTTTGCAAGGTGCTAGTGAACATATATAGTGGGGTATAGTCTTGGCTAGACCGATAGTTTTAATTCCGCATTTGTATCGGTTAGCCGACGCGATTAAATTTTAGAAAAGACTATTCACCCCCCCCCCCTCTAGTCTGCCATCTCGACCCTTCACTCGCCGAGAAGGCATTCCTGCAAGCGAATCGAGAACACAAGCAAGAACAGGATGAATGCAATCTGAAATTGCAAATAAATATGAGGCTTATCATAACGAAAAGGAGTTCAAGTCTTTATTCGAAAGGACTAATTGCCACAGGCGAACAAGATCAAGAACTGGGGGCCTGGTTCACAGTAGGCAGCCTTGGCGGCATAGTTGCAGCAAAATGATGTTTGTTTCACAAGAAAATCAAGAACTAAAGAAAACCCAAACCCTAAGGAGAGTGACGGTTGCTATTTATAGAGTCTTGGGCGTCACCCCCTGCACGCGTCCCCTAATAGGCCCAAACACGATACATGGTCCAACGGACCAAAAGACGGTGTCACAACACCCTGGCAAATTCTAGACGCTGACTTGTTTCGACAATTCCCATTGATTCCGAAGGTCTTTTGATGTGAGACCTCTTGGATTGGCTTCCTTATCAAATTAGTTTCCAACCATAAGTGGATCATTGAAAACAAAGTACAGATGCATCCTAGGTGACCAGTTTAAGGTAGACTGGTCCTAGAGGCCGAGGCAGACTCGAACTTGAGTTGCTTTGGGCCTCCACCTCGTGGATTCGAACCGAATTAGCCTCGGACCTCCTTCTTGACTTGGACACCCTTGCTGGCCTCCTACCCCTCCATACCATGCGCCAAACATGGTCATATGCATGGGTGTCATGTCCTCATCAGTATATATCTGGATAACGGGGATTTGTATGATAAACTCTTCATTCTCCTTAATACAATGATACACCAAGTACGATTATTCCTTTCTAAACTCGTTACAATTACCTTCCTTCTCGTATGATGCAATTTAGATTTCTTTGCACATGTTTCCAATTTCTTAATACAAGTTAAGTCATTTCCACTAATAAACATAATTAATGTCAATATAAGAAATATATAAGGCGTATGGTCACCAACATGGTGGATACGGTGGAGCGCCAGCCGGAGGGCATCCAAGTACCATTGATCTAATTACACACATGTATACATATGATGCGGTTCAGATTCACTAGCATCATAGCCACATGAGGAAAATTTTCATCATGAGGACAAGAAAATGCTACAACAGAAAAGGCGAACATTACACAAGAATAAAGTGATGCAAGGAACTCTTTAGGCCTTGTTTGGATGCACATGTATTCATCTCAATCCATATGTGTTGAAGTGGATTGGAGTGGAATTAAACTAAATTTCATTCCATTCCACACTAACATATGTTGATTGAAGTGCATACACATGCATCCAAACAAGACCTTATTGATAAAGTCCATTACACTAAGTAGGTTTACAATAACAAAGACCTATCAAACAAGAGATGTACAATAACAAAGACCTAACACGTATGGGGCTAACCCATACCCAACTGTGCCTTGCGCTTGTGCATAAGAAACTAGTCACTTGTACCAAGCGGACACCAGAACCCCTTCAAGTGCTCTCTGCCATGTATCCGATGAGTTCTGGTGCGGAGAGGGAACCCCACAAGGAGACCAACCTGCACAGGAAACCAAGCGGAAGAGAAGGAAGGAAAACAAGTGTGTTCCTTTGCACCGTCGCATCTTCAAGCGCTCCCTTGCACCATCACATCTGCATCTACGATGTGGACAAGCCACCACCCTGCACAATGTGTCATACGTCGCGACAAAGCTCCATAGAAACATGCTTTCCTCCCTATCTTTGCAAAACTTCCACTAACACCGAGGAAACGAGCGGACATATAGCAGTGCATAGGTGTTGGTGGTAGCTAATCTTGACAGCCTTCTCCTAGCAGCGCTGGAGTCGATGCAGGACGAGGGAGGCCATGGCGAGGGAGACTACATGCAACTCAAGGTTTTCTCTAGTTTTTCTGATGCTAAGGGAGGAATAAGGATTGGAGTTTGCTAGAGAGGCCCCCCTTACCGTAGCTTAAATAGCCCCACCTCAAGACATGCGCGAGGAAGGCAATAGTCAAGGTCCGTGACATCCGTGGCCACCCACGTGATTCATGGGCGACGGAGCGGTGAACATGATGTGGTTTAGATTCCCTAGAACATTTGATTCTCTACCACATTTTATCCTCATCTAAAATAGGCCCTTGAGTTATTAATTGTTTTTTATGGCAAAATATATACATAAATGACATAGTAACAAGCATCACAGACACGAGTGGGGAAGGCAACAGTCAAGGTCCGTGACATCCATGGCCACCCACATGAGTTGCGGGCGACAGAGAAAGGAAGATGACACGGACCATTCGATTCCCTGCACTTTGCGATCTAACACTAATGCTGAATCACCATATGAAACGGCGACGAGAGCTACATTAATGACAATTTGCAAACATAGCAAACCAATTTGCAAATAAACCAAGGCAAATACTTCCACCCCAGCACCATCTCAGTGAGGTGCTTTATCTCACGTTTGTGTAGCCAAGGCAAATACTATGACACTTCAAAAAATGGAGGAACAAACATCACAACCATTTAGTTATTAATTGTTTTAAGGCAAAAACTATATATAAACAACACAGTAACAATCATTACAACAATTTCAATGATAACCTCAGTTACATTCCCCAGTTGTACAATAACAAAGACCTATCGAATACTACTAGGTGTACAATAAAAAAGGCCTATCGAGTACATGTACATCCCATAGTCAAGTCTAGGCACAATCAGTGCAAGCTAAGGACGAGGCAGGACCTCGCAAAACTTCCACCAGCATCTCAATGAGGTGCTTTACCTTCCCTGCTGTTGCACCTCTCATGGTCGTGAGCGTGAGAGAGAGGCAAGAAGAGGAGCATCTCAGTGAGCTACTTTACCTTACCTGCTACACCTCTCATGGTCATGAGCGTGAGGGAGATAGAGGCATTTACCTCTCACGGTCGAGAGAGAAGCAAGAAGAGGAGATGTGGAAGAGAAGCATCGTCGTCGTCGCTGCTGCTCTAGAGGTAGGAGGATCACCAGGGCACCGGGATGGTGAATCGGCAGTACAAGAAATGCGCATGGCAAACCAGGGATACCAAAGTGCATTGAGTACCCCTTGTCTTGCCCAAATAAGTGAACCCCTTAATCGCAAAACTTTCACTAGCACCTAGATCGAGCAGCCCCCGCTACTGCTAGATACCAGTAGTACCCAATCTTGAAGGCCTTCTTCCAACATCGCTGCTGTCGACATAGGAGTTGGAGAAGGAGCGGTATGGCAATGAAGAAAATATAGATGGTTGGCTCAAGAGATTTGTTTGTATCTATCTGTATCTAAGGAGGAAGGAGTGTGTGGATTGTCAAGAAGCGCATCCAGCCCCGACTTAAATAGGCCAACCTTGAAGATGGAGAAGAGGAGAGGAGAAGTTAATATGCATCAGGGAAGACAAGGCATACTCTGTAGGAAAGTAATGGTGATGCAACTATGTTGTGGTTAGTTAGGAAATAGGGAAATAACTCATGCTGAATTTACTACTACTGGTGCACCAAACGGTCGTGTAGGGCCGGTGGCCATAACGCCTATCCCAGTCGGCTCAGCTTTTCATATGATGGAAAAAACATCATTGCCACATTTATTGTTAACCCGTGGGTGGTAGAAGTTTCAACTGTCGGTTTCCTTCCTTAGAAGGCCTCGCTATCGGTCTAACCGGTGGTGGAAGTATAACACGGTCACTTCTATCGCTATGGCAGTGAAATAGACGATAGTGATAAATCAATCTGTAGTAGTGATTCTAGGGGAAGAACATTCTAATCCAACCACTAGACTACAAGAATGTAGTTATCCACCTTTGAAAGGTCCTAAATGGCTAGAGGGGGGTGAATAGCCTATAAAAAATTCTACAACACTTAAGCCAAGTGGTTAGATAATTAAGTGGCGAAGCGAGTGTTGCGCTAGCCTACTAAAAATGCAAACCACCTATCTATCTAGTTGATATGATCTCTATATCACACAAGAGCTAAGTCACTACTCTCTAAGATAGTGAGCTCTCAAAGACTGACTAAAGAGCCTCACTAACCAAACTAACAAGCTCTCAAATCTAACTACACTAAAAAGCTTGGTTACACTAGAATGTAAATACACAAGAGGGATAGAGTGGTTATACCACTGTGGCAAGTGACAATCAATCAATCACAATGAATTCCTCGGAGACAAAATGACACAAAGATTTTTCTCCCGAGGTTCACTTGCTTGCCGGCAAGCTAGTTGTAACACCCCGGGTGTTTAAATATTAAAAACAGGACATGTCATCATATGCATTGCAAGGCATTGGTCATATTGCAAACTTTGATATGCATTCACTAAAACAAGTTTACATTTATGTTATGAGTGTTGAATTTAATTGTTTGAATCAAGTTCAAAATTTGGTTTGGATTTGAATTTTCGAGAAAACCCTGATTTTTAGTATTTAAATCCTACCCTAAAAACTCATTTCAAAATCTAAGCATATTTTGGGGTTGAGCCCAAAAGCAAAAGTGTAGATCTTGTCAAGTTATACAAAGTTTGTATTTGGGGTTTTCAATGTTGTTACGAAAAAATTGAAGTAATTCGAAAAGGCGTGATTCGTTAAATGTCCCCTATTTGAATTCAAAAGTTCATTTCAAAATGTAGACCGAATTAGGGGATGGTTATAAAAGCAAAGTTGTAGAACTTTTGATTTTGAACAACTTTTATTTTTGGAGATTTTTGAGTTGTTATACAAATTTGGGAGTAATTTGAATTTGAACACAAATGGCAAATCTGTAATTAAGTGGAACAGTGTTCACCGCCTAAGCTACACCACCGGCGACCTTCTGCTCGCTTCCAGGCGCGACTGTGGCCGCCCTCGGCTTTGCACTGGCACGGGAAAGACTCCTCCATGGCTTCTCCTTGCTTCTTGGCCGCCCTATAAAGCTCCGACGCCGTCGTCGTCGTTCTTTCTTCGTCCTCTGTTTTTCCCGACGTTGCCGATCATCTCCGTCGAACCAGCGTTGGTGTCATCACAGCAAAGCGCTCAATAGCTTTGCCTACTCCTTGCGCACCTAGCCAACCAACTGTGGTCTCTTGATTTCGCTGGGAACTCACGGTGCATCGCTTTCTTCTCCGCGGCCGGTAACCTCACCGTCGTGCTTGCGCCGTCGTGGCCAGCGCCCTTCGGTGAGCCGTTGCCCTTGATCAGTGTACCTACGGCTTCGTCTCGATGCTGTGGTGCTTAATCCATTGTTTCTTGATCGTTTTGCCCAATATAGTCGCCGGAACACCATCGTCGGAACACCGTCACCGACGATCTTTGCTCCGCCATGATCACCGTGGACGTCGTCACGCGTCACCGTTGCTTCTCCGGTCTCGCTTTTTGCTCCAACGTGTTCATGGTGAGCTACTGGACCTTCCCGTGCCTTTTGTTTCACCATTTTCGGCTTCGTTTCGCCGGCGTAGTGTCGCCGAGCCACCACGTCCGCCATGGCCAACGTTGAGCTAGTATAGGGTCGTAATTGGTGCAAGTAGGGACGTTAGTCGATGCGCCTAGTCATGGTGATTGTTTTGGTACCTTTGCCGTCGATGTTGGACTCACCGTCGGCGAGTTAGCGTCGGTCAGCGCCGTCGCCGTCGGGGTCAAAGCTAGAGGTTAGGGACGACAGGTGGGACCCGAGTGTCAACGACTGTGTAGTTCAAAATGAATTTTCTGTTTTTCAGATTTGAATGAATAGTGATGTAATTTGTTATTTTTGTGTAGATTTATTTAGAGCTCCAAAAATTATGAAAATTTTTGTATGGCCTCTCTGTGATGAATACTATTTAGGAAAAATATGAAATATTGTTTTTCAGTAATTTTTGAATGTGATAAAAATTGCTCAATTAATTAATAAATGAGTTTTCGTGATTTTTCTAGACTTAATTATTTATCCAAAAATTATGAAAATTGTTTTGCCACTTAGTTATCATGATATGAACATTTACAAAATTTTTGAGATCAATTAGAATAAGTTGATTCATTTCATAATTTTGAATTAAATAATTAATTCATAAAAGCAAATAGTAATCTTTTATGATTTAGGTTTTGATTGAATTTTTGGATTGAGTGATGACCTTGGGTCATTAGTTGATAATGATCCTTGGCAATTGATGAATGTGTTATGAAAAAGATTTAGTTCGTTTGACTTACAACTGTACCGCGAACGAAAGTTGTATTCGAATTGTTAATTTTACATCCATCATCAAGCGTCATGTTTCGTATTCCGCATCATGTTAAACATGGCATTGTTAATACGTGTAGTGAACAAAGGTGAACACGTGGTAGTTAATCAAGTTGCGGAGGAGGTTAATCCGTCTGTTGAGGTCGGATCGAATACTTGTGGAACGTCGTAGGAACCGGACTTTTCCGTCAACGAAGGCAAGCCCCGGATGCATACAACCCTACCTTGTGTTTTACAAATTAATTTCGCTTTTGCTTTTATATACTGCATTAAGTGATTAGGAGTCAAGTGGAAACCTAATTGGTGCATTACTAACCTTGCTTTTCCATATCTACCTTGATTACCTATTTTATTCGTAAATGACTAGTTATGCTTAGTCATGCTTAGTCAGGTGATTATCTGTCACCTGTGAGTTTTAAATAGATCTTTGGTTACTTATGTTATCATAAAATATGAGAATGTGAAGTAATAAATCTAGACCGGGCGGACTCGGTGTGTGAGAGCCACAAGACATGGAGGTCTTGTGAGCGGCTTCTTTCCTCCTGTGTCGATTAAGGTCCGTACCATTGTTGAATTGCATGAGGTGAGACTTTGTAGTACTAACCACATACTCCGGTAAGCCTTAACTTGGCGATTCTAGTACGAGAATGGCTACTCGCACACTGGGAGTGGAGAGATAGTGGGAATAGCGTGTACCCAAATGGCAATGGGCTAGATTGGTGGAGTACTGTATTCTCGGGTGGCGCGGACCCGTTCTTGTTTTAGAGGACCTGAGGGTAGGTTGATATATGTAGGTCGGGGACCTACATATGTCGTGTGGTCTGGAATTCCTAGCTGGGTTTTAATCGGTTCGAATCATCGTTGCTCCTCGGTTATGGAGACTCAACTCACTGTTCATCATCATAGTATTAATAACTGGAACTTGAGGCTGGTTTGAGAAAAGTGTTGGATATGAAGTTTCACGATCTCAATGCAGATCGTGTCAGCTTTGTATATGATCTTATGTAGTTTTAAATGTTGATGTATAGAATGTTATTAAAGAGCTTTTATGCAAAAGAACTTTGATTATTGCTAAAGCCATACCTTGAATCCCTGAGCCTGCATTCCTGAGTTTATCAGTTCTTATTTTGGTTAAGTCTTGTTGAGTACTTTTGTACTCAGGGTTCGTTGACCCTTGTTGCAGGTGAGCCTCATCAGCAGATCTGTTTTGGATCGTGCTTTATGATTATTGTTCGATCTGACGATGAGAAGTAAATGTGTGGCCCTTGGGCAGGGTAGTTTTATTGTGTGTTTTGTATTATATTATAATGCCACTCCACTATTTTGTTTTGTAATAATCATCGAACTTAGTTGTGAGGTTTGAAACTACTATTTTATAAACTAAGTTATTGTAAGACTTCCGCTATTTTTACTCTGATGTATATATTTGAAGAAATGTTGTAATACTGCAATGACTATATAACATGATCCTGCTTGGAAATCGTGGATGATTCGGGGTTCCCCGAGAACACCCAACAGTCTTCTTAAGTTACCTGAAACATATGCATAGTCGTCAGAGGTCATTGGACAGTGATAGGTGCATATGGGTCTGATAATTTAGGAGGTTCTATCACAGAATGGTATCAGAGCATGATCGTTACAAAGTCTTTGTCGTATTGGTTTACAAAAACTTCAAAACAATTTGGGATGACTAAATTTAACTTGTTAATTTCGTCCAAATTGCTTCTGACTTATCTTATTTCTTTCTCGCCATTCCTTATTTGATTAAAAAGGTTTTGTGTGGTAGAGTAGTAATCTTACTATGCCCTATATAAAAACAACTGTTGTTTATGTGCATAATAAGCTTTGATGATTTTGATCGTAAGAACGATTCATGCATTATGATTAATTCACTTGTTACTTCCTTCACCTCTAAGTCTGGAGTTGAGTAGTGAGTCTAGTTTGAGTAATGTAATCCATCCTAGCTGCTCTTTAGACTTTGATCAAATGGTCTTACTTGGATTAAATTGGCTTCCTACAGTATGGCTCGTACCAAGATAACACCCCGTAAGTCCACTAGACCCAAAGGAGTTCCTCGTCACCAACTTGCCCCTAGAAATGATGGTGCTAGCAGTAGCAGCTCTAGGCCTGATCCTCAGGCAAAGATACAAAAGCTTTCGACTGAGTTAGCACAGGCTACAAGAGATAGAACTTTGGATGCTATCCAGGTAGGAGAACTACAGGATCAATTGAGGCGTCTCACCACCACGCATAGGAACTGTGAGAGTATGTTAGTTCATATGGTGGATGGGAGGAATGAAGCTTGGCATAGAGAAAATGTAGCTAGAGCTAGAACTCATGAGCTAGAATTCTATGTAGAAGATTTAGAAGAACATAATACTTATCTACATGAGGAAGTTCATAGGCTAAGCAATCTCCTAGACCCTAATCATGAACCTCAAGCTGATGCAATGGACCCAGGTGTTATCCTTGCCGATGATAGTGAATCGGAAGAGGAAGAAGAAGAAGATCCTGAAGAATTAGTAATGATCGACGAAAGTGATAATAAAGGCGGTAATATTTCCGGAATGGATACCGAGCCTGAAGTTTGAAGTAATCGAGGAAAGGAGTAGAGTTGTATAATAGTTAGTTCTAGTTAAGTTAAGTAGTCTTGTTTAGGTACATGTGGGTTTGTGTTTAAATTAGTAAACCCTATGTAATGTGTCTGGAGTAAGCTTTTGTTGCAATTCAATAAAGACTTGTGAGTAAAGTTTGGTTTGTTTGAGCAGATGCGTTGTATGTGGGGTTCGTATATTCCGGGAACTTCATAAGATGAGAATGGTATTCCAGATCCGCCACCAGTTCCAACAAATCTGGCTGATGCTATAGCCACACTTATCAATGTGACGGTCGAAAATTCTCGTTTGCTTCATGAGATAGCTTAGAGTAATCAGAATCAGATGCAAGGAAACCGTGGTCGCCATCATAACAGGCAGGAGGCTACATATGTTGATTTTACAGACACAAGACCATCGGTGTTCACCAAGGTAGATGAACCATTGGAGGCTGATGATTGGCTTCGGACTCTGGAGCAGAAATTTGATCTTATTCCATGCACGGAATATCAGAAACATGCGTTTGCCGCCCAGCAACTTTGAGGAGCAGCAAGTGCTTGGTGGGCAAACTTAGTAGCTATGCAACCAGCTGGCATTCCAATAACTTGGGCTAAGTTCCGTACTACCTTCAGAGCCCATTATATCCCTAAAAGAGTTATGGCTATGAAGCTGGATGAATTCCTTGCTTTGAAGCAAGGAGATCAAATAGTGATGCAGTATGTGGGAAGATTCAATCACCTGTCACAATATGCATCTGAACATGTCAATACTAATGCCAAGAAGAAGAGGTGGTTTACGAGAGGCCTGAATACTAAGCTGCAGACAATGATGACAACTTGTACTAATGTTACTTATCATGAGGCTGTAAATATTGCAATTGCTTCGAAGGCAAAGTATCGGCAGCATAAGGAGCTCAAGAAGAAAAAGAGTATGCCGTCTGGATCTTTTGGGGGAAATCAAAAGAGGCAGAGGGCGATTTATCATCCAGTAAATCATAATCGTCCTCCTTATCGTCCGTCGCAGTTTCAAGCCAGACAACAGTCAAATGTATGTCCTGCTATAACCTACCTGAATTCTCAACAGACCAATGCTCCTGGAGGCAATGCTCCAACGTCCCAGGGTCACAATTATCCATGTTACAATTGTGGAATGACCGGTCATTTCTCCAGGGAATGTCCATATCACAGGTAGGCTAATCAAAATTATCAGAAGGCCCCTGCCAATCAACAACAGGGTCAGGCACCAAACAAGAACCCCAATCTGAATGCTCAGAAGGGCAAAGATGAGAGGAAGATAGGACGAGTGTTCTATATTCAAGCTAGGGAAATTTCGGAAGGGGAGCCAGTGATGATGGGTATGTTTCCCATTGGCAATCACCCTGTAGTTATACTTTTTGATTCGAGTGCATCTCATTCATTCATCAATAGAACATTTGTGGTAAAGCATGAAATTTCAATTGGGGCAACAAAGGAAAACTTCTTTATACAGTCGCCCAGGGGATGTCTGTGTACTAAGGAAATGGTATACCAGGTACCCATAAACCTGGGTGGGTATATTTTTCCCACTACCATGATTATCCTTAAGGATCAGGATATAGATGTAATCTTGGGAATAAATTGGATGTATCAGCATAAGGCTGTTATAGATGCTTTGAATAGAACTATAAGGGTGAGTTTGCCAGATAGTAATTCTCAACTTCTCATCCAACTTCCAACCTTAAGAAGATCAGTGGGCAAGGTTTGTGCAACTGCTGTCAAAGAGATTAGAGATATCCCGGTAGTGTGTGAATTTCCTGATGTGTTTCCTGAAGATTTACCCGGTCTACCACCTGATAGGGATGTCCAGTTTAACATAGAGTTGCAACCTAGAACAGCTCCGATTTCTCAGAGAGCTTATAGGATGCCACCTAAGGAATTGGCCGAGTTGAAGACTCAGTTGTAAGAATTGATTGAGAAGGGGTTTATCCAACCTAGTTCATCACCTTGGGGATGTCCGGCAATTTTTGTGAAAAAGAAAGATGAGACCCTGAGGTTATGTGTCAACTATCATCCGTTGAATGAAGTGACCATCAAGAATAAGTATCCCTTACCTCGGATAGATTTGCTTTTTGACCAATTGGCCGGTGCCAAAGTTTTCTCCAAGATAGATTTGAGGTTAGGATATCACCAAATCAAGATAAAGCCTGAAGATATTCCCAAAATAGCATTTACCACAAGATATGGATTATATGAATACTTGGTAATATCTTTTGGTTTGACAAATGCTCCAGCTCATTTCATGTATCTGATGAATTCAGTATTCATGCCCGAGCTAGATAAGTTTGTAGTGGTGTTTATCGATGACATTCTAGTATATTCCAAGAATAAGGAAGAACGTACGGAACATCTCAGAATTGTTCTGACCCGTTTAAGAGAACATCAACTATATGCCAAGTTCAGCAAGTGTGATTTTTGGCTTAAGGAAGTATAATTTCTTGAACATGTCTTGTTAGCTGAAGGCGTTGCTGTTGATCCAAGCAAAGTGAAGGATGTGCTTGATTGGAAACCGCCAACCATAGTTCATCAAGTTTGGAGTTTTCTGGGATTGGCGGGGTATTACTGTCGGTTTATTCCAGATTTCTCTAAAGTGTCAAAGTCCATAACTGAGTTGTTGAAGAACTAAGTCAAGTTTGTCTGGTCATCTGATTGTGAAGAGGCATTCTAGACTTTGAAGAGACTGTTGACTACTGCACCAGTATTAGCCCAACCTAATATCGAGAAGTCGTTTGATGTTTATTGTGATGCTTCAGGTATTGATATTGGATGTGTGTTGATGCAAGAAGGCCGAGTCATTGCCTATGCATCCAGGCAACTTAAGCAACATGAAGAACACTATCTGACTCATGATCTGGAGTTAGCAGCTATGGTCCATGCTCTGAAGATTTGGCGGCATTACCTACTTGGTAATACGTGCCATATTTATACAGACCACAAGAGCTTAAAGTATATCTTTACTCAGTCAGAGTTGAACATGCAATAAAGAAGATGGTTAGAACTGATTAAAGATTATGACTTGGAAGTACATTATCACCCGGTAAAGCAAATGTGGTTGCAGATGCCCTCAGTCGCAAAAGTTATTGCAATTGTCTGGTAGTGAGAACAATGGGTTTGACCTTATGTCAAGAGATGGAGAAATTGAATGTAGAGGTAATTCAATAAGGTAGTTTGACCAACATAATTGTTGAAGCCACTATTCGAGATCAAGTTATTGTTGCTCAGAAAAAAAACAAGGGTATAGCCCATATCAAAGAAAGGGTCAGGAATGGAAAAGCAGAATGCTTTAGCATAGATGATGAAGGTGTGTTATGGTTCAAGGATCGTCTGGTGGTACCAAAGGTTCCTGAGTTGCGACAGTCAATTCTAGAAGAGGCACATGCTACTAGGTTATCTATCCATCTGGAAAGTAACAAGATGTACCATGACTTGAAACAAAGATTTTGGTGGACTAAAATGAAAATAGAGATTGCTAGATATATAGCAAAGTGTGATACTTATCAAAAGGTGAAAGCTATACATTTGAGGTCTGCTGGTGAATTACAACCATTACCTATTCCATCTTGGAAGTGGGAGGACATAAGTATGGACTTTATTGTTGGTCTACTCAAGACATCAAAAGGATTTGACTCAATATGGGTTATTGTAGATCGACTCACTAAGTCAGCACATTTTTTTCATGTCAAGACTATATATCCTACGATCCAATATGCCAAGATGTATTTAGCAAGAATCATGAGTCTACATGGAGTACCAAGGACCATAGTGTCAGATCGGGGGTACACAGTTTGTCTCCAGCTTTTGGAAACACTTGCATACTTCATCAGGTACCAAACTACTGTATAGTACAACTTATCATCCCCAGACTGATGGTCAGACTGAAAGGGTCAATCAAGTACTTGAAGATATGTTAAGATGTTGTGTTCGTAACTATTCCAAAAAGTGGGATCAATGTCTGCCTTTGGCTGAATTCTCATACAACAATAGTTATCAGGAAAGCATTAGAATGGCTCCATTTGAAGCGTTCTATGGTCGTAGATGCAGAACATCGCTGAGTTGGTCTGAGCCCGGGGAAAGAAGGTTCTTTGGAGCCAACCTTGTGAAAGAAACAGAAGACAAGGTCAGGCAAATACAAAGTAATTTGAAGATAGCACAGTCCCGATAAAAGAATTATATGGATAAACGACATAGACCATTGACATTTAACAAGGGGGGTTTTGTATATCTGAAAGTATCACCAATGAAGGGAGTTAACCGTTTTGGTGTTAAAGGCAAGTTGGCACCTCGATACATTGGACCATTTCAAATTTTAGAGAGGTATGGAAAAGTGGCATATCGCTTGAAATTACCAGAACATCTCGCAGCTATACATGATGTGTTCCATGTTTCTCAATTGAAGAAGTGTCTCTGAGTGTCTGAACAGAATGTTGAGGTTGAAGGAGTGGAACTTGAACCTGATTTGACCTATTCCGAATATCCTATCCGAGTTTTGGATCAGAAAGATCGTGTTACTCGAAGAAGGACAATCAAGTTCTACAAGATACAATGGAATCAACATTCAGAAGAAGAAGCTACTTGGGAATCAGAAGATTACTTGCTAGAAAAATTTCCAGAGTTTCTTGTGTCAATATAGAGTAATGTTAGTTGAGCTCGGTTGTTACAAGTTGTGTTTTGTAAAGGGACCTCAGCTGTTTTATGGATAAGTTTTGGATGTTTTTGGACTGACACATTTCCTTTTCCATTACTTACCCTATGGCTTTGAATCTCGGGGCGAGATTTCTTTTAGGGGGAAGGATTGTAACACCCCGGGTGTTTAAATATTAAAAACAGGACATGTCATCATATGCATTGCAAGGCATTGGTCATATTGCAAACTTTGATATGCATTCACTAAAACAAGTTTACATTTATGTTATGAGTGTTGAATTGAATTGTTTGAATCAAGTTCAAAATTTGGTTTGGATTTGAATTTTCGAGAAAACCCTGATTTTCAGTATTTAAATCCTACCCTGAAAACTCATTTCAAAATCTAAGCATATTTTGGGGTTGAGCCCAAAAGCAAAAGTGTAGAGCTTGTCAAGTTATACAAAGTTTGTTTTGGGGTTTTCAAAGTTGTTACAAAAAAATTGAAGTAATTCGAAAAGGCGTGATTCGTTAAATGTCCCCTATTTGAATTCAAAAGTTCATTTCAAAATGTAGAGCGAATTAGGGGATGGTTATAAAAGCAAAGTTGTAGAACTTTTGATTTTGAACAACTTTTATTTTTGGAGATTTTTGAGTTGTTATACAAATTTGGGAGTAATTTGAATTTGAACATGAATGGCAAATCTGTAATTAAGTGGAACAGTGTTCACCGCCTAAGCTACACCGCCGGCGACCTTCTGCTCGCTTCCAGGCGCGACTGTGGCCACCCTCGGCTTTGCGCTGGCACAGGAAAGACTCCTCCATGGCTTCTCCTTGCTTCTTGGCCGCCCTATAAAGCTCCGACGCCGTCGTCGTCGTTCTTTCTTCGTCCTCTGTTTTTCCCGATGTTGCCGATCATCTCCGTCGAACCAGCGTTGGTGTCATCACAGCAAAGCGCTCAATAGCTTTGCCTACTCCTTGCGCACCTAGCCAACCAACTATGGTCTCTTGATTTCGCTGGGAACTCACGGTGCATCGCTTTCTTCTCCGCGGCCGGTAACCTCACCGTCGTGCTTGCGCCGTCGTGGCCAGCGCCCTTCGGTGAGCCGTTGCCCTTGATCAGTGTACCTACGGCTTCGTCTCGATGCTGTGGTGCTTAATCCATTGTTTCTTGGTCGTTTTGCCCACTATAGTCGCCGGAACACCATCGTCGGAACACCGTCACCGACGATCTTTGCTCCGCCATGATCACCGTGGACGTCGTCACGCGTCACCGTTGCTTCTCCGGTCTCGCTTTTTGCTCCAACGTGTTCATGGTGAGCTACTGGACCTTCCCGTGCCTTTTGTTTCACCATTTTCGGCTTCGTTTCGCCGGCGTAGTGTCGCCGAGCCACCACGTCCGCCATGGCCAACGTTGAGCTAGTATAGGGTCGTAATTGGTGCAAGTAGGGACGTTAGTCGATGCGCCTAGTCATGGTGATTGTTTTGGTACCTTTGCCGTCGATGTTGGACTCACCGTCGGCGAGTTAGCGTCGGTCAGCGCCGTCGCCGTCGGGGTCAAAGCTAGAGGTTAGGGACGACAGGTGGGACCCGAGTGTCAGCGACTGTGTAGTTCAAAATGAATTTTTTGTTTTTCAGATTTGAATGAATAGTGATGTAATTTGCTATTTTTGTGTAGATTTATTTAGAGCTCCAAAAATTATGAAAATTTTTGTGTGGCCTCTCTGTGATGAATACTATTTAGGCAAAATATGAAATATTATTTTTCAGTATTTTTTGAATGTGATAAAAATTGCTCAATTAATTAATAAATGAGTTTTCGTGATTTTTCTAGACTTAATTATTTATCCAAAAATTATGAAAATTGTTTTGCCACTTAGTTATCATGAGATGAACATTTACAAATTTTTGAGATCAATTAGAATAAGTTGATTCATTTCATAATTTTGAATTAAATAATTAATTCATAAAAGCAAATAGTAATCTTTTATGATTTAGGTTTTGATTGAATTTTTGGATTGAGTGATGACCTTGGGTCATTAGTTGATAATGATCCTTGGCAATTGATGAATGTGTTACGAAAAAGATTTAGTTCGTTTGACTTGCAACTGTACCGCGAAGGAAAGTTGTATTCGAATTGTTAATTTTACATCCATCATCAAGCATCATGTTTCGTATTCCGCATCATATTAAACATGGCATTGTTAATGCTTAGTCATGCTTAGTCGGGTGATTACCTGTCACCTGTGAGTTTTAAATGGATCTTTGATTACTTATGTTATCATGAAATATGAGAATGTGAAGTAATAAATCTAGACCGGGCGGACTCGGTGTGTGAGAGCCACAAGACATGGAGGTCTTGTGAGCGGCTTCTTTCCGCCTGTGTCGATTAAGGTCCGTACCGTTGTTGAATTGCATGAGGTGAGACTTTGTAGTACTAACCACATACTCCGGTAAGCCTTAACTTGGCGATTCTAGTACGAGAATGGCTACTCGCGCACTGGGAGTGGAGAGATGGCGGGAATAGCGTGTACCCATGTGGCAATGGGCTAGATTGGTGGAGTACTGTATTCTCGGGTGGTGCGGGCCCGTTCTTGTTTTAGAGGACCTGAGGGTAGGTTGATATATGTAGGTCGGGGACCTGCATATGTTGTGTGGTCTGGAATTCCCAGCTGAGTTTTAATCGGTTCGAATCGTCATTGCTCCTCGGTTATGGAGACTTAACTCACTGTTCATCATCGTAGTATTAATGACTGGAACTTGAGGCTAGTTTGAGAAAAGTGTTGGATATGAAGTTTCACGATCTCAATGCGGATCGTGTCAGCTTTGTATATGATCTTATGAAGTTTTAAATGTTGATGTATAGAATGTTATTAAAGAGCTTTTATGCAAAAGAACTTTGATCATTGCTAAAGCCATACCTTGAATCCCTGAGCCTGCATTCCTGAGTTTATCAGTTCTTATTTCGGTTAAGTCTTGTTGAGTACTTTTGTACTTAGGGTTCGTTGACCCTTGTTGCAGGTGAGCCTTATGAGCAGATCTGTTTTGGATCGTGTTGCATGACTATTGTTCGATCTGACGATGAGAAGTAAATGTGTGGCCCTTGGACAGGGTAGTTTTATTGTGTGTTTTGTATTATATTATAATGTCACTCCACTATTTTGTTTTGTAATAATCATCGAACTTAGTTGTGAGGTTTGAAACTACTGTTTTATAAACTAAGTTATTGTAAGACTTCCGCTGTTTTTACTCTGATGTATATATTTGAAGAAATGTTGTAATACAGCAATGACTATGTAACGTGATCCTGCTCGGAAATCGTGGATGATTCGGGGTTCTCCGAGGACACCCGACAGTCTTCTTAAGTTACCTGAAACATATGCATAGTCGTCAGAGGTTGTTGGACAGTGACAGGTGCATGTGGGTCCGATAATTTAGGAGGTTCTGCCACACTAGTCCCTGTTGTGGCGATTCACTCACTTGAAGGTTCACGCGCTAATAGGCATCACACGCCTAACCCGTAATCGGGTGCCGCACAACCAACACAAGATGTGGATCACAAAAGCCACTCGTAATCCACTAGAGTTGCCTTTGACGCTCCACCGAGAAAGGCATAAGAACCTCTCACAATCACTGGGAGATAGCTAGGAACAATCACAAACTCTTGCCAAACCTCCTACGCTGCTCCAAACCGTCTAGGCATCGGCAAACGCCAAGAGTAACAAGAAAACCATGGCAAATCGATCTCCAAGTGTCACTAGATGCAATCATTCAAGCAAATACACTTGGAATCACTCAATCTCATTTTGATTTGCGCTATCAAGCAAGGAGATGAGTGGGATGGTGTTTGCTCAGCTCGAATGATGCTATCACATGTACGAATGACCAAGAGAGTGAGTCAAACACGCCCAAGCTCTATTTATAGAGCCCCCGAAAAGTTATAGCCATTATGTCATTAGGAAAGTCCGGACCATCTACAGTAAAATGTCCGGACCCTAGGATCGCGTCATGTGTCCCAGATCAAACGCGACCCTTACATCCTAAGTGTCGCTAACAAAACCGTGCTATCTACATGGAACCGGGCCCTAGATCCGGACCCTAATCCAGACCATCGTTCATCAGAGTGCGGATCTATACATAGAAGTTCCATAGAGGAGAAAACGCTCCGGACCCGGACTCCGGACCGAGCACCAGGGTCCGGACTCACCAGCGTCGTATCCCTCAGCACCACGCTTTGGTCAGCGCACGCGCTCGATCAAGCGGACCCGCGAGGGTCCCGGGTCGACGCGCGCTCGCCATGGTCCGACGTCGCACGCGCGCTACTCCTCTCGATCTTCACTCCGCGAGCCAGAGACGGATCGCGCCAGGACGGTCTGAGGACCCCATGCCGCAGAGTCCGGAGGCGAGCCAGCCAGCGCTGCCTGCGTCGCTCCCAGGGCTGGACTCGGGCGCCCCCTGGGTCCGAGGCCACGGCACCCCGCGGTCCGAAACCGCTCCCGCGCCTTGCGTCCGAGAGTCACGAAACCGAGTTGCCGCAGCCGCGACGTCGATTGGACCCGCGGGTCCCGGGTCCGATGCCCACGCAACGGGGTCCGAAGGCAACGCTCATTGCGCAGAAATGCCGAGCCCGCTAAGCTGCTGTGCTCCTCCAGAGTCAGACCCGCGAGGTGGAGTCCAGAGCGGCCCGTGAGCAGGGTCCGACGCCACCAGGCGCACGAGACAGCGACCGGGCCCACCCCTTCCAGGGTCCGATGCCAACAGATGCAGGATTCGGTCCTATAATTCTCTCCTTTTGTTTTTCTACTAACTCAACTAAGTCATCCTTAATTCCAAATTACTAACGACAAAGTGTCTCACCATGGTGCACATGTATTAGTATTTTTTAAAATATTTTTCAAGGGTTAATTAGTTAGCTCACTAGGTTCTAATGCATAGCATGAATCACTTCACTTAGTGACACTTGACAACCGTTTTAACCGAGATTCTCCCCTCTTGATAGTACGGCTATCTATCCTAAATTCATTCACACCTACTAGGTGTCTTGAGTAGCAAAACAAAATGGCCCTATCAAATATACCTTTATCTTGAGCCCATTTTGTTTTTCTCTTTCTTCTTTTCCAAATCTAGAGCATGATCATCATTATCACATGTCCATCACCATGGACTTCATCTTGCTCCACCACTTGAATTGGATCATCCTATCTACTCACACACTTAGATACAAGGATTAGTCCAAATGGATTTCATCAATTATCCAAAACCAAACTAGGGCTTTCAACCTTCATCCTACTATTTAGAGATAATGTTTCTGAAACACCTTCAACCACTTATAATCTTTTTTTTTATACCACAGTACAATGCAGACGCTCATAACGCATACACACTCACCTCTATAAACGCACGCACGTAAACCCTACCGTTATGAGCACCTTCGAAGACTGGGCTGGCAAATCCTCGGGATGACATTGACGAAGTCACCACAGGCGTTTCGCTGTCGACAGAAATATCGCGCACCTTTGAAGCCTGGGCTGGCAAATTCTTGTGATGAGATTGACGAAGTCACCACAGGCGTCTCGCTGTCGGCAGGAATGTCGCCTACCACTAGAAGCACAGTGCCATTAAATCATTGGAATATTTGCTCCTAAGAGGAGTCGAACTCATGACCTCATGTGCTATTGTGGCTCTTATAACTGCTAGTCTACAGGCCCTTTCGCAACCACTAATAAATTATAATCTCTGGCTATAATCCAAATCCTAAAATTCAAACATGCCTCAATTCTTTTATCTAGAATCCAAATTCTACTGTCACAATAGAAGTCAATTATCATAGTCTTTAGGATATCCAAACAGATCATTAGAAACTTATAAAAAAACTATAGTTTTCAAACCGAGCATCTAAAACTGAATCATTATTTCACCATTGTGTTTCTTCAATAGAGTTTTAAGACAAGACACCACTAGGGTATATTTGGATGAAAAGAAAAGGTTGAGTATTTAGAAAATAATAATAAAATATTTTCCTTATATCTTATTTATAGCTTTAATTTTGAGCAAACAACCATCGTCCTGTTCGTTTGGGCTTGTTTGGCTTATAAGCCGTACTTTTTCAGCCAACGAACAGTATTTTTCTCTCGCCCTAAATCAGCCAACAGTATTTTCAGCCATGGCTTATCAGCCAAACAAGCTCAAACGAAAAGGGCGCATATGCATTAGTCGATGCAGAAGCTAGGATATTAATATATTCCTTTTTCTAAAAAAAGCTTTAATTTGGAGCAGCACAAAGGTCGGAGTAGATAATAAATCTGTGGTTTAAAAGAAACATGAGTTTGGGTTTTGGTCTTTTGGAAGTGGACATTTTTTCCTGCCACAGCCAGTTCTGTCATCCAAGATGCTCCCGCGGCGAATCTGGTCCATGCAGCTCTTGGGCCGGACCGCAGCCGCGCAGCGCAGGTCCTATAAGTTTTTCCTGTAGTTTCTCAAAACAAACAAAAGTTTTTCCTGCTTTTGGCTTGCGGCCTTGCGGGAGCGCAGGGCAGAGGATGAGAGGATGCAGGCATGGCAGCTGTGAGTTTTGCAACTGGAACCCAAGTGGTTGCTATCGTGTTTTTAATACTTTTTTTTAATTTTCTGTGCTTTTGAAAAAAACAAGTCTCGCTCTCTTTTTTTTCACTGCTCTCGGTATAATTTCGTCTGGTGCCTTGGTGGTCACTCCCTCTGTTCCGGTCGGCCAACAAACAAAGACGCAGAGAAGCTGCAGGGCAGTTTGGTTCGTCGAGGCCACATGTCCCTACTGCGTGCGTCTAGTACGACGCTACGGAGCGAAACGGGCGAGGAAACCGGAAGTCAAAAGGGATCGTGCGGAAGCACCGCAGCAACCCGCCCATGACCGGCTGCTCGCCCCCCCGCCGTGCTGCACCGAAGCGACCCACAGAAAAGGGTCAGAGACCAGAGAACCTGTGGCACCTATTCACTTCCACAGAACGAATCCTCTTCCTCTGCTGTGTGTTTTCCGATCGGCGGGCACGGTCAAAGATCTCCTCGGGCCGATCCCCTGGCGCCGGAGCTGACACCCGGATCTCCCGAGAAACGGTCACGCTCAGGTTGTGGCTGGGCGGGCAGCAGGGCATGGAACTTCCAGGCCGTTGCCGTTGCCGTTGCAGGGCATGGGTTAAGGTAAGCTTGCTGGGCTGCGGCTGTAGCGGTGCTGTGACAAGTGACAAGCCACAAGAGAACGTGACACCTAGTACGCGTGTGTCGACGACAAGCACGACTAGCGCTTGACTGCTCGACGGCCCAACACAAAAAAAAAAAATGCGGTGATATGATTAACATATAGCAAGTCGAAAGATCTGAGTGAAATGAGATAAGAGATTTGTCTGGCTTCAACACAGAACTAGTCGATTCTGAAAACCCGATGGCGTGTCAGTCAATTTGACCTGCAATTGATAAGGAGAGAAAATCTTATCAGTAATTTAAGCTGAAACATATTGGTGTTGCACCAAACAGTTCCAAATGTAAGGCTAGATAGCCGATTCATTGAGGCTATCGACTAAATAGTCGATATCTAAATAGTCGATATCCAGCGCATCCGTGAAATGAAGATCTTTAAATCAAGGATTATCGGTTAATATTAAACGATAATGATACGAATCAAAATAACCGATGCTCATGGAACATCAGAAAGTATCATCGGTGAGATGAAACATGATTGATATAAAGCGTCGAGCCGATAAGTCTGATGAAAAGAGTATAACATGTGAACAAATCGACTGTCTAATATAAATGATTCCACAAACAGTTTTAAGTCTAATCTATTATCATCAACAGCGAGGTTCAATCGGATCGATGCAGCTATGATAATGATAATAAACTAAAACCAAAGAATCTATAAAACCATCTATATGTTGACAGATTCATGAAAACATGCTATATGCGTGAAAGTATAGCCAAATCGGCTAAAACAGCTGATACAGTCATAGCAAACAAACAGAGTATATATCTTGATCATGAACAAAACTACTAATCGATAACTTCTAATCTAAAGTCTTACCAGTGAGCTTCGATCAGATCGATGAAGCTATGGTAGTGTCATTAGATTATATCTTATTAACTATTGAGTTTATTCAAGATTGAAACATGTCTTTGGATGAATACTATGTTTGACTGGAATAGAGATAAAACAACCGATCTAATAAAATTAAGCCATCAATTATAAGATTTGAAGCGTGACCAAATCAAAGGACAACCAATTAAGATGATATGACGTCAATCTATCTCTATCTCAATCGGGTGATTTTATTATAATTAATAAAATATTAATTATAGCAAGATCGATAACCGATGAATCAACCAAAAATAGCAAGAAAAATCTTACTGATCTTAGCAGATTCGATAACTTGTGATATTGTATTAAACAAGTTATTTCACACAAGATCGATAACTTTGATCTATATTATAATTCCTAAGAGATCAATCAGCTGATGCATCCTTACAAACTATGATACAGATCAATAACTAACTTATATTATGGCTCATAAAAGATCAATCAGCTGATGCTGCTTTACAAGCACAATACAAGTCGTGACGGTACTCACAAGCAAGTTGAAGGTCGATCAGTCGATACAGCCCTGTTTGCTGAAGAACTCGCCGAGATCTATAGTACTCCTATTCCTAATGCGATGACGAAAGCCAGAAAGATTGTATTGATGGAATGTTCGTGTCCTTTTACAATGACTAGGGTCTAATATTTATAACCAGAACCTAAACATGAATCCTACTCAAATACGACTCATTACAATTCTTGGAATAAAAGAAAACTTCCTAACTTAATAATAACCTGGACCCTTCTTTTTCTTATTTGTAGAGTACGACACATCTTCCTGGTGCCACTCAAGTATAGCCCATTAACGTCGTCTGCTAACGTCATCCATAAAATAGTCGATTCTGATATCACATCTAAGTCAGCTGATACTGATTCACATCTAATCGATTCCTTGATGACGCAATCGTAGAAGCTTCGAGTTCCTACGTTCTTCTTCCCAAATTTTGATGTAAACAGTAGCCTCTCGGAGAAGACATCGGAGACCGCAGACGCAGGGACGAAGGTGCGCTTGCTACTTGATCGGGCTTAAAATCTTGATGCTTTGGCCCTGTTTGGTACAGCTTATCTGAAAAACGCTTCCCAGATAAGCTGCATAAATAGAGTAAAAGTGACGGTCAAAATAAGCTGGTCTGATCTAGCTTCTGCTTTTTAGTACAAATGGGAGCTATGGGAATAAGCGTGGCCATAATAAGCTGCTGAAAAGCGTAGCGTTTGGCTGTTGATTTCAGCTTACTTTGGCCATAAGCAGCTTATAAGCTGTACCAAACAAGCCATTTCTTTGCTATACATACTCCCTCCTATAGTCCCATCACAATAATATATTCTTAGAATAAGATTTAGTTACTAAACTTTAAAAGATATAAACATCAATAACTATTAGTGAGTTATTTAATTTAGAAACATGTAAATTATTATATAGGTTTCCATTTAAAATATCACAAAACCTTGCTATTACAAAGTAAATATTCCTAATAAAATCTCCATGTTAATTATCACAAGATGTATTAGAAAAAAGAGAGCTATAGAAACTAAGAAAATCAGAAACACCAAATTGCCTACCCTTATAACAAAACTATTTTGTTTTCTAAAAAACTACCTACTTGTGCTATTAAAAAAATACTATGAAGTTATATCCTAAATCTTGATCTAAAGCACGTACCACTACTGTTATATAAAATAACCTAAAGTGAACCTCTAATCTTCATCTAAATTGTCCACGTATACTATTATGAAACCTAATATAAAGTAGCAAGTAAATTTCTGTGTAAATTACTTGTATATACTATTAATTGGAAATAGCCTAACGTAATAATATCTAAAACGACCTACATATGTGGTATAAAAATTAAAATACTTCCATATTACCCTACGCTATTTACTTCTATCATTGTCAACATAGAAAAAAAACTAACTCAAGATACATATGCATAATGTGTGTCACTATACAAACCATGTACTCACATATGCATGAAGCATTAAGCGTGTCGATTTCCAAGACTAATACACCGTTAGATTTTGTGATGATTCAGTGATGGTGAGGGGACACAATAGAGTTTTGAAAAGCGCAAATGAGTGTGGTGGGTTGGATTTAACATGACACTACTCTAGCTACTAGTTGGGCCTCTTCTAAGGAAAAACTTGACCCATATACCTCATGGGATCTCCCAACACCGCTCCTGACAAACACTTTAGCAGGAGGGGCTTCGCCAACATTTCAGCAACTACAATGACTCACCCATGCCAATACTTCCACGCGAGCGGCCTCACCATCATCCTTGGCGATTGAAATGACTAACCTTCAATGCCAACAGCTAGAGGGGCTTCTCCGATGTCTCTGACGTCAACATCGACAACGTATCTTCATCAATATCTTTGGCGACTACAACAACTTACCTCCACAAAAATCGGCACGAGGGGCTTCACTGACATCTTTATCATCTAAACCAACAACGCCTTCGTCAACCCTGCAGCACGAGGGCCTTCGCCAACATCTTTGAAGTCTACAATGACACGCCTCTACCAACACTTCAGCATGAGAGGCTTCGCCAACATCATCTTCGGCAACTACGATGACTCGTCTTCACCAACACATCGATAGAAGAGGCTTCGCTATCATCTTGTCAACAACTTTGGCATTAACGTTTATGAAGACATGCCTTCATCGCCTAGTTCAAGGGCTACATCAACTCGTTCGGTACCGAGGTCTACTTCACCTTCCTCGACCACTTTGGCTCAACGGGCTCAGTGACAACTTTGGTCTCAACATCTACTTTTGCTACTATGGCTACTATGACACATCAACTACAACAGGCACAACTGAATATTCGGTCACAAGCACCAACCAAGAGGAGCTAGGGGAGCATACTAGAGGACCTGGCACTCTAAAGGGTGAAGCCTTTTGCTCAACGCACATGAGAGAAGATTTGGAGGCTTCACGGAAACATTCGGCTATGACTATTTTGAGTACATCGACTATGAGGTGTGTCTCCAAGTGAAGCCTGAGATGAGGTCCTGAAGGCGAAGATCTACACATCGAGAAGGTATCGGAGACAAAGATCTACACAATAAGAAGGTCCTAGAGGAAAGATCTGCATGCTGAGAAGCTTCCAAAGGCAAAGACCTGTGTGTCGAGCGAAGCTAACAATCCATGTCATAGAAGCGGCCGAGGAAGCCGAAGCCCAAATATGAAGATACTATGAAGATCGACATCGAGGCACTTGGAGTTAGTGGCTTCTTGAGTTAGCATTTGTATAGACTAGAGTCGTGTGCATGCTCTTTTCCCCATGCCCTTTTTCCCATGTGGTTTTTAGGATGGATTTTTTAGTGAGAAGCAGACACACGTAGGTTGCGAAGGGCGATCCTCATGACCAGGGTTTGAGTTCTATTTGTGCCTCATCTAGTTCGAGCATCTATTAGCTCATGTTGTACCATGCATAACCAATAGTTGAGGGGGTACTATTGTGGGAGCCCATGACGTATATGGGCCAAATCTCCCCCTAGAAAAGGTCCAACTAGAAGCTAGCATAGTGTCAGGGCAAATCCAAGTCCACCAATGGGCCACTTATAAGTAGTCATTTCCTATATAAGTGTCCAAAGACATGAGGGCAAGGGACCTCACATCCTTCTCATTTCCACTTGTTCAAAACCCTAGAGCATCACTTTCCACCGTTGAGTTCTCTCCTCTCTCTCTCTTGTTCAGAATCGTCAGTTCCAACACATCATTTAACATTTATCATATCAATCAACACACTATTGTGATCGACACTCAATAATCAATAGTTCAATAATTAGTTAATGGTTTATTACATCATTTATTAAGTAAATAACATAAAGCAAAAGACATAGGTTATAGTTCTATAGACTACTAAAAATAGATATCTGCCTCGATCAGAATTAGGGTGCTAAAATATATCATGGTTAAACTAAATAGCAATGTTTAGCAGAGTTAAAATGTCTTAGCAATAATAGTGGAATAATTGTCAATAGCATACAGAAAAGCTATAGCAAAACTATAGCGGAGCTATAGTGGGCTATTTAAAACCATGCCTATGGAGCAGAGAGTTGTCTAATGAATCATAAAAGAGTCCTTTCTGATCAAAAGCCCTTACAGTATGGTTTTCCCCAGAGGCCCTTGAGCACCAAGCCAGAACCAGAAGATGATTGGCAATTTAGTGTCAAGAATTTGGACACTAAGCCTGACTGTACCAAGACTTTCCATAAGCTTGGTCCTAGTGATAGTTGTGACTTTCTCCAGAATATGAGGAACTTCAGCACAAAGTCAGATCCAAAAGATGGTCAGAAACTTGGTACCAATAATTCAGACAGTGAGCTTCACTGCACCAAGAATTTCTATAAGCTTCAACCTGGCGATAGCAGTGGCTTTATTTAGCATGTGGATATTGCCACCAATGAGCTCAGCGCGGAGCTTGACATTGGGTTACTCAAAGCTGAGTTTGAAAGAGAGATCCGTCCCTTGCTTGCTTTTCATTGCTTGATGCTTCTCTCTACTGATATGACATCTTCTTTCATGGGGCAATTCAAAAGCTTTAAGGTACTGTATCTAATCCCCCTGGATGATTCATTTCAAAAAAGCTCCCTGGATGTTACGGTGAGAATGAAAGGTTTGAAGGAATCATAGAGGGAGCCCTTTATTGATCATATCATCCATCGGTGAGTGCTTCTTACAGATAATTGGTTGAACACCTATGGCAACACCGAGCTATTGAAATATGATTTTCGTGAAAGCAACACGTCATTTGATGAACTAAAGCAGATCCAGAGTGGTGGACAAGCACTTGGTAGGTTCACTAAGAAAGGAATAGCCAAGCTAGCCTTTATCATTTGGAAGAAGAAACATATATTTGAGGATGTGCCATGTAATGATAGTGATTATGCTGAGGTACTTTCCGCATTAGCACTTCTAATGAAGTGTAAGCAGGAACAATTTTCCTTGGTAGAGGTATGGAGCAATAGTGCTAGAGCATGCGGTGTTATGACCGGTTCACGGACCATTAAGATGTCTCTCACAACCCTACTTTACCCTCTAGGACCCACTGATTCTTGCCCTATATAAGAATCTAGTGTAATAGAATTGTCTAATCTAATCCTCTTGAGCGCTCCTATTTGATTCGTACTCCCTCCATCCCAAATAACAAGTCATTCTAACTTTTTTTGGAGAGTCAAAGCATAGGCCAAATTTATATAATACACTATAAAGATAATAACATTTATGATACTAAATAAGTATCATTAGATTCTTTAATAATTATATTTTCATTGTAACCCTATTTGATGTCATAAATCTTTGTATTTCTCTCTAGAATTTTGGTCAAACTCGAGATACTTTGACTCTTCAAGATTTTTGGAATGACTTATAATTTGGAATGGAGTGAGTACAAGCCTTGGATGAGACCCTTATATTGGCTTGGTAGATGCCTATGGCCTCTACCCTAAATCCAATCCCGTGATCGTTTACAGGGAACGAATCTAGCGAACCATCGGCTAGACCCACAACTTTCCTTATTTGGACAAAATAATTCTCGTAATTTTCCATTTTTAGAAAGTAACTAAGTTATACATATATGTTACGAGACGTAACTTATTCCTATAACTTGTACTGACAACTTGGACAATATAACACTTTGCAAAACTTATCACCATATAACTTATGCCAAAACTTGCAAACACAAAAGTTATGAAACAATTTTTTTTTATTTTCTCCTTTTTTCTCTTTTTACTTTTTATAGTAGCCTATCAATTTTTTTATGCATGCTACCAACATATCTGCTAATATATTATGATATTAATTTATACATTTAAGTTATATAGAATAACTTATGTACATAAGTTGTACAGAATAAGGGCGCGTTTAGATGCAAAAAATTTTGGGTTTTGGCTACTGTAGCATTTTCGTTTGTATTTGGCAATTAGTGTCTAATTATGGACTAATTAAGTTCGAAAGTTTCGTCTCGCGATTTCTCACCCAACTGTGCAATTAGTTTTTTTTCGTCTACATTTAGTACTCCATGCATGTGCCGCAAGATTCGATGTGATGGGTACTGTGCAAAAATTTTTAGGAACTAAACAGGCCCTAACTTATGTACACAGGTTGTGTTTGATAACTTTTTTTTAGATAAGTTGTGTTCTATATCTTTTTGTGTTTCTAAGTTTTATTTATAAGTTATATGTTATAAGTTAGTTTGCTACTACAAATTTTTTTTAAAATATATTAAAGTGAGGTCTAGTTTTGTTCGTCTCGTCGCGTAGAACACACCGGTGTAGACGAAATTAAAAATAGATGCACCGTTCAGAAGTTATAACTTTTTAAAATAAATGTTTCGCTCTTTTTCTAGCTGCATCAGGAGTGACATCATCAGAGAGGATGCAGGGCGTGCGCCCTCAGATGTTTATGGGCGGCACGCTGTACCAAAATGGAAACGGTGGAAATTATCTTTTTCCAAAAAGAAATCTTAGATGTCTGAAATTGATCGCTAGTTTTCAATCTTATGATTGTTCGCCTGTTAGTCTGGTCGGCCTCTACCCCTTCCCTTGTTTATATAGTCCTCTCCAAGACCCTCATATATATAAACAGGAGTCCAACTCCTAGTCAGATTCTACACTCAAGACCTAGTAAAACTAGAAGTCATTATAGCACACCTCTTTTGAGTCCCATTATAAGTAGAATTTGAGTCACCATACAACAGGTAGTAGGCCACACATCATCAGTGGTGCAAGGTGATACAAAAATTAAATTTAGAAGAAGGCTTGAGTAACTAAACAATTTGTAAGACACTTGAACAATAATTTTATTTAGAAGGACCTAAAGCCTACCTTAATTCGGCACCAATAGAAATTACACAAGCACAAGATAGTAGTGGGATCAAAAAAGATGAAAGAAGGATAGAGGGAAAGAGAGACAAAATTAGCTTTAAACCAAAAAAAATCATCAACGATAGTTGTTCGTGTCGATGGATTGATCAAACAAAGAAACAGAACTATTTCTAAAATATTTTTCAGTAAGAAAAAATAATTATCATAGTGAGAGTACCCACTCAGACTATTTATGCAGGCCATCTGGCTAGTTTTAGCAGTATCGGTCCGTACGTACGTGCAAATCTGTACGCGTTGGTGTTCTACTGCGACTGCAGCAGAACTTTTATCAGGGTAGCCTTTCCACCGGACCCGCTAGGTAGCTTGCGATCGCGTCAGCGCAACTGCCGCGCGCTAGTTTTTTCACTGGTCGTTTGAGGCCCCGCTTCGCAGTTCCGTCCCTATACCTACGGAGCGCAAGTGCGGCGTAGCCTTTTAGGTCTGGTTTAGTTCCAAAAACGTTTTTCTAGAAAGTGCTACAGTATCTATCACATCGAATCTTGCGATATATGTATAGAGCATTAAATATAGATGAAAAAAAACTAATTACACAGTTTAATTGAAAATTGCGAGACAAACATTTTAAACCTAATTAGTCTATAATTAAATACTAATTATCAAATAAAAACGAAAGTGCAGCCAAATTTCTAAATTTCGTCCGACTAACCCAGGCCTTACCGATGCTGTTGCCGCACCGGGTAGGGGCGGCCCCGTCATTGCACACTACTCAACCAAACCTGCGCGAGCCTGGAGGCTCGCTCTGCGTGCCTGTGTCTGCCCGCGGTCTTTTGGAAATTTGAATACCGTACCACATTTGTTTTTATTAGGTAATTAGTATTTAATTATAGACTAATTAGACTTAAAACGTTTGTCTCGTAATTTCTAATCAAACTGTATAATTAGTTTTTTTTCGTCTATATTTAATGCTCCATGTATGTATCGTAAGATTCGATGTGATGGCTACTGTAGCACTTTTTGGGAAACTTTTTGGGAACTAAGGGCCTGTTTGGTTTCTATAAGTCAAGTGACTTATTAAGTCAGGTGACTGAAAACCAGTGACTGATAAGTCATGTCTGTTTGGTTGTAGATGACTTATAAGCTCATTAAAGGTGTGGGCCCCACACGAAAAAGGGTGACTTATAAGTTTTAAGCAAGGGTGAACCAACTTAAAACTTATAAGCAGGAGTGACTTATAAGTTAGTGGTGTTTGGCAAAATAAGTCACTTATTTCACTTTTTAGGGTCTATTTGGTTTCCATAAGTCAGGTGACTTATTAAGTCAGGTGACTAAAAACCAGTGACTTATAAGTCATGCATGTTTGGTTGTAGATGACTTATAAGCTCCTTAAAGGTGTGGGCCCCACGCGGAAAAGGGTGACTTATAAGTTTTAAGGAGGGGTGAACCAACTTAAAACTTATAAGCAGGGGTGACTTATAAGTTGGTGATGTTTGGTAAAATAAGTCACTTATTTTACTTTTTAACTTATAAGTAGGTGACTTATTTAGAACCAAACATGCCCTTAACTTAGGGCCTGTTTGGTTCGCCTAGTAGCTACTAAATTTAGTAGCTTTTAGTCACTTTAGTAACTTTTTAACCAAACGCTATGACTAAAAGCTACTAAAAGGGCTTTAGTCCTCTCTAGTAACTCTGGAGTTACTAAAAGTGACTAAACCGTTTAGTAACTACTAAAGTTTAGTAGCTCGAACCAAACACCACCTTATAAATAGGTGACTTATTTAGACCAAACAGCCCTGAATAAGCACATCGCCTCGGCGGCACCCAACCGCTCGCTGTGACTATGACCGCGCCCGTACGCGCCCCCAGGGGCCCGGCGGTGGTTTCTGGTTGGCCGCAGCCCGCAGGGGCTGCCGGCCGTTAGACGAGTCCCCTCCGCCGGCGTGGGGCCGCCGAAAGCGCCCGGCCCTTCTCCCCCACTTCCACCCCACGGGCCACGACGCAGGGACGCGCCGGCCCGACCACTTCCACGAACCGTAGACGCGGGCCGGGGCGAGGGACGCCGCACTCCGGACGCCTTCGCCCGCGTTCAACCACTGCCGCGGCACATGCCGCTGTCCTTGCCTCCCATAGAGCGAGCACTAGCGGGGCCGCAGCGCGGTGGACGAGCGCGCGACCGGATGCGCCCCGCACATTTTCCACAGGCGAACACGGACACGACACGCCCATGCTGCCATGCAGATGCAGCACTGCACGTCTGCGTTAGAACGTATCTCCGTACATGGTTACCAGGTACTGTACACAGGTCGTCGCAGTTTTGTCATTGCATACTACAGCAGGCCAAGTACTCGCGTCGTCGATCGTGGACGTGTGCTAGTGCCGTGTTGGGTCAAAGAACGGGCAATCATTTTTAGTTGGAAAGCTGCAGGGACAGCTGGCGCCGAGACTTTTGCAGAGGTGCATGTGTCAGGAATATCGTTCGCAGATGCAAGCGGATTCGGTACAGAATTGCTATACTACGCGTGTGTTTCGTTGATGTTGGCATAAGATTTTTCTGGGCGTTGGATGAGCACCGTGCCTGCGTCGTTGCCACCGACGTTTATGTGGCTGTCATGGAGGGTTCACTCTGAGCATTACTGTATTAAATTGGGAGTCACGCCTCTCCGTTTCCTAGCGTTTCATTTTCCCAATCCCCGTCGTCTTCTTCCCTGCAATGCTCTTCCCCGCATGGCGCGAAGGCGATTTCATCGGCGCTGCGGTGATTGCTCCGGCTAACCCGTGCTTCCCCGTCACGGAGTGTTGCCGAAGGTGTGTCCTCGATCCTTTTTTGTAATGGTGGAGTAGATTTCATGGATCTGTACTATGTTGAGGGCAAAGGAAATGAGTTTGGGGTGCTGGATTTTGAAATGTAAGCGGGCGACGGGATCGATGGGGTAGGAGATGGGAGGACCAGCACCGACGACGACGACGACGCGGCACCCTCATCTACGTTGGCAACGCCTGTGCGGGCCGTCAGTGCTGTCTCTTCTTCATGTCCGCCGGAGACGACGAGCGAAGGAGTGCTAGTGCGAGCGGTGTTGAGACTGGCGGCGCTGCTGCTGCGTTCGGAGCTAGCATGGCAGTTTCTGGCAGGTGTGGATGAGGTCAGATTTATGTTGGATTTGTTGCTTTGCTTGCTGCCTCGATCAGTCTTTTATGGATTGATGTCGCCGTGGATCTGTCTTTGTTTGCTGCCAGCGACGGCGCGTCGGTGGCTAGTGTGGCAGAACCGCCCGAAATAGCGTACTTACGGAGGCGCTCGTCTTCCACCAGACACTAAGCACCCCGAAAGCAACTACAGCGAGCGGTGTCCGTCGGGCACACCCCGAGGGAGAACCCGAAAGATCCACATTTTCCCCAAGGATCCAATAATAAGAACGAGTTACAACACAAGTCCATCTCATACATTAGAGTTTCTTAAAAAGTACATTATTACAATACCAAATACAGAGTGCAGAATGATAAACAGCGGAATATTAAAAGATAACATCTAGCGATAAGATAACGAGGATTCCGTCTAAGCCCACTAGAAGGATCCTCCACACAAGATACTCCTCAAGCATCACCTGCAACAGGGGTAAATAAACCCTGAGTACACAATGTACTCATAAGACTTATCCGACCAGTGGGAATACTTTCCCGACTCCAAGGAATATGCTAGGCTTTATGGTTGCTGGTTTTCTTTTAGCAAAAAGCAATACTAATAGTGAGTCCTTATTCATACATTATTATCATCAGCCGTATTAAGTTTTCATCTAGTCAATCTATATAAGCACATGTTCTACTTTCAAGCAAGAGTTGAGCAATCGATGGTGTTCCTTCTCCCTTTCCACTTTCAGTTCTTACTACGGTGCTAAACCGTAGACAAGCCGTACCGGATAGCCCGGCGATTCGCGAATCAATATGCCCAGCTGGGTGCCCCGAAGACACACGCCCCGCTTGTACCCTAGGCACAAGCAGGACTAACCCACCACTCTCCTGTCCCGGGTGTCTAGGTCCCCGTCCAAACTTGGACTCCAAGCCCCCGCCCCTGAGTCCCGGACTCAGTGCGGTGCAACGACCTCCACCACCTCCTCTTCCCATCAGTCGGTCCAGAAAGAGCCGGATTCACGACAAGAGAGCAGCAAGCCTTCCCTACGCCCATACCTATGTGCTCGGGACAATAATCTGTGACTTGGCTAGAGTCATATGCAATGACCGGTCCTTAATCGACACAGACATGGAAAAAGTGTAACAGGGTTATGCCCTGTTGGCTGCAGGACACAACCCCTCACACCCACCAGTACCAAATCCATATCCCTGTCCGGTCACCATTTTTCCTTTCCATTACTTCATCATGATATCATAGTTTAATCACCTATTTGCGAGTAACGGCAGGTTACTCACGCTACCAACATCCTGAGCATAGCAGCTACTCGACCTGTACTAGTAGGACTCATGGATAGATATACTTATGCATGTAGTTTCCATAAAATGCCTGTAACGTAAATGCATATCATATAAACATATTCAGTGATCCTTTAAAAATAGGGGTTATGCACCGGGACTTGCCTTGGGCAGGTGCCGGGTTAGCAAAGTCAGTACCAACAGGTTCCTGGGCTCCCTCCTGTGCGAAGAGCTCCTCCTCGTACTCCTCGATCACCTCGTCGTACTCCGGCTCGTAGACGGGTACGAAGTCTACCTGTTCGTGATCTACATGAAATGATGATGCAATGATTAACACTACGGCAACAGCAACTCTAAATGCAAAAGTACATCTATTAAACTACTAAGTGGGATCTACCCACTAAAGGCTAAGCTACGTATTGTCACCACCAACAAGTATTAAACATGGCATCTATTCTTATAGCAATTACTAATGTTCCTACTCCGAACGCTAATTTACACTGTGTGCGATAAAGCAAAGGTAATAGCCACTCTATCTAACAACTCGTTCTAAGGCTACAAAATTTATAGCAAGCTCATAATATCCTAGTGAACATACTGTAAAATTTCTAAAGCTAAAACTATTACCGATTTGTCACAAGAATTCCTACAAACATTAATCTACATAATGCTAAGTTTTCTAATTAGAATTTATGAGCCTATAATCATAATAGCTAACTGTAAACTAGTTACACTAACAGATAGATGGTATTTTTGTGAACCTAACAAAAGTAGTTTCACTATTTTTGGACAACCACGCAATTTACTACGATTTATCGAAGTTGGATTCATAACAAAAATGAATAAGCATTTCTATCCTCTAGAAAAATAAGAAAACTGAATTCTCTACTTCGGCCCACATCGCGCGGCTCGGCCCAGCGCGCCATCCCGCCCGCGCGCGACAGCGGGCCACCACGTGGCCCATGCGGAGGCGCGGCCCAGACGGCCAACGGCCCACGACGGGGGAGGGCCTGCGTGCGTCGGCAATTATGCACGGGCACCCCCGAAGTCCTAGATAATCTCCACGAGCGCTAGGGCACTATTTCCTAAGTCTAGGATTTTACAGCCGCAACCTCCCATTTCTACTTCTTTACTGCGGCTAAGTCCCTGGCCCCCAGGGCGCGCACCCGGCGCGACGGCGTGGGCACAGGATGGCCACGCCGGCGACACCCGAGTCCCCAAAACCTAACTAAGGGCCAATGAGTACCTCCAAGGAAGCACATGGTGTTTGGAAGCGGTTCAGCGAGCAGGGGCGTCGTCCCGGAATCCCTCCCCAGCGGTGAACCCAGACCTGCAATGGCGGAGGCGTTCCCGTAAGCCACCGCGACAACGAAACAAACCAAGCAGCTAATGAGCTCGAGTAACCACCCACGAAGACCCTTGTGGTGATGGCCTGGCCGAAGGAAGCCTGAGTGGTGCTGGCCGCGTGCGCACCGATGAGGTGACAGCGCCCGGCGATGGCACGACCGCGGCGGTGGTGGCTGGCCTGCTGCGGAGCTACGACTGAGGTGCGCGGGGTGCTCAGGAGGGTACGGCAAAGCTGTGGGTACACTGAATCGCTATGAGGTGCACTGAGTGACTGGCTCACCGTTGGAGGGCGCCCGCCCGGCCTTATGGAGCCGGTGGCGCGGGATTACGAAATTTCGGCTGTGTGCAACAGCATACACAGCAAGGTGGGGACGGGACCCAGCCAGATACCTAACGAAGCCGAGCCTAAGCCGAATTGGAGTCTAATACTATGGTCATGGCGAATTGAGAAGAATCGTCTCGGCGGCCCAGGAGACAGCGGGGCAGGGGAGGTCATGGATTGGCTCCTCTGCGGCGTCAACGCACGGGTCAACATCGCCACTACGGAACAACAGGGGAGGCGGGACGTACCCTAGACAGCCATCTACATGGCCACTGTGGCAAGGCGACGAGCGCGGTATGGCGCCATCGCGTCAGGCAGCGCCAGACAAACTAGGCAGCGCGAAAGCGACGCCGAGGTGATGGCGGGGCAGGCTATCGCCCAGCGCACGAGCAGCCAACACGATGTCAACGGACGTAGACTAGCGTGGCGATGGGTGGTGTGTAGCGCGGGCCCAGCGCGCTCCCAGCCAAGGCAGTGCAGAGCAGGGCATGGCGCGGCAAGGTTGGTCGGCGGCCTGGGCGTAGCGCAGCAGCCTGGCGAGGTGGCGCACGCCAACGGGGCAGCAACGTCCAAGGCGAAGACACAGGGTTAGCGCACGTCAGCGTCACGGCGGCATGAGGATGAGGACTGCGCCTCGACGCGCAGTGTGGGTTGGCAGCGACGGTGAACCGGCAGTGGCTGAGGTCGCGGATAGCGCGGTGGCAGGCGGCCTTGGCGCGCAGCGCCAGAGCCGTGCGAGTCCCCGGCGGGACGGTGGAATGCGGTGCGCGCACGAACGCGGCCGGCACGGCAGAGCGCTGGCAATGCCAGCAGCGTGCCAGGCCAGCGGTGACCGCGCCCAGTGTCAACTCCAGTGACACGCACGCTTTTTAAAGCAAGCAGAACACTTATACATGTTGCTCCAAAAGCCGAACTAACTATTCGATGCACAAGAGGGTACATTAAGCTATCTAACGGAGCCAAGATATCGTCCCACATCCTAAGCCGGTCGCTTCACAACCATCGCCCAAGGTGGCTTCGTCGACCCAGTTGTAAACCTACGCGAAACGACGTTGAAACGAACGATTCCGCGTCGGAATCCAAACCTAGCCTACTCGAGGTACTAACCAGCTATCCTTGTCCGACCACACCTATTTTATCGCCATTAGCCAAATGTTCTTTAGCCTTTTTGTTTCCAGAACAATTCGATTACACAGTATTATATGAAACGTAACCACAGACTCATGTTTCGTATGAATGTTTCAAGTGCCGAACATCAGATTATAATTCATGTCATACTCAGAATTATGATGCTCGTGAAATGTTTTAGCAAAACATTACAATGTAACATCGGGGTGTTACAAATCTACCCCCCTAAAACAAAATCTTGACCCGAGATTTCGTGTGCCTAGTGTGAGAAAGAGGTAGGGAGTACATTTGGCGCAATAACTAACTATCCGACCCAGAGAGGAGATGGGGATAATGCTTTAATATGTAGCTCTCTTACTCCCAGGTGGCTTCGTCTTCTGAATGATTTTGCCATTGCACCTTGTAAAATTTTATCACCCTATTTCTGGTCACTCTCTCCTTCTCATCCAAGATTTTTATAGGATGCTCCACATAAGATAGATCAGGTTGGAGCGGAAGTCCTTCTATTTCCATAGATTCTTCAGGAACTCGTAGGCATTTCTTCAATTGCGAGATGTGAAATATGTTGTGAACCGCTGAGAGAATTTTAGGGAGTTGGAGACGATAAGCAACGGGGCCACACTGCTGCAACACCTTGTATGGACCCACATACCGAGGGGCTAACTTGCCATGGACACCAAACCGATGTACCCCTCTCATAGGAGATACCTTGAGATACACATAATCCCCAACTACAAACTCCAAAGGCCTTCTTCGCTTGTCTGCGTAAGCCTTTTGTCGACTCTGAGCTGCCTTCAAGTGTTCACGAATTATATCTACTCTCTCGAGCCTCCTTTATGAAATCAGACCTGAAGTACCCACGGTCTCCTACTTCAACCCAGTTTAGTGGCGTCCTACACTTCTGCCCATATAAAGCTTCAAATGGTGCCATGCGGATACTCTCTTGGTAGCTGTTATTATATGAAAATTCTGCCAGCTTCAAACACTGATCCCACTTCTCAGGAAAAGAGATGGTGCAAGCCCGCAGCATATCCTCGAGCATCTGGTTCACCCTTTCAGTTTGACCATCCGTTTGTGGGTGGTATGCCGAGCTTCTGAGAAGACGAGTACCCAGACATTCCTGGAGTTTCTCCCAGAAATGAAAGACAAAAACTGACCCTCTATCAGAGATGATGGTGAGAGGAACTCCATGTAGGGTCACAATCCAATCAAAGTATATCTCCACATATTTCTTGGCAGTGTATCTAGTATCCACCGGAAGGAAGTGGGCAGACTTGGTGAGATGGTCCACAATGACCCAAATAGAATCAAATCCCGTGGAGGTGCGGGGTAAACCCACAATGAAATCCAGGGAAATATCCTCCTATTTCCAAACAGGAATGGGCAAAGGCTGCAGATATCCAGGAGCACGCATATAATCTACCTTGACTCTACCACAAGTGTCACACTCCGCAACGAACTAGGTGATATCTTGCTTCATGCAGGACCACCGGTATAGTTGGCGCAGATCATGGTACATCTTGTTGCTGCCAGGATGGATAGATAGCTTGGAATGATGGGCTTCTAGCAAAATCTTTCTTCTCAACTCCTCATTAGATGGAACCACCAGTCTATTCTTGTATCTCATGACCCCCTGCTCATCAATGCTAAAATGAGGGCCACGCCCTTTAGCCATCAACTTCTGGATGTGAGGAATCTCTTCGGAGTCTTCCTTCTACTCCTGAATAATTTGCTCCAGCAATTCTGAGGTCAATGCAATCTGAGCTAGCACCTCTGTGTGGTGGAGTGACAAGGGTATCTCCTCAACCTGATGTGACTTACGACTCAAAGCATCAGCTACCACATTGGCTTTTCCTAGATGATAATGGACTTTCAAATTATAATCCTTTATCAACTCTAACCAACTCCTTTGCCTCATGTTCAACTCAGACTGAGTGAAAATATACTTAAGGCTCTTGTGGTCAGTAAAGATATGCACTTTGTTGCCCAACAGATAATGCCTCCAAATCTTCAGAGAGTGGACTACAACAGCTAGCTCTAAATCATGGGTGGGGTAGTTCATCTCGTGCTTCTTCAGTTGGCGCGAAGCATAAGCTATCACACGCCCATCTTGCATAAGCACACATCCCAATCCCATCTTCGAGGCATCACAGTAAACATCAAAGGGCCTCTCAATATCTGGTTGGGCCAACACAGGAGCAGTGGTCAGAAAAGTCTTCAGGGACTGAAAAGCTTCTTCACAAGCTGGACTCCAATCAAACTTAGCTTCTTTCTGGAGTAGCTTGGTCATGGGCTAGGCTATCTTGGAGAAATCAGGGATGAAACACCGATAGTATCCAGCTAGACCAAGGAACTAACGGATCTGGTGCATAGACCTAGGAGACTTCTAATCTAATACATCTTGCACCTTGCTAGGATCTACGGAAACGCCCTCAGGTGTCAACACATGCCCCAAAAACTGCACTCGATCTAACCAAAACTCGCACTTGCTGAATGTAGCATACAGCTGGTGCTCCCTTAGTCGAGTCAGTACTATCCAGAGGTGACGGGCATGCTCTTCATCATTCTTGGAATAGATCAAGATGTCATCAATGAAAACCACCACAAACTTATCCAACTCTGGCATGAAAACTGAATTCATCTGGTACATGAAGAAGGCAGGAGCGTTGGTGAGACCGAAAGACATCACTAGGTACTCATACAACCCATACCTAGTAGAGAAAGATGTCTTTGGTATATCCTGTGGCCTAATCTTGATCTGATAGTAGCCCGATCGGAGATCTATCTTCGAGAACACCATGGCACCAGCTAACTGATCAAACAAAGTATCTATGCGGAGCAAAGGATACTTGTTTTTAACTATTACCGCATTAAGGGGGCGGTAATCCACACACATCGCAGAGTACCATCCTTCTTCTTCATAAAAATAGCTGGGCAACCCCATGGTGAAGAACTTGGGTAGATGAAACCTTTGTCCATCAACTCTTCCAGTTGCTTCTTCATTTCTGCTAGTTCTCTCAGAGCCATGCGGTATGGGTGTCTAGAGATAGGAGCAGTACCAGGCTCAAGCTCAATAGAGAATTCTACCTGATGGTCTGGTGGCAATCCAGGAAGATCTTTAGGGAAAACATCTGGGAACTCACATACTACTAGAATGGAGGTAAGATCAGGAACAACCTTAGCATGGGCAGCAACAGGTAAGACTGGTTCTGAGGGTATGATGAGAGACATCCTATCCTCAGAAGAAGCAAGCCGTAACTCCACACTTCTTCTCTTCATATCCAATACTACCCCATACACCCACAACCAGTTCATTCCAAGAATAGCATCAATGCCTTGCCCAGGCATTATCATGAACTGTAGACGGTAAGTGTGGGTGGCTAATACCAAACTTACTGTATCCATGCAGGTATTGATGAACATCTGAGAACCCGCAGTATGGATCTTATACGCATACGGTATAGCCAATAGTGATAAGTTATGCTGCTCTACAAACCCCATGCTCATAAAGGAATGCGATGCACCAGAATCAAACAACACCAAAGCTGGATGGGATTCGATGATAAACATACCAGCCATAACTGTCTCCTGCTGCATAACCTGCTGAGCATCCATGAAGTGCACCTGACCAGATCTGCTGGGCACCTTCCTCTTGATGATAGTCCTCTTAATAAGCCTAGAATTTGTAGACAGCTGAGACGACTGAGTTGCCTGCTGCTGAGGACACTCCCTGGCATAGTGGCCATCCTTGCCACACTTGAAACATGCACCAGGCTTGTTCTCGAATCCCTGATGAGGTGGGACCTGCTATCCCTGAGTCTGCTGGGGCTACACCTGCTGTGGAGGTGCCTTGTACTGAGTAGCGGAAGTCTGTGATGTCTGCTAGGGTGACCGGAACGAAGGGCCGCCGGATGGTTGATAGGGCCCCCGCCTAACAACTTGTACCTTCTGTGTATGAGGGTGGCTGGAGAATCCAGCTGCCACCCACTTCCACTTCCAATCCGCCTGAGATGCCCGCTGAAAACCCTCAAGAGCAATGGCGGCGTTCATCAGAGCCCCAAAGGTCTGATAGTTCCCTAGGTACAGTTTCTCCTGAAGGGCGAGAGTGAGACCACGAAAGAAGCGGTCACTCTTCTTGTCATCCGTATCCACCTGACTACCAGCATACTGAGCCAAGTGGTTAAACTGGGTCACATACTCCATTACCGTCCTGCTCCCCTGGAGCAGCTCCATGAACTCTATCACCTTCTGGTTGATAACACCAGCAGGTATGAAGAACTCGCGGAAGGCGGTGGAGAACTCCTGCCACGTTGCTGGATGATCCGGCAGCTCCATGGCCTGGAAAGTTTCCCACCAGGCACCTGCCGACCCCAAAAGTTGCTGGGACACAAAGTGCACCTTCTGCTCGTTGGCCACTCCGAGCAGCCAAAACTTCTGCTCCAGCGTGCGAAGCCAGTGCTCCACCTCCAAAGGCTCGTCCAACGGTGTGAATGTGGGTGGGTGGGTCTTGAGGAAGTCCTGGTAAGAGGACTGTCCCTCCGGACGGCGAGCACCACCCCCATTCCCACCGTTGCCCCCGGGGCCTCCACGGGCAAGGCCCGCGATGACCTGTGCCATAATCTCCATGGCATGAGCTTTCTCCTGACGAGCAGCGGCTGACTCCCGACAAGCAGCCAACAACTCCACCATGATCTCCATGGGGGACATCGGCGGAGGCGGTGGCGGCGGCGGGAAAGGATGAGGAACCAAAGGTGGAACCTCCCGAGCACTGTCACCCTGGCCCTCGTTGGCCGCTCCCAAACTGGTGCTCCCATGTTCAGACCTCAGATTCATCTGTAAGAGAGATGAACCATCCGTTAGGACACCTTCCCGATCAGAATCCAGGGATTAAAGAGATGATAGCACATTTATTAAAGCATTCATTTAGTTAGTCCTACCAATTTACTACTCACTTATACATGAAGGGGAATTTTAGTTCAAGTAAGATGCTATTATCATGATGCATGCTTCGACCTATACGTTCACTCAAGCCAGAATATAGCGGCATTCGTAAAATTTTCGGCACATCGCACACTCACTTTCCGTATACTAAGCGATTTCTTACGCAACGTAAGTCAGTGTACCTGCAGAAACTGATTAGCTAAAACCAGTGCCGCTATCCTAGATAGACCATATAGCTAGGGCTTATACTTATATAACTTAACTTAATCGCATCCTACTTTTCGCAAAACTTTTGTTGGTCAAACTTTTAGTTTTTGAAAAGAGTGATGAAACTCATGACCATTATTGTCTCTGGTACCAACTGTGGTAGAACCGCCCGAAATAGCATACTTACGGAGGCGCTTGTCTTCCACCAGACACTAAGCACCCCGAAAGCAACTACAGCGAGCGATGTCCGTCGGGCACACCTCAAGGGAGAACCCAAAAGATCCACATTTTTCCCAAGGATCTAATAATGAGAACGAGTTACAACACAAGTCCATCTCATACATTAGAGTTTCTTAAAAAGTACATTATTACAATACAAAATACAGAGTGCAGAATGATAAACAGCGGAATATTAAAAGGTAACATCTAGCGATAAGATAATGAGGATTCCGTCTGAGCCTACCAGAAGGATCCTCCACACAAGGTACTCCTCAAGCATCACCTGCAACAGGGGTAAATAAACCCTGAGTACACAATGTACTCGCAAGACTTATCCAACCAGTGGAAATACTTTCCCAACTCCAAGGAATATGCTAGGCTTTATGGTTGCTGGTTTTTCTTTTAGCAAAAAGCAATACTAATAGTGAGTCCTTATTGATACATTATTATCATCAGTCGTATTAAGTTTTTATCTAGTCAATTTATATAAGCACCTGTTCTACTTTCAAGCAAGAGTTGAGCAATCGATGTTGTTCCTTCTCCCTTTCCACTTCCAGTTCTTACTACGGTGCTAAACCGCAGTCAAGCCGTACTGGATAGCCCGGTGATTCGTGAATCAATGTGCCTAGCTGGGTGCCCCGAAGACACATGCCCCGCTTGTACCCTAGGCACAAGCAGGACTAACCCACCACTCTCCTGTCCCAGGTGTCCAGGTCCCCGTCCAAACTTGGACTCCAAGCCCCCGCCCCTGAGTCCCAGACTTAGTGCGGTGCAAGGACCTCCACCACCTCCTCTTCCCATCAGTCGGTCCGGAAAGAGCCGGATCCGTGACAAGAGAGCAGCAAGCCTTCCCTATGCCCATACCCAAGTATGTGCTCGAGATAATAATCTGTGACTTGCCTAGAGTCATATGCAACGACCGGTCCTTAATTGACACAGACAGGGAAAAAGTGTAACTGGGCTATGCCCTATTGGCCACAGGACACAACCCCTCACACCCACCAGTACCAAATCCATATCCCTGTCCGGTCACCATTTTTCCTTTTCATTACTTCATCATGGTATCATAGTTTAATCACCTATTTGCGAGTAACGGCAGGTTACTCACGCTACCGACATCCTGAGCATAGCAGCTACTCGACCTGTACTAGTAGGACTCATGGGTAGATATACTTATGCATGTAGTTTCCATAAAATGCCTGTAACGTAAATGCATATCATATAAACATATTCGGTGATCCTTTAAAAATAGGGGTTATGCACCAGGGCTTGCCTTGGGCAGGTGCCGAGTCAGCAAAGTCAGTACCAACAGGCTCATGGGCTCCCTCCTGTGCGAAGAGCTCCTCCTCGTATGCCTCGATCACCTCGTCGTACTCCGGCTCGCAGACGGGTACGAAGTCTACTTGTTCATGATCTACATGAAATGATGATGCAATGATTAACACTACAGCAATAGCAACTCTAAATGCAAAAGTACATCTATTAAACTACTAAGTGAGATCTACCCACTAAAGGCTAAGCTACGTATTGTCACCACCAACAAGTATTAAACATGGCATCTATTCTTATAGCAATTACTAATGTTCCTACTCCGAACGCTAATTTACACTGTGTACGATAAAGCAAAGGTAATAGCCACTCTATCTAACAACTCGTTCTAAGGCTACAAAATTTACAGCAGGCCCATAATATCCTAGTGAACATACTGTAAAATTTCTAAAGCTAAAACTATTACCGATTTGTCACAAGAATTCCTACAAACATTAATCTACATAATGCTAAGTTTTCTAATTAGAATTTATGAGCCTATAATCATAACAGCTAACTGTAAACTAGTTACACTAACAGATAGATTGTATTTTTGTGAACCTAACAAAAGTAGTTTTACTATTTTTGGACAACCACACAATTTACTACGATTTATCGAAGTTGGATTCATAACAAAAATGAATAAGCATTTCTATCCTCTGGAAAAATAAGAAAACTAAATTCTCTACTTTGGCCCACATCACGCGGCTCGGCCCAGCGCGCCATCCCGCCCGCGCGCGACAGCGGGCCACCGCACGGCCCACGCGGAGGCACGGCTCAGACGGCCAACGGCCCGCGATGGGGGAGGGCCTACGCGCGTCGGCAATTATGCACGGGCACCCCCGAAGTCCTAGATAATCTCCGCGAGCGCTAGGGCACTATTTCCTCAGTCTAGATTTTACAGCTGCAACCTCCCATTTCTACTTCTTTACCGCGGCTAAGTCCCTGGCCCCCAGGGCGCGCACCCGGCGTGATGGCGCGGGCACAGGACGGCCACGCCGGTGACACCCGAGTCCCCAAAACCTAACTAAGGGCCGATGAGTACCTCCAAGGCAGCACACGGTGTCTAGAAGCGGTTCGGCGAGCAGGGGCGTTGTCCCGGAATCCCTCCCCGATGGTGAACCCAGACCTGCAATGGCGGAGGCGTTCCCGTAAGCCACCGCGACAACAAAACAAACCAAGCAGCTAATGAGCTCGAGTAACCACCCACGAAGACCCTTGCGGTGATGGCCTGGCCGGAGGAAGCCCGAGTAGTGCTGGCCGCGTGCGCATCGACGAGGTGATAGCGCCCGGCAATGGCACGACCGCGGTGGTGGTGGCTGGCCTGCTGCGGAGCTATGACTGAGGTGCGCGGGGTGCTCAGGAGGGTACGGTGAAGCTATGGGTGCACTGAATCACTACGAGGTGCACTGAGTGACTGGCTCACCGTTAGAGGGCGTCCGCTCGGCCTTATGGAGCCGATGGCGTGGGATTATGAAATTTCGGCTCTGTGCAATGGCATACACAGCAAGGTGGGGACGAGATGCAGCCAGATACCTAACAAAGCCGAGCCTAAGCCGAATTGGAGTCTAATGCTACGGTCATGGCGAATTGAGAAGAATCGTCTCGGTGGCCCAGGAGACAGCGGGGTAGGGGAGGTCATGGCTTGGCTCGTCTGCGGCGTCAACGCACGGGTCAACATCACCACTACGGAACAGCAGGGGAGGCGGGACATACCCCAGATAGCCGTCTGCATGGCCACTGTGGCAAGGCGACGAGCGCGGTATGGCGCCATCGCGTCGGGCAGCGCCAGACAAACTAGGCAGCGCGAAAGCGACACCAAGGTGATGGCGGGGCAGGCTATCGCCCAGCGCACGAGCAGCCAACACGATGTCAACGGACACAGACTGGCGTGGCGACGGGTGGCATGTAGTGCGGGCTCAGTGCGCTCCCGGCCAAGGCAGTGCAGAGCAGGGCATGGCGCGGCAAGGTTGGTCGGTGGCCTGGGCGCAGCGCAGCAGCCTGGCAAGGTGGCGCACGCTAGCGGGGCAGCAACGTCCAAGGCGAAGACATAGGGTCAGCGCACGTCAGCGTCATGGCGGCATGAGGACGAGGACTACGCCTCGGCGCACAGTGCGGGTTGGCAGCGACGGCGAACCGGTAGTGGCTGAGGTCGCGGACAGCGCGGTGGCAGGCGGCCTTGGCGCGTAGCGCTAGAGCCGTGCGCGTGCTCGGTGGGACGGTGGAACGCTGTGGCAGAACTGCCTAATCTAATGCCTCACAAAAGTACTCGTCTTCCATTAGACACTAAGCACTCGAGGGAGAACACTATATTACTCGGTTCCGTCGGGCACACCCCAGGGGAGAACCCGAAAATCCACATTTTTGCCATTAGGATCACAGATGAGAGAATAAAGCTTACATCATTCGTAACCATTTCTTACATCACTTTTAACACAACAGCAGAGTATAATATTTATTAATATAACAGTGGAATGAAATCATATTATCAGAGTTATAAACAATTTACTTGAACAGCGGAATAGAAACATGTGAATAGAGTTACAGCGGAAATAAATATCTAAACATGACGTGAGGAAGTATTGACATATATACTACGACATCAGATTATTAAACTTCCATTTTTAAAAACATTTGGTGAGAGTTATAAATAAAAACTACGATCGCAGCGTAAAGGAAATCCTCTCTGAGCCCACCAGGAGGAATCCACACACAAGAGTCAGCTTTAGCATCCACCTGTCACCTGCAACAGGGGGAATAAAACCCTGAGTACTCAATTGTACTCAGCAAGACTTACCCGATAGGAGAAAAGAAAAGACTCCAAGGATATGCAAGGCCATCTGGTTTGTGGGTTGCATTTGCAGAAAGCATTACTAAGCGTGCGTCCTTATATTTGATTTTTAATAATAGCCGCATTGGTTCATTAACTAACCATTCTATGTAAGCACCTGTGCTACTTTCAAGCAGGTGGTAAGCAATCAGATTTCCTTTGTCCATCTTCCATCTTTCATCTTTCAGTTCTTACTACGATGCTAAACCGTAGACAAGCCATACCGGATAGCCCGGCGATTCGTGAATCAATGCCCCCAGCTGGGTACCCCGAAAACACACGCCCCGCTTGTACCCCAGGCACAAGCAGGACCAACCCATCACTCTCCTGTCCTAGGTGTCCAGGTCCCCGTCCAAACTAGGACTCCAAGCCCCCGCCCCTGAGTCCCGGACTCAGTGCGGTGCAAGGACCTCCTCCACCAAAAACAAACCCTGATAGTCGGTCCGGAAAGAGCCGGATCCGCGACAAGAGAGCAACAAGTCTTCCAAGCGCCCATACACAAGTATGTGCTCAGGATAATAAGTCTGTGACCTGCCCAGAGTCATATGCAACGATCGGTCCTTAACCGACCAGACAGGGAAAAACGGTGTAACCAAGCTATGACCCGCCTCCGTGACGACACAACTTCTTACACCCACCAATACTCAAACCATATCCCTACCCGGTCACCATTTTCCTTTCCACCATTTATATTTCAAGTGATGATCATACAGTAACATATTTCCTATATCTCGCGAGCGACAGGCAATCACTCGACTTCTACCGGAGTCCTGTAGCATAGCATTCTACACGATCCTGTCATACTAGTAAGACTCATAGGATAAAGATATATATATGCAAGTGGGTTTCATTCAACTCCTTAAAACTTAATGCACAAATATAATTTAAACTGTAGAAAGTAGGGGTTATGCACCGGGGCTTGCCTGGGTAAGATATATTAAAAGTTAGTATCAGCATCTTCAGATCATCCACCATCAGCTAGATAACAAGCCCATTGCAGCATCTCCTGGAGAGAATACCCTTACACCATCTTCAAATTCCCAATCATCCTTCGATCGATCCGTTGATTCATCATCGTACCTATATGATATGCAATGTAATGAAATGCAAGGGTATGATCAACTGACTGCAATCGTGACTCGTATAAATTCGCTCTACGTCCCTCAAGTGAACGGGCTAATTCTAACGACGATCGTACTTAGGCTACATATACACGTTGTCGGATAAGGCGTTACTTCCCAACAATTATTGTAGTTATATAAACCAACTGTGTTTCTATATTTCATTGTATCGATTTAATCGTTATTCAAAATAGAGCATCATTATCTACCCAGCAACTAATTCTTATTGAGCTACAAAATTTACAGTGAGTAGGTAATAATATTAGTAGTTTACTGTCAAATTTTTAGAGTCAACACTATTACCGATTTATCCGGAAAATTCCTACAAGTTCATCTTTTAATAATATTCAGCATTTTAAAATAATTATATAGCTCCCAAAAATATTGCCAAACTTTGTGAACAAAATATACTAACATGTAGAGCATGATTTTAGGGGACTAACAAGACTGGTTTTGCTATTCATGGATTCCTATGCCATTTTATATTGATGTTACAATTTTATTCCCGAGACTCAATTAGCAATCGCTTTATAAAACTAAAGGGCCAGCGGCCACACATCTGGCCCAACGACCAGCGAGTCGACCTGGCCCGCGGGCGGAGGGGTACGATCAGCAGCCCAGGCGAGACCAGCGGACGGGCGCGTGGTGGCCCAGCAAGGCGCGCGGCACCCGGCGTGCGGCCCAATCGGTTAGGGCAGCCCAACCGCGGACAGCCCAGCACGCAGGCGACCAGCCAGCCCAACGGGGCAGGCGGTGGCCCAACGCGGCAGGCGGCCTAGCAAGGCGCGCAATGGCCCAGGCGCAGGGCGGTAGGCTGGCCCAGCCGGTCAAGCCCACAGGCATGGCAGATACGCGAAATGGCCCCTACACTTTTCACTAATCAGTCCTAGGTCCAGAGTACTGTTCAATGTGCCAGGTATTATTGCAGTAAAAACCCCGTATAACGTTTTTGCTGGGATTAATACCCCTTCCTCACCTTCCTTCAAAAATCCAGAAGTGAAACGCAGGGAGCAGAGGAGCGCCGGGATGGACGCGGCCGGCCCAAAATCCGACCACCGGCACAGCGTGGCTCTCGGCGGTGGAGGGGACGCGAGGCGGTGTGGGGAAATGCCAGCGGCCTCGGCCGCAGTGGGGCAGCGCGGTGAGGTGGGGCTGCGCGAACGCCGAGACACCGAGCGGGCACGGCACGGCGGCGACGGGCGCATCCATGGCGGCCGTGGCCCAGCGTTGCGGGGCTGATGGTCCAGCGAGGGCGAAGAGGCATGGGCACGCTCGCTCACGGGGCGACCAGCACCAGCGGGTTGAGCGGCTCAGCGCGTAGTGGAGGCGACGGCGTAGCTGCAGGTGAAGACCGGTACCGGCGGCGCGAGGCGCGGCGACTGCGAGCGCGGCCCAGCGGGTGCCGCGGTGGAGCGGCCGTACTAGAGCGGCATGGAGCTCTGGTGGAGAGGCGCGGGTGGAGGCAAGGTGCTGCTGCCCGGTGTGCCAAGGAGCAGCAGACCCACGCGGAGCCAAGGCGGGCATGGTGGTCGTGCGGGCGCGTACGGCGGTGGTGATGCGGAGGTGCGCGGAGGAGTAGCGCTCACGGCTCGGTCCAGTGTGGCGTGGCGGCGCGTGCTGCGGGGAGCAGACCAACGCGGGCCGAGGCTCGCTCGCAGGGAAGGCGCGGACCAGCGCGGAGCTCGAGCGTGCGCGGGCTAGAAGAAGAAGAATGGCTCTGCTGTGCATAGAGGAGAGGAGGCGAGGCAAAGCTGGGCACGCATACACGAAGGGAAAAGGGAAACAATAGACTGCGTGACCGCCGCAACAGTACTCCAGGGCTCGGGCGCGCTCACAAGGAGGAAAAGGATGGCGCTGGCGCAGAGCAAGAGCAGCTGCAGAGACACGGAGGTGACCCCTGTCGCTGTGACCCGTCCTGGCCTTGTCTTGGCGTAGAGTGAACGACAGTGACAACGCGCAGGCGCAGAGACATCAGTGGCCTGGCAGACACAAGAACTGTGGGGTAAAAGGAACTGCACCGCTGTAGGATTGCTGTGCTTCCATAAAAAAATGGACAAGACCACTCGCTGTCAAGCACGAGAAAACGTGCAGCACGGACAGCAGCAGTAGTAGCAGCTCGGTAGATGTAGACTGTATGTGTGCGTATATATATATTTTATAATGGTTTACTGCTTTAGTCAATTTGCAATGTCTAGGCACAGGAAAATTTCAGCAAGCTCGAATTTAAATTTGATTCAAAAGCTATATATATATATGTATATGTATATCGTTCTATTTATTAATGGATTTTATTTTATTTACAAAAGTTGCTTTTCATGCTTAATCTAATAGAACGATCCATTTGTTATCGATTGGCCAGAATTGGCGTTCGACATTCCTAAATATTTCTACGCCCGGCGTAATTTAACTTGAGCGCTTAATTCGAGTCCGCGAAACTAAGTCACACAAGATTCGCTTATCGCTTCACGTATGTTTTAAATCAAAAATTCGAGAAACTCATTTCGAAAGTTTTACTTAGGCCTAAATCGCGGCGCTAAATAGGATCGTAACACCGGGGTGTTACAAACGCGGTGCGCGCACGAACGCGGCCGGCATGGCAGAGCGCTGGCAATGCCAGCGGCGTGCCAGGCCAGCGGTGACCATGCCCAGTGTCAACTCTAGTGACGCGCACGTTTTTTAAAGCAAGCAGAACACTTGTACACGATGCTCCAAAAGCCGAACTAACTATTCGATGCACAAGAGGGTACATTAAGCTATCTAACGGAGCCAAGATATCGTCCCACATCCTAAGCCGATCGCTTCACAACCATCAGCCAAGGTGGCTTCGTCGACCTAGTTGTAAACCTACGCGTAATGACGTTGAAACGAACGATTCCGTGTCGGAATCCAAACCTAGCCTACTCGAGGTACTAACCAGCTATCCTTGTCTGACCACACCTATTTTATCGCCGTTAGCCAAACGTTCTTTAGCCTTTTTGTTTCCAGAACAATTCGATTACACAGTATTATATGAAACGTAACCACGGACTCATGTTTCGTATGAATGTTTCAAGTGTCGAACATCGAATTATAATTCATGTCATACACATAATTATGATGCTCGTGAAATGTTTTAGCAAAACATTACAATGTAACACCGGGGTGTTACAGCTAGCATGGCTTGCAGCCGCGCCGGGAGACAAGCGACGGCCTCCTATACCTACTCCGCCACCGATAGGTCGTGCACCATTAGTCGCACCTTGTGCTTCAGGATGTCTAAAACAACGGCAGTGTTTAACATGGAATATGAACCTGCTATCTATTTGATGCATCTACCAATTACTGATTGGTTTGAACTCTTCTCCTTTTCTGCAACTCCAACCCAATTAGATGATGCAGCAGCAGTAGACTGCATCTACTTGTTATTTTTGGTACGACAGATTAGTTTGGTTGCCCGTAAATCCCAATTGCTTGCCTGTTAATCCCTATTGTAAATACTTTCAGTGGCCAGCCTAACTACAGGCTTCATTGGCAGACACCTAACTAAACACTCATACACAGCTTATGCATCCACTTAGCTGCATACTGCTCTGTTTTTACTAGCAATTTCTATATTTTCCTATGATGGCCAACAACATTAGCTGTTATTAGTTGTTTTGTTTCGGTTGATTTAATTTTAGTAACTTGTTGCCTTCAGTTATCCTATGTATGTGTTGCTTCGGTAAATTCTTCTATGCAGGATTAGTTCTTATAACAGCAGCTAGCAGCATGTTGTTTCAGTGCATCAGTCTAGTTTGACAGCCTCTTTGTTGTCCACTTCACTCTGCATGACTGAATATATATCGAGTTTGCTAGTGTAGCCTTTTAAGAGGGAGTGCTATTAGCTCTGATTTTTTTGTAGATAAGTGACTTGCTTGAAACAATTGTGTTCTTCTCTATTTCATATTCAGTAGAACAGTGTATTGGAGAACATCTCATGTAGCAGTAGTGGTAGGATATAGAAGCTGCATCTTGACCATGAGGTATTTAGATCAGCTACAAGGTTCAGAATTTAGGTTTTCAAGTATCACTTTGAATCTTTTCTCGCCGCCATGTCTTTGAAGTGCCTGTTTGATTGTATATTCCTTTTTGAGTGATAGGCATTCATATTTTTTTGAAAACACTAGTTGATCAAACTTTATTATTTTTTATTGTAGCCATGGATGTTGATGAGTTGCATTCTGATGTTGAATCTAGAAATGGTGAGAGTGATGATGAGTTTGATATGAACTCTGAAGAAGACAATGACTCTGGTTCATTGAATATTGGCGAGGTAGTAAGTTTACTCGATTTTGTTTGTTTATGCACCTGTGTATTATAATATGACATATCTTGTTGCCTTTTTAGGATGTAAATTCCTCAGATGATGATATTGATCCTACTGTTGTTGTGAAGGCTTTCAAGCATCCGAAAGGAGCATTTTCTAGAGTATGTTTTGAAACTTGTTTGACCGAACTGTGCATATTTCTGTATCTCTTTGTACTATTACCTTCACTCTGCCATAGTTATTCTTGTCTAGGATTTTTACTTTTGATCAAACCTTCTGTGGTCAATTAATATATAATGATCTCTAAACCATACTCTGGTATTTAGTTAGGCATGCCTACATGTTGGTGAAAATATACAAATCTTCTATGCTTAATTAATATATAATGATCTCTAATCCATTGTCCATGGGTCATAGATTATATAGGATATGAAATTCAGTGTCTGAACTTCTGAATAATTAATAGTACTATTACTACAGTTGTTATGCTATGAAATATAGTTTTGTCTCGCTTTCTCTGTGACTTGTGCATCTGCTTAACTTAACATTTATCCAACTGTTAAGTTACTCGAATCAGTCCATGCCACTATGTTTTTAGAAGTAAGTAACTAATCAGCAGCAACAACATGCATGGACTATTCTCTGTTACTTGTCTATAGCTATGTGTATCGGTTTTTTATAACTATTTGATATCTTTTTTTACAGTTTGCTAAGTCTTTTGAGAAGAAAGGGAAATCACGACGATTTGGAGTTCAAAAGCGTACTGCAAAGGTAAATTCAGTAGCATGTGCTTTTTGACACCATGTTTAGTGAATTCATGATAAGTTTCATAACTAGAAACATTTTTTCATCGCTTCTAGAATATTAGAAATATTAAAGCCACTGGTAAAGAAAAATCAATTGTTGGTAATAGTACATCAGGTACAGCAGGAAGCAGCTGAAATAATAGGTATTTTGGAGGTATAATAAGAAAATTGGATTACCATAAGAAAAACATTATCAGTGATCATGGATTTGGGATCTTGCTTGAGTATGATGGATGTTTAGTTCCTAGAGTCTTTGTGCAATGGCTTGCAGATCAAGTCGATGTGAACTGCGGTGATATAGTTGTTGGAGGCAAAATAATCCCTTTTTCTCGAGAATCAGTTCACCTTTTCTTAGGAATTCCAATCGGTGGTGAAGACATCAGTCAGCAACAAGACTCTGAGTCTGCAAAGTCCAGACTTCTTAAAAAATCAATGAGACTTCTCTCCCCCCCTCATCAAAACCTTTGGCACCAAGTTGGTACGCAACAATTTGTCTGATAATGACATTTTTTCTTTGTTAGCTCTGGTAAGCGTCACAGTATTTCTAGGGAGGATAAGGTCCAATAAGAAGTTGGTAGGGGTGTGTCTGTACAAATTATTTTAAAATCTTTTGTAATGTTCAACATTTGGTGGTGAAATCGAAATGGAGGTACTACTGAGATGGGAAAGTAGCAGAGGGAGCCATAAGTGTGAAATTTATAGGACTACTCTATGCTTTTACCCCAATAAACTATTGGTGGCCAACTGCAGGTCCAGCCAACTGGCAAGTGCTACAGCAAGGCTTACTTAAAAATACAGCAGGCCAACTAACTGCTCTTGATTGCAAAGAGGGAGATTGTTTATTCTTAAATGCATGTATATTGACACCCCAACTCACAAATGTCCTTTCTAGATGTGTTAATCTATAGAATGTAAAATTTATATTTGCATATGTGTTCATTCTCTTGTATCTACAATTCAGAGTTCTTGTTATGCAGCCAAACATGATGCCACTCCAAGTTTGTTTATTGGCCAGGTACCAAAGGCTTACCAAGCACTCCATTATGATTGATGGATCTCGGATGTCACTACTAGGCTGGAATGGTCTGTCATCGGCAATCGGCATCCCCATCGTGGCACTTCTCCTCACTCAGACCGCTCTATCTCGACCGTGGCTAGTATAAATCACTAATACTCATTGCTGCTCATCTTCTTGTGACAATATAACCTACAAATATTTGTGTTCATCATTACAATAATATCGTAATGGTTTGTTAGTGCCCACATATTTTTGATAAATGAGGTATGAATTTTGAATCTCACATTCATTCCATGTGTTTGTTGTTCTTGTCCATAGCAGTTGTAGTTCACTGTTGCCGTTGAACTCTCCTGTTCATGAAAAACATACAAATAAAACACAAATTTCATTAGTTGCACTGAGGAGTAGTGTAAATTGCGAGTTTGTAGCGCCGCAATTTTAGTTGTCATAATATGCAATATGTGGAATTTTGATTTACCTCATGAGTATAATTGGCATTAAATTGTTTGAATCAAATTTGTAATAACTATCAATATTTATTTCCAAATCTTTTGAAGAACCACCCTGAATATCAAAAGAGTCACTACGGGGACCCAAATTTTCTTTTCAAACCTGTTGACAACCTATATTAGCCGTTATCTAAATCTGAATAAGTTGTAGTCCACTATCATCACATCCAATACCCATTTGCCTTAAAAAATCTACATCTGTGAGTTATTGAAGTCCTTCCTTATGCACCTGCACAGGGACATATTGGCTCAGTTTTGTGTGTCCACCCTGTGTTGCTCTAGTGTTTACAAGTTAATATGATCAATGTAGGCCATAATTACTGAAATCAATGAAAATTTGGTGTTGCTAGTGTAGCAGCCAGGAGTGCAAGACTGTGGTTTCTCAATATGGACAACAGATCCTACATCTGTTGCAAATGGTGGTCTCAAGAGTGATCCAATGTGCAATTCCTATGAGATGGCTGTGGTATGGATGCAATAAGACAATGTGCTTAACTAAATTTTAGTGCAAGGCGTTTCTGTACCACTTAGTGCAAGCGCACACCTATTTTTTCTCCTTGATCTTTCATAGAAAAAATTATTTCTTGTGATTTGTGCTAATACACATTTTTCTTTCTTTTATGTGATTTGTGCTAGCACACACCAAAATTTTGTTCTTGTCATTTCATAGAAAAAAATTGTTATTTGTGATTTGTGCTAACACATCTTAAACTTTGTCAATTGTGATTTGTGCCAACACACACCTCGTTTTTGTCCTTGTCCTTCCATAGAAAAAAATTGTTTCTTGTGATTTGTGCTAACACATCTTGAACTTTGTTAATTGTGATTTGTGCCAACACGCACCTTATTTTTGTTCTTGTCCTTTCATAGAAAAAAATTGTTTCCTATGATTTGTTCTAACACATCTGGAACTTTGTTAATTGTGATTTGTGCCAACACACACTTATTTTTGTCCTTGTCCTTCCATAGAAAAAAAATATTTATTGTGATTTGTGCCAACACATCTTGAACTTTGTTCATTGTGATTTGTGTCAATACACACCTTATTTTTGTCCTTGTCCTAGTACTCAAATTGAATGCCTCTTTGTTCTCCTATTCAGTGTGCTTGACTAAATATTTCTCGTGCTTGCTACTGCAGCCTTTAAGAGTGCTATTAGCTCTGATTTTTCATTAAGTGGCTTGCTTGGAACAATTGTGTTCTTTTCTATTCTATATGCAGCAGAACATAGTCTAGAGAACATCTCAGCTAGCAGTAGTCGTAGGATTGTATACTTCTTTTTGAGTACATTTATAGCTTGTGTGAGTTACTGAAATGACACGCATGTATGTTTTTTGAAATAGTAGATGATTAAATTTTAATATTTTTAGGTACCCATGGAGGAGGAGGAGGATTTCAATTCTTATGGTACATCTGCAAATGGTGAGAATTTTTGTACTTGTTCTAATCATGTGATGGTTGACAACCATTTTTTCTATTTGTTTTCAGTCCAAAGATAATGTGAAATTAGTTGCAGTGAAGAATATCCAAACTGTTTCTAGTCCTAACTTGCATGTTTCAGACCTAGAAACTATTCCCTGTCATTCAAAAGAAAATCAATTGGCTAAAAATGCAGCTCCTGATTTGGATCGTACTAGTTAGTATCCATTTTTTATTGCACATTTATTAGCAGTAAATTGCACATTTGAACTACTACAATTATGGTATTTGACATGTGCAATATCCATTCTTCTCACCTATAAGTTTCGATTTTGTTTACGATTTTCCATTTGATTAATCAGGAAAAGCAACTATTCAGAAACCTTGTACTAAAAACACTCCCTACTTTAATATTCCAAGTGCACCTTCATTTAGATTGTTTGATGATGAAGATGACTTAGGAAATTTTGTTGAAGATCCTAAAATGAGGCGTCCCCTTGGTACTAAAAACTTTGAGATGTCATTCAGTTATATATTAGGTCTTGATTATGTCATTTATATAGAAGACATTTCGTGCTTAACAAACATGTCTGAATTTAAATGGCTAGGCTACGAAGGGTTGTACACCATGGTTCTAGAGAAGGATGGAGAGATCATTTCAGCAGCAAGTTTGTACACCAGCTGAATTTTGAATAGTTGTAGTCTGTAGTATCCTCTTCTTGGCTCCTCTTCATGGCTGTTGTAGTAGAATTATAGGAGCTCACATCTTTTCAGTTGATTCTAATCTAGTAAAAGAAAGCTGTGTTTAGTATCCATTTCTTGATTGCACATTTATAAGTAGAAAATTGTATACTTAAATTTCTGCAATTATGGTGTTTACTATGTGCAATATCCGGTCTTTATATATAACTTTCTCACTATTTGTTTTCCTTTTTACAATTAATTAAGCAGGAAAAATATATGTTAAGAGAGCTTGCACTAGGAAAACTCTTTACTTTCATAGTCCAAGTGTACTATCATTTTAGGGTTGACATTTTTTTGTCATTTCTGCAAAGTTTCAGAACCTAGAAAGTAGAACTCCATTCATTGACTACTAACTCTTCTGTTGATGCAGTACAACATTCTGACAAGAAACTGAATGGGTCCTTTTGATGCAGTCAATCTTTAGACGAGAGACAGTGGCCCGGAGGTGATGCCGAGGTAGACCTGAAGGCGAGCGAGAGCTTCATGAACCAGATAACACTGTAGCTAGAGGTGCAGCCGTCTGATTTACGTCTACCAAAGGAGCTAGAATTCGTGTGCTAGTACTCTGTGAAACAACTGAATTTTAGGCCTTGTTTAGTTTCAAAAACTTTTCCCAAAAAGTGCTACAGTAGCCATCACATCGAATCTTGCGATACATGCATGGAGCATTAAATGTAGACGAAAAAAAACTAATTGCACAGTTTGGTTGGAAATCATGAGACGAACGTTTTAAGCCTAATTAGTCCATGATTAAATAGTAATTGCCAAATAAAAACGAAAATAGTACAGTAGCCAAAATCCCAAACTTCACCCGACTAAACAAGCCCTTGGTTCCGATGGAAAAGTCTTTTACATGGATCTAACAACGAGTGCTAGTTGCTTCTGAAACAAACGAACGTAACATAGACCGACTCATTCGGTATACTCCCAGCAGGCCAGCAGATGACACACACGCAACATGCAAATCTGCAACGGGAGTCCCCATCGATCCGTCTTCGTTCTTCGCTTCACATAAAGCTGTGGTGAGCCTGTGATATGAGCAGGACGAGGAGGACTGGTCCACGAAGAAAGGAAAGGGAAAAAAACCTCTGCCGCCTGAAATTTTCACGGAGGCGCACTGTTGATGCGCCCATATGGAGTCGAGTAGGATGGTCCAGACCTAACGTGCCGGACAGAGATTTACTACTATGCTACTTTCTCATGTGAAAAGATGCCTCTGGCAGTCGTTAGCTTTAAGTGCTCAGATCTTGACTAGGCGCAGAGCAGTGCAGATGGTCCTCGCATTTTTTTGACCGCGCGCCCGATAGTTTTATTCACACGAAGTTGGCTGGTGCAGCTACTACACATACTACTTCTCCGGCTGTGTTTATTTGGGTAAAATTTAAAAATTTAGCTACTACAGTATTTTTGTTTTTATTTGATAATTAGTGTTCAATTATGGACTAATTAAGCTCAAAACGTTCGTCTCGCAAGATTCGATGTGATGGCTACTGTAGCACTTTTTGAGAAAACTTTTTGGAACTAAATATGCATATGCTGCTGCACCTGGTCGATCAGAAACGATCACCGATGAATCGAGGATGGACCTCTTCTGACTTTGCAGCGGTAGTTACTGCACCGCTCCGTATAGGTCGTTGCTAGCCTCTACATAGATCGACCAAACGCAAAGTACTGCCGCTACCACACTAGGTTTAGCTAGCTACACCGTACCTAGGTTCAACTAACACTGCAAAAAACTTGGAGTAAGCACTTGTTTAGTTGAGGGGAAAGTTGGAATTTGGCTACTGTAGTACTTTCGTTTTTATTTGGTAATTAGTGTTCAATCATGGACTAATTAGGCTCAAAACGTTCGTCTCGCAATTTCCCACCAAACTGTGTAATTAGTTTTTTTTTTCATCTACATTTAATGCTTTATGTATGTATCACAAGATTCGATATGATGGATACTGTAACACTTTTTTGGAACTTTTTTTGCAACTAAACACGGGCTAAACTCCCGATAGATGGATCGAGGGATCCATCATCCACGGCCGTTCATTGCATTGGCCAAGAACGTACTACGTGCTCGATGGACCCTCAAAGAAAGAAAAGACGGTACTCATTCAGTCCCGAAATACCATGAGTTTGTCCTAAATCAAACTAGCTTAAGTTTAATCAAGTTAGTAGAAAAGAACAATGTATATGATATCAAATTAGCATTATAGATACATTATGAAATATATTTTTTATAATTTATGTCCCTAATATTGTAGAAGAAGATGTTAGCTATATAAACTGGTCAAACCTAAAATAGTTTTAGACTTCAGACAAACAAAGAATATTTTCTTTCTACTCTTTCAAATGAATAATATTTACGATACAAATTAGTATCATTAAATATATTGTGAAATATATTTTTATATTTATCTATTTGATGTGATAGATGTTAATATTGTTCTGCATAAACTTATGATGTATTTGGTTCATAATACCATAATTAGTCAACAAGAAGCTTGTAGCCATGCTGCAAGTGCGTCCGGATTTGTTGGTGATATGTGGCGCTGAAAATAAATCGAGCAACGTTAGGAAAGGCTCGGTACGCCACAAGTCCGGTCATGAAGCAAACACATGCTTAGCTTGAGTGGAGTGAGCTATAGCAACACGTGCCATGTTCTGGTTACAAACCAAACACTCTCTAGGCAAACTAAGAATCTATTATATTTCAAAACAGAGGTGTTACTTCTTTTCGCTTCTCGTCGTGTCCCTAGTCTACATGCCCCGGTGCTCATTCTAGCTAGCTAGCGCACAGAGATGATACGTGTACTACTGTTGGTGTCATGGGGTGTTCCTTGCAGACCTTAGCCATGGTGGCCGGCCGGGTGCATGAACGGCCATCATCTGAGCAAGTAAACGGACATAATTGCTTTCGGGATAGCTCACATGCGTCCATAAATAACGCTTTGCAGAAGAAGAGGCACTGTTCATACACGTATATACGAAAGAGTCGTGTGCATTCTGGGCTGGCCAATTGCACGTTCCTTTGCTACGATGGATATGGCTAGCTTGTCTGGTGTGCAGCCAAACTCGAGAGATTTCACACAGCAAACACAGGGGTGTACGGTGCGCGCAGTCGCAGAGACGATGGACAGCGCTATAGCACTAAGACGGCAAGGAAGCCGGACGCCTTTTTGTGGCACGTACTGGAGCTAGTTAGCGTGCGTGACTTCTCGCCCCGGCCGGGCCGGGGCTCTCGGTCGCCGATCGATCGACGACCGCGGCATGTGGGGGCGCGTGTCGCGGAGGGCAACGCAACGGATGGTCGATTTCAAGACAGCGCTATATACTGCGCTCTAGCTAGCTACTCGGTTGACGCGAGGTCGCGAGCCTTTTCCTGATCCGCTCACCGATTCCTTTCAGGCTTGTGGGAGAATTAAAAGAAGGGACAAGTCCAAGTGGGGGGAGAGGTCGACGCGCGCACACCTAGCTAGCGCGCGCAGAGCTTTGTCACGACGCCGTGCGCGTGCCGTCGGCGTCGGCGGCGTCCGTGCACCAATCGGTCGTGTGCTCGTCGTAGACGTAGCTCGCTAGCCAGTAGCCACAGTCGTCGTCAACCGGCTGCTACTCGGCTAGTCGCTACTAGCTAGTATCAGTAGCTAGCTTGCATATCGCAACAGTGCACGGCGTGCCGAGCGGGGGCCACGGACGCCATGCATACGCTTGCCAAGTAGAGGCGGCATTTTGCCGCAAATTAAATCTCCAAGTAAACGCGGCATTTCACGTTCCAGCGTACGGACAAAACTGGACCGAGCGCCAGGAAGCAGCCATGAAACCATACATATACAGTAAGCACTACATAAATACACAGCGGTGGTTGCATTTCTTAACCATGGCATGGTGAGTGAAAAATAAAGCACTTAATTCTCGCAGGACGTACGTACTGTACGTAGCAAGTATAATTAAAGTCGTTAATAAAAAGGTTGAACAGTACATCATCATGATGGTAATCAATTTGCTCTAGGGTAGTAGTGGTCGGTCGGTTGTCTCTTGACTGTAGAGAGAGCTAGCCAACTCGATCCAAGCCACCGACTAAATTTACAAGGAAACAGTACAAGTGAAGGGAACATCAAAAGAAGAAGCTGAGGCGGCGGTACGTGCGAGCTAGGAGGAGGACATACACAGAGAGATCACATGGAGCTAGCCATCATATGGATCGGAGGACGACGACGAGAATCGAGAGAGTGCGAGGAGCTAAAGTGAGGAGCTGAGGAGGATAGCTTGCTTAGGCCCTAGTGCTAGTAGTACCCTACCCAGTGAAGCTTAGCAGAGACCATCATACGTGTGCGTGTAGCTAGTACATTTTGATATGGAGCTAGCTACATGATCTCAGATCTAGGGAGACAGGTAAAAGGAAGAGAAAGATACACATAATACTTGTTGAGAGAGAGAGAGAGAGAGAGAGAGAGAAATATATATACCCTAGCTAGCTAATTGAGCTCAGCTCCCGCACGTGGCCAGCCGGATCGGCCGGAGAATGGATGCGCTCGTCGTCGTCGGCGAGGCCGGCGTTGACCTCGCTGGCTCTCACGCGCAGCCCAGCCCGGCGCCGGCGCCGCAGTAGGAGGTACGTGATCAGGAGCGGAGGATGCTGCGGATGATCTCCGCGCCGGGGCTGTTGTGGTCCATGGTGGACATGAGGTCCGACAGCCGGTCGCTCAGGTCGTCCACCTCCCGGTGGAGGCTCTTGATGTAGCTGCAGGTCTCCTTCAGCAGTTTCGTCGTCGACGCCTGCATTACATTACATCCGCGCCGCGCGCATTAGATGTTTCAAACAGAAAAGAGAGCAATCAACAGCCCCGGAACCACCTACTTAACTATTAGCTTGGCCACTCAACCGAACTACATCACTGTTTATGGACTAAGAGGCTAGCTAGCTCTACGGCATGGTTAACGAGTTGAGCGAATCAATAATGACGCGAACGCGAGTTGAGCGGTCATCAGTTGGCAACGACGACGCACCTGGCCGGAGCCGCGGCGGCGGGAGCTGGGGAGCAGGGCCTGGAGCTTGGAGATGAGCTCGTTGATCTCGTCCTCGGAGATGTTGCCACGCGACGACGACCTTCGGCTCGACATCCTCGCTCTCTAGCTCGTCGTCGTCGTACTTCGCCGCCGCCGCCTGCTGCCGGAACGAACGACGACGAACACTCCGCGCAGGACCGGGAAGCTTGAGAACGAAGCTACCGCGTGTATGTGCGTGCGTCCACCACCGACGCGCGGCTCGATCGCTGGCTCGCTGTGGTCTTGTGGGAACTGGGAACGAAGGTGTGTGGGCTACCCGGGCGCGCTGGACTGGGGGTCGCTCTGCAAATTAAAGCTGGAGGAGGCCGGAGTGAGTAACTGAGTTGTGAGGGAGACAGAAAGGGAGAGGGTGACTTTATAGCGAGCTAGAGCTGGCTCCGGGGTGGATCGATCCAGATTGGGTTGGAGCGGAACCGGAACGCGCGTCTTTGTGTGTAGCGGAGGGAGACGAAGCAAGCAAGGGTGGTGTGTAGCAAGGTAGAGTAGTCGATTCGCTCGACTGCAACGAGAGAGGGCGAGTTGGGGCCCCGCGTGTCTCTCTCTGTCTAATCACCGCGGGTCCGCGGCAGCTCCTCTCTCATGCATGGCCCACCGGTAGGCAGCCAGTGGGCCCCAGATAGCTATAATAATATGCTATGACCACCCACCACTCGCCACGTTCCCAAGCTAGGTGGCGGTGCTGTATGTGCATTTTACCGGCTGTGTACTTAAAAAGTGTCGTTCTCACTTTCTAATAATAATAAAAATGTCAAATATATTAACTTTGATCAAAGTGTCGTTCTCTAGCTAAGTTTATAATAAATTTGTTCAGAGATACAAATACCGCTAATATTTTCTAAAAATATAGTCAATCTCAACAAAGTTTGATCTGCACGAGTTTTATAGCGATACTTTTAATGGTCGGAGAGGGTACACTACAAACGGAAAGAGAAGAAGAGGTTGTCCTCTGCCCTCGCTTCATCGAGAGCTAGCGAGCACCAGCAGCCATGTTCAGTGTTGACCGATCCACAAATAAAGTAATGGCAAAGCATGGGTGAGCAAACAAGTCGTTTACTCCTCATGTCCCCGCCTAGGTATTGATGCTGTAATTCGATAGATGTTACCCATTGGTGATTTCTTTTTTTTTTGGCCAAATCTGTGTTACCACATTTGAATGATATCTACTAACTCGTAATTCTACTTGATCTAGCACAAGTGGGAGGAGGCAACATGCAACGTGTATAATGTACTCTCTTCGTTCCAAATTATAAAACGTTTTGATTTTTTTATATACATTGCTTTTACTATATATATCTAGATATAATCTATGTCTAATGCATATCAAAAGCTACGTATTTTGAAAAGCTAAAATGACTTATAGTTTGTGATGGAAGGAGTAGAATCCTCTCGTTGTCTCCGACTTCTGGACAACCATAGTGTGCCGCTAGACTCTCTTAGGCCTCGTTTGGTTCCTATGAATGATTTCTAGCCGTATGGTTCCTTCGCTAATTTGTATAACGCCGGAATGGTTCTTAGCGTGGAATGGCCCGTTTTGCGGACTAACCGAACGAGGCCTTAATGAAACACGTACTAATCCACGTTAGCAAAAAGGAATCTACTGGCAGCATGCTACTAGTAGGTTACATGTGTAGGACAGCACACAGACACGAAGGGACACGAAGCACGTATTTTGTACTGCGCAAATACGTGCACGACTGCGACTCTAATCATCGGGAGTCTTAATAAAACACTGCCAAGTTTACATTTGTCTGCTAAATTAAAGAAAACAGAGTCGAACGCCACTGCAGCAGACTCAAAAGATGCCCCTGTCCCCGGTGCCCTGAATCTATTCGCAATCTTCTCATCCCCGTGTGGCCGTGTCTGATGTCTGCAGACTGCGGTGTCACCATTGATCACTATTTTAGTATCTAATTCAGCGAGGAGAGGAAATGCGTATAATTAAACGCAACTAACACACACACGGGCGAGGTATGCTAATGCCAGCTAGATGCCACAATACGATAATCAAGGAGCATGATCGGCGTAGCACACGAACGCTAGAGTTTGTCCATGTCGTCCAGTGTCCACGGCCGGGCGGTCGTCGCGCCACCATGCATGCATGATCTGCTATATATCTATCTGTACCGGACTACCTGTATGCCATGCCCGGCCGGGCTGCACGCGCTTGTTGGCCACGCGCGCGTCTACTAGCATACTGAACGCACGCAAATCTCGGAGGGGCCGACGTGTCCACCCCCGCGCCGCTGCCATGTCGGACGCATCGGGCCCCGACCGGACAGCGTGCGCCAACCCTTCCACGTGACAGTCGCGTGGCGCATGCATGCGATGTTGCCTGCCCCTGCGCCGAGGCGGGCGCTGGCTTCCGATCCGGCCCGCCACCACGTGACGACGATTGACGCCGCGCGCGCCCGGCCCGCGGGGCTGGGCTGGCGTTCATGCGATCGACGTGAATGAAGAAAGAGATCGAGAGGGAATTCTTTTTTTTTTTTTGGCCATCACGTCATCACGGGGTCGATCGATCGGGCGACACGACAGGCCCCCGGTGCGGCCCTGCCGCCCTGCTTTGGTGCTCTGGCTGCTGCTGGCCCCGCCTGTCCGTCCGTCGCGTGGAGAGCGAAACAAGCATGTGTGTGCTGGCCAAGCACTAGGCACTAGCAGGGGGCGCGGCCGCTGAGGGCTACGTGTACGTTGCCGCGGTCGGGTGGAGGCGGAGGCTGCGCGCGCGTGGGAACGAGACAGGGCCACGACATGCGGCGCGCGGGTGGCCGGCCGGTCGCGCCGGGGCCGGGGGAGCGCGGCCGCGCGCAGTTGGTTGCTGCTGGCCTTGCTTAGCTAGCGTGATAGGGCCAGCCGCGCGGGGGCGAGAGACAGCTGCCACTTGTGGCGGCCGGCGGGCGGGGAGGCCCATGTGAGGGGCGTGCATGCATGCCGCGCGCGCCGGTGGGCTCGCCTTCGCTGATGGCGACCGAGGCTGGTCGATGCTCTCATGGGTCGCTCACGCGGCCTTGGCGTGGGATCGCGTTACACGGCACGTACCCCTGTCGCCCCGGCTGGCTGGCTGGCTGGGTCGTACTAACATGCACGTCGATGCCCAGATCGATCGATCGTATGCGCAGCGCGGTAATGGATGTTTCTTACCGGTACGGCCCTATCTCTTTCATCTGCTACGACTCTATGCGCACCCAATTTTTTCCCGGTAGACTTGTGAAAGACCGGACCAGCTAGCCGAGCAGAAAACGCCCGATCAGGGGGAGTTAGCTCCGATCCCGATCCCAGCTGATGAATAAATGCAGGAAACAACGTGTCGGGCACTCACTCCATGTACGTAGACATGCACCGCCCGTGGACCGTGGTGCGTGCTACGGTGCTAGTACTAGTGAGCAGGCCAGGCCCTGTTTTTGACAAACCCTGGGTGGGTCGATGCACGCAGCTGCTCTGCTCTGCTGCCTATACCATGCATGCCATTGCCACAAGCAAGGAGCTCACATCACAGGTTTGCTCTCACAGATAATGCGCGCGCGCGCGTAAGGGGTGCATGCGGCACCTCTGCTTTCTGGATCCTATCCCTCTGCCGCTTCCAAAACCGTCCCCCCCCCCCCCCCCCCCCCCCCCCCCCCCGGTATGCGCGGGGTGGCTGTGTAGGCGAAAGTCATCAACAATGGACGCGTTACATGCATATATATCCATGCATGATGCATCCATGATGGCATTCTCGCATGTAAGATCCATCCTCGTCTATCTTCTATCCTAAAGATTAGTCAGTACTCCCTCTGTCAAAAAAAAAAAAAGCGGAAGGTTCAAAGTTAAGATTGTGTGTGTGTGTGTTTTTTTACGGAGGGAGTACTTGCTCGCCGGGCCTAGCCTAAAGATGGTAATACGGCAAAGGCAACTAGGAACAGTTGCGTGTGCCCGGTCCCTCTGCAAAGTCATGTTCGATCCACTGTCCACGGGCCCAAAAAGCCTCCATTCTGAAAAGGCAATGCTGCAGCAGAAACATCCGCCCATTTTTCAACGACTACTAGCTAGAACTGGGGTTCGATATTTAGGCCTGTGCCAGTGCCTCAGCAGCACCAGCTACATTCGTGGACAGTCCTACTGTACGATCGTTAAAGCTGCAGCAGGTACGTGTCCGTGTCCGTCCTGACAGTCCTGCAATTTCTAGGAAGCGAAGCGAAGCGAAGCAGAGTCGGGTATGTGTAGTAGCCAAAGACAATGGCCAGCTAACTGGTTGCTCGTACTCGTAGCAGTAGTAACGGTGTGGTAGGACCGTAGGAGAGAACGAGTTGCAAGGGAGATCGGACATCGGACCAAGTTGCACGTCGCCGTCGCGGTGTTTATTGCATGCATGGGGGCGGGGCGGGCCCGATTGCATGCGCTGCTCCCCAGCGCGGAAGGCAGCCGTGGGCTCCCACACGTGCCTGTGCCCGACGTCACAAGCAACCACCTCCTCTATCCCCCCATCGTTCGGCAGTTGCGGCGCGGGTACTCTCTCTTACCTCAGGTACACGTACGTGTACGCTAGCTTGTGCCACGAGCTAACCCCAGTGCAAGCAACTGCTGCAAGTCACGGCCGGCACGCACAGGACACGCACGCGTTGCATGCTCCGTCGCACCCGGTGGTTAGTGTTTCCTGGGGGTTGCCGATAGCTCTTATCTGGTTGCGTTGGCACCAGCAGCGTCCAGCGGGAGTGCGGTGAAAACTGAAAGCATCTCACTTCTTCTCTATTTCAGGTGGATGAATCTTTCGTTGTTGTTTAGGCAATAGAGCTATAGCTAACTTTGTGAGTTATCCTTTTAAATGTATTAGTTAGTTCAAGCACTTAAATATAGCAACTAACTCCCTAAGAGCAAGTATAGTAAAGGAATGTAGGTGAACTTCATACTGAGGTAGAGGAGAGAAAAGAGAACGGGTTATTATAAGTTTTCAGCCAGCTTATGAGCAATAATAAAGAAACTTTGTGTTAGAAAAAGTTGATCGTAGATGAACCAACTACTGTATGAGTGAACTGATAAGTGAGCTGTAAGTTTAGATGCAACTGATAGAAGACTATGGTATTACTAGCCTCTTGCTCTAACTACGCTTTAATTTGCCTGGCCGGCCGTGCTCTGTACTAGTTGATGTTTCGCTGTTGTTAATTGTGTCATGGAATCCTGCGATGACCGAGGCTAAAATTTTACTCTAGTTTATTCACCAAGATAGATATGACTAGTATATACTATAGCATGAGATGATCCAGGTAAATGACTTTGGGAGCGGTGTTCTGGGTACAGCATGGACCATGGAGCCCTGCAAGACGATATGGTATTGAATCGTCGCACGGTCGGGGTAAAAGAGAGTGTGAATCCGACCAGATGAACGCACGTACGGCTCCCCCAAAGCTCTGGGTCTTACTTTCGGTGAGCTTGATGCATGAACCTCTGAATTCTTAAGTTTCATCGTGTCACATGATTAGCCGACCGCGCATTTTTCATCCTGAAGTGACTTGATTGCGCATGCCGCCGTCGATCGAGACTTAAACTTAGCTAGAGACACACACCGCGGTACCCGAACCCGGCCACAAGTACTTCCAGCGTCTGTCAGACCTTGTTTGTACATGCATGTGGTCGGTCGGCGACCGGTTATCTTACGGTGGCCGTCCACACGCTCCCACACAACACATCACTCGCACCGGCTCCGAAAGCGCACCTTGTCAAACTGCCGCTACGGAGCCAGCACGGGTGCTCCGATATGGTCTTTGCAAAGGCTCTGAGTAGAGATGGCAACGGTTACAAAATTCGTTGGGTTTTGCCGACTCAAATCTATATCGTCTATCAAAATAAAATGAATCTATTAAAAAAACCCATAACCCTTCATGGGTTTAATTTTGTGCCCGGATCCATGTCCACTCAGGTCATGGGTACCTAGCACATCACCACTATTAAGCAGATAGTAGTATAGTACATATTCACAATCGTCATATACTTATGTATATGCATAATCTCTATAGATATCTCTATCTAAATCTAGAAAGACTCTAACGTCATCATCTACTCGGTGATGCAAAATTTCAATCCCTTCTCATGTGTCCACTTCCGATACGAATCATCCTCCACTCGGAGCTCAACACATCTGCGTCCTACCCGGTTCCGATACAAACACCGGGTCCAAGTATATGCGTCTGATACAAAGTCCTTGGATCTTACGCGCCTGCGTCCGGTTAGGTGATCACTGAGGTTCAATTCAAATAATTATGACCCGAGTGCAATAAACGCTGGCATATATCTAGTATATGTATCTAAAAAGACTATAACGTCATTATCTATCCGGTGATACCAAATCTCAATCTCTGCTCACGCGTCCACGTCCAATACAAAACATACTCTAATTGGAGCTCACGCGTCCGCATCCTACCTGGTTCCAAGACGAAGACCAAATCGTGTCCGTATCCGATACGAAGTCTTTGGAGCTCATGTATCCGCGTCCTACCCGGTTCTCAGACGAAGACCGAATTCACATGTACGTGTCTGATACGAAATCCTAAGAGCTCATGCGTCTGCGTTCGATTACTGACGTTTAATCTAAAAATCATGGCCCTCGGTGCAACACACGGGCATAAATCTAGTACAATGAAAAATAATAAATGAGAAATCACATTTCACCAACTATACAACAGTAAACTATTTAGAGTATTGTAGGTTTACATGAGATACTCTTCTAGGATGCACCGGGTTTTAAAAAACCATTGGTTTGTGGGTTCGGGTACAACTCCCCAGAGCCACGCCGACAAACCCGCTGTGTCTAAAAACAAAAAAAAAATCATTGAAGACTGATTTGGACATAGGGAGCAGAAAAAAGGTCAAGCAGGCATGAAAGGACCAAGTCGATGCCTAGAGGAGGGAGGTGAATAGGCTCTACAAAAATTTCCTACAAAAATACAGATCAAAACCACACGTAGTGCAAAACGCGGACTAGCCGGTTTCCAAAACCAGCCAAGCCGATTTTCCCTTCAAACCTGGAGTGAATTAGTTAACATCCTTTCCCTACTTTCCAAATCAATCCAAACTTAGTGTGTGACTTCTTGATGAATTCATGAACTTATTCACATAGTCCTTGTAGTCATAAACACACACAAACCAAGTAGACACAAGCGGAAGCACAAATGTGCAATATAAATATAAATAACAATTAAATGCAATTGTGAGGCAAACCAAACAAGGAGACACAAAAATGTATTTCCCAGAGTTTGGATCCCCACTTAAATCATATGTCTTCGTTGTGGAAGCCGTGAGTGACCACTTCGGGTGCACTCTAGCGGGTTTCTTTCAACCAATTTCCACACTCCACTAGATGATCTTTTCCCTTTTGGGGGCAAGATTGCAGCCCCCACAAACTTCCCGCGACACTCCACAAACTTGGGTGCTCGCCGACGACACCTAGCTATCTAGAGCCAGGGTCTAAGAGTAAAAAATGCTTCACCATGAAACTTGATGTTGCCACAAACTATTCAAGGCTTTACTCAGCTCACTAAGGCTCACATGAGCTCACAAGGCTCAAATCTATCTCTCCATTTCAATGGATATGGCAAATATCACTCAAATCCGACAAAGGGTGAATTGGGAGCTCCCACAAGGCTATTATGAAGTTAAAAGACTATCCAAAGCATTAACAACCCAGCAATGGCCCTGGAATAGAGTATATGTCGGTGCAAAAAGTGTCCAACAAGTACATATTTGTCGTTTTACCGTACATTGTGATCGGATGTGGCCTAGTACTCAATGACACAGGGTTTATACTGGTTCAGGCAACGTGCCCTACTTCCAGTTTGAGTCAGTCGATGACTTTATTCCTAAGCCCAGGTGCTCAAAGTTTGCTGTGGGGTTACAAATGAGTGGGAATAAGATGGGGGTGTTAGAGGTCCCGTCGGACTCTGGACCGAAGGGCCGAGAGTGACGGGAGCTCCTACGTGCACTAAGTATTGGAACGTATGCTCTGTGTAGCTTTAGAGTTCTAGAGCCGTGAAGCTTTTCGAGTGCTTAGAATGTCTAAAGCTAGCAGAGAGAGAGTCAGAATGATCCGTCCTTTGTTGAGAGAGAGCGCATCCCCTTTTATAGATGAAGGGGATGACCTTACAAGTTTAGGAAAGGGAGAGAGAGAATGTGTGTGTTTCCTAGTCTTGTTGCCCACGCCGTCGAGTATAAGATAGTTTGTCGGTGCCCACAATATTGTTGACGCCTAGATGCGTGTGTCAGGCTCCATTGTGTTCTTCTGGTATGGCAAATGTCGGCGCCTACCATACTATAGGACAAACATCGGCGCTCATAATACTGTTCGTGTTCTGACATGTCTGGAAGGCTACAAAGTACCCTTCTGGAATGGCCTGACAGTACTGTCCTCGGTACGGTCCTCGGTATTGCGGTTGACTTGAGCACCTTACCTTATCTGCTCCGCCTGATTTCTTGGGTCCTCACCGAGCGGGCGTCCCCGGCCAGTCGTTCCTAGTTGGTTCCGGCCACGCCGGTCGAAGAAGAGCAGTAAGCAGAGGTTCGGTGTATTCCTGGTTGGAGAAGCGGGTCGGAGTCAGAAGCGAGCATCGTCCCCTCCTTGGCCAGGCCTTTCGGTCGGAGAGGCAGGTCAGAGTCGAAAGCAAGCATCGTCCCCTCCTTGGCCAGGCCTTCCAGTTAGAGAGGCAGGTCGGAGTCGGAAGCGAGCGTTGTCCCCTCCTTAGCTAGGCCTTCCGGTCAGAGAGGCGGGTCAGAGTCAGAAGCGAGTGTCGTCCCCTCCTTGGCCAGGCCTTTCGGTCGGAGAGGCGGGTCGGGGTCGGAAGCGAGCTTCGTCTCCTCCTTGGCTAGGCCTTCTGGTCGGAGAGGCGTGTTGGAGTCGAAAGCGAACGTCGTCCCCTCCTTGGCCAGGCCTTCCGGTCGGAGACTGGATCGCTCTTTCAGACTATCGTTAGGTATCTAGGCTGGCCCAGGAGTTGTGCGTTGTTCGTAATGCCGTCTGCTGGGCCAAGCTTTTGCTGGGAAGTGGGCCCATTAGGGACCCTGGGTTTATGAACCTAACAGGAGCCCTCGAGCCCCCGAGTGATTTGGGTAGAATTGTCTAGGGGATTTTTTGTTTTGCCAACGGGTGCGCGCGAGCGCACCCGGTGGGTGTAGCCCTCGAGCCCCCGGGCGATTTGGGTAGAATCGTCTAGAGGATTTTTTTGACTTGCCAGCGGGTGCGCGCGAGGGCTTCCGATGGGTGTAGCTCCCAAGCCTGTGTCCGACTGGTGAGTCAGTTGGAGGCTGAGTATCTTGGTACTCTTTCCTAGGGTCGTAGACTCCTGTGTTTCTACTGTTTGAGGTGTTCACCCGTGTTTGTCCCACCCGCGACCTGTGCGGTCGGTTGTTTTCCTGAGTCAACATCGAGCGACCTGAGCCCTAGAGCCCTGTTGGGTTCGGTAGGGGTTGGTTTGGTTTCGTGCGTTAACCCGTCCATGGTTTATGCAACCAGAGGGGCTGAGCTAACATCGCTTACCTCAATGGCTCGAGTGACGCGCTTGGTGAGCTCACTAACGAGCACGTTCGAGCTGAATCCGGGTCCATTGTTCGTAATGGGGTCGGCATAGCCCTCATGTGGCATTCCACTGCTCCTTAACTTGCCTCCTAACAGATGTCTGGATCATTCTGGAGACCGACTCAGGTGGCCCGTTAGCCTCCCCTCGATGGAGATTCTATGGGCATGGCTCGAGGTTAGGATCAAGATGACCCTGTCTGCTTCTGAGCATACCGGGCGAGGGCCGCTAGGGCTCATCTGCGTTTTCTCCCCTAGCTTTGTTTGACATAAGGCGGCCTCGATCCCTTCGCGGTTCGACCTTCGAACCCCGGTCAGTCGTTGCTCATGTTGAATGAGGCAACTACAGCTTCATGACGCAACACGAAGCATTGTGATGCATTAATTGCATATGAGATGCTTTGGATGTATGGGATGAATGAATGATTGTATGAATGAATGTGTGAATGCATGTATGAGAAAGGATGAATGAATGAATGTGTTAATGCGTATATGAGAAAGGGTGAATGAATGATCATGCATCAGAAAATAAAGTAAGAAGGTTTGGTAAAGTTACCTTGATGACTCGAGGGACGGGTTTGAGGAGCTCTTATCGTATATGTCCTAACAGGATCCATGTCTATCATTCATGACGGAGTTGGCGTAGCCCGCATGGGGCATCCCACTGCCCCTTACCTATCTCTCGACAGTCGCCTGAGCTGTCCGATCGACTCAGGTAGCCCGTTGGTCTCTCCTCGATAGAGATCTTATCGGTGGGCCCTTCCAAACCCTGCCTAGGAAGGTGGAGGGTCATTTGCATGTGATTGCGCCTTATTTTCTGTGCCTGGGTTGTGGTAGTGGTGGGCCCAACCCAGGCCACATCCCGCTTTAACCAGGTGACGTTTCATTGGGTAGGGTGCATCCCATCAGTCAGGACACGTCCCATCGCATGCCTATTCATATTTAAATAGGGGAAGGGAGAGGATTTTCATCCCATTCCTTTGCCTTTTGCCATCTGTCACCTCTCCTCCTCCTTCCTTCTTGCCAAACGCGTTCGTGCGCCACAGCGATTTCTCTAAGAGAGAGGGTAAAGCGAGGGAGAGGAGAACTCATAGATCTATTTGTGAGTCCAGAGCATGATGTCGAACTGGAGGCCATCCAATGTAGATGAGCTGGTGCTGGTCACCTTCGATGAAAAGGGGCTGCTTCCACTGAAGGAGGTGGTGCACTGGAGGGCTCCTACGCCAGGGGAAGCCGTTCCATGACCCTAGGTCGATGAGGTTGTCTCCTTCCTCGCCTTCCACGAGCGCGGGCTAGGATATCCCACGCACTGGTTCTTGCGTGGGCTCCTCAACGAGTGGGGCCTAGAGCTGCAGCACCTCAATCCGACTAGGGTGCTGCACGTTGCTGGTTTCATCACCGTATGTGAGGCATTCCTCGGGATGGAGCCACACATGGATCTATTTCGGTGGATCTTTACCGGCCGAGCCCTGTCGGAGGGGAAGCCACCAAGGACCGCACCAGTTGGGGGCTTCACCTTGTAGAAGAAGTCGAGGCCATCAGGCTCCAACCCCATGTACTCCCCTTGCGACTCCAATCGGGGGTGCCATGGGGAGTGGTTCTACATTAGAAACCCAGCGGAGGCGCCATTCCCGCTGTTCACCGAAAGAAGGCCGGAGAGGCGGGAGAGCCGGTCGTGGGGTCCTTCCAGTCGGTAGAATAAGCTCGAGGTCATCGAGGTGGAGCTCCAAAAGCTGGTGTAGCATGGCCTCGACAGGCTATGGGTGTTCCACACCTTCTTCCACCGTTGAGTCGCCCCACTGGCGGAGAGGAGGCGACCGATGTGGGCCTACTCTGGCCCAACGGACCCCAACCGCGCGTCACTGGAGGAGTTGGCGAAGGATGAAGTCTGGAGTCAGCTCGACCAGGTGCTGCAACTGAGGGACAAAGAGTCCCTTGAAGGGAAGCCCAGGCCACTTCACGCCGTGAAGCTGTCCAATCTGGTATGCTCCCCTCTTCTTATTTCGTGTCCTTTTCCCTTTTGCTCTCCTGTATTTTGACTTTGAGTCATCCATTTTGTAGGGACTTGTGGGTTACAAGTCCTGACCGCATCTTCCGAGGGGGCCGGAGGGCGTAGCTCGGCGAGCCACTCTAAAAGAGGCAGCAGTTGCCAAAAAGAAGAAGAGAGCTGAGAAGGCCTAGAGGAGGCATGAGAAGGAGAAGGAGATCGCTCGGCGGGTGTGGGCCGGTTAAAATCAGAGCGACGCGGAGGCGGAGCTCGAGTCAGAGGACCCCATGGAGATGGGTGGCGACACGAGCACCTTCGAGGATGACGGAGGGGCATTGTTGTGACCTCGGTGGAGCATCGTGAGCCTGTAGCTGGGTCCGTCAGTGGATGGCGGGATGCGGAGAGGCGCGGTGATGTTCCCATGTCAAGGAAGCATGCTGCAAGCTCAGGCGCTGCCATCGGGTGAGAGGCGAAGCGGGTGCGGGCGCTGCGCCCTTCAGAGGTGTCATTGGCCCGTACCCTCCTGCTTCGAGCGTGGTGGGGTGCGCCAGCCGGTCGGAGGAGCATGCCCATACCCCCGCATCTTCAGGGTCGGCGCGTGCGCATGAGCCCAAATAGGGAGATGCCCCATCAGTTGCTCCGGTGGGTGCGCCGTGAGCCGGTGGTCGCGGCCATTCATGGGCCGATCGGGAACTGGCCGGGTCAACTCCTCTCTCGGTCGACACGAGGGGGCACGGGTCATGACTCATGAGTGGTCCTCATCTAGCAGGCTCGTTGCCAGTGGGTCATGGCTTCAGGGCCCTGCCTCTTTTCATCTAGGTATGTAGGTATGTACCTATGTTACTTTTGATCTCACAGTTGAGTTTTTTTAGCATGACTGACCTGTACTTATTTGACAGCGGCCATGGACTATTGGGTCTGGGCATCGCCCCGCCTCCCATATGAGAGGAGTGAAGGCCCAGCCTATAGTGAGTCATGATGAGTGGCGGGGAAAGCAGACTGGTGGCGGTGTGACCTTCCCTTCTGAGGGTTACGCCCTCCAGGTCGGTCATGAGTATGGCGGTGGTGGCGGTGATGGCAGTGATCCCCATGGTGATGGCGGAGGTTGGGTCAGAGGTGACCCTTGCGATCCCTCCCCCAATAGCCATGGCGGAAGAGAGGATGGAGACCAGGCTCCCTGCCTCGCCCGATGGAGGAACACACAGCTCGCCCTCCTAGTCGGAGTTGGAGGGGTCAGGAGGAGACGCGGCCAGGCCAGAGGCAGAACATCTGCTGGTGGGCCATGGAGTTGAGATAGCGGAGATCCCCTGCTCCGGTGAGGCAGGCGCTAGGGTGGAGCCGCCGGCCATCCCGCCGTCGTAGGAGCTGGCGGTGGTCCGATCGTCGCACGATGTTGCAGCGGCTGGATCTTCCCGTGGGTTGGGGGCGACCCGCGAGCTAGTGTGGCCCTGCCCCAGTGACCCAGTGATGGCGACGAAACTGCTTGCGGTGGAACGAGCGACTGCTGCCGTGTGGGGACTCAATGCAGCGAAGGTCCACCTAGCGAAGACCAAGGTAGCGCTCCAGAAGTCCTTGGAGGCTCTAGAGATGGAGCAGAAGGCCTGGTCGGAGGCTGGTTGAGAAGTTCTTACGCTCTGAGGGCAGGTGCTTGGGGTGGAGGAATCGAATGTCTGACTACTCGAGAAGGTCACCCAGCAAGAGGAAGGGCTCTCCATCCTCGAAAGAACTCACCTCAGTATGTACCTGTTCTACCTTTGGTTGATGTCTTGGTTTTTCCCTTCCCTTGCTTTTGAACTTGTCGTGCTTTTTTTTAGAACTAGGTTGAAAAGTTGGTTCTCTAGAGCGGGAGCTGGAGATAGCCAAGGCGGTGATCGATCGGAGCACGGAGGCACTGGCCAAGTCCCTTGAAGAGCGATGTGCTCTCGAGGGGGAGCTCAACCAGATCCACAATGTCACCTAGGTGGTTGTCTCTGAGGTGTTCGGGTCGGCGCCGAGCACCAGTATGCCCGCCACCCAGCTGGCGGAGGCCCCAAACGAAGTTCGGGGGCTCATCTCTGACGGGATGTTGTACGGGACATCGGGGGTGCTGACCTCAATGGTGACACACCACCCTAACCTAGAGTTTGCCGCCATCTGCAGAGGGTATGCCAATGGCTGGAGCGCAGATGCTATCCATGCGCTCAGGGAGAGCCTGGTGCCATACGCACAGATGGTGGCCAAGCAAGTCTCCGTGCAGTGGGTGATGGAGGCTCGCCATTCGAGCATGGCTAAAGGCGTGCGCTAGGAAGACATCATCCAACCTATAGATGGAGTGGAGACCGGGTCAGAAGCGAGCGTTGTCCCGCCTCTGACCAAGCCGAATGTCGTCCCGTCGGAGAGTGAGCAGCCCTTATCTTCATTGGCTGAGCCGTCAGCCGATGCCACCGGGCGGCCACAATAGAATTTAGAGTAGAAGTAGTTAGTATATATAAAAGTTAAGTTCATGGGGTTGTCCCGCCTCTGACCAAGCCGAATGTCGTCCCGTCGGAGAGTGAGCAGCCCTTATCTTCATTGGCTGAGCCGTCAGCCGATGCCACCGGGCGGCCACAATAGAATTTAGAGTAGAAGTAGTTAGTATATATAAAAGTTAAGTTCATGGGGAAGCCCCCGTATGAACAGTTTGTTTACATTTGTGAATACTTCAATTCTATTTTGTGATGGAATCACTCGTAAGGGGAAGCTTGTCCCATCCATTCCTTGCTTTTACCCTAGCATAGCTTTGTTTTTTATCCTTTCTTTTTCGCGCCTACCCGTTTGACCCATAGGCTGCAACCTTAAGAACCTGGGCGTGGCCTGTGAGGCTTAGTTGCTCATAACCATAGGTCATGGTGGGGTGTGATCGGTCGGGAGTTTAGAACAAAGTTACGTAGGGTAATTAAAGGAACGGACTACCCTTTCATTTGGGTAAAAAGTATTTACCATATGATGGTAAAAAAGAGAGGTGGTATCGCTCCCTCGTGGAGCCCTCGAGCGACCCAGGCCGAGAGTGCTCAGGCTAGGGTGCTTGTAGGAGCAAACGTTGAATGAAAGAAAGCGGTAAGACCGAGTTTTAGAGGAAGAAACAACGTAATTGTTCGATGTTCCAAGTGTTGGTGAGAACGTTGCCGTTGTCGTCCTTTAGTCAGTAGGCGCCCGGTCGGATCACCTCAATCACCGTATAGGGTCCTTCCCATGGCGGAGAGAGTTTATGTTTCTCCTTGGTTGATTGGGTTCTTTGGAGTACAAGGTCTCCGATGTTGAGGATCCTCTCTCTAATTTTTCTTTCATGGTACCTACGGAGAGTTTGCTAGTAGCGAGCGGAGTGGATGACGGTCATCTCACAAGCCTCCTTGAGCAGGTTGACCGTGTCCTACTGAGCCTCCACAGCTCAGTCTTGACCATAGGCCTTCACTCTTGGGGTGCCGTGATCGAGGTTGGAGGGCAACACTACTTCAGCTCCGTAGGCTAGGAAGAAGGGTGTGAACCCTATGGATCTGTTCGGGGTTGTTCTTAGGCTCTAGAGGATCACTAGGACCTCTACAACCCATCGCTCGGCTTGAGTCCTTAGAGGACCATGCCATTGGCCCGCTTGACCTGACCATTAGTACGTGGATGTCTGACCGAGGCCCAGTCGATCCTGATGCCGTATCCATCACAGAAGTCTAGGAACTTCTTCTCGGTGAAGTTAGTTCTGTGGTCAGTGATGATACAGTTAGGAACACCAAAACGGTAGATGATGTCAAGTAAGAACTTGACCGCCTCTGCCGAGCGAATGTTGGTGATGGGCTTCGCCTCTATCCACTTGGTGAATTTGTCCACCGCTATGAGTAGGTGAGTGAAGCTGACCGAGCCCTTTTTGAGGGGTCCTACCATATCGAGGCCCTAGACTATGAATGGCCAGGTGATGGGGATTGTTTGGCGCTCCTATGCCGGCAAATGAGTTTGCCGAGCGTAGAACTGGTATCCCTCACACCTATGGATGACCTCCTCTACCTCTCGCAGCGCAGTGGGCCAGTAAAAACCTTATCAAAAGGCTTTTCCAACCAGCAACCTTGGGGCCGCGTGATGTCCGTAGATTCCGACATGGACCTCAAGGAGGAGCTATTTCCCTTGGTCGGTAGGGATGCACTTCATGAGTATTCCTGATGGACTCCACTTGTAATGTTCGTTACCGAATGTGACGAACATCTTGGCGCATCGAGCAATCCATCGCCCTTCAGTCCTTTTGGGTGGGAGAATCTCCATGAGGAGGTAGGCGAGTAGCAGCGCTCGCCAGTTGGCTTGATCGAGTGCTACCACGGCAATGTCGGCGAGTGATGTTGTCACAGAGGCACCGAGGTCGGAGCCCCCAAACACCAGGTTGGCATTGAGGTGTGTCTGGATTGGACCTTCAAGGATATGGGTGGATGGCTCGTGAAGGTCGTTGATGAAGACCCCATCTAGAGATGAAACCCGCCTAGCAGCCAATTTTGTGAGAAAATCGGTAGCATCAATGTGCTTTCGGGGGACATGATGTAGTTCGATCCACTAGAATTTGTCTTTGAGCTTGCGCTCCTCATGGCAGCATGCTGCCATGAGGGGGCTTTTGCAGGAGGATTCCTTCATGACTTGGTCGACGACCAACTCCGAGTCGCCATAGACATACAACCACGTAGCACCTAGCTTGATGGCGATGCGTAGTCCGTTGATGAGGGCCTCATATTCTGTGGCATTGCTTGAGGCCAAAAAGTGGAGACGGATCACATAGCCGAGCCTGGTTCCATCCAGAGAGATTAGAACCACTCTAGCCCAAGCCGGGCGCCATCACCGACCCATCGAAGTACATCGTCTAGTACTCATGGGTGACGTCTAGGGTCGGGAGCTAGACCTCCATCCATTCGGCGACAAAGTCTACAAGAGCCAGGGACTTAATAGCGGTGCGGAGGATATACCTAATGTCATGGCCCATTAGTTCGAGTGCCCACTTAGAGATCCGTCCTGCCTTGTCATGGTTGCGGACAATGTCTCCCAACGGGTATAAAGTGATGACCAAGACTTCGTGGTTGGTGAAGTAGTGTAGGAGCTTCTGGGTCGCCATCAGCATGGCGTATAGAAGTTTCTATACCTGGGGGTACCGAACTTTGGCATACGGGTCATTGGACCTTAAGGTGGTGTCCCGACTCCTCCCTTTCGACGACTAGGGCGACGCTCACCACGTGGTTGCTTGCAGCGACATAGAGGAGGAGGGGTTCTCCCCGTTCGGAAGCGACGAGGATTGGGGTTGATGTCAGTGATGTTTTGAGGCTCTCCAAAGCCTACTGTGCTTCCTCAGTCTAGATGAACCTATATGTCTTTTTGAGAAGCTTATAGAGAGGCAACCCTCGCTCGCCTAGTCGGGTGATGAACCGACTCAGGGCGGCCAAATAGCTGATGAGCCTTTGTACGCCCTTGACATTGCGTATAGAGCCCATGTTGGATATGCCCATGTTCGGACACGATGTATCCAAGCAGCTTTCCCTTCGGAAGCCATGAAACACATTTTTCAGGATTCAATTTGATGTTGAACCTTCGGAGGTTCATGAACATAGCTGCCAAGTTCATGATCAGGTCACAAGCTTGAGCCATTTTGACCACTATGTCATCAACATAGACAGCGATTGTTGGTTTTGGCTGCTCAACTTGGTCAGGCTAGTCGAGCGGGTCGATTTGGTCGGTGAAGCATTGCTGCATGCACCGTTGATAGGTGGCGCCAATGTTCTTTAGACCAAAAGGCATGCTTGCATAGCAATATGAACCATACCAGGTGATGAATGAAGTTGCAAGCTGGTCGGACTCTTTCATCGTGATCTAGTGGTAGCCTAAATAGGCATCCAGAAAGGAAAGGATTTCGCATCCTGAGGTGGAGTCGACTATCTGGTCTATGAGTGGCAAAGGAAAATGGTCCTTTGAACATGCCTTGTTGAGGCTAGTAAAATCAACTCACATTCTCCATTTCTTGGTCTTCTTTTTAACAAGAACATGATTGGCAAGCCAGTCGGAGTGGTATACCTCCTTGATGAATCTGGCTACCAGGAGTTTGGTGACCTCCTCGCCTATGGCCCTACGCCTCTCGTCGTCAAAGCGACGCAGGCGTTGCTTGGTGGGCTTTGAGCCCAGGACGAGGCATAATGCGTGCTCAGCGACCTCCCATGGTATGCCTAGCATGTCAGAAGGTTTCCATGCGAAGACATCATGATTGGCGCATAGAAAATCGGTGAGCTCGCATTCCTATTTGGCCAGGAGTAGGGTCTCGATCCGCACCATCTTGGTTGGGTCGGTAGGGTCAATACCTACCACCTTTGTTTCCTTGAGTGGGTGGAAGACAGTCAAGGAGGTTGGCTTGTTGCAGTCTAGGACTGCTGGGGTCAACAATTCTCCGAGCCGAGGGAGCTTGACCAAGTTGATAACGGCAGTGGCAAGCTCGTAAAGCTTGCGGTCGCACATGTAGGCGTGCGAAAAGGTGCTACCCATAGTGATGACGCCATTCGGTCCCAGCATCTTCAACTTGAGGTAGGTGTAGTTGAGGATCACCATGAACTTGGCATAGCATGGCTGCCCTAAGATGGCATGGTAGGACCCTGGGAAGTCCACCACCTCGAAGGTGAGGACCTCCGAGCAGAAGTTGGCTCGATCGCCAAATGTGACGGGCAGGTCGATCTACCCAAGCGGGTATGCTTGCGTTCTTGAGATCACGTCGTGGAAGGGATAGCTCACTGGGCGGAGCTCTGACCGGGGGATGCGCATAGCATTGAGGGTGTCGACGTAGAGAATGTTGAGGTCGCTGCCTCCGTCCATCAGCACCTTGGTGAGGCGCTTCTTGCGGATAATGGGGTCGACGACAAGCGGGTTGCGACCTGGTCTAGCAACGTGGGAAGGATGGTCCCTCTGATCAAAAGTGATTGGAGATTCTGACCAGCTAAGGAAAGAGACGATGGCCGTTTCGGCGACGCATGCATCTCTGTAGCGCACTTTGTGCTGGCGCTTGGAGTAGATGGCATCGGCCCCCCAAAGATCATGAGGCATTCCTTGGGATCAGGAAAGCCGTCCCCATCCTTGATCGTCATGCCTCCTTTCTTGGCCGCTGCCTCCTTGCCCTTTCCTTCTTTCGGTCCGCCAGCCTATCGCAGAAAGCGCTTGAGGAGTTCACAGACCTTGTAGAGGTGCTTGACTGTGGCAGAACTGCCTAATCTAATGCCTCCTAGGAGTACTTGTCTTCCATTAGACACTAAGTACTCAAGGGAGAACACTAAATTGCGCAGTTCCATTGAGCACACCACCAAGGGAGAACCCAAAAATCCACATTTTTTCATCAGGATCACAAATGAGAGATTAAAGCTTACAACATTATTAACCATTTCTTACATCACTTTCCCTAGAACATCAGAGTATAATATTTATTGTTTATAATAGCGGGATATGATCATGTTATCAAAGTTATGAACAATTTAATTTAACAGCGGAATATAAACATGTGATCAGAGTTACAGCAATAATAAATATCTATTCATGACATGATGAAACATTGATATATAAACTATAACAACATATTGTAAAACTTCAATTTGTAAAAAACATTTAGCAAGAGTTATAAATAAAAACTATGATCACAGCGCAAAGGAATCCTCTCTAAGCCCACCAGGAGGAATCCACACACAAGGGTCAGCTCTAGCATCCACCTGTCACCTGCAATAGGGGGAAATAAAACCCTGAGTACTCAATTGTACTCAGCAAGACTTTCCCGACAGGAGGAAAGAAAAGACTCCAAGGGTATACAAGGCTATCTGGCTGGTGAGTTTATTGCATCTGTAGGAGCATTACTAAATGTGTGTCGTTATATTCAATTTTATTAGCAGTCGCATTAGTTCCTTAACTAACCATTCTATGTAAGCACCTGTGCTACTTTCAAGCAGGTGGTAAGCAATCAGATTTCCTTTTACCATCCTTCATCTTCTAGTTCTTACTATGTTGCTAGACTATAGACAAATCATACCAGAACATCGGCGATTCATGAATCAATGCCCCCAGCTGGGTACCCTAAAACACATGCCCCGCTTATACCCTAGGCACAAGTAGGACCAACCCACTACCCTCCCATCATGGGGTCTAGGTCCCCGTCTAAATTGGGACTCCAAGCCCCCGCCCCTAAGTCCTGGACTCAGTGCGGTGCAAGGACCTCCACCCAAAAACCACCCTGACAGTCGGTCCAAAAAGAGCTGGAACCCATGACAAGAGGGTAACAAGTCTTCCCTATGCTCATCCGTAAGTATGTGCTCGGGATAATAAGTCTATGTCCTGCCTAGAACCCAATGCAACGGCTGGTCCTTAACCGACACAGGCAGGGAAATAGTGTAACCAAGCTATGCCTCGTAGGCCGTAGGACACAACCTCTTACACCCACCAATACCCATACCATATCCCTGTCCGGTCTCTATTTTCCTTTCCACCATTTTATATATTTCAAGTGATAATAATATAGTAATATATTTCCTATCTCTCGCGAGTGACAGGCAACCACTCGACTTCTACCGGAGTCCTATAGCATAGCAATCTACACGATCCTATCATACTAGTAAGACTCATAGGATATATATATATATATATAGGGAGAGTATATTCAGTAGCCAGCTACAAAATAAGTTATTCTGTAGCCACCTCCATTTACGATAATTTTATATACTAATTTACGATAATATCAATACATATTTACGATAGTTGGGTTACTATAACACATAGGGATATTTATCATAATGTTATAGTAAACCACTTAGTAAGGAGTTACTATAATCTCGTAAATTAACATGGTAATTATCGTAACTCAAAGTGGCTACAAAATAAGTTATTTTATAGCCAGCTACAGGGTAGTAGTTCTATATATTTTAATGCACAAATATATTTTAATGCAAGTGGGTTTCATTCAACTCCTTAACATTTAATGCACAAATATATTTTAAAGTGCAGAAAAGTAGGGGTTATGCATCGGGGCTTGCCTGGGTAAAATATAACCAAAAGTCAGTATTCCATCTTTGTGACACGATCAACGAGACACCATCTTTTTCGATAATCCAGATGACTCCTTGATCCATCATCGTCCCTATTATGGTATGCAATGCGATGCAGAGATGATGCAACAGTTAATTAACCAAGGTGCTAATTAACCAACAGTTAAACAACAACTCTTAAAACCGAGTACATATTACGAACTAACAAGCTAGCTCTAATGACTAACGTTCTAATCTACGCATCAACATCGTCAAGAAAGGTGTCATTTCCCAACAAGTGCTTTTAGTTATACAATTCCAGGGTGTTAACAAGTGTCCTAAAGTACTATCGTAGTAATAATATTCTAAGGACATACATTTTATATTTCTATTTTCTTTTAATTTTATTTCAAGCATTAAACTAGTATTCACAAGATAAATTAATACTCTAGTCATCCAGTACCTACTGAACATAAAATTCTTACTAGAGTACAAACATAGCAAAGTTATGCTACTGTAAAAGTTTCACAGCATTTGGAGCATAAGAACTATTTTAATTACTTACAACAAACCCTAGAGTAATTTTTAAGACAATTATTTTGCACTCAAGCATATGATTTTATGTGTTCACGGTGTAGTACAATCTGTGTAGAGTTCAACAAAACTGGATTTACCATTTTATGATTTTTATTTGATTTATTACAGGTTTTTACAAGTTTCAGCCATTTTAAACAAAAACTAGAAAAAGAAAAGGGCACCTGGCTCGGCTTCGGCCAGCTCGGCCCACGCTGGGCGACCAAGAGGCCCAGGCACACGTGGCCCAGCCAGCTAGGGAGGTGGCCCACCGATGCGCACGCGGCAGCGGCCCAAGGCCAGCTGCGGCCGAGGCCTAGAGGGGCACGCCACTTATGCAGAAAGAACCCTGCAGTTTTACCAAATCGATCCATAGTCCATAATACACTATTCATGTGAGTCACGTATTTTACACCTAGAACCCTTCCTATTCACACTTTCTCACCTTCTCTTTCTCCCCAAACACAGAGCACAGAGCAGAAGAAGCAATCCACTAGCCCATGCGGTGGCTCACCGGTGGCGGTACAGTCATGGGGCGACGTGGGAAGGTGCGCGGACCACAACTAGACCAGGACCTGGCCACGGCGCGGACTGAGGTAGAGCTCAGCACGGCGGCCACACGCGACCGCGGCGGGGAAGGCGGTGACGGGCGACCATGGTGCACTAGGGTGGCTGTGAGACAAATCGGCTGGTGAGGGCTGGGGTGATGATGCCGGTGTCCGAGCGTGGAGAGGGTAGAGCCATGGAAATAGCGGTGGTTGGCTCAAGCCCTACGGCGACACCAGCAGCAGGGCGGTGACGGCCGTGGCTCCACGCATGCATGAGGGGAAACCGAGCAACGATAGGAAGGAGACGCGGCACGATAGCCCAGCAACGGTGACCGAGCTCAGCGGTCTGGCCAGGGCGTGCGTGACCAGGGAGCCTCAGGATGCGGTGGCGAGGAGCGGGAAAGGGGAAGGCGGCGCTGCAGGCATGGCCATATGATGCGGGAAGGAAAAAGAAAGGGCGGCACTACGACACATGGAAGAGGCAGTGGTCCATAACAGGCCATGGGGGGCCACGTGCTTGCACGGGGGAGGGCCGGCACCGGTGGCCATGAGGCGCAGCGCGACGGCACATGACCACGGCGGTTGCAGTAGAGAGAGGAAGAGCGAATGGAGGCAGGGAAGATCAAGAGACGCGTGCGGGCTCGCCACCAATTTCAAGCAGAGGAGGGGGCATGACATGACAGCGCAGAATGGCCGGCAGAGGTGCGATAGTGCCGCACAGGAACGGGAGTGGACACAGCGTGGGCAAGAGTAGGGCCACGTGCTCTCCTTCTGACACCCCAGTGCGATAGACTAGTTCAAGAAGCAGGCACGACCATCTTCCTTTAACGCACTCTGGAACAAGGACATGAGGGAGCATGCGCACCTAGCGCCTATTGTGCTCATCTAGTAGTGGCAGCAGCACCAAATAGAGCAGACGACGGAGAGAGTGAGCGGGAGGGCAAAGATTAGGACAGTAGCATGGACACGAGCGAGGTAGTTCAGGTGAGCGGCCAAGATCGCTCACCACATGTGTCGGTTCACGAATAGAGTGCCAACGACATCGTTCAATGCGTTCTAGCGAAGTTTGGTCAATTTTTGCGTGAGCATCGTAGCTCTAACATAACCACAACCCGAACCACGTCCTAGTATATGCCCTAAAGCAACCGATCATGTGGAAAACATAGATGTAGTGCTTAACCATTTTTGTTGGAAATTGAATGTCAAATTGGCATTGTCTACTATCATCGTTTTCGACTTAGAGAGAATAATAACTTAGCTAGACTACAACCTTTAGCGATTTTGTTGTAATTTTTAATATGCCTAAACCTAATTAATTCCAACCACTCCGCATTTCATACACTAGTCCATGCGTCATACTAACTCGTAGAAACAAAATGTCTAGGAACTAATTAACCCATTGTTCATTATAATTTGTCAAAATGACACTTTTAAACATAAGTTAAAATTTTAAAATCCAAGAAAATCATTTCGGTATATCCTCTTAGGTCTAAATCTTGGTGCTAAGCAAGCTTGTAACACCAGGGGTGTTACGTTGATGGGGTAGGCGTGGTTGGTGCATGGACTCTCCATGAGTTTGTTGAAGTGGTCGGGTTGGCCCTGCTGGGGCTTCTTGCCCGCGCGATCGGCCATGTGGGGGTATTAACCCCTATACCCTTACGGCTGGGCCTGGGCCGGCCTGGATCAGGGGGTCCGGTCCACTAGAAGACGACACACGGCCCGGCCAACCTGTTCGGAATCCCACGCAAGGAATCAAGGCAGGTTTGGAGATCAAGCAAGATCCAGGTCGGTTAGAATAAGAATTCTTATCCGGCCACCTATGGCAATTGTATCTAGCTAGGATTAGTTTCCAGATTTGTAACCCTGTCCCCCGGACTATATAAGGCAGGCAGGGGACCCCTCTAAAAACATCTCTCATTGACATACAACAATACAATCAGACGCAGGACGTAGGTATTACGCCTTCGCGGTGGCCGAACCTGGATAAAATCTCGTGTCTGTCTTGCGTCACCGTCTTGTTTGTGGCTTGCGCATCTGTCTACCGACAATCTACTACCTTGGGCATACCCCTAGGTAGACTGCCGACCATACTTCGTCGATAGTGGCGCGCCAGGTAGGGGGTGTGCGTACTGCTCTCCAAGCGAACAAGATGGTCATCATCTCTGGCTCTGTGGCTATGCCGAATGGCCTCACATTCACCGTCGGCCAGATCACCTGGACCACTGGCTCCGATGACTTCATCTCCATGATCACGGAGGAGGCGCGGATTCAACCCGCGTCGACCACTGCTTCACCTACATCGGCTACAGCTCCGACCACGGTGGATCTGGCTCTGACCACGGTGGATCTGGCTCCGACCACGATGGATCTGGCTCCGACCACGTCCGCATCGCCTTCAGCCACGCCGACAACCCATCATCCACTTCCTCGCTACAAAGGGAAGCAGATCGACAACACCGACCTGCTCGACTCCATCGATCGGGTCAGCACCAAACTTGCTGAAACCCTAGCTCTGGTAAGTTCAATTCAAAGTCAACCTAATGAGCAGGTAACTGCTACCCACAATAGATCTACTCGACCAGCTCGGGCCAGTCATCCCGCACGACTTGGTACAGATCTCATGGTCACATCTACTCCTGAAGGGCGCTCCGCTCATCGCCGGCCAGCCCCTGTGATGGGTCTCTGGCTCTCCGAGTACGAAGCCTCGATGGAGAACCACCAGGCCTAGCCCTACGGCCTGCGCAACTTCATCAACATGGTCCAGATTGAGGATTATCAAGAAGGATCGGTCCACACAGTTCAAGAGGGTGGTTCAAGCTCTTCGTTCGGCATCGCATCTAGTGCCTCCGTTCACACCGAGCTCCAGCATCATGACGATGAAGGCATTGAATATGATCTAGATATCCCAGACCATGCCTTGGGGTACCCGCGATTCCCCTCCTTCCCACCAAGGCAAGGAGACTTGATCAATGTTGTCAGTAACGACAAACCACCAGCAGCCGGTGAGATGGAACAAGAAAGGCTAGCACACGAAGCACGCAATATTGACCGGTTTAATCACCGACAAATCGAAGCCGAGGCAGAAGAGGAAGCCCGACGCATAAGGGTCCAGCCACATGATCTTAACAATGCCTTTGACAGGGTGGGGGACAAGCAAGTCTTCAAGACTCCAAACGCCAATGTAGCCGTTGCTATGGCGACAATGCAACGACTACCCAATACCCCAGAAACTCAGGCAGTTCATGATGATATACAAGCTTACCTGACGGCTGCTATGGCCCAGACCGCAGAAATTGTAAATCAAGCCTGGGCTCCATCCGTATCAGTCGAATCAAGCCATAGCCGCCAGTACTCAAGTCGCTCACAGCCACCCAACCAACGTGGCTCGCGCAACAACGACCCATCAGACAACTGTCAAGGCAGAAACGGTGGCCATGATGGTGGTCGGGACGACAACCGCCGTCAGGATGACAACCGTCGCGACTTCTAGGATGACAACCGCCGAGACAACCGCGATAATCGTCGCGATAACCGCGGTCGCAGGGTTAATCAGGGTGGCAACCGAGATCGCCATGATGGCAATAACGATCTCCGCCATTACCTCGGAGAACGCGATCTGCGCGATCGCATCAACCAAAGAGCCAACGATCGTGCATCCCATGAAAGCTATCACCGTATGGAATATGATACTGCCCACGGCCCTCCGGGTTTGAAGCAGTTTACTCTGCATCTTCGCCAAGTCATATGGCCCAAGAACTTCAAACTCAAAAAACTTCAGAAGTACAACGACAAGGAGAACCCCGAATTATGGGTCATGCTCTACGAAACCACGTGCAGATCAGCCATGGCTGACGAGCACGTCATGTCTAACTACTTCCCAGTCGCTGTTGGTCATGCAGGTCACCAATGGCTGGTCAGCTTACCGACGAACTACTTCGATTCTTGGCAAGAGCTCAAGCAAGCTTTCATCGATAACTTCATTGCCACCTGCGAGCAACCCAACAACAAATATGATCTACAGTGAATTCGAGACTGGAAAGATGAGCCACTACGCGAGTACGTCCGACGTTTCTCGGAGATGCGCATCAAGGTCCCGTCAATCTTCGACAACGAGGCAATCGAGGCTTTCATCACTGGTCTCCGCTTCCACGATGCCCTATGGGACAAGCTCCTCCGCAAGAGACCTGAATCAGTCACAGTGCTCCTGGCCACTGCCAAGAAATATGCGGATGCCGACGATGCTAAAAAGATAATCATCGAAGAGGCAGCAAGGGTTCCACGCTTCGACCACCCCCCACACCACGACGACTACCGCGGCAACCGTGGTCGGAACAACAATTTTGATCGCCGCAACCAGCGCAACGACCTCCACGACCACCGTGACCAGCATAATCAGCGGCGTAATCGCCGTGACGATTACAGGGGCAAGCATGCTCGGGAAGACGACGGCGAGGTCAACACCGTTAAGAAAGGTGGCGGACGTTGCAACTATGAAGAAGACTACACCAAAGCATTGAAAGGACCCTGCCAGCTCCACCCCAAGTCAAACCATACCATGGAGAATTGTCGCGTTCTCAAGTCTATCTACACACGTCAACAGGCTCAGGATACGTCCGACAAGCCTAACGACGCAGGGGAACAGCGCAACGAGGACAACGATGATGAAGACGCAGATCCCCATCACAAGTATGTCAAGCCAATCGATCGCGTCCACACCATCATTGGAGGCAAAGTGTCCACCGAGACCAAACGAGAATGCAAGCTGCTCACCCACGCCTGCTTGAACGTGGCCAACACCGACAACCTCATCGCCGATCCATGGCTCCCTCCTTGGTCTCACCGTGAGATCTCCTTTAGTAGAAAGGACCAATGGGCCGCAATACCTGAGCCAGGACGTTTTCCTCTGGTCCTTGATCCTTGTATCAATAGGGTCCAGTTCAACAGAGTGCTGATTGACGGCGGCAGCTCCATCGATATACTATTCAAGAACAGTTTGCCAGCTCTGAAGATAACCACGGCTGATCTCAAGCCGTACGAGGCACAGTTCTAGGGTGTTCTCCCCAGACAGAGCTCTACTCCTCTCGGGTAGATCACGCTACCTATGCAATTTGGTACCCCAGACCACTTCCGCACTGACTATGTCAACTTCGTGGTCGCCGACTTCGAAGGCACCTACCATGCTATCCTTGGTCGACCAGCGCTCACCAAGTTCATGGCCATACCTCACTACAGGTATTTGGTGCTCAAGATGCCTACTGAGAAGGGGGTTCTAACTCTCAAGGGCAATGTGTACGCAGCTTACACCTGTGAGGATGACAGCTTCAAAATAGGAGAGGCTTATGACCTCTCTATTCGCATGGCTGAGACCACGCTCGACGCCAAGAAGACCCTAGCCGACCACCTGGAGATCCCAAACCTTGAGGCCCCATGCAAGAACGTCAAGTCCAAAGAGCACAAAACGATCCAGCTGGTCGACGGTGATCCCAGCAAAACGACCCTTATCGGGGCCAACCTGGATCCTAAATAGGAAGACGCGCTCATCAGGTTCTTGAGGAGCAACGTGAGCGTGTTCACATGGAAACCTGCTGACATGCCCGGTGTACCTTGGAACTTGATCGAGCACTCCTTAAATGTCGATGGCAAGGCCAAACCTATCAAGCAGAAGCTACGACGGTTTGCTCGCGACAAAAAGGAGGCGATTAGGGTAGAAGTTACACGGCGTTTGGTAGACAGATTTATTAAAGAACTGTATCATCCAGAGTGGTTAGCCAACCCGATTCTTATATGCAAAAAGAATAATGAATGGAGAATGTGCGTTGATTACACTGATCTCAACAAACTCTGCCCTAAAGACCCCTTCGGCTTACCTCGCATAGACGAGGTCGTAGATTCAACGGCCGGTTGCGAGCTGTTTTCCTTTCTCGATTGCTACTTTGGTTATCACCAGATCGCTCTCAAAAAGGACAACCAGATCAAGACATCTTTTATCACGCCTTTCGGCGCCTATTGCTACACGACCATGTCGTTCGGGCTCAAGAACGTCAGGGCTACCTACCAACGCGCCATACTGGCCTACCTCAAAGACGAGATAAAAGACGACCTCATCGAGGCTTATGTTGATGATGTAGTTGTCAAAACCAAGGAAGCACATACCCTTGTTGACAACCTAGAACGCACCTTTGTAGCCCTTAATACATTCCAATGGAAATTAAACCCAAAGAAGTGCATCTTTGGTGTTCCTTCTGGCATACTACTTGGCAACGTCGTCAGTCACGATGGCATACGCCCTAACCCAGAGAAAGTCAAAGCTGTCTTGGACATGAAGTCACCCAAAAAGGTGAAGGATGTTCAGAAGCTTACCGGATGCATGGCCGCTCTCAGTCATTTCATATCAAGATTAGGCGAAAAAGGATTACCGTTCTTTAAACTGCTCAAAGCATCCGAGAAGTTTGAGTGGTCAGAGGAAGCAGACGCTGCCTTCACACAGCTGAAACAATACCTTATGTCACCTCCAGTCCTTACTGCTCCCAGAGAAGACAAAACCCTCCTGCTTTACATTGCGGCAACTAATCGGGTGGTCTCCACTGCCATGGTGGTCGAGCGCGATGAGCCCGGCCATGTCTACAAGGTACAACGACCGATCTATTTCATCAGTGAGGTACTCAATGAATCCAAGACCAGGTACCCACAGATTCAGAAATTGATCTACGCCATACTAATAACATCCCGAAAGTTGAAACATTACTTCGATGGATACCGTGTGGTGGTCATGACTGAGTACCCTCTGCGAGACATCATTAGCAACAAGGATGCAAACGGGCACATCGTCAAATGGGCAATGGAGCTATGCCCTTTCTCTTTGGAATTTGTAAGCCGTACTACAATCAAGTCTCAGGCACTTGTCGATTTCATCGTCGAGTGGACAGACTTAAGCACACCTGCCTCTTAGGGGCCCGATGAGTATTGGAAGATGTACTTCGATGGCTCTCTCAACATCGACGGCATAGGAGCAGGAGTCCTTTTTGTGTCACCATCTAAGGAGCAGCTCCGGTACGTCCTTAGGATTCATTTCCTAGCATTTAATAATGTCACCGAGTATGAAGCATGCCTACATGGTTTGCGCATTGCGGTCGAGCTCGGTGTCAAACGTCTCTATGTCTACGGAGACTTGGCTCTGGTCATCAACCAGCTCAATAAGGACCGGGACACGACCAGCAAAAAGATGGATGCATACTGCAAATCGATCAGAAAGCTAGAAGGCAAGTTCTATGGCATCGAGTACACACATATAGTCCAGGATAAAAATCAAGCAGCAGATGTGCTGTCGAAGTTAGGATCATCCTGAGCTCAAGTCCCACATGGCGTATTTGTTCAAGACCTGCTCACGCCTTCCATCGAAGAGGAAGATCCCACGGTCAACAAGCCTCCAGACCAGCTTTTGGTGGCTACGGTTCTAGCGTCAAACACCATCGAACCACCTCCGACCACTAAGAAGCCTGACTGGAGAGTACCTTTCATCAAGTACCTAACAGATGGTAGTGGTTACACAGATCGGACAGAAAACAAACGCCTGATGCATCGCAGTAAGCAGTATCTGCTCGTCGATGGCAAATTGTGGCACAAGAACGCAAAGGAGGAAATCTTGATGAAGTGTATAGCCCAAGAGGATGGCGAACATCTCCTGGACCAAATCCACTCTGGCTCCTGTGGCAACCACGCGGCCTCAAGAACACTGGTTGGCAAGGCTTTCTGAGCAGGGTTTTATTAGCCACCAGCTGTAGCTGATGCAGAGAAGCTAGTCCGCCATTGTGAGGCTTGTCAGTTCTTCGCTAAGAGAATCCATGAACCAGCACACGAGATTCAGACAATACCAGCCTCTTGGCCTTTCGCATGCTGGGGACTGGATATGATCGGGCCCTTCAAGCCGGCTCCTAGGAAATTTACATGTGTCTTTGTGCTGATCGACAAATTTTCTAAGTGGATAGAGTACATGCCTCTGGTACAGGCATCTTTAGAAAAAGCCGTCACATTTATCGACCAGGTCATCCACTGCTTCGGCATACCCAACAGCATCATCACTGATCTGGGTACTCAGTTCACCAGGAACGCCTTTTGGGACTTCTGCGATGAAAGGAGCACAGTGGTAAAATACATCTCGGTGGCGCACCCTAGAGCTAATGGACAGGTCGAGCGGGCAAATGGTATGATCTTGGATGCACTTAAGAAGAGGATGTACAGAGAAAACAATAAAGCTCCCGGAAGATGGCTCAAAGAGTTACCAACCGTGGTCTAGGGCCTCAGAACCTAGCCCAGTCGCAATACCGGCGTATCACCAAACTTTATGGTTTACGGTGCTGAGGCAGTGCTCCCAGCAGATATAGCCTTCAGATCAGCATGGGTAGAGAACTTCAACGAAGACAAGGCCAATGAAGTGAGGGAGCTAGAAGTGAATAGTGCAGAAGAGAAGCGGCTCGATTCTTGCGTACGTACAGCCAAATACCTTGCTATTTTGTGCAGGTACTACAACAAGAATGTTAAGGAGAGGTCCTTCGTGGTCGGGGACCTAGTCCTGAAGTGGAAGACGAATCAGGCTGGTGTCCACAAACTCGCAACTCCATGGGAAGGGCCCTTCATGATCAAGGAGGTTACATGACCAACGTCTTACAGGTTAGCTCACCTGGACGGTACAGACGTACCCAATTCATGACACATCGACAAGCTTAGGCATTTCTATGCTTAACTGTTAAGCTGTGTACTCCTCTTGTACTTTCGATTTAATTCAATAAAGCTATTATGATTTCTTCGACCACTCTAATGTGTCACTTCGAAGTCTACTGTTATTCTAACTCAACTAGTCAAAATTGACCACCATTCCTTCCTGGGTTTTTGGAGCAGGCCCTGTCTCCGGTTTCTCCCGACGCGTGCATGGGATCTGCTCTCTACGCTATGGGTGATCGACAGGTCCCCTCTGGTTTGACTTGTCTGCGTCTACATGTGCACAGGCTACGCACCTCACACTCTAACCACAGGACAAACCAGGGCCATACAAACCTATCAGGATGATGTGTCGACTCAACTGGTATAACTAAACAGAACGCTAATATGTTCTTACTTAGTTACACCAACACGAGATCCAAGCTTAAATATGTTTTCCACAAAACAAACAAGCTTATGCTGATATACAGTTACGTTATTACAAGCTTGCCTGCAAAGGTCCAAGTTTACAGTAACACAACTACATCTTCTTCTATGGCTATAGCCTATACTATTGGCTGGTCGGGTCACGCGGCACCTGCTGCTCGCTGGGCCTGGTATCGTGCTCGAGTCCTAGGGACTCTTGTACTGGTTGAGCTGAAGAAGATGGCCCCGCCGATGCCTGGCTGGTCGAGACCGTAGGCTTCGCCGGTTGGCTTAAAACTGATGGCGTTTCCAGCTGACCTGTTGATGGCGTACCCTGTATAGGTGCTGTCCTGCCTCCACACAGGTTAATGTCGCCAATTATTTTTACCGACAAGTCTAGCTGGGTCATCCGAAGCTCCTCAGCCTTGTCTGGATCTACCTCCTTCGGGTACCCAGCCTCCAGGTGCTTGAGATCGATCAGGGGGTAGTGAGCACGCACCATGCTTAGCACATGTGTGCCTGTGTACTCACCCACCTCCTTCATGAACTCCTGGAACCATCCCCATGCCTTTCGGCATCTATCGACCAGTCCAAGCTGCGGCGTGCTTGGCACGTCCTCTGTAAGCACTGGATCGATAAGGTTGAGCACCGGCAAAATGCCCGTTGCCACTTCCTGGCACTAGTTTTTCCATGTGTCCTAATCCTTGGTGATCTCTTGGCACTGCGCCTTCCAGCCATCGCGATCTTTTATCACGGCCTCCAGATGATTCTTGGCATTAACTTTCACAACTACAAACTGCACAAGCTATTACACCGTCATACCATGACAAGATAAGGCGGGCAACAAAAGTGAGCAAAGGGGTTTGGAAAACTTACTTTTCAGTTCCTCTTTCATCTTGACCGTGTGGTCTCAAAGCTATGACTGGTCGTGCGCCAGTTTTCTGTTGTCTTCCTTCAGGCGATCACGCTCTACGACCGCATGACTGGTCTCCTCTCGGAGATGGACCACTTCGGCTTCTAAGCCTGCACTACAGCTGTTACTACTAACAATGCAACAACACTTGTCATGCACTCATTGTGATAAAGTGACTACTTACTTGTTCTTTCCTGCTCTTTGTCATTGAGCTGGACGACCAGGTTTTGGTTCTGGGACTCTTGCTCCCTCCTCTCATGATTGGTGGCTTCAAGTTGGTGGTGCAAGCGTTCCACCTCTACCGTCAGCTCTTTATTGCTTGCAGTGATCCCCTCGATCTGGTCAAAGCACTTCTTATGGTACCTTGCAGTCTTCATTAAGTCCTATGTACAAAAAGCTAAGTAAGAAACTTTGACTACACAGCAAGATCAGGTGATGAAGCAAAACATACATGGACCTCTGTCACCAGTCGTTTCGCGGCTTGTTCCACCTTCTTGGTCTCTTCGACCTCAGGGATTTCCTCATGAACAACCCATTGGTCGTTTCGCCAGTGCGACACATATACATGTTGTCGTTGGTCTTGTGGATGGCCCAGCACCTCCTCTATTTCATCATCTTCGGCCTCCTCTTTAGGTATCGGTGTCGGTCCGGAGTTGGTAGCTTCTGCGATCACTATGGCCTTTCCACAGGCCGCAACATCGGTAAACGTGTTCTATGCTCTCGACTCCAGCCGCTGCTCCTCGGTCTGACCCATTATCCCTGGTGCTGAGGTGTTGCCCTCAGCAGGGTTGGTGCTCAGAGCACTTGTGTTTGGCTCGGCTCTCCCCTCGACCACTTGCTTGGGGACTGTTGTCTGGCTACGTGTCTGCTGAGGCTCCGGTGGATTTTCTTCTATGGGTTCCTCCATGGCCGGCTGCTGGGCAGTCTTCTCTGACAATGATGGCAGAGCCACGCCGCTCCCTGCTAGTTGGTCCGGATTTTCGGTCGATGTCGACCTAATATGTCCGAGATCAGTTCAGAAGGCAGTCGTAATCAATATAAATTGTAAGCTTACATCAAGGTTACAAATACTTACATGTTGGAAGCACGAAATGATGTGGCGAAGGCGCATCTCTTTGGTCGTGTTTGCTCCACGTGCTCTGCGGGTGACACCTGGTCTCCCTCTAAGACTAGTACTGACGCTAGGGCTTGGTGCTCGACCCCTCCGCCGCTTGTCCTCGGCGCTACAGTGCTATGCGATGTGAGTCCCACCGGCATGGAGGAGCCACCTTGCTCCGTCGACTCCAGTTGCCTCCTCCTCTTTTGAGGGACGAGTCAAAAGATGTCTACATCCTCCGTGCCGTCATCTGACAAAGTCAAGATTGCCTGACGACGCTTGCTGGTCGCCGGCTGCTTACCAGTAGCTCTGGCCATTGCCTCCTCTCCAACTCCGAGCACGGCCCAGTCCACGTCCTCGCCCCTGGTGCTGGTCTGGGTGGTCGGGTCAGCAACTTGCAGCCAATCTACACCAGGGGGTGGCGACACAAACACTGTCGCTCTATCCCGACCATTAACCTAGGAAACAAGTAGGCGATCACATAATAAGTTTCTACTACAATATGAGACTACGGGTACAAGGCAAGATGAGTTACCTTTGGGGGAGGTCGGGCGAGCTTGAAAGCGTGCTCGATGGCGCTCAATCTAACATAATTTGGATCAGCTAAGTTGAATAGCTCTCCAATTCTGGCTCTGACTTCGATCTTGTCAAGCGCCTCCTACCTCGTCCTCGTTGGATCTGTGCTACCTTGGTACTCGTAGCCGGGATGTACCCTCCTCTGGCAGGGCTGGATCCTTCAGCTGATGAAGTTCCCGACCATGCTTGGACCGTCCAGTTTCTTCCACGGGATCATCCCAAGTAGTTCTAGGATCTGTTCCAGGTGCTCGGGCTTCTCCGACCAGCTGGTCTTCTTCTCTGGAATGAACCCCACATCGCACAGTGTGATCCTGTTTGGCTCTTCGTGGATGTAGAACCACTTCTTGTACCAGTCATCAAGTGACGTGTTCCAAGGGCAGTGCAGGTACTGGGCCTTCATCCCGTCACGAAGGTTGAGGTACACACCTCCTGCTATCTTCGAGCCGCCGCTTCCTTTCTTCCGCAGACAGAAAAGATGGCGAAAGAAGTCGAAATGGGGCTAGAAGCCACCATACGCTTCGCAAAGATGAATGAAGGTGGAGACAAGAAGAATCGAGTTGGGATGCAGGTTGCAAATCCCAATCTCGTAATATAGACAGAGCCCCTAAAGGAAAGGGTGCACTGGAACCCCAAAACCCCGCTTGAAGAAATCTTCGAAAACCACAATCTCACCTAGTTGTGGATCGGGGTACCCCTCGCCCTCTGGTGTGTGCCATCCTGCGAGTTCCTTGTTGTGGAGTACTCCCATGATGACGAGGTCTTCGATGGTCTGCTCGTTGCTCCTCGATTTCCACCACTCCTTCGCCATGACTCCGGTTTTCTTCTGGGCGTCACTTTTCGCCATGAATCCGGCCTTGCTGATGAAAGCGGATCTGGTGGAGGAATGATTGGGGATGATTTTGACGGTATTAGGGTTGGCAAGAGGAAGAAGAAGGCTGCGGCGGCGAATGGTAATGGGGTTCGGTAAAAAGTAACTTACCAATTCTATACTATATTTAACCAAGAGTTCCGTCGTTTTGTCTGCCCGAGATTCTTGGGAGATGTGCGCACGCGCCGCAGACGGTTGTTTTCACAACCTCGAGATCTATGCCAATATATGTGCCTCTTCGTTATCGGTGTATGTGTCTCTTCATTACCAGTGTGAGAGGGCCCACACTGACGCACCTCCTTACAGGTGTCAAGTGACTGTTTGATTGAAAGGACAAGAAGGCAGTATGGCATGTTATACCCATCTACTTTTTTGACCAGACATGTCAGATTGGACTGGACAGAGTAAGAAGATAAATAAATACACCAAATAATAGTACAAGTGGCATTTGGTTCTTCGCCGTGCGTCTCATGCTTAGGGATGGCCCAGACCACTACCGTGCTCGGGGACTGCCCAGACCACTACTGTGCTCGGGGACTGTCCAGACCACTACCGTGCTCAGGGACTGTCTGGACCACTACCGTGCTCGGGGACTGTCTAGACCACTACCGTGCTCAGGGACTGTCCAGACCACTGCTCGGAGACCGCTCTCCTCGGCTACATGTGATTTGTACTTACATACAGTTGAGAGGCATTCATTTGGACCTTGCTACAAGGCTTATACTTCGCCTTCCAGCAAGCTCAGGGACTACATCGGTACGATGCACCTGCCGGTGCATCTCGTATTGCTGGTACGACGATTGGATTCTTAACTTCAGTGGAAATTCTTTTTAGACCCTGGCACCATGTGCCTACGTCACCTACTACCAGGCTCGAAGACTAAGTGGGCACACTTCACCTTACGGTGAATGTGTTTATCTTATCGACCCCTATGCTTTGGCGGATTGCCAGAATTACTATTGTCCAAGGGTCACTTACATTTCTTATCAGAAATACAAGTGACCACACTTGATAAGGAAAGAATTTTTTTTCTTTTTCTTTAAGAGCACCATGCATTTTTTGGACAACCGAGAACTTCGGCTATAATCGTGGTCTACTGCTCTCTGTTCTGACCAGAGTACTGGCACATTCGGTTGTTCAATGTTTCAATCAGTTGGAGATGACATGAAGACAGATCGCATTAGTCAAAGGAGATCGATCGGCATGTTGCAGCATAATACATGGTGCTCGGGGACTAGCTGTGGGGGTATTAACCCCTATACCCTTACGGCTGGGCCTGGGCCAGCCCGGATCAGGGGGTCCGGTCCACTAGAAGACGACGCGCGGCCCGGCCAACCTGTTCAGAATCCCGCACAAGGAATCAAGGCAGGTTTGGAGATCAAGCAAGATCCTGGTCGGTTAGAATAGGAATCCTTATCTGGCCACCTATGGCAATTGTAACTGGCTAGGATTAGTTTCCAGATCTGTAACCCTGTCCCCTGGACTATATAAGGCAGGCAGGGGACCCCTCTAAAAAACATCTCTCATTGACATACAGCAATACAATCAGACGCAGGACGTAGGTATTACGCCTTCGCGGTGGCCGAACCTAGATAAAACCTCGTGTCTGTCTTGCGTCACCGTCTTGTTTGTGGCTTGCGCATCTGTCTGCCGACAATCTACTACCTTGGGCATACCCCTAGGTAGACTGCCGACCATACTTCATCGACAGGCCGCGGCGACCAAAGCGGAGTTGGCCGATCGGCGTCGATCCTTCTTGTTCTTTTTGCCCCTTTGTGTGGAGGGGCCCTCGTCTTGGTCCTCGTGCTTGGCCTTGCCCTTGTCCCGGCCTCCACTAAAGACCACTCCGATCGCCTCCTCGCCTGAGGCGTGATTTGTGGCGATGTCGAGTAGGTCACGGGTGGTATGGGGCTTCAGACAGCCGAGCTTATGGATCAAGGACTCATAGGTTGTCCCAGAGAGGAACACGTTGATGACGTCCACGTCAACGACATCAGGAAGGGAGTTGCATCATTTTGAGAACCTACGGATGTAATCCCATAGGGACTCATTGGGCTCCTGCTGGTAGCTCTTGAGGTCCTAGAAATTCCCAGGGTAGACATATGTCCCCTGGAAATTCCCGATGAAGATCCTCTTGAGATCCACCTAGTCATGGATGCTGTCAGGTGGGAGGAATTTGAGCCATGCTCGAACATGCTCCCCACGCAGATGGGGAGGTATTGAATGATGAAGTGGTCATCATTCACTCCCCTAGCTCAGCAGGTGAGCCAAAAGTCTTCGAGCCATATATCGGGATTCGTTTCCCTGGTGTATTTGGCGATGTTGGTAGGTGGTCGGAAGCGTTGTGGGAACGGTGCTTTCTGGATGTGACTGCCAAAGGCCCATGGTCCTGGGCCGTCCGGGCTAGGACTCCGGTCGTCCGGTCAGCGACCATGCCTGGGGTGCATTTCCCCGCTCCCCTCGATGGTTCGGTCGAAGCCCGTGCTGCCTACTCTCACCGCCCCTTGATGAAAGTCATCATCACGCTGGGCTTGATGTCGATTGTTCATAACGCTGCGAGCGTCTCGGTTCGGCTCAAGCCATTCGTGCACAGGCGGTCGGTGTGGAGCGGGCGCCGAGTCAGGCCGTGGTGCAGCTGCGGCCTCCTGTTCCACGCCCGGCGACTGTAGTGGTGAGCAGATGGAGCGGTTTGACTGGTGCACCCCCATTCCCCTGGTGGGGAGAGAGGCCGCAAGTCAGTGTCACGACACAGAGCTCTCCGCCTGTTGCACGACGGCGGTTTCCACCAGCGCCTGGAGGTTCTGGTGGATCGCTTGCTCCTGAGGGTCGTCAGGCCTGGAAGGCCACGTAGAAGCATCGCCACAGCGGTGATGTTCTAGCCAGCCCGAGTGAACTATGGGGGATCGTCCCCCCCCCCCCCCGTCAATGATGTTGCGCTGGACCTGGTGAGCACGACCCCAGGCGCCGCTCGTCGAGTTAGGCGTGCGTGGCACAGCGTGCTGCACTGAGCGCGTCGGCGTAGGTGGCAGCTAGCTCTACCACCTTTGTCATAGCTCCTCGTCGTGCTCCTGCGCATATGCGAGGGCCTCCGCACGAGGGTCCGGAGGGGTGTGAGTCTGTAGGGACTCTGCTACCATCGACGGCTATCGCAGAGCGTTCACCATAGCGCACTCCTAGGACAGAGGGTGGCTAGGTGCCACGGCGTCACCGATGCTGGAGCCGTTGCTTTCAACCTCGTCATCCACGAGGTCGTGGAAAGAGGCGAGAGCATAGCCCGCCATCCCCACGAATTCAGATGTGAGAGGGGGTGGCGTTGGCATCTTTCGGAGCTCCCGCGCGTACGCGTCCGCGGGAGACGCGAGGTCGTAGGGGAACCGGTTGCATAGCGGTCGTGGTGGGGACAATGGGGTCCCTCCGGAGAGTCGGTGGAAGATATTAAATAGCGAGTAAAGAACAATATGTACGTTACTCACAATGGGGTTTGAGCCCAGCGTGGGCTCGGAGCGAAGCGTAGGTGTCTCGTCATTGAGGTCACCGGGTGGCCTGGAGCTGACGGAGGGCGCTCCTCCTTCGACGGGCGTCGGGACAAGTGCCTCCTTGCGAAGGCGAAGCACGCCGAGCCGGTCGGCGACGAAGTCCAAGCTTCCGAAGAGGAAGGTCTGGGACTGCTCGAAGATGGGAGAAACCCACATCCCAACAGGTGGGAGTGAGGGAAACTCCAAGAAGCCGAAGCGAATCGTATCGCTTGAGCCTGTCATGACGAAGATGACAAAAAGGTGAGCCATCCGATGACCAAAAGCGTGAACGTACGGTGTTCTCCCTACGGACGACGCCAACTGTCGGTGCGAAAAGTGACCAACAAGTAAATATTTGTCGTTTTACCGTACATTATGATCGGATGTGGCCTAACACTCAATGACACAGGGTTTATACTGGTTCAGACAACGTGCCCTACTTCCAGTTTGAGTCGGTCGATGACTTTATTCTTGAGCCTAGGTGCTCGAAGTTTGCTGTGGGGTTACAAACGAGTGGGAATAAGATGGGGGTGTTAGAGGTCCGGTCAGACTCTGGACCGAAGGGCCGAGAGTGACGGGAGCTCCTACGTGCGCTAAGTATTGGAACGTATGCTCTGTGTAGCTTTAGATTTCTAGAGCCGTGAAGCTATTCGAGTGCTCAAAATGTCTAAAGCTAGCAGAGAGAGAGTCGGAATGATCCATCCTTTGTTGGGGAGAGCGCATCCCCGTTTATAGATGAAGGGGATGGCCTTACAAGTTTAGGAAAGGGAGAGAGAGAGAATGCGTGTGTTTCCTAGTCTTGTTGCCCACGCCGTCAGGTACAAGACAGTTTATCGGCGCCCACGATACTATTGACGCCCAGATGCGTGTGTCAGGCTCCATCGTGTTCTTCTGGTATGGCAAATGTCGGCGCCTACCATACTGTAGGACAAACGTGAGCACCCACAACACTGTTCGTGTTCTGATATGTCTAGAAGGCTACAAAGTACCCTTCTGGCATGGCCTGACAGTACTGTCCTGCAGGTGTGCAAGGTACGGTCCTCGGTATTGCGATTGACTTGAGCGCCTTACCTTATCTGCCCCACCTGATTTCTTGGGTCCTCACCGAGCGGGCGTCCCCGGCCGGTCGTTCCCAGTTGGCTCCGACCGCGCCGGTCGGAGAAGAGCCGTAAGCAGAGGTTCGGTGTATTCCCGGTCAGAGAAGCGGGTCGGAGTCGGAAGCGAGCGTCGTCCCCTCCTTGACCAGGCCTTCCGGCCGGAGAGGCGGGTCGGAGTCAGAAGCAAGCGTCGTCCCCTCCTTGGCCAGGCCTTCTGGTCGGAGAGGCGGGTCGAAGTCGGAAGCGAGCGTTGTCCTCTCCTTGGCCAGGCCTTCCGGTCGGAGAGGCAGGTCGGAGTCGGAAGCGAGCGTTGTCCCCTCCTTGGCCAGGCCTTTCGGTCGGAGACTGGATCGCTCTTCTGGCCTGTCGTTAGGTATCTGGGCCGGCACAGGAGTTGCGCGTCGTTCGTAATGCCGTCTGTCGGGCCGAGCTTTTGCTGAGAGTATATATACCTTTCCCACAAAAACTAGCAGTTACGAACCTATCAGTGAAAACTGGCTTAATTAGCCGAATTCCAAAACGATCACAAACGGATGACGAAAACAATCACAAATGGTTTTTTAACAAAGCGGCAGTGTAAATGGTGTTGCAAAAATGTACCATGTAATGACTAATGAGTGAGCATTCATGCTTGCACTTAGGTCTATGCCCATTAGCAACTGCATGTTTGCTAGTTGCTACCCGCTGATGATATGGGCATACGGTTCGTATTCGTGTTCGGTTGTCCACCAGCACCAATGGCCATAACGTTAATGTTTCTAAAGTAGTGCATGTATTTTATTATCCAAGGCTAGCAGCAATACTTCCTCCATTTTAAATTATTGCTCATTTTTAGTTTTGTTGTAAGCTAAATTCGTCTAACTTTTAGCAAGTTTTTAGAAAAAAAAATATATTACCTTATACATATTCGAATAAATGCTACTAAGAGATATTTTATGGAAAATCTAAAGAAACTATTTTGACGTTGTAGATGTTGGTGCATTTTTTCTATAAACCTAGTTAAAGTTGGAAAATTTTGACTTAGAACAAAATCAAAATAACTATAATTTGTAACGGAGGACCTCGATAAGACCCTTCATCATGTGAACTGTCAAATTGTCAGTTGTCGGTGCAAATGTACCACCACCATATGCCTTCCTATTGCCTATATCAGCCTGTTCGGTTGGCTGGTTCGTATCGTTGCTGGTTCGTGAAGAAGTACTGCTGGCCGGTTTGTGTGAGAGAAAAATACTGTTCTGGCTGAAAATTTACGATCGTTTACGACAAGCCACGGCCAAACGAACAGGCTATATATTGGCGGTCCAATGGCATGAATAATGGAGTAAGAAAAAGATACCAAGTTATCAATATGTCGTCTGACAAACAACGTAACGAAACTTAAGTGCCTCATTATTTGCTGTGCAATCTGCAGTCGGTACGGGCCGGGCCGGGCCGGCGATACGTACAGTACCGTCAGTCTTATAAATCTGCAGCAGTTAGAGCGCAGTGCTGCTGCTGCTGCCTGCTGGACCGTCCGTCGGTCGACCGGACCAGTGGACACGGTACCCTAGCTCCCAGATGTCATAGACCGAACCCTACGTATCCAGCCAGTATGGCTTTGGTCCCAGGATATACTCCGTATATGTGGGAACTGCTCGCATCAACTTTCATGCAGTAGAACGTACCCACGGCCTCGTGTGTAAAATTGGTCCAGTTCTAGCTCCTGGAGGACCAGCTTACCCCACGCACGGTCGGCCAGCGATTAGTTGTGTTGTGGACACCAAAGCTTTAGATTCGTGGAGATTTAGCAAGGATATGATTCTCGTATATGTCAGCATCTTTATCATTTGTTACCTGCATTTCCCGTAGGAGCTGCATTGCAAATTGCAATCTTCCATTTGTGGATGTTAGAAGCCGCCTAGCATTTAGAGTTATAAACACGTACGGTACGTGCATAATTGTTTGGTTTTACACGACTGATACACACACTGCACCACGCATGCAGGCAGCTAGTGGTGCTGAACGTACATACGTTGTAGACACGCACAGAGGTCCACCGTCCACCTCACATGCACATGCACCGCTCGCGCCCGTGGCGCAGAACAACTCGTGCTCGTCACGTTCGATCCATCAGCAGCTGGTCACTGGTCAGTACCGAGCGCGGCGGCGTCAACTCCTGAGGGCCAATCAGGAGCGCGGCAGCGCCTGCGCGCACTCGAGTAGCCTTTATCCCCTAGGCTCCTACGGTCCTACCTAGGCGCGCGTGCCGCACCGCCAGAGTGGTCAGTCGTCGTCTCGTCACATGCATGAGCATGGTGCATGCAGTATGTACGTGCGGCGGCGCGCATACGTAACACTCGCTTCGCTGCGTTTGGGTCGGCGCACGCGGAGACCAGGGGTGCAGTGCTCGGCTGCCAGGGGGGCGGAAACGCTGTGCGCCTGTGCCTGTTAGGTTAGGCCGAGCGCGGGAGAGACGAACTAGCCGAGCAGCGCGTACGTACGTAGGACGACGGACGGCGTCGGTGTCACGCGCTCGGGGACCAACCGAAGCGAATGCCGTCGGGGGGCCGCGGGGACCCGAGCGGTGGTGGTGGCCGGGCTGCACGGGTGCCCGCACGGCAAGGTGGTCTGCCTGCCTTCCCCTGCCCCTGCGCGCGGGCAGGCACGCACCTACTGGCGCCGCGCGCGCCCGCCCGCCCGCCTGCGGCCTGCAGGCCAGGACACCCGCCCCGCGCGGCGACCGATGGATCGCTCGTATCAGCGACCAAGATGCCTCCGCCTGTCCCTCTCCGTCCGTCCATCTTTTTCCGATCGTTAATCCCTCGCCGAGGCCCAGGGTTAGGTGAGTGACAGACAGCATTATCCGGCGGTGGTTCGAGGCCGGGAGGCACGCGGGCTCGCGTGATTAAGGCGGAATCTTTCAGGCCAGCGAAAAGTTGTTGCGCCCTCTGCTGCATTAACGCTCCGGTTGGGTCGGGGCTGACACGGTCGCCATCCATCGACGTGTGAGACGCACGTTGGTTGCCTTGACAACCAGAGAAGCGGGAGGAGCTTGAGCTTGCGATCAAACTCAAACTGAACCGCAACATTTCTATGATTGTGTGGTGCGGTAGCGGTACTAAACACCAAGAAAAGGGAAATGCATGGTTCCTTGAAACAGGCAGACCGTCAAAACACTCTGATTCACCAGCGTTCGGTGTGCTTCAGTGAACCGAACAGCTTTAGGAAAAAAGCTGCTTTCTACTTTCTTGGTCCTTTCAGGAAATGAATAGACGGCCTTTTCTGTATGTAAGGAAAAGTGAAAACAAGACAATATATTTGCAATCTCATAACTAGTCTCTCTTCATATATATTTTGATAAATATAATGTACCTTATTACACCAACCAACACGCTAACAATGTAGCTGTATATAAGAAGATACAAAATCTGTATGAAGTAAAACAGTCTAAACTCTTTCAAATTTGATTATCCTTTTTCCAACTGCAAACTGATGTTAGTTAAATACAATTCATCATGCATCATATACCCGATTTTTTGTTATCTTCTCAGTGTCAGCAGCTGTCAGATGCCTAATGCCATATTCCCTCAGCCAATTCTTATCTGTAAACGCCCCATCTTTGAGTTGTTGCTCATCAATCCTCAGTAACCTCAATCCCTCAGACAGTCGAGGGAAGAAGCCTTCAGGTCTCAGACACCACGCTGAAAAAATAGCAAACAAAACGCTCAGGTCGCCCTGTAGCCTTTCTACTCCATCGCTGCTAATCTTTATGCCACTTGTGAAAATGCCGCCGAAAAGCAGCTGGTCTACCCCGCTTGCCACACTTCTCCATACCGTCACAAAATCAACGGCATTTAAGCCACCTTGAAGCCTAGATAGTTGCCCTTGCATGTAGTCTAAAGATTCTATGAAGGTTCTGGATACAGCAGGTCCCTCCGATTTTTCCAGCCACTGCCTCCTATTTTTTAGATAATCCCGCAAACGAGCATCAAATCCACGCAAAATGACAGTGGAAATCTTATCGGCCCATTCCACTCTGAACTCTTTCAGATGATTTATCTCTTGCTGAAAGATACACCCACCCTCACCATTTACAAGTAAATTCTCCATCTCAAGAAAGAAAACATCCTCACACCATTCTGTCAACGTGGATTCGAAATATCGAGCTGCATTGATAGATTGTGACACCTTGAGCACAGCATTATCATCAGCCAGAGCAGTTAGCCCCTCTGCTTCTTGACACCTCCGAAGCATGTAACCAAGGAATTCCGATATGATTGGTGCAGCAGACATCCTAATGAATTCTGCCCTAAGCGTGATGCTAGGGATAGGACGAGCACGATCAATTAGCAAAGACAAGGTCTGATGAACGGCACTGGTGATTAGTGGAGACTTGCAATCATCTGAGTCATACTCAAGCATTGTTCCTTGAATTCTTGCACTCCAATTTTTCTCTAAATCCATTGCTGATTGCAGCTTATTAAGACTCTCCTGTCTCTCAATCTCTGCCCACACTTGAAGCCAATCTGGGCGATCACAGAAGACACAGAGGACTGAGATCCTCTGCCAACTGTCATCATCCTTTACCATAAGTAGCAGTCCAGTGCCCGAGATTAAACCTTGAATCCGCTTGTCAAAAGATATCATTAGGTCAACAAGGCTGAGCCACGAGACACTAGCCTGATATGCCGTGCTAACTGCATCACTTGAGCTACTACTTTCCTGAAGAAGTTCAATCTGCTTAGGAAATATCTCTTTCACCAAGTATGTAGACAATGCAATGACCATTCCTGAAATCCACTCCTCCCTACAGCTATACCCAATAAGGTTGGCCTTATCCACAATGGGCTGTAGAATCTCATCCATGGAATCAACAAAATCTCTAATTATCTTATAAGCAAGAGCAAAAACAAATTCAGGCTTTTCAGCCCATTTTGAGAAATGGTGTTGTGCAGCTGTAGATATTGGATTTACTAGCTCTTCAATTACCCATAATGGTTGACGTAGTTGATTGCCCACATCATGCCCTTTCAGTTGTCTAGCTTTTCTACGTTTCTGCAATTCCTGCAAGTTGCATAGTGCAAGGAAGCTCTCAGAATACTTGCTTTTCAGGTCACCCCGCATCGAAAACAATGGGTTCACAATCTCTGCTTGTTTCCCAGAATCAATACTTGAAAATTTTGAGCCAGCAAGTGAAGGAGGCCAGCCAAGGGAAGAAAGAAGAGATCGATGGTCAACAATGGCTTGTGGTCTTAGTATAGCTAAAGATCGGTCCACTCTGTGATCCACGGAAGATAGAAGGCGAGTCCATTGTGGTCTAGTCGTAGTTACAGAAGCTAAAAGATCTTCTATGTTTTTAAGATATCCAATAGCAACATGATGTGTTTTCTGAAAAAGAAAAGAGAATGCCAAAATTAGCAGCTGTCAAGTTGACTCTCCCAAGAATCACAATATGACAAGATCCATACCTCCGAATTGTCTACAGGAGATTTAAGTTTTCCAGTAACAGAAGAAGAAACAGCATCTTCTATATCACCCACCAAACTGTCAAGTTTGAGAGCCATTTCTGTATAGGACAACCTACCGTTAAGAACACACCAATTACAAAGTTAAAAATAAAGTACTACAGCAACTTAACTAAAAAACAAGTACTAAGCCTAGAGAAGGGCATGTAAATACAGATAATGGAATTGTGGTAGCTGATAATCATCTAATACCAAGTGGAACAGTTAGAATTTCTAGGAGTTTGTTTAAATTAGTTTTGATTATTAAATTCATTATCTTGATAAAAGTCCACAATTACCCTTCCCTGTAAATTTCATGCCATTGTATAGTTGAATTAGTACAGCTACAATATCTTAGACCAATCATCATTTTCATCCAATGATGTAACCTATAATGTGCATCTTCTTTCAGGTCTCCAACAAAAGTAGAGAACACTTGATTCGAGCTAGCATAAAATAAGGAATATAAGAAAAAGAGACCATCAGCAACTTCGGGTTGTTTGTTTAGAATTAACATGATGTAAATAAGATGATAAAACATGGCCAAACAACTTACAAATCTTATATTTATTGCATGGCAACACAAAATGATATAAGATTTATTGCAACACCGATCGTCAACAAACTCCTCCTACAGGCCGAGGGTTGCGATAAACCAGTACAAAGCGCAGAGCGCAGATAAAGGGCGAGGGTTGTGATAGGCTTGGCAAGCCAACATTTTTACCTAGCCACTATTACAGGGATAGAATCCAATTTGTTTATTATTTGATTATTTCAATATCAGTTGTCAAAACACAACATATTTTTAGCAAAAAGATAACACTGATAAACTCTGGACATGACTATGAAGTATGAAGTATGAACTGCCAGTTTGCCACAATGTGGAAAATTTCATTATAAGAAAAAAAATGCACAGTAGGTACTACAAGTCTGCAATGTCATTGGACTGGCAAGCGGCAAATATGTTGTGCATTATCTCAGCACGCAAGTGGACTAGACCACACATCTGGGAATGGTCAAAACAATATACTAAACTCTAGATAACAACAAAGAATTGAGTAATGCATTGTGATAACCCTTTTATTTCCTAGCACTGGTTTGGTTGTCATATCTATCTTACAAAAATGCCTGCCTTGACAGAAAGTTTACACTAAGGCAGAGTATATGACTGTCCAATTTTAATGCATTAGAACTTTTAATGAATTATAAAATTGGGCAGTTATGGTTAAGGTTTTTGTCTGCACCCTCCATTGTCACATTTAAGCTAGTTTAGGTTATTCCTAATCCCACCTATTCAACTTTGCCCTCTTCAATTTGGAAAATGCCAGTACAGCGTTCGTCTTGATATGTTTTTTCAATATTCTATTAACTCTTTTAAAGTTTTCAATTTAAATGTCAACTAGCACACATGCCCGTGCGTTGCAACGGGGCGTAAAACTTGTGGCGTGGTCATCTGGACCTGCCCATGCCAATTATAATGACCTAGCTATATCTTTGATGGATTTAATTGGGCTTGGAGCCTTGGCCTAACCTTATTTCAATCAAATCAAATAAATTCCAAGGCCCATAATAAGTGCTAGATGCAATAAAGGATTAATCCAGTATGGAAATTTGACTGCAGATTAAGTCACCTTAAATAGGTGGCTCTTGTCTACATCTGTTATGAGGTTAAGAAAAGTGGAAGGCGAGCCACATGCCCAAGCCCACAGAGTCGCGGCGCACACGGGCTTCGGCAGTCAGGGTGATACAATCTACCTCTGCTGGGCCTCGGAGGGGTGATAGTGAGGACGGATGAACGGGGTAGACTGATGGACCAAGAGGGGTAAGAGTGAGGGACAGACAGACCGAGGGATGGGAGGGAGAAATTTCCATACTTTAATATTAGATTTAAATATAGATTTACGCTGTCCAACTACCACGAACATTACTACACCAGAATATCCAATGCCAATGTCCCAACCATAGCAAAAATATATGAAATAACCAGATACATAATAAGGGTAAGGTTGAATATGTGAGAGGTTGCGATAATAACAGAATAAATATTATTGTTTCAGAATTATTATTGCAGAAGACTCATCAATTCAATATTGTTACTATTACTGAAAACTCAACTACTGCAGTTGTGTACACAAGAACTAGCTAAGGACTAGTAGGTAGCTGCGACTTGTGAATCATGAAATCTGTTTCTCAGTGGACACCATAATGCAATGTCCCCCATCACTACCAATTAATTGAAAGAACAAAGGCAAACACATACATCCATGTGATCAAAATGAAGCACCCATTTGAGAGCAACCAGATCTCATGTCAATTAATTGGGTAGCACCAGGACAGATATCATCATCCATCCCAGCTGTATCAGGCTAGATCTACACCAACCAAACCTAATTATTAACCAAACCAAACAGCAGCTTCAATCACCAAAGCCGACCTGCTCCCACAAGCGACCCCCATTTCACATAGCATCAGAAGTCATAGGGTGCACTGCTAAAAGTAATTCCAGCTCCACACTGGCACATCATATCAGAATTTCATAATTAAACATCCGTCAGTTTCAATATCATGCACAACAGTTTCCTCCTATGTGCCTAATGTAATGGTTCAATCTGTAGTTGAACCTTAACCAAACAGACATTGGATGGAACGCATACTAGGGTCTTATGCACCACAAGTTCATAGCACGAACTCTTATGCCTAAATCAATACAAACTTGGAAAATTGGCAGTGCTGAGATAGTCATTCAAAATATCTAGCATAGAAGGAATGTGATTAGCAGAAATTTTATACTCACCGGCGTACTCTCTGACCATCTCCACTCTCGCCACCTCGGAGGCCAGAGCAGGGAGTTGCTCGAACTGCATCTGCTCCTTTCTCACCTCCACCTCTTCTCCAGCCCCTAAAAAAGGCAGGAATCACGAAGCTACTGAAGTAATATACGTAGTAAGCTCTTAATTTGAGAACCTCGTGTGTGTTCGGCATACCTGTTGACCCGGATGCTTTGAGGGCACCAAGCCCGCCGCGGACGCCACGGAGGGCCGAACCAGCGACCTCGCAGCAAGACGAGTACGCTGCGGCAGCTTCCTGAAGGCGTACGTACAGGTTGGAAATGGAGGCCTCTAGCCCCGCACAGTGCCCGCGGATCTCGGCCTCGACGTCGGAGGCCGTGGCGAGGTCCGCCGCCGAGCGGAATCGGGCGTCGAGGAAACGGCGGACCCCCGGGTCGATGTCTTGGAGAAGCGGGAGTGGATGGGATTGAGCTGCTGCTTCCATAGCGGAACGGATCACACCACGGCTTAGGGTCTGGATCCGGGGGAGGAAGGTAGATGGGGAAACAGCAGAGCCGGGGAAGAAGACGACCTGCAATTTTTCACTTTGTACCAGCTCTAATCGCGGACGTTCATTTTTTAGCGGGTAACGGTTCATGGGAGTTTGACACTTGACAGGTTGGGCCATTGCCTCAGGGCTTGAAGTTCCGTATGGGCCGGATTGTGGGTGGTCAGTAGTGCGTATGTTTTTGTGGATTTTTTTTTTTTTTTTTTTTGCCCACTTGAATTATTGCCGGAGTCTAGTTTTTATCCAGAAACTTCAAAACTGGATAGAATGTCTTCTCTTAATTATCAAAACCGTTTAAATTATCTCCTGCCCCAGTTACAAATGGTTTTCAATGTGTTTTTATCTTTTTGAAATAAAAAATCTGGTAACCATCTAATAAGATTTTTAAACCACTTTCTATAGACTCTAAAAATTTCTAGAAAATTCCTAAAGATAGATTGGGATACAAGGAACCCAAATAAAATATTTAGATATCATGAAATATATCCAGAAGCTTCTGAAAATATATTTATCTCTCAAAATCCGAGAAAAATGTCAATTGTTTTAAATTCCCAAAACATTACAATGAATGTTTACATCCTTTTAAATACTTTCCACAACAAAAATTTGATATGCGACTAGCATGAATGGAACATACATTAATGATGATTGCATTCATGTTGAATATATCCATAGAGGATTTGAGTTATATGTTTCATGAACTCTAAATATTTTTTGGGGTTTGTCCTACCTGGATATATCTTTAGGATTTTTCTCAGAATTTTTAGGAGCTTATGCCCTTGTTTAGTTCCTGGAAGTTGGAATTTGGGGCTACTGTAGCACCTTCGTTTTTATTTGGCAATTAGTGTTCAAACATGGACTAAGTAGGCTCAAAACGTTCGTCTCGCAATTTCCCACCAAACTGTGCAATTGGTTTTTTTTCGTCTACATTTAATGCTCTATGCACGGGCCGCAAACATTCGATGTGACAGGTACTGTAGCACTTTTTGGGAATTTGGAGTGGAACTAAACAAGGGCTATGTAAATTTTTTATGGATTAAAAACTTTATCAGGTATGTATTGATTTTTTAAAAAAAAATGGAAATGACGAACCTTGGAACCCACTTCTAATCGGACAAGGAGAAATTTCAGATGATTTTGAGAGTTGAGAGAGATAGTTTATCTGGTTTTAGAGTTAGAAGAGGAAACATGGACTGTATCGTTAGTTTTCGAGGCAAAAGGGGCCTTTCTTCCATATCTTTGTGAGGGTTTGGACCCGGTGCAATATATGGGCTCCTCTAAGAAAAACAATACATATGGCCTTTTTTGCAAACTATGGGCTGAATGTTGCTTGACAAGAAGAGTGGTTTACAGTATAGGCCCATGAAATTATATGCTAGGCTGCTAGCATCGGAGAGAGTGAGACCCATGGCCTGTCTCAGTGTATGCTGTTTTAGAATTCATTTGAGTCGAATAAAATATAAAAGAAAAGAAAAAGGATCGATACGGTAGAGCTGATGAGCTTCCGTCCCAAATAATAGGAATACTTTGTCCATCCCAAAATAATATAGGAGTAATTCAGAAGTGCCCTGTGTGACTGAGATCTACGTCCAATTGCTTCATCAAATCTAGGCATTCTTGGCTAAAATAAAGCGGATAGACTCTCTATTTTTAGTCTAAATAAATGTAAACAAGATGACTCACCTAAAAAAAAGCTTCGATACACTCAAGCCCATGAGTTGTTGGAGCTAGAGAGACCCGACTGCAATAATTATTAATTTGAGCTGTTAACAAACTGCCCCTAAAACAGAAAGAACTTAGAATAGGCTCGTATACTCTGTTCTGTGGAAACATAATTACGGTCGCATGAATCGTTGGAACTTGCAGTAGAAATATACTGAATGACCGACGCAGGAAAGGACAAACCAAGGATCACCAAGGAGAGGAGGAGAGGAGCATGACTGCAGGAGGCAGGAGCAGCATGGGAAAAGGAACAACCCCGAAAACCACCTCGCTGGCTTTGCGGTTGCGGCAGGGGGCAATGAGGATGGGAGCCTGCGACCTCTGCGCGTGCCCACGCGCTGCCAGGCTGCCGCTGCCCGCGCCGCCCCAAGCATCCCGAAAAGGCTCGTAGCTGTAGCCGTGTAGCGAACGTACTCCCGCGTGTCCAGGTTCAATTGCGTTTTTTTCTGAACGGAGGGAGTAAGCTGCCGCAGCCCGCCGCCGTGCAGGCGCGCATCAGTCACGCACACACATTGACACATTACTGCCCAAATGGCAAACGCAACCGCGCGGGCCGTGGTCCTGCTCCGGATCAGCCGAAACGATGGCGCGGAGCCCCCCGAGAAGAGCCGAGTCCACTCGGAGCCGTTCGACGCCCGCTGGGGACTGGCCGCGCAGGCAGGGACCGCGTCAGGCTGGCTTGCGGTCGCTTTGCATCCATCGGCGCGGCAGCCGGAGGAAGGAGACGGACGCATCCGACGAGGAGGCCACATGGGGGCCGGCGTTAGGACGTACGGGCGCAGGGCGCGGCAGGGGCAGAGACAGCCGGAGGACCAGGCAGCAGGGGCAAAGCCCCTGTACGAACGCAGAGCTCGGGCACGGCAGGGCGGCGCACGGGAAATGGCGCGGGTCACCGTGCGCCACGGCCTCCATATGCCTCTCGCGATTTTTTTTTTAATTTTAACCTTTTTTTTAATCTAACACGTTCGTTTTTTTTAACTAACACTTTTGGCCGCGCCTATTGCCCTGGTGCGGCCAAATGCCTATGCCGCGCCATGCATGGTGGCGCGGCAGCGGGCTGACGTGGCGGCGACCAGGAGCGATGACCGCTGACGGGGCAGGGCCTGCCGCGCCACCCATCTTGGCGTGGCAGTGCCGCGCCAGGGGTCATGGCACGTCTGGGCCAAATAAAACCCCGCAGGCAGCCCTGCTAGCCCGAGCAGCAAGCCTGTTCGCCGCGCCTACCGCCAACCCGGCGGTACCATGGACGGTTTAATTGGAACGCGTCGCGCCGATGGTGGGAGTTGTTGTAAGTATCGTTTGACGTAAAATGAATATTGAATTTGTTTCTATATTTTGTTAAATTTTTTCGAGGCCGAATAGAGAAATTGATATTATTTTCGTCTTTCATAATACGGTTAAACACCATGTTAACTAATCGATTACGAAAAATTGGATCGGATTGAAATGAATATTTTTTGAAAGCTGTTTTTTTGAACTAGTTGCTACTTAATCTCGCAAGCAGTGATGTCGCGACGCATTGAAACGAATAGGAAGCAAATAACATAAGTTGACAAGCTGCCACATAAGCTTGACTTAAGTTCGATATAACATAACCAAATAAGACTGCAAGTTTCGGACCCCAATAATAGTTCGACCTAACAAACTAAGACCCAGGAGTGTAAGGATTCCTCAGACGCCTCTGTCTCTTCGGATTTGTTGGCAACACATTGGGAGTGTAGCCAACGTCGGTGCGGTCGCGTCGCCGGTACGTATGGCTCGTACCCTGCAAGTATGTGATATGCACGATTACTTAGAATTCTTTGTGATCGTTAGTTCATGTAGCCTACGTATTTAAAGAAACTATCTTTGTTAGTACATGTGATGCTCCTTGGGTGCCAAGCGGGGCACCACCTAGCTGAGACATACCGATCTCATCCTGCGGCCAATCTTCCCACTCGTCGTCGTCGTCGTCGTCCTTGATTGCAGGGTCCTTCCCAGCGCTATAATGTGGTGGTGTACGCACTGCGGAAGTGGCACCTGTCACCGGCTGAGAAGAGCCGGCTAGCGTCCTCAAAGAGACTGAAGACGTACCACCCGACTGCGCTGGGAAGGGCGGTTTCTCATAAGGAGTGTCCATGCAGCTCAACTTTTGAGCTAGCTTCCTGCAGCTCTTCTTCACCTTCTGCATAAATAGACGTTAAAGTTAGTTCATTATCCAAACGCATATACACTAAAGAAACATTTTCGAAACGGACAAGTTTATGTTTACCTCCACAAAAGCCGCGAGAACGCCTGGCCCCTGCCCTCTAGACTCGTGAAGCCAGAATGCTGCTTCGTTGGACAGCCTTGACAATTGTGTCACCTGGGTACAGAAACGCGGTTGGACAGTTTTAGTACACATACTTAATACCGAAAGGATAACAAATTGTAACATTCAAGTATCTTACCACGTATCTTTGAAGCGAGGCTCTCTGTAGCTGTGTGTCATCCCTAGTGGCAACGTCGTACACATCTTCGATCATATCTTCCTCCGAGTCCTCGTCAATCGCCTCCTCAGTGTACGGGGGCTTGATATGTGTCCTCGTAGACCTGTGAAGCCAGCGCAGGTACTCATCGAAGATGTGCTGGTCATGTGGAGGACCCGCATGGACCGGCTGCCGTTCCCTGGTCTCCCACAAGTGGATGTGCGCGCTGTGTGTCACGTGCCAATCCTTGGTCTTGTACCTCTTCCTGCGGTCATACCTGCAACAAAATGATGTTAGTTGTACCACACACACCTCTAGATTGTAGCTCTGTTATTAATCGATATCGCACCCGTGCAATCCTTGGTTGGAGTAAAGCGGTGGTGGGCAGCCTGTCATTCTTGTAAACTGTCTGCAGACCTTGACGGGCAAGTGAATCTCGACCACGTGGAAGAAAATAAGAGGGACGTTGCAGCGATACTCCTCTGACTCGTCCCTAGTGACAGGACTGAGATAGTACTGGAGCTCCGGAGCATCCCAAGGACACCAATGCACCTGAACATTTCGTAATTGAGTTAGGATGTGATATAGTGTAGATCGAACAAGACACATGTTTGATAGTAAAGAGAGCATAACCTGGTGCTGTGTCAGGACGTCGAGACCATCCGTATACTCCCTGTACTTGCGCCTCGCATTCCCTCTAACTAACTCTAATTCCGTCCAGATAAACAGAGCTATAGAGAGTGTATCCTGCCCGTTCCATTGCTGCATTGAACACGATAATGAATTAGCCATTAATAAACTCATCATATGTAATCATATCAAAGAATATAATGAACCCAAGTACTTACCGGTAAACCCATATTAAGGGGCCTCTCAACGGGCCATCGTTCCCAACACCAAACCTGGAGTAGGTACGAGCAACCCCCAATGTTCGCATACCCTGAGGTGCGACGGCAGGCAACGCATAGCTGTCGATACGTCCAAGCCAGGACAGCGCTGCCCAAGCTGTACGCCGCTATGTTCTCCCACGGCTGGCGTAGTATGTCAAGGAAGATCCAGCTGATGGTGTTGCCTGAGGCGTCTGGAAAGAGGAAAGCACCAAAAAAGTGCTAGAGCCACACTTGAGCGAACCTGTCGATCTGAGCCTCCTCAGCCTGTGGGTCCAAGTACCCAAAGCGCTCTGTGATCCAGGACGACGAAACACCAGAAGTTTTCCTGAAATTTACCAGAGAAAATAAGACCCGATGGCTGCAGGAAAGCCATGCAAATATTAAATAGGATTGAATTTCTCACTTATTTTTTTTGGAAGCCTCGTCGTTCGGTGGAACAAAGCCAGTAAACTGAGCCACCAGCTCCCTCCAGTGATCGTTGTCAACTATCCCTATCACTGGAAGTCCCCCCAACCGAAGGCCTAAAATAGCCTTCACGTCCTGCAACGTCAAGGTCATCTCGCCACAGGTAGGTGAAACATGTGGGTCTCAGGCCGCCACCTGTTATAAGAATAGAACGACTGTTAGTTGCCTCAAATTTGTTACAAGAAAGTTTACGTACAAAGAATGCACTCGCACCTGTCTACAGCTGTGGTAAGTAGTGCTGGGTCAAGGGGCGGAAGACCGTGGTTGACAACACGGACAAGCTCGAGGAAGCCGGCACGCCGTATGTACGGCGCGTAACGCTCGTCCCACTGGTGCACCCTGGCGTGCGTGCGGGGCCTCAAATGAGGCAAGGCCACCTCTGCGTCGTTGTCACTCAAGATGTGTGCTCGGTGCTGGTCGTCGTACTCCACCTCAAGAATGAGGTATAGCGGGTGCTGCGTGGGATGGGCCATCCTGTTATAAATTGATAAACAAAGCGTTAGAGTTGTCGGGGACCTAATACCAGGGTACCTCAAAAGGTGGAGCCGATAACCACCGAACGTGTAAACCTCTAGACACATAAGGGCGCCATGTCATCCCTTGTTCAAGTGATGGGAGTTTGGTTCCGCCTCGCCCGACACCTTTGGGACGGGCTCGGTCTCGCCCGAGGGTCGAGGGATAAACTCCGTCTCGCCCGACCCCGGAGGGACGGGTTCAGCCTCACCCGACGCCTTTGCGGGATAACCCTGCCTCGCCCAAAGGCTCAAGGCTAATCTTCGTCTCGCCCGACGCCTATAGGGCGGGCTCGGTCTCGCCCGAGGGCTGAGGGATGGATTCCGCCTCGCCCGATCCCGGAGGGATGGGGTTAGTCTCGCCCAAGAGATAGGGATCGGTCTCCGTCTCACCCGACGGCCAAAAACGAGCCTCGCCCTGGTCGATATCTGTACCTCATAATAATGGGTACAGGACGAGACAAGACGTTTGGGTCAACCATGGCTCCAAGGACCATACCCTGCGCCCTGGCAGGAAAAGACTGCCAGGGAACGACGGGACTGATGCTTTAGACCCTTCTGGGCGCCGCAGAACCCAAAAGGCATTACAAGTGCGTGCATCTCGCCCTGTAGAGTTGTAGGCGCCGCCTTCAGCTCTGGGACACGGAACCCGACGAAGATATACGACAACTGCTACGCTCCAGGAAAGGATTTGCTATCTCCACGAACGACGGATATTCTATCACCACGCTGTGGACCTGAGGGAGCGGCTCCCGCTTACCGACCCCTCAGGCCCACCTAGTCAGAAGGCCTTAGCCACGGCGCTACATCGACCCCCGACCCCGCGTTCCTCCAACGAGGACTCATGGGAACCAAAAGGCGTGCGGAGCAAGGCTAGGGGAGGCTCATAAGTCAAAACCACTGTACTACAGCCCATACCCTGTGTAGGGCAGCATTCTGTAAACTAACCTGACATCCTATAGAGACATCGACAACATTGTAAGCACTTATCTTCCTTCGCACTGAAGGACCTGACCGGGTAGACGTGAACCACAAGACTAAGTAGAGTACGCGTCCTAGAGCCCTCACCCTTGTAAAGCCAGCCCCTTCATCTATAAAAGGGGATGCGCTTCCTCCATCAAAGGGACCCTGAAAAATAAGACAAAACAAGAGAACGCACTCATACGCACAGTCAAGCGGCTACGAAGCTCTTGACCACCTTTCAACCCTTCCATCAGAGACTTGGGACCAGTCCCTCTCTCGATAGTTTGTACCCCTTACTACAGACCGTTCACGGTGCTAATAACACAAGCAGCAGCAAACTGGACGTAGGGACGTTCCGTCCGAACCAGTATAAAACTTGTGTCCTTTAGCGCACCATCCGAGCCTAACGCGCATTACTATAAATTTACTTGTCGGTGCTTGTACGAAACACCGACAGTTGGCGCGCCAGGTAGGGGTTTGCGCGTTCCAAATCAGGCCTCGGATGGCCACCCACGTAATCACCTGGGTCCTGGGAGCACACGTGCGTTTCGGCAACCTAGATTTCATCGTCACGCTAGGAGGAGAACTGGCGCTGACTCACTCAGCCACCCCATCTCCCCCTTCCATGAACCTCAGCCGTCTCAGGCTTGAGGCCCCGCCGGGCAACTCTCGGGGAGTCCCGTCACCCAAGGAGGCCTCTCACAACGACACCCTGTGTCCGGAAGGGTCCGTACAGAGCGCTCCGACAACGTTTCCGCTTGGTCTCTGCAACACTGCGGCGACCGCTGGCCGCCTTCTAGCGCTACGTTTGGTTCAATCACCCACGGACATCGAGTTCGTGGGGGCGATTGAGCAGGATACGGAGACCCTCTACGAACTCCTTAACGAGGAGCCAGTATTGCTCTCCAGCTCGGATTCCAGTAGGGGGAGCCACCACCCTTCTCGGGAGTGCTTCATGACACAGACCCCCGAAGGTCACGTTGAAAGCGCCTCTAGGGAAGGGGTCACCCCTACAAACAACCCTGACAGCGGATCCGGAGAAGAGATGACAGCCCCATCCTACCTAAGGATAGAGCAGTTGAGGGCCCGACAGCAAGAGATCGACAACGCCGGGCAAGGGCTCATCCGGGAATATGCGGACATCAATCGCGAGATTGAACGCCGCAAAGACAGGGGGCGCGCGCGCGCCACAGCCCGCACCGTACATCAAAGGATCCTCACCGACGATGGGGCCTTTCCTCACTTTGCCCGAGCCAGCCAGAACATCGCCGCAGCAACCGCCTTGCTGCATGGCCTTCCGGAGGCTGCGACGTCCGAGGATCGACGCGCTTATCGGGAGATTCGCACATTGCTCGAGCGTGCAGCAGCGCAGCAGGCGGAAAGTTCGTTGTCTCGACGACGCGAACCCAACACCAGCCAGCACGCGCCCTCAGTGCGTCCCACCAAGGACGCCTCCATACACCAAACACCGCCAGCCGGCGGGCATCCCTCCGCCGTCCCAGTACATCAACGCCTCGGCCGTGGCCGCGACGTACGCAGCATCATTGATGCCCGGAGACGTGCCCACGACGATGATGGAGAAGCAGCGCGTCGCGGCTATCATCCCCGACGTGGCGGGCGCTACGACAGCAACGAGGACCAAAGCCCGAGCCCCGTCCTACCAGGCCCTCAGGCCTTTGGCCGGCACATCCTCAACGCTGCGTTCCCCCTAAGGTATCGACCGCCTACGAACATTCCTAAATATTCTGGCGAAACAAATCCCAGGCTTTGGCTCGAAGACTATCGGCTTGCATGTCAGGCCGGTGGTGCGAGTGATGATAACTTCATTATCCGCAATCTCCCGCTGTTCTTGGCCGACTCGGCACGAGCATGGCTGGAGCACCTACCGTCCAATGCTATTCAGAGTTGGGCGGATCTGACTGAGATCTTCGTGGGTAATTTCTAGGGCACGTACAAACACCCTGAAAACCCATGGGACCTCAAGAACTGCCGTCAGAAGGCCGATGAAACCCTCCGTGGGTACATTCGGCGCTTCTCCCGACAGTGCAACGAGCTCCTGAATGTCGCCGACGCCGACGTGATAGGAGCCTTTCTGTCCGGGACGACCTACGAATCCCTGGTCCACAAGCTAGGATGCAGGGGCCCATGAACTACCAAGGAACTTCTGGACATCGCCACCAGTCATGCCTCTGGAGAGGAGGCGGTCGGAGCCATCTTTGATCGCTCCGACGGAAAGACAAGGCGGGACGAGGACGCCAGTGAAGGCGCCTCCAACCGTCCCACCAAAGGGAAAAATAAGAAGCAACGGCGCGACAACTCACTCGTGGCCGTTGCCGACCGCAAAGGTGGCTGGAAGCCCGCGGAGGGCACTCCGAACCACTTCGAGAAAATGCTCTAGGGGCCATGCCCAAACCACGCCTTCCCGGCCAAGCACCTATACAAGGAATGCGGCCTTATACGCAAATACTTGGCCGGGGGCCTGAACAAGGGGGAGCAGGGGAAGGAGCCTGTTCCCACCACTGACGACACTGAGGAGAAGGACGATGCCTTCCCAACGCCGACCGGTGCCCTCATGATCTTCGGAGGATCAGCGGCCTACGACTCCAGGCGCCGCCAAAAGGTCGCACGTCGAGAGGTCTATACCGCTGGACCGGCCACGCCAGCTTTTCTCCGGTGGCTGGAATCCGCCATAACCTTCGACCGGACCGACCATCCGGATGCCATCCCACACCTAGGAAGGTATCCGCTTGTCGTCGACCCGATCGTCGGTCCAAAGCGGCTCACCAAGGTATTGATGGATGGGGGCAGCGGTCTCAACATCATGTATGCCAAGACGCTCGACGAAATGGGCGTCGACCGAACGCACCTCCGTCCCATCCGAGCACCTTTCCATGGCGTCGTGCCTGGAAGGCAAGCCGTGCCACTGGGGCAGATTGACCTGCCCGTCACTTTTGGGGATCGATCCAATTACCGGACTGAGACCCTCACCTTCGATGTAGTGGGGTTCCCGGGGACTTTCCACGCCATTCTGGGGCGACCATGTTACGCGAAGTTCATGGCCGTACCCAATTACACGTACCTGAAGCTGAAGATGCTAGGCCCACGTGGGGTCATCACCATCGGCACCTCCTTCCAGCGCGCTTACGAGTGTGAGGTCGAATGCTGCGGACACGCATCCATAGTCATCGCGTCCGAAGAACTTGCCACCCTCAGGGAGGAGGTCATTGAAGGGACACCCGACGCAAAGAAGCCGTCCGGATCGTTCGAATCGGCAGAAGGCTCCAGGGACGTCCTCTTGGATCCCAGTAGCTCCGAGGGCAAAAAAGTCCGTATCAGGACCGCGCTCTCCTCCGCATAGGAAAGCGCGCTCGTCGACTTCCTCTGCGCCAACAAGGACATCTTTGCGTGGAAACCCTCGGATATGCCGGGCATCCCGAGGGAGGTCGCCAAGCATACCCTCCAGATCCTCCCGGGCTCCAAGCCAGTGAAACAACGCTTGCGCCGCTTCGACGAGGAGAAACACAGGGCTATCGGCGAGGAGATAGCCAAACTACTGGCCGCAGGATTCATTAAGGAGGTATACCACCCAGAGTGGTTAGCAAATCCTGTTCTTATCCGAAAAAAGAGCGGGAAATGGAGAATGTGTGTTGATTATACTGGCCTCAACAAAGCGTGTCCAAAGGATCCATTTCCTTTGCCACGAATAGACCAAATAGTCGATTCCACCTCGGGGTGCGAAACCCTCTGCTTCCTTGACGCATACTCAGGCTACCATCAAATCGCGATGAAAGAGTCCGACCAGCTCGCGATATCTTTTATCACGCCCTTCGGATCATTTTGCTACATTTCAATGCCGTTCGGTCTGAAGAACGCTGGGGCAACGTACCAGCAATGTATGCTTAGTTGCTTCGGAGACCTCATCGGGCGAACCGTTGAGGCCTATGTCGACGACATCGTAGTCAAATCCAAGCGGGCTGACCACCTTGTCGCCGACCTTGAACGCACCTTTGCGAAACTCCGGGCGAACGGCATCAAACTCAATCCCGAAAAATGTGTTTTCGGGGTCTCGAGGGGCATGCTGCTCGGCTTCATCGTGTCCGAGCGTGGCATCGAAGCCAACCCAGAGAAGATATCAGCCATCATGAGGATGGGCCCGATCCAAAACATAAAGGGGGTTCAGTGGGTCACAGGGTGCCTTGCCGCCCTCAGCCGATTCATTTCACGCCTCGGCGAATGAGGACTCCCCCTTTATCGACTCCTGAAGAAAACTAACCGCTTCGAGTGGACAGCCGAGGCTCAGGAGGCGCTTGACATGGTTAAACGATTTTTAACTAAGCCGCCGGTCCTAGTTCCTCCATGCGACGGAGAATCTCTCCTACTATATATATCGGCCACCACCCAAGTGGTTAGCTCCGCCTTAATAGTAGAGCGAGAGGAAGAGGGGCACGCCTTCAAGGTGCAGCGCCCTGTATATTTCATCAGCGAGGTGCTATCCGACTCCAAAACCTGCTACTCCCAGATCCAGAAACTCCTCTACACCATCCTCATCACTAAAAGGAAGCTACGTCACTACTTCGAGTCACACCCCGTGACAGTGGTGACATCATTCCCTCTCAGCGAGGTCGTTCATAGCCATGACGCTACGGGAAGAACCGCAAAGTGGGCACTCGAACTGATGGATCAGGGCATTTCTTATGTCCCCCGAACGGCGATCAAATCTCAGGCACTAGCTGACTTCATCGCGGAATGGACCGAGGTCCAGATGCCACCGGCAGCCATTGATCAAGAATACTGGATAATGTACTTTGACGGATCGCTGATGAAGAAAGGCGCCAGAGCAGGATTAGTCTTTGTATCCCCCCTCGGGGTCCACATGAGGTACATGGTTCGGTTTCATTTCCCCTCATCAAACAATACTGCAGAATACGAAGCGCTCATCAACGGCTTACAAATCGCCATCAAGCTGGGCATCCGACGCCTCGACGTCAGGGGCGACTCTCAGCTGGTCATCAACCAGGTCATGGAGTCATGCTGCCACGATACCAAGATGGAGGCGTACTGTCAAGAGGTCCGACGTCTGGAGGATAAATTCGACGGCCTCGAACTCAATCATATCCCCAGGCGCCTCAACGAAGCGGCCGACACACTCACAAAAGCAGCATCCAGCCGAGAGCTAGTCCCAACAGGCGTCTTTGCCAGCGATCAGCACAAACCCTTGGTACGTTATGCGGGGACAGAACAAGCCGACAATGGCCCTTCTAGTCCGACCCTCGAGGCCAATCCGCCGACTGTTCCTCCCGACCCTGAGGTCATGGAGCTTGAAGAGGACCCAGCAATGGAGTCTGATCCTCCCAATGACTAGAGAATGCTTTACCTCGACTATCTCCTCCATGACATACTACCGACCGACAAGACAGAAGCCCGACGGCTCGCACGACGCGCCAAATCCTTTGTTCTTGTAGAGGGTGAACTCTACAAACGAAGTCACATCGGAATTCTACAACTTTGTATCCCTGGCGAACAGGGAAAACTTCTACTGAGCGACATCCACGGTGGAGCATGCGGTCACCATGCCGCACCAAGAACCTTGGTTGGGAATGCATTCCGACAGGGTTTCTATTGGCCCACCACAGTAGCCGATGCCGAGCAAATTGTACGCACCTGCGAATGGTGCCAATACTACGCTCGGCAAACACACCTCCCGGCCCAGGCTCTCCAGATGATCCCCATCACGTGGCCCTTCGCGGTCTGGGGGCTTGACCTGGTTGGGCCACTTAAAAAGGCGCCCGGGGGCTTTACCCACCTGCTTGTCACCATAGACAAGTTCACAAAATGGATTGAAGCTCGGCCAATATCCACAATCAAATCCGAGCAAGCTGTGCTATTCTTTCTCGACATCACCCATCGCTTTGGAGTACCGAACTCCATCATCACCGACAACGGCATGTAGTTCACTGGTAGGAAATTCGTTCGCTTCTATGATGAACGACACATCCGAATTGATTGGGCAGCCATCGCGCACCCCTAGATGAACGGGCAGGTCGAGCGCACAAACGGCATGCTTCTTCAAGGCCTCAAACCCAGAATTTTCAACCGGTTGAACAAATTCGGCGCACGTTGGCTCACTGAGCTCCCGGCTATGCTCTGGAGCTTAAGAACGACTCCTAGCCGGGCCACCGGCTACACACCCTTCTTCATGATCTACGGTTCCGAGGCCGTTCTCCCGACGGACCTCGACTATGGAGCACCAAGAATCAGAGCATATGACGAACAGGGAGCCGAGGCATCTCACCAAGACGCCATGGACTAGCTGGATGAGGCCCGCGACATCACCCTCCTCCGTTCAGCTAAGTACCAGCAGTGTTACGGCGGTACCACAGCCAACGGGTGCGGGGTCGAGCCTTCAATGTCGGAGACCTCGTCCTCCGTCTTGTGCAGAGCAACAAGGATCGCCACAAACTCTCCCCGCCCTGGGAAGGGCCCTACATCGTCGCGGAAATACTTCGCCCAGGCACCTACCGGTTGAAAACCATCAAAGGCGAGGTCTTCACCAACGCCTGGAACATTGAGCAGCTATGTCGTTTCTATCCTTAAAATAAGCTTACACTTTTCCTTATCAGTTTTTGTCTTAACAGAACCCCGATCCTTAGTGATTTCCGACCCCTGCAAATTGCGAGGGGTCAGACCTCACTCGGGGGCTGGCATGTGATCGTAACATATGTCATGTGTAATACAAGTATTACGCTCGCAAAAAATTCATGTGTTATACTTACAAACATTCTCTAAGTTTTCCATTCACCTCATAAACGAGTCTCGAGGGCTAAGATCTTGGGAACCAATTCTGAATACAACTGGTAGGACTGCGAGACACCCACGCCCCAGCGGCTGCAACCTCTTTGCTCACCAGTTCAATCAGAATTAGTTCGCCCACGTTCCTAGCTTCCTATGACTTAGACCATGAGAAGAGTTGGAAAGCGCTAAAATTGTTCCTACAGAAGGGAGAAAGATAAAAAAATGGCTTGCCATAAGCAAAGGATGTAATTTTGTTCATTTTTTGCACAAATTCACCACTTACAAAGCGATGTCATTACAAAAAGGAACAATATACTCAGAGGACTATTTACTCGGGGGCTTCCCCACAACGTTATTTCATTACAGTCTCGGCTCAGCTCTACCACAAGTGCTACTACGGTCGCCGCGCCACGCTCTCCATCGGTGACGTCCGGGGCGTGTACACGGGCTAGCTCGTCTACTGCGGTCGCCGTGCCACGCTCTCCATCGGCGACATCTTCGCTGGATCCTCAAAGGCGCCACCATCTACGACGCCTCCGCCGGAGCGTCCAGGGACTACGCCATCGTCGTCAGCCGCAACCCCGGCAGCGACGCCACCACCATGGCGTCTGGGAACTATGCCGTCATCCCCAACCATAACCCTGACAATGGCGTACGGGCAGGAAACGCCTCCCGCCAAGGGAGGAGCACAGCGAACGACGGCGCAGTCAACGACGTACGACGCCCACCGACGCCTTTTTTCCTTCAGCAGCAGCGACTCCTCAGCAAGGGCCACGCGCACCATCTCATCTATGTTGGATAACCTCCGGCTCAACATCACGCACCAGACTCACGAGCAAGTTTGTAAGTTCTCTATCTCTCTCTGGCATTACTCTTCCTCACTCAGGAACTGCCGCGACGCGTGGACACGTTCGGCGGAAAGGAAGAAGAAGGAGAGATAGCGGCTCGGAGGCAGAAGAGGAGGTGGGATGAGAACTCCTCTCCCCCTCCCTATTTAAAGAGGAAGCGCTGTAACTAAGGAAAGGCGAAAGGTTGGACGAAAAACTCTCTCCCTTCCCCTTTTTTAAATACGCAATCAATGCTGATTGATATCTGAGGGGACGCGCCGGAACTGACGGGACAAACCCCGATCGACGAGGCGTCCCTCTTTGGTCAAACTGAACACTGCCTAGGTATGGCCCGCCACTGACCCGCTCCGGACGCGGCGATTAAGGCACCCACATAGGCAGACAACTTTTTCGCCTCCCCATGCAGGACCACGGATGACCCGACGACAGGACCTTTCACATCTCCTGGGCCGGCCATTCGGCCCAGAAGACACGACGAACGAACGTCCAAAAGAAGATAAGCATCTCAGCTTTCTTACTTTATGCATTAAAATTAATTCACGAGCTTCCGGGGATGCCGAGGATGACAACCAGTCTAGACATCCCCCTAACCCGACCCCTCCGTACGTTTGAAACTAAAAGCGCGACATACAGGCACGAAGCTTTGAGTAAAACTAGATGAACTAGCAAACCCTATGCCCCGATAGCTACGGTGTTTCTGTTCACCAAAAAAATCATACTCAACGCCCCCCACGTCTCTAGATTCGACGTCTGCCTTCTCAAAGAAGGGATCAGAGGGGTCCGCCTACAGAATCTCCCCCAAAGGAGAAGCTGTCAGGTTGCCCAAGTTAAATCGAACGGCTCGGATCGTCACCCAGACACGAAAACAAAGAATAGCAATTCTTATGCAGGTTATTCCAACCTCGTCACAAACGTTAGGGCCCGAACCCATCTGGTAGCAGCTTTTCCGCCACTCATACCACCAAGGTAACGTTACCGACCACGCCTCTATTTCGATTAAATTTTGCATTCAAAACATTGCATATGCAAAACATTGCATCCCAACGATTCGTGTCGCACCACGAAACGGCTGTCGCCTCATTCGATATAGGCAACCATAGGCTGAGGTTCGAAGGTCGGCCCGCGAAGGGCTCAAGGCCACCTCACGCCGAACAGAGCCAGGGAGAGATAACCGAGACAAGCCCCAGCGGCCCTGCCCAACCCCGCTCAGAAGCGAACCGGGACGTCTCGACCTTCTCTCGTTCGATTCTAACCTCGAGCCAAACCCACAGAATCTCCATCGAGGAGAGGCCATCGGGCCCCCTGAGCTTATCGAACGACTCAGGCATCTGTCGGGAGGTGGGTTAAGAAGTTGTGGAGTGCCACCAGAGGGCTCTGCCGACCCCATCAGCAAATGATGGACCCAGATTCCGCACAAACGTACCCATTAGCGAGCTCATTGAGCGTGGTACTCAAGCCGTCGAGGCAAGTGTCGTTCACTCAGCCCCTCCGATTGTGAAAACCGAGGATGGGGTAACACGCAAATAACGGCCGACCCCTATCAGACCCTAACAAGGCTCGGGGGCTCGGGTCAAACAATACAGGGACACAGGTTCGAAGGCCCCACCTTGCCGAGCCCATAGAGTCCCCAGTTGGGATTTCTGTTGGAAGACAGGGCGGGGAATATTGCGATGACATCCATTGTCACCAAAACCACGATTCCGATCTCCAGTAACACCCGACCCCAGCAAGTGCGGGGGTCGGACCTTACTCGGGGGCTGTTAAGGTACGGCTACCTCCTTTCCTTCCTTCGGAACAATCTCCTCGCATTATAATCAGCGGCATAATTCAGGGGAACATATTGGTAAGATCGTAAAAAATCAAATCGCAAAAAATCAAACAAAACGAAATTAAGACGCAAAAGCACGAAAGGCGTCCAGACTCGAAAAATACTGACACTTGTCCACATATTACATATAAGTTGTTCTCAAAATTGTTCGATTAATTACTCCCGCGGAGGGAGAACCATCTCTTTCAGACTGTCTGCCAGGTTCTTCGCAAGGGGAGCGACCATCTTCTCCATTTCCTCCAGCTCTTCATCCTCGTAGGTGGACGGAAAGCCTTCGCTCATCACCTTCAGGTTTATTTCCTTCTCGTAATGGGCGTGGGCGACGGTGAAGGCCTGGGTAATCCCGGCGTGAAAGGCACTCTCCTTAAGTTGGCCCACCCGAGCCATGATACCTCCGACACGAACCACAAGCGGGCTGGTCTCCACCGGCTCTGTCACATTCAGGGCGTTAAGGACCACCCCGACCGCAGCTTGTAGAAGATCATGCTCATCGCTCTCAACCTGAAGGGCCCTTCGCGTATAGGCAGCCTCTTTCTCCAGCTTGGCGGAGACGTTCTCAGCACTCAACCTTCCTTTCACCGCGTCACCAAGCTCTGCCCGGAGAGAGCGGACCACCTCGACGTCCTCATCCACCTTCTGCTAGAGGGCTGCGGCCCTACTCTTGGCCTTCCACCGGAGGTCCCGCTCCATCTCCAGCTCCTTCAGGACTTCGCCGGCCTTCTCATTGGCCACGGCATTCCTCTGCAGCAGCTCGTCTCGCTCTTTTTGGAGTCTGGCAATCTCCTCTCCATCCAGCTTAGACCTTGCCGACAGGTCCTCGAACATCCCGTGTGCCTCTTCCGCATCCTAACGCGCCTGGGCCTCCCGCTCCTGAACGGTAGCAAGCTGGGCGGCCATGTCTGCTCGCAGCCGGACCTCCTCGGAGAGGCGATCCCACTCCGCCTTCTGCTCACGGAGGAATTGGGATTTATTCCGGCTACGAGCAACAAGAACCTGAGGAGGAAGAAGACTGATATCAGAAATGCGAAAACACAAAAACATACGAAGAAAGAAGAAAGCCCAGAGAATACCTGAGTGGTAGGGATAACGATCTCACGGAGGGCTCCTCTGGCCTGGTCCAGGGCGTTCAGCATGGTCGAGATCCCGATGTCAAGACCCTCCCGCTCCATGCTCTCGGAATGATCATCGAGCGAGAAAAGAGCCGACGTCGGGTCTTGAGCGGCCATCCACTGGAGCGGCGGCTCCCCCCGCTCAGGGGAGCGGCTTCCTCCTGACAAAGGGGCCGGTGGCGGCTCCCTCCTGACCCTGTGCGGCACCACTGCCACACTTGAGGACCCTCCGGCTGGACCCTCCTTCGTCTGGGCCGCTTCGGGCGCCACAGGTGGATCCACATGGGCGCCTGGCGGCGCAGATTGCACCACGCCCTCGGGTGCCACCACGACCATGCCCGGCTGATCCTGGCTTGGCGTAGTCATGATCACCTTCACCGGCGGTATGCGGTCCTCGGCCGGCTGTTCCACGCCCACCACGGAAGAGACCGCTCGCTCAGTAACCTCCGCGGGCGTGGGAGCCACCATGGACGCCGTCGGTTCGGCCAACGCGGCTCCGACATCGGCACCACTCCTGCCCGAAACAGGGGTGACTCCAGGCGACGCCGTCTGTCCCGCTTGAAGGGCGAGACTCTTCTTGGGCGCCAGCCCTAGGGGGTGACCCATCCGCAAGAACCTACACAAAGGTAATAACCGTTAAGTCAAAATAAAAATGGAAAAAGGATGAAAACAGAGGAATCAACAGCTTACGTTGACGTCCTCGGCCGGCGGAAGCGTTTTGGGGACGGATCCCCAGATCCCTGCCCCGACTCGTCCGGACAGGACCGTTTCATGCCTGCCCCCTGCTCCGGGGCAGGGGGGTTCATCTCGTCGGGCGCAGCGCTGGAGTCGCTCCCCTCCATCGTCTCGTCGGGCGCGGCACCGGAGCTGTCCCCCTCCATCGTCTCCCAGGGCGCAGCACCGGAGCTGCTCCCCTCCATCGTTGCCTTGGGGATGGCGGCGGTAGGCCCACCCTCCCCTATCCACCGGTCCTCGGCCGGCACGCCGTGCGAAGCGGCGGACTCGCCGGCCTCCACTGACCTCATCGATCTACTTCCCTCTGCGTGGAAAGGGAAGGGCCCCTGCACGGATGGGTGGCCACTCGTCAGCGTGTCCTCGTCCTCCAGGACACCCCAATCCACGCCGACGGCTACCTCGTCGTCGTCATCATCATCATCCTCATCATCGTCATCCTCACTACTCACGTCCTCTCCCCGATCCCGTGCCTACTGCTTCAGTCGTTTCGCCTTTTTCATCTCTTCCCTTGCTTTCTTGTCCCGCTTGGCCGCGAGTCGATTCGCCGCCGCCACGACCTTGTCCTTCGGCAGTGGAACCGGGCTGTCCTTAAAGACCAACACCCTCGGCTGGTCCCAACGTCATAAAGCAAGTGTTAAGAGAAAAAAGAACAAAGAAAAAAGAAAAGAGCATGGGAGAGGAGGGCTTACGAATTCAAAGAACCCAGGCTCCGGCCGCATTGGGGGGTGTCCGGGCACCGGATACACAATGTCAAGGACTCTGCCCGTAGAATCCTTCGTCGGCTCTGTCACCTCCTTGATGCGCTGTGCCACTTCTGAGTAAGGGAGCGCCTCATCAACAAGCACCGTCCCCTCGTACGATATCCCGGGCATCATCCGATGCAGGGGAAGCACACGCGCCATCAGGGGTGCCACCCTCCTAGCATGGTAGGCACCGATGATCCCTGTCCCCTTTACACCCCGGCCCTTCAGGGCTTGGAGGGCAGAAAGAAGGTCGGTGATGTGTTCTTGTCTTTGGACTGGACGCCCCAGCCCCACGACTCCGGAACGTCCACAATAAGACGCCTAGTATACTTTGGTAGGGTGGCACTCGCATCATCCCTAACATAAAACCACTGCGAGTGCCATCCCTTGTTGGATGTCGCCAGACGCATGTATGGGTAACCCTTCGACCGGGTATGGCGCAGATGAATACTGGCACATCCCATCGGCGCATTCACATCCTTTCCCCCAATCTTCCTCTTTGACAGACTAATGTTAAAGAAATACCGCCACAGATCAAAATGGGGATCGATCCCCAAGAAACCCTCGCACAGGGCAACAAACGCTGCCATATGCTGAATTCCATTGGGAGTTAGATGCTGCAGCTCTACCTCATAGTAATCTAATAGCCCCCGAAGGAATCTATGAGCGGGTACCCCGAATCCCCGCTCATGGAAGATGGCAAAAGAGACGACATACCCTTCAGGCGGCACCGGCTCACCCTCATCGCCAGGAAGCAACCACTCCTGGACGGCGGACAGTGGGCGGAGAAGGCCACGGCGGACGAGGCCCTCCAGACGCTGGGAGGTGATGCTTGATCTGCCCCACAACTCCATTAAAGCAGTAGGGGGGAAGGGCAGGCGCGAGCTTGACGGTGGCTGGAACATGAACGCAGGCCGGTCGACGGTGGCGATACAGGCGCGAGAGGCTGGGAAGATTGGCGGTGGATGTTTCAGAACGCAAAGGAAGGGGAGCGAAATACGGAACCCTGGGGGCGAACCCCGCGGTTTTATAAGGGGCGACGGACGCGAGAAGGGCAACCGTCTGCCTCGATCTCCGGGCCTGCCACACATGCCACCGCGTCACATCATGGGACACGCGCCCGCAGTCCCTATCCTCTCACCCCAAAAATCTCAGCGGACGGTTCGCCTTCCCCAAGCGAATCCGGACTCTCTACCCACCGGGGAAACGCAAGCCACAAAGGCCTGTTCTTTTCTCTTTGGCCCACCTAGGGCCCAAAAACTCGCCGGCCGGCCCACCTAGGGGATCCACGAACGGTCCGCAATCAAGGGCAGAAGCACCAGTTAGGACAGCCCCGAATCAATTCCCAGCGAATGGGACGCCACGACCCACTCGGAAAAACATCCAGTTGATAAAAAACTAAGTCCTTCAGCCTTACCCGCGAAGGGGCCGATATAACCCCCCGGGCGACTCTACTCGAATCACCCGGGGGCTCGGGGGCTACACCCATCGGGTGCGCTCGCGCGCACCCTCTGGCAAATTAACATCGACGAAATCAAAAACACCCTCCAGGCGGTTCTACTCGAATCACCTAGAGGCTCGGGGGCTACTGTCGGGGACCTAATACCAGGGTACCCCAGAAGGTGGAGCCGATAACCACCGAACGTGAAAAACCTCTGGACACATAAGGGCGCCATGTCATCCCTTGTTCAAGTGATGGGAGTTCGGTTCCGCCTCGCCCGACACCTTTGGGACGGGCTCGGTCTCGCCCGAGGGTCGAGGGATAAACTCCGTCTCGCCCGACCCCGGAGGGACAGGGTCAGCCTCACCCGACGCCTTTGCGGGATAACCCTGCCTCGCCCAAAGGCTCAAGGCTAATCTTCGTCTCGCCCGACGCCTATAGGGCGGGCTCGGTCTCTCCCGAGGGCTGAGGGATGGATTCTGCCTCGTCCGATCCCGGAGGGATGGGGTTAGTCTCGCCCAAGAGATAGGGATTGGTCTCCGTCTCACCCGACGGCCAAAAACGAGCCTCGCCCTGGTCGATATCTGTACCTCATAATAATGGGTACAGGACGAGACAAGACGTTCGGGTCAACCATGGCTCCAAGGACCATACCCTGCGCCCTGGCAGGAAAAGACTGCCAGGGAACGACGGGACTGATGCTTTAGACCCTTCCGGGCGCCGCAGAACCTAAAAGGCATTACAGGTGCGTGCATCTCGCCCTGTAGAGTTGTAGGCGCCGCCTTCAACTCTGGGACACGGAACCCGACGAAGATATACGACAACCACTACGCTCTAGGAAAGGATTTGCTATCTTCACGAACGACGGATATTCCGTTACCACGCTGTGGACCCGAGGGAGCGGCTCCCGCTTCCCGACCCCTCAGGCCCACCTAGTCAGAAGGCCTTAGCCACGGCGCTACATCGACCCCCGACCCTGCGTTCCTCCAACGAGGACTCATGGGAACCAAAAGGCGTGCGGAGCAAGGCTAGGGGAGGCTCATAAGTCAAAATCACTGTACTACAGCCCATACCCTGCGTAGGGCAGCATTCTGTAAACTAACCTGACATCCTACAGAGACATCGACAACATTGTAAGCACTTATCTTTCTTCGCACTGAAGGACCTGACCGGGTAGACGTGAGCCACAAGACTAAGTAGAGTACGCGTCCTAGAGCCCTCACCCTTGTAAAGCCAGCCCCTTCATCTATAAAAGGGGATGCGCTTCCTCCATCAAAGGGGGCCCCGAAAAATAAGACAAAACAAGAGAACGCACTCATACGCACAGTCAAGCGGCTACGAAGCTCTTGACCACCTTTCAACCCTTCCATCAGAGACTTGGGACCAGTCCCTCTCTCCATAGTTTGTACCCCTTACTACAGATCGTTCACGGTGCTAATAACACAAGCAGCAGCAAACTGGACGTAAGGACGTTCCGCCCGAACCAGTATAAATCTTGTGTCCTTTAGCGCACCATCCGAGCCTAACGCGCATTACTATAAATTTACTTGCCGGTGCTTGTACGAAACACCGACAAGAGTACTCAAATTAACAAAATTCAAATTAACATTATATAACATTGCAAAGTAAAATATTCACTCTAACCCAAAATAAATCGGCAAAGGATAGGATAAACAAGCGCACAAAAGAGGTAAAGTCCGATGGTCATGTGCTAGGGACGTGGATAGAGGCTAGAGATCGTAGTACGGCAAAGCCAACCGCTCAGCGTTACGGCCACGGCGGGATGAACCTACAATCGAAACGTTCGAATGGAATACGATCCCTCGACCGGCAAGCTACAATCCCTAACTAAATAACTAACTATAAACTAAATAATAACCGGATCTACCAGTGACAACCGCATCGCTACAATCCCTAACTAAATCAATAACTACAAACTAAATAACAAATACCTAATCAATCCCTAAACCCAAAATCCTAACCTAAAAACTAAAAACTACATACGTATATCACAAACTAATAATGCTAAAACAATAATAATCATAATAACATTAAACCGAAAGGGAGGTACCTTATGAGTGGGCGGCCTCGACGCGCCGAGGTTCGTGGCGCGGCCGGCGCGGGTGCTGCGAGGGCGAGGGCCGCCCGAGTGGCCGGGAGTGGCCGGCGAGGGCGTTGGAGGCGGGCGCGGCGTGGGCGCGGGCAGGCGCGGGCGCTGGAGGCGGGCGATGGCCGGCGGCGGGGCGCGTCTGCTAGCTGGCGGCGCGGGCGGGCGGGCAGGGGTGCGTGCTGCCGGGAGCTCGGCCGTGGGGTTTTATTTGGCCCAGACGCACCATGATCCCTGGCGCGGCACTGCCGCGCCAAGATGGGTGGCGCAGCAGGCCCTGCCCCGTCAGCGGTCATCGCTCCTGGTCGCCGCCACGTCAGCCCGCTGCCGCGCCACCATGCATGACGCGACACAGGCATTTGGCCGCGCCAGGGAAATAGGCGCGGCCAAAAGTGTTAGTTTTTAAAAAAAACGGACGTGCTAGATTTAAAATTAGTTTCGAAAAAAAGGTTAAAATTAAAAAAAAATCCCTCTCGCTCACATTTCGCGGAAACACTGCTGCTGCTGACTCGCCTGTCGGCTGTCGCCACATGCCAGTACGTCACTGCGTCTAGTCGACTACCGCACGACCGCACGACAGTCACTCGAGTGCATGAGCTCGTCGACGGTTCCCGGTGCGCAGGCGCAGCCACTGCCAGAAGAGTTGTACAGTAGTACACGCCAGTTGGCCTGTAGCCTGCCAGCCCGTGCCTCGCCTGCGAAGCGTACGCCCGCGGATAACCGTATACAGTGCAAGTGCAGGTGCAGGCAAGGAGATGACGGGTGTATCTTTCCGACGTCCGCAGGATACGATTGTTTGTCACATCAAATCTTACGGTACATGCATGGAGTATTAAATGTAGCTAAAAAGAATAACTAATTATACAGTTTGCCCATAATTGACGAGACGAATCTTTTAAGCCTAAATAGTCCATAATTGGACAATTTTTGCCAAATACAAACGGAAGTGCTACAGTAGCCAAACGCCAAAAAATTTCGCATCTAAACGGGGCCTTAGTTCCCAAAATTTTGCAAAATTTTTCAAGATTCTTCGTCACATCGAATCTTTGGACGCATGCATGAAGCATTAAATATAAATAAAAAATAAAACTAATTAAACAGTTTAGACGAAATTCACGAGACGAATCTTTTAAGCCTAATTAGATTATGATTGAACACTAATTACTAAATAACAACGAAAATGCTACAGTACCTTTTAAAAAAATTCGTCAACTAAACCAGGCGTACGTCGCTGCCTGCCATCGTACCATTGTGGTGCGCTCCAGGCTCCACTCGCGCTCGCAACGGGACCAAGCCGGAAGAAGTGGGCAGGGCAGTGCCCAGTGCCAGACTGCCAGTGCAGCCTGCAGAGGAGACGACGAGGCAGCAACAGCCTCCCAGCCCACGGGCGCTGCAGCACTGTACCGCACGACTCGGCAAGGACTAAGGATGGCAATGGGGATATACCCGCCGGTATCGTCGGAGCGTTCTCTTCCCCGCTATGGAGAATTAATCCCGTCTCCATCCTCATTAACTGTCTCGGGTACAGATTCTTGTCCATCCCCGTACCCGTCGGGTATCGGTCGGGTAACAGATACCCGACGGGTACTGCATACCCGATAAATAAGGACACTTGGGGTCGCAGCTTTACAATCGGAGACATTTCTTCTTCACCCGAGTATAAATGTCGGAGTCTCGGAGATAACCAGGAGAAGGAGCGAGTTGCGAGGGGGACGAGCAAAGGTGGCAGAGAGACCGAACTGAGGAAGCGAGGGGCACGAGCGCTCGTGAGGCAGGCGTGCTTGTGCTGCTGGCGGAGATGGTGAGAAAAAATTGAACTAGGGTTCTTAGAACACACAAATTATATATATGATTGTTCAGATTTGGACCAAAATACCTATGTTGAGCTTCTTTAGGCATAATACTCGCATGACAGCTCAAATAGTCGGGTTCCCCAACGAGTAACGGGGACGGATAAACAGGAAACGTTCCCGTACCCGCTATACCCGTCGGGGATAGATTCTTGCCCATTTAGATGTCCGCGGGTAAAGATATGATCCCATCCCGTCCCCTAATAGATCAAATACCCATCGTCGGGTATCGGGGCCCGTTGCCATCTTTAGCGAGGACTGTAAAATAAAAGCGAGGGGAAAAACTCTCTCCGTGATTCATGTCATCAATCTCACTGGCTTCCATTTCCCTGAATCTGACTGAGTGGATCGATAGAAACGGAAGCTGCACAGCGACAGGCCTGCGGCCTGGGGATGATGATTTGAGCTCTCGTCAACGAAAGCAGGACGCCAGGAGTTGTTGCCCAATGATCGATCATACAGAGGTCATGATGCAACAGCAACAACACCGGAATACCAAGAAATCGAATGCGAGGACGAGAATCCTGAGTGCTACTGCTAAAGCAGAAAACTGCTCGATGAACAGAAATGATGATTGACTAGAGACACCACAATAATTAGAACAGACCAAATGAGGTCTATTCTTTTAGTAGTAGTAGAAGTAGATTCACTTGGATCGTGCATGGATAGAGTGCCCATTTTAGGTTTGAATTATCTTTTTTCCTAATCTTCTAGGATGATGCCTTAGAAATTCTAGCCAATAATCTTATTACCAACGGATGCACAAAAGACAACCCGACAAGCACCCAGTCACAACTGAAAGAGCACAAAAAAAATTAAAAGGCACAGCACAGCCAACAGATTTTCATAGATATGCTGCAAACTGATGGGGGTCCAAACAAACCCATGAAGCTAATCATAGGCACAACTCGACAAAGAAAACATGGCCTCTCAATCTCCACGATACAAAGCACGAACCAGACAACGATATACTGATTAGCTCCGCAGTTGTCGCCATCTTGGATATAATAAAGTGGGCACCTGCCAAACACTTGATAATAATATCTCATAGGCTAAGAAACAAAGTTAGCGTAGGATCCCTACTACTGAAAGGAAAGTGGAAGGGCTTTAGCACCAACTGTTTCAAAGGATTTAAAGGCAGACTACAAACAAGGAGAGGTCGGTGCTCAAAATTATGCTGGGAAATGTACAGATAAACAATTTTTCATGCAATTCTTGGAAATACACATTTGCACAATGGAACTACAGCGTTGGCACAGTGATACAATCATATAGATGCAGGGTTACCACAATTACAATTTATCACCTATATGCATCCATCTCAGAGAACTCATTTCAACAGAGTATATGGAGCAAGGTACAAATCATCAACTGCAAATAAAATGTGCTGAAAACACAAACCAATGGGTAACTATTAACGAGTACATGGAACTGACTACTCTATTGAACCTTGAGTAAAATCTGAAATGTCAAAAAGAATGCAGAGATTACCCATCAGGTGGAATCAGTGCTTTATGCCATTTGATAAAACCAATATCACAATCTTTCGTGTCGACAGTATGTTTGAGGGTGCACATATCAGCACACCATGACAGCACAGTTATAAACAAAGTTACCTGAAGGTTTGCTTCCGATCATGTTCCATTGCAATGGCCCCTCACTTGGAATCCAAGAATGGAGCTCAATCATCCCACCACCCAACACTCTTGGTCCACCGATAACCAAAAGCCGCTCTCCACAGCCCCGGAATGCAATACCCCAGCCATTCACAGCTTCTGGCCGCTCTGGTAACTCCCCCAATGTTGTCCATGAGTTATCCATTTTATTATACTTTCTTACCAACTTTCCGGCGTATTGCGCTGCATATAACTCATTTTCAACAACAGCGACAAGTGGAGGAGCACCACTTGCACCATTGAGCCCCTCAGACATGTTCTCTATCACCCGCCAGGTACCTTTATCTAAATCATACTCTTCTCCACAAGTAAGCACTTCCGTGTTACTGGCCATTCCACCAATTACATAAAACTTGCCATCCATAAAGACACCAGAACACATTCGCCTAGCTTTATTCATGCTTGGAAGTGTTATCCATCTCTTAGTTTCTGAGTTATACAGCTCAACAGAACGAAGCACCCTTCCATCAGCATCCATGCCTCCAGCTATAATTGCTTTCTCTACAAAACTAGCTGATCCAAACAAACATCTAGGGGCATTCATTTCAACACCCCGCGACCATGAATTTGTCAGAATGCTATAGCTCAGAATAATATGTGAATGAATCTCCTTTCCAAACACCAGAAGTTCAGTGCCCACAGCAAGTGACTCCTTGTCAGAGCACATGAAACATTCATTATGGGGCATCCTTGGAAGCGTCATCCACCGTGAACGGTAGGGGTCATACGCCTCCCACTCCTGCACATTGCAAGAGAAGTAGACCCAGTGTTCTGAAATCCCCAGCTGTCGACGTTCCTTGTACAGTTCACCACTGCGGACAAGTGATCGAAAGCTCCGGTTCAGTGATGCGATAGAACCATAATCAGAACGAGAACAACGAGCAAGGCAGTTGATTGAGTTGTCCCGGCCAATGGAACTTATCAGGGTGCTTGAATCTGAGTCGCCCTGATCATTACTTCCTTGACAATCCAGTGCCTCACCGTTTTGGTCCTCAGCGGACTTGGTCCGTTTAGTCAATGCTGCCACTGCAGCAACGTCGTGCTCAATAGACAGGGTCCCAGGCGGGCGCTTACTCCTCGTGATCTCGAGTAGGTGGTAAGTCATGTAAGCTAGTCTGGATTCCTGCTCACAGGAACTCGGCAGCGACCTTGATATCAGGCAAGATTGACCCTCCAACATTCCGTCAGAATCAGCAACAGTTGATCAATAGAAAGAGAACCTATACACAAGAATACAGCCCCTCTGTACACATCCTAAATCTGCAACACATAAAAAAAGACAAACATGTCACAAGGAATTGCAATGAAGCAAAGTGTTTACCTAAACAAATCACTGAAATTTGTAAGATATTACACGTATCAATCAGCTTAATCAATTCTCAATTCTCATGATTACAGTTGAGGGGAAAGCCTGATCAAACAACACTATATCAGTAATTGATACACAATTATCAACTCTCTCTTTGAACCAAAAGCAAAACTCTCAACCAATAGCTGACAAAAGGGGATGGGCTAGGAAATATATTGTGATTCATAGAGAACTCTCAACTACCTTCCTCTCCCAAAGCCTCCAAAGAAACGTAGACAGAAACTACAATAAGATTTCTCTAGAAACATAAAAAAAAGGATACCTATTAGAAACAAATAAATTTATAAGTTTGGGTAACAGATAACATATCTATGTGGGGTTGAGTCTGGTGTAGCAGTAGCACTGTAGCTAAACGAAAAAAAGCTGTTCCAGGTTGGTCCTTATCCCATCCCCCTTCTCATTGCATACTAGGTCTGAGAGTATGATCTGTGTCACTACATGTTAATTATATATTGTGCTAGTTACTATTCTGTAATCCAAGCTAATGAAGTTACCTGATTTAAACAAGAATGGTATTACATGGTCTCAGAATGTGCATCTAATAGTTTATATTAACAAAATAAGGGTGTCAATAATATCTTCACCGCCCAATTCTGGACCTTTTCCTTTTCCACTCCGTTACTTTATCAGCCTAATTTGGCTTATTGGCAATTAAGTAGTTGTATTCCATTTCGGTACGACTAAAGCATAATACCCGGGTAACCTTCATAGCCGACAAAGGAAAACCTGGGGCGGCCTTGGCATGGAGCATGAGGATTCAGTAAAAACTGCGAATTATCCTATGTTTAGGAATATAAATGGCGTCAACATCAACTGAGACGATCTTACACGCACGGCAGAAGAGAAACTAAAACAGAACTAAACCAGAACCGTGGATGGATGGATACTCCACTGTGAAGCAAGCAATCTAATAGTACAAATGAAGAATAAGGACGATATGGATCCGGTTGCTCACAGCGCACAGAAGATCTCCTAAACAAAACCCCACTCCAGGAAAATTCCTCCGAGCAAGTTGGGATCCTTAACAAGGAAATAAACCTATCCAAGTCTGAATGAATCTCCCATTCCACTCCATGACATGCCAATTAAAGGAGGGGAGGCGCCGGTAGCATCAGCAACCACAACGAGAGTAGAGCGCTCGGGGTGGTTGGCGTGCTACGGTGGGACGGATACCGGACGCCGATTCGGCACCGCGTACACCGGCGACGAAGAGGGCGATGAGTGAACAGTTACGGAGCCAGATTTGGCACATGCCAGTTTTTCACAAAATTAGAACAGGGACCTCAGCTTCTTGATTTGGTTGATAAATTCTGGTAGTAAGTATCATCTCCTGAATTTGCCCCCACTCCCATTCCCTTTTATCACCCATGTTATTTCCAGCAGGTTAGTCAGCAACCGCACGCACCTCAAGACTCAAGTCATGTCAGTCCGCACGGCGACAAGGCGCGCCGCCCTCGCCTTGTTCCCGCACCGCCGCCAGCACGGGCCGCCGACACGACGCCACTCGCGGGCAGCAAGGCTGGCGAAAAACCAGCCGGACGACGAAGAGACCAAGCGCGCCTGCGGAGGTCACGTCGACCAAGCGCCCACACCCCTCGCCGGCGGTCGGTCGGCGCAGGCAAGGGCGCGCGTGTGCGGGCGCCGCAGGCACTCCGGCGGGATCGGGGCAGTGTGGGCTGCTGAGCGGTGCGGCGCCGCGGCGAGGAGGAGGCACGGCTATGTGTGACGCGACGAGGAGGGAGGGGAGAGGCTCGTCCCAGCCGGAGCAGGGGCAGGGGCAGGAGGAGCAAGCGGAGGCGGAGCTGGGAGGGAGCGCAGTAATGCGGGGGAGGTGGAGTTTATGGGGGAACGGGAACGGGAACGGGAACGGCAAGCCAAAGCCCACATGAACGGGAACGGGGTCTCAGCGGAAGGGCGTGCGCTGCCGTTGCGTTTTGACGCGGCGGCTCGCGTTGTTTACTCCGCATGGCTTGACGTTGACGGTCAGCCACGCACATTTTACATGAACTTTTCTCCGCTGCCGCTGCCGTCTGGCATGGCATGATGATGTCAACCCAATTAACCGCATCTATCTCAGGTAGCAGTACGTGTCTGATTTCCATCAATATTCTGCCAAGTAAAACAGATTAATCCAGTTCCTTCAATTAATTAATTCATCATAGTAGACGGAATTGAAAGAAACTCGCAGCCGAAATTTAATTGTTGGAATTTAAAATGCTGTTTGTTCGGGTCGCCATCACGTGGACGCGGATAATCACAGGGGCCAGGCGGGCGCTGATCTATTCAATTTCGGTTTGACGTTGCCCTTCGGATCATTGTGTGCAGTTATGCTCCAGTTCAAGAGTCTCCATTTCGGATTTTGACTTCACCTCGTGTTTCTCGTGCTGTAAACTAGCTTGCGATGCGCTGTAGCTTTGCCTCGTCCAGGATCCAACCTTTTTTTTTGTTTTTGAAATTGATAGTTTATGCGATGGCCGGTGACTGACTGCTGTTGTCCCTTGATGGTATTGGTATCATCAGTTTGACGCGTACATGGGCCAATGCAGATAGACGCATGCTGGTCTGTGTCGACGTATGAGTTCTAGGTAGCCACGCTTAACCAATAGGACTATACAGTAGCATGACCGCATGACGCTTGCACCTCCAAATGTTCGGTGAATACTAAGCTCATGTCTTGCGACGCCGGAGTTTCGTAATTTATCATCAAGAAGAAGAGTCTTGCTTCAAGTGAAATCCAGCGCGGTCAGGACACACGCGTGCTTCTCTGAAGACACCATGCCCTGTTCGCTTCTCTCATAATCTATATTTTTCAGTTTATTTTTTTAGCCGGAATAATATTTTTCTTTCACAACAATCAGTCGAAATAATGTTTCGGTTTGTTTTTTCAGCGAACGGCGACATTGGCTTAGCACTTGGCAACGGGAATTCTCGATCAAAGGCGAGCTTGAACGGTTGTTGGACCGGGACTGTAGTAGTATTAAGCAGTTACGTATAAGTCCGTGTAGGTGGCAGCATCCTTCTTTCCATCGCATCTTCTTCCCCTCTTTTTTCTCTCCTTTTCTCCTTGGAACAGCCGCAACGCCTTGATTGCTCAGATTCCTGCTTCTTTTTCTAATCTTTCTTGCGGCGGCGGTCGCATTCCAGATTCCACAGTTCGTTTTCTGCACGCACGCCCCCGACCTGTACTCGCTTTGGCACGGCGTGTCGTACCTCACCTCTCTCCAACTCGTTTTTCTTTTACTTTTACCTTGAGTCAGTCTTTGACCCCACAAAAACAAGGGGTCTCTTTGCCTGCCATCCGCCTTGGTCAGCAGCTGTTTCACCGCTGGAAAAAAAAAATAAACGAACGGTTAGACCGCACTCGACCGTCCACCCGAGTCAAAACTCAAAACTACTCCACCACGTACGGGCTGGCGGCACGCGAAGCGAAGCCAGGTCGGCGACCATGCCCGGGGACGCTCGTCCGGCTATCGGTTGATTTAGGACGAGAGAAAAATATTATTTTTTAGCTGAAAAAAATACTGACTTGTAAGTCAAATAAACCTAAGCGAACAGGAAGTCCAGTAACAGCCAGCGTGGTCGTGTGGACGATCACAGGAGCGCCGTGTCCGCACGCGCCTTGGATCCCCGGCGGTGCACGGCTCCATCGCGGGTCCGACCACGTCTCCTCTCGCGAGGGCACCACAAACCCATCCACCCGGGCTGTGACCGCCTCTCCTCCTCTGCTCTCAGCTAGAATAGCTGGGGTTCTCTTCTGGTAAACGGCAGCATCGTTCTACTACCTGGAAGGGTGAAGCACGATTAGGCAGCAGGGAAAGAAGGGTTGGCGCGCCGTGGGTTTCGGCAAAGATCTTGGTATTCTCGTCGATGATCAGCACGGCTTTTGGTTCCGTCTGTATTTAAATTTATACAAGCTCTTTCTAGCTGGTTGTTGCTTATTAACAAGACCAAAGTATTTCATCGTGATTGGCGAATTCTTTTCTCTCTCTTCCCTGGTGGCATACGTACGTAGCTTGTTTCTGTTTTTCCTCGTGCGATGTGTCGAGCGAACTTCAATCCTAGCCTAAAGGTTAGGCCAACCCTATAGTTTGAATGCAACGGGACATATGATTGGACGATTGCGTAGGCAAATTGCCTCTAACAAGCCAGAACCAACAAGCAACCGCTAGGCAACGGGGAAGCCAAGTGTTTTGTTAATCAAATAACGGAACGACTACCGCCTCCCGTGCCGTTTCGTGCGTCCACGTGGGGACCGTTTCGGCCCGAGCGTCACCAGCATCAAGAAAGAGGGAAAGGAGGCGGCAGATGCCCAGCCAGTGTTGGAGGAGGAAGAGACAACGATACGAAGCAATAGAAAAACGAGGAGAGAGATACAACATCCAATCTATTTTGAAACATCCAGATGCAACACTTGCAATATACATCTGAAGGCATATGGAACACTTGAAACATGCATACGAAACACTTGCTGCAACACCAGATCTACTTTTGAAACATCCAGATGAAACATTTACAACATACGTACGAAAATAGATGAAACACTTGGAATATGCGTCTGAAACACTTGCAAAAACATATGCAACGTCTAAATGAAACACTTGCAAACATATGTCTGGAAAAACAGATGAAACATTCGGAACATACACTTGAAACATACGTGTATAACCACTGCAATATGTGTAACATCTCGATCTACTTTTGTAACATCAAGATGAAACACTTGCAACATCCGAATGAAACATATGAAACACTTAAAGCATACGCTTGCAACATGGGTGTAAGGAAAATGGACCCTAAGCCCATTTACTTTAGATTTTGATGTTTGATGACCAACACAATCAAATTGGACTAATGAATTTGCAAGTGTTTGTTTTGTAGTTCAATAGGGTGCAAGACGTGACTTAGACGGAGGCGACGTGATGATCCGATGATCAACACATCAGGCAAGACCTTAGGAGCACAAGAGAAGACCCAAGATATCAAGCAAAGTCCAAGCATAAAGAAATGAACCAAGCCGCACGCAAGATCGCGAAGAAACGAGCTCATAGAAGTGACCAGACGCTGGACCAGACGCTGGAAGAAAGTGACCGGACGCTCCGATCAGTGGCTCGACAACAGCAGGCGTCAGCAGCAGCGACCGGACGCTGAACAAGTGAATCGACCAGACGCACCGATGGCACTGTTCATCAGTCCGACAACACACTCAGCAAGTGACCGAACGCTGGCGGCAAACCGACCGAACGCAGAACAGCAGCGTCCGATTGAGTACAAAGAGGTTCTAGAGCAGCGAACTTGCGACCGGACGCGTCCGGTGGCAAGTGACCGGACGCTGGCAGCGTTCGATCAGTTGTTCATGGCTCCAACGGTCGGGACGACCGGATGCGTCCGATCAGGACGACTCCAGCGTCCGGTCAGTAGCAGAAAAGCGGGACTTCGTCCCCAACGGCTACTTTCTCAATGGGGCTTATAAATACAACCCCAATCGGCCATTTGAGTAGGGTGGAGCTAAGGAAACATATCAAGGGTGTTGATACACCATTTTAGTGATCTCCACTTGCATAGTGCTTAGTGTTTTATTAGGTGATTAGCGTAGGTGCTTTGCAAAGTGCTTAGGTTGTTTAGACCAGCTTATGCGCTTGCTCTAGGTTTAGGCCTAGTGTTTAGTGGGGTTTGCATACCTCTTGCCACTCGGTGCTTGCGCGCGCCATTGTTGTACATCGGAGGAGCTTGTAGTCTTGCGAGATCACACAAACCGAGTTTGTGGTGTGGCCGCCACTATGTATCGGAGGGAACAAGGCCCGCGGCGTTTCGGCCGGAAGCTTGATAGTGAAGACGGCGGGGAGCATCCGGGGGAGGCTTGCCGGAAGGCACGTCGGAGACCCACTTGGCGTGGGGAAGGCCCGAGGCTATCCACGGAGTTACCCGACCGGGAGCTTGGTCCTTGCGAGGGATTCCTTGCGAGGGGCTCCAACAAGGACTAGAGGAGAAGCTTGCGCGCTTCTCGATACCTTGGTAAAAATACCGGAGTCGTCGACGGAAGTTTGCATATCTCTACCTTGCTCTTTAGCTTCCGCGTTTATACTGATTGTATTACTCCTTTTACGGTAGAGATAACAACACACTAGCAAAACCATAGTTTGCACATTTAGATAGTTTATCTTTTGCATAGGTTTTGCTAGGGTTAGAAAAAGAGGCCATAGTTTAGAGTTAGATTTTTAAGTTGCCTAATTCACCCCTCCCCCCTCTTAGGCGTCACGGTCCCCTTCAATGGGATTTCAACACAATGTCATCTTATTGCTTGGACGAATGGAGACTTGTTGTTGTGGAGCTCGACGACGGTGCGGAGGTCGATGGCGACGCATGGAGCTCGTCGTGCGGCAGCGGCAAGGGCAACTCGCCAACGGGGTGACTTCACACGAAGCTCACCCCCCTCACCGGCTCGGTGGAGGCAGACGCGACTAGCCAGATCGGTGGAGGCGGCCACGGTGAGCAGGCCACGCAGTTGAGTGTGGCCGCGGCGAGCACGGCCACACGTGAGCAGGCAATGCGGTGGAGGGGGGCGCGCGACCGGGCAGCGGTGTGGAGAATTTTATTTTTTCGGCAGGTTGCGGACGAGAGGAAGCGAAGACTCGATAGCGAGTGGGGGAGACACGTCCGTCCACATGGACGCCCATGTGAATTCATTATCGATCAAATAAAGGGCCGTTGTGTTCTTTCTTTCTAAGAGAAAAGTGAGAACAAAAGCATCCATCCATAGTACAAACAGAGATAAATGAGCTAAAATGACATAACGAGAGAAATGTAACCGTACACAAGTTAGCTAACCAGTGTACGTGAATTGTCACTTTTCGCTTATTGTAGCCATGTTATTTGCACAATGGTTCACAAGTTAATCGAAATAAAAAATAAATAAATAACCTCGAGATCGGGTTCAAGCTTCTGCACATGTGTTTGTATGTACGGCTAATACAAGTATTCTTTAGCAACAGACGAAGTGCTCATCAGAGCTATATACATTGTAATCACAAGTTAGGTCTTCCGTCTAATCTTTCGGAGTATATAGCTTCTAAAATTTCGAAAGGCAGCTCAAGTTTCTAAAAGTGACTACAAGTTTTGAATAATAAAAGGCGGCTCGAGATTGTGATGGATTGGAACCAGGTTATAAATTTGCTAAGCCAAACGAATAATTCAACGTCCAGTTTGTGGCGTGGACATTTATACTAAACAAAAGGTTACCAACCTCCAAAAATCAAATTTGATTTTTGAAAGCCGTTGTCTCCATCGTTTCTTGTGTTTGTGCCAAAAGTATAGTTATGGGGTGTTTGGCTCCTATGGACTAAAACATTTTGGACTAAAATCTGTACTTTAGTCGGACTAAACAGCCAAATACTTGGACTAAAAGTGGACTAAAGTACTTTAGTCCTTTAGTTCAAAAAACTGAACTAAAAGTGGACTAAAAATCTCTTTCACTCCCCTGCCCCTGTCATTACTGCGCTCGTTCCCCACCCCCAACCCCGCGCCAACTCCCCTACCCCACCCTTTTCCTCGCCGCTCCTCCCCATCTCTGGTCCCTGCGCCGCCACCTTCCGCAGCGGTGCTTTTCCCACCGCGCCCGTCCGTCCCCTCGTCGCCGGCGGCAGCTCTCGCCCGCCGGTACCTTCCCCGCTCTCGCCGGCCGCTCCCCCTCCCGTTTCCCCGCTTTTCTCGCCGCTCCTCCCTACCCCTGCTCCCGACGCAAGTACAGGATCTAGGTCCGGCCGCCCCCCACCGCATCCTTCTTCCCCCTGCCTGATCCGCCGCCCAAGCCCCTCCCAACGCCGGATCCACGGCCTTCTTACCTCCCCACGCCGGATCGACCTCATCCCGGCCCTCCCCAACACCATGGACAACTACCGTGAATTTTTCTCTCAAGGTTCTTCATCGCAAGGTACCCGAAGCTTCCTCCCCTCCCAGGACGCCGACGATGAATATGATTTGGGCCCTTCACCTCGCAGCTAGCTCACAGCCTCTTCGTTCCCCGCCGGCACATGGAAAACCTCGACTTGAACTCGTAGGCCGACGCATTCCCCAACCTGGACTCATACCAGGAGTTCCTCCAGGCCGGGGATGATGGAGTGAACTATCCCCTTCCTCCTCATGCCCCAGCAGGCAGAGGGCTTGGTCATGGCGGAGCTCGTGGAGATTGTCGGGCGAGGTCCGCCGGATCCGCGCGGAGGCAGAGTACAAGGACGCGGTGGAGCTGTTGGTAGCCACAGAGGTAGAGGGGGACCCGTGGGGGAGGTAGAGTTGATGGATGCGGTGGCGGCCACAACTTCGACCATCCACAGGAAATTGGCACCGGTGAGGATGAAGATGAAGACTCCCAGGGGGTAAGCCACAACTTCGACCTGTTCCCTGTAGATGAATGTTAATGCTGAGTATTTTTGTCATGCTTCTGAATGCTAGCTATTTTGAGTATTTTTGTGAATGCTAGCCACAACTTTTGTATGCAAGATAAATGTGATGCTGAGTATTTTTGTCACGCTTAGGACTAGTTTTAAGACCTTATTATTCAGAACATGTTTTAAGACCTTTAATGCTAAGACTTGTTTGATGGTGATGTTACTGTGTTAAGACTTGTTACTGGTTAAATGCTGCTTTGTGGTACTGTTTGAAATGGTTATGCTTCTTTTTTATGGTGATATGTGGTTCTAGCCGTAATGGTACTGTTCTATGGTGATATGTGGTCTAGCCGAAATGGTACTATTCTTGCTTTGTGGTTCTAGCCGCAAGAGAACACTGACATGTTCCTATTCCATCTTGTAGGAAGAAGAAGATGAGTCTGATGATGATCAATGGGAAGAAGATGATAGAGATGATTATGATCGAAGAGTACAAGCATACATATTGGAGTCTCGGAAGAAGAGGAGGAAAATCGTAACCATAGCTGCTGCCGTGATGGGTATGTACCATTTTGACACTTACATGAACAAAGCGGCTTATAGAGTAGCTACAGAGAGTGGTTTTGATTGGGTTATGAAGACACTAGGAAATAGGACAACTTGCTTCAATATGTTTAGGATGAGTCAAGGTATTTTTATGGGGCTCCATAGTTTGCTAGTTGGGTCATATGGATTGAAGTCCACTAGGAGAATGTCATCTATGGAGGCTTTAGGGCTGTTTTTATGGATAAGTGGTGCCCCCAGTCCGTTCGACAAGCTGAAGATCATTTCACAAGGTCACTGGAGACAGTGTGTAGGAAGTTTGATAAAGTTCTACATAGTGTGACCAAGCTAGCAGTTGATATCATTAAGCCAAAGGACCCACAGTTTAGAACAGTCCATCCTAGATTGCAATCCCCTCGCTTCACACCGTTCTTTGACAGTTGCATTGGAGCAATAGACGGGACACATATCCCTGTTGTAGTACCAACTAGCAAGGTAGTACAACATACGGGACGGCATGGATATACAAGTCAAAATGTGATGGCTTTATGCGACTTTGATATGAGGTTTACTTTTGTCGTGGCGGGATGACCTGGATTAGTACATGATCTGAGGGTATTCAAAGATGCCATTGACAAGTTTGGAGACAAATTTCCGCATCCACCTGAAGGTATTGACTTTTTCTTTTCTATGTTGTCTCATTATTGCAATACTTGGCATGTGACTTGCTTAAACCATCTGACTTTAATGTGTAGGAAAATTCTACCTTGTTGACTCGGGTTACCCAAACCGACTGGGTTATCTTGCACCGTACAAGGGAACTAAGTACCATATCCCGGAGTTTAGACAAGGACCAATGCCAAGAGGTAAAAAAGAATGATTTAATTATGCACATTCTTCACTTCGTAATGTCATTGAGCGGTCATTTGGACTTTTAAAGATGAAGTGGAGGATATTGCTTGACCTACCTAGTTATCCTATGCCAAAGCAAAGTCAAATAATTATTGCGTGCATGGCACTACACAATTTCATTAGAGATAGTTATTTGGGGGATGCGGACTTTGATTTGGTTGATAGTGATGAGAACTTTGTTCCACTATCGGAAGCATCGTCTTCTCAAGTATCTAATACACGTCATGGAGATGAAGATCAAACCATGAATAAATTCCGCGATTGGATAGCCGATGGGTTGTTCAATAGATCATAGATGTCTACTATTTAATGGTGATGTTATATTTGTTGTGTGCTACTGTTGTATGGACAATTTTCTCCGTTTGTATGAGTGTTTGAATGTGTATGAAATTTTGTATGAACATATTTTCCAATGCGTATGAAGATGTGTATGAAAACAGAAGTGTGGTCTTGGCGCCAGGACAGATCGCCTGGGACACCAGGGTCTTGGCGCATCCGTGACTCCATGTTTTTGCTTTTCTCCATTGTTTTGGCACCAGTAAGCTTTTCTCCACTGTTTTGGCGCCAGTAGCGTGGTCTTGGCGCCGGGACCTTCAGATCGCCTGGGACAGCAATGTAGGGGTAAATGAGTCATCCTATCACAGCATTTATTACTTTTAGTCCATATTAGTTCAAGTAACCAAACAGTACTTTAGTACATGGACTAAAGGTGGACTAAAACTTTAGTCCATAGACTAAAGAACCAAACAGGCCCTTAATTATATAAGACAAAAAAATATGTGTCTGATTTGGGGATTTGTCAGCAAAGACTTGTTGGATCGGATGATAAATGATTAGTGTACGGATTTCTTTAGATATGTTATCATATAAATAACTGTATGTAAGAATACCAAAGGGCCTATTCATTCTTTATTGTCAACAGGGCAGCTTGGCTATGCTCATTCTGATTGAAACAGGTTGACAATCACATGGACGGGCAGTCGGGCACAAAGAAAAATGCCTTATGCTTTAGGACCAGGAGGAACAGATTTTATGCGCCTTTGTTTTTTCGTTGACCGGCATATCATAATTGGGGTTAGCTGACAAATAGGTCTATACCAGTTCTTTAAGTTGAGTTTGCCACTAATTGTCAATTTTGACTTTCTTTCATTCGTATAAAAGATGTGCATGGCAGACTGTTCAAGATTGGTCCAACAGAAAATAGTTCGGGTTAAACGTCAAAGGGAAGAACGCTTTCATTCCGAGCATGTATACATTGTTGATAGTCCACAAACTGATAATTAAATTTGGCAGTTGAAAATTGTGTTGTAAAATAATAATCACAGTGCATCTCAACTCTCTATAGCCAATACCATGTCACCTTTTCAGCAGAGAGTAAGATCAGAGCGGATAATGTCTTCTCCGTATCCAAATCCATTTATGTGCTATTGGGTTGGTGTGTTTTGCCCCGTTATCCGTTTACGCTGCTACCAGATAGCGTTGCATTTAATTTGGTTGAGCTGAGCCAGAATTGGTTGTCACGTTAACGGATTTGGCCTAAGAGCAAGGCTAATAATATAGCCAGCAGCCTGTTGTAAGTTTTTTTGCAGACTTCTCTCAACCGACCCATATAATAGTTAGATCTTCTCCTACAACTAAAAAACAAAACGTGGACATCTTTTGGTGCGATATTGGTTGGTTCGTCCGTCTGCCTCCCTTGCGATCCTGACGCTATCCCGTGAAACTTTCCGCGCCGCCAAGTGGGACCGTGAAACTTTCCTTCAATCACCGCGCAATCACCGTAGTCCCGGATGAAAAGGAATTACCGCAGCCTACCGCTCGCCCACGATGCACAATAATCTTCACCCGCGCCTGCCTTCCTGCGGCCGCTGCACCCTTGCGCCTGCACCGGCACCTTGCCCTGCCCTTGCTCAAACACCGCCGAACACCCGTTGCCGCGCCCGTCGCCGTGCCTCGTCTCCGCCGGCTGCTCGGGCCCGGACGTCCGCCCCGCCACCAGGCCGCCCGCCCTGCCGCCGCCACCTACGTCTCCGCGCTGCCGGCCGCCTCCCGCGCGTCCGCGCCGCCAGCCGCCTCTACGCGAGTCCACGTCGCTGGCCACCTTCTCTGCGAGTCCACGACGCCGGTAGCTTGCAACATCCACTCAGCAAGCAGGGCGAAGCTACCTCCACGACGCTGGCGCATCTTGGGTTTCATGGCCGCACGTTGTTGGAGCCCTTCCTATGGACGCGAGGTACTGCTGCTCTCTCTCAATCTCAGATCTGGATAGTAGTGGTGGAAATTAGTAGGTGTAATGCTGCTCTCTCAGGATTTGTAGGGGCGGAAATTAGTAGGTGTAAAGCTTTTGGTTTGATTTAGTGAATAAAAATCGATCTGTAGGAACTACAGTGATAGCTTCGATTATTAGGCATTAGTGAATCCGAGGATTTTTTAGTTTATTTGAAATGGATCTAACTGTTTCCTTTCATTTCAGTCGGAACTACAGTGAGAACTTCGATTATTAGGCATTAGTGAAAACATATGACTACTGCATTTGCTATGTCGTAGGAACCAAGAAGGTAAGTTACTCCATACACTTTTACAACCATCTACAGACCAGCCACGGTATAAGCTCCTATTTTTTCTTACTAGCTTTGCATCATCTTCAAAGAGAGTTCACTAGCTTCATGATTGTGTAAGCAGTAACTTTCAATATCATGCTTTGTTCTTGCAGCTCAAACCTCTTTCTTTCTTTTTTCCAATTAAATGTATAGCTACAACGTTATCATTTTATATAGCTGCATTGTCAGGTTTGGTGTATGCCATCATGGGTATTCATCGATTCTCTAGTTTGGTTGCTGCGACGATTCATATCAATTTTAGATAGCTGCACTGTCAGGTTTAGTATATGCTATCATGACTATCCATGCATTCTCCAGTTTGGGTGTTGTGAAGATTCATCATATCTGCAACCAGCAATTCAGTGCACTTGGGAATTTTTGTGTTTTTCTTTTCCAATTAGCCATTCACAACCAGACCTGAGATGAAAAGATGCAAAAAAATACCTCAGTTATTGTTAGGCTTTTTTTGCCTCATAGTGCCTGTTTCTGTTGATATGCTTAGATTAGGTTCTTATATATATATTTTGAATGCTTAATTTCAGGAACAACTGAAGGAATGACGCAAGATGCTGATGGTGTTTCGGATGCAGTTCAATAAATAAAAGGAAGACCAGACGCTGTATAAATTTGTTTGATACTTCAAGATCGACAAGGAGGAGGTAGGGACTTTGATCATCAATTGAACCTACCTTTAGGCCTGTAGTGCATACCTCAGTTAATGTCATTATGCTCCTCGATTATAATTTTATCTTCTTTCGTAATTTACAGTGATACAGCATCTAATTAGTCAAAGGAATGCAGGCATGGTCAACATTGTACGTTTCAGGTGCCCATACCATCTTCCTCTCTGAGATCAAGTAATGAATTTTCTTACCCAAATTTCAAAAATGATCATGAAGCTGTTCAGTGTATGCCACTAATGACATGCTTTCAGTATCCATGATCATGTACAGTACAGTATGCCACAGAGTTTTCCGGTTAGGATTACTAATGATGTCCATTTATGTCAACAGAGACGCAGCCTACTGTGGTTTGGCCCAATGATTTCGAAGGTCTTCTAATTATAGAGGTGTCGTGCTTGAAGAATGCAGCTGTTTCTGTCTTTCATCACAACGTCCTTGGCTATATGTATGTGTTCTTATTTTTTTTATGACCATACCTATGTGTTACATGCCAACCTACTCTGTACTCTTAAGAAGGATCCTTGTTTGTGCCAGCCAGACAAAATCCATCCCGCGGCGAAGCGCGGGGGACCAGCTATAAAAAGAATAAAGCGTGGACATTTTTTGATGCGACATTTATTTTGGTTCATCTGTCTGCCCACGCCTGCAATTCCGCGCCCGTCGCTCCCTCGGTCTGCCTTCCCCTACGATCCCCTACCGCGCGACCATGTCCACGCCGCACAAAAGGAAACCACTCCTGTGATTCAGCCTCGATCTCGTGATTCCTCTGCCCGCCTCCCCATCATCGCCCACCCGCAGCTGGCCGCGGCGCCACCGCACCTGCCCGCAACTCGCCGTGACGCAACCCGCTCACGCCCCTCCTCCAACGCCGCCCCATTCGTGCCCCTTATCCCACAACGACCGGGTGAGGTGATGGCCTGGGCGGGGAGCAGGAGCTCGGCATGGGCGCATGGCCCTCAGTGGATCCGGAGGAGGACGAGGAGGAGCAGAGCGATGGGGGCAGGATGCACGTGTTCGGCAGCCGGTGGAGTCAGGCGTCGACCGAGCGAGACGGGGAGCCCTAGCGCCATGGGAGCGGTGACGCAGCCACCACACGTGCATCATCCAGCTCTGCTCCTGCCTGTACGCACTGCTCCCTTCCTCCGATCCAACCCTGTACGCACTCATCCCTTTTTATTTTCAATTAGTTCTTGATTTCTAATCGGGTCTAATTGGTTGCGAACAATGGCGGAGTTCCGTTTCTTGCCGCATCATGGATAAATTTTCTTACAACATGTTCCTGCATCTGGCACACGTTTACTCAAGTGTGATGGTTCCCTTAAATGATTCTGCCCTCCTCCTATTGCTTCGAACTCATTCATATTTAAAATTGATTTATCGTTGCAGATACCCAAATGAGATTGTGATCCACAACAGCAGGAAAGAGTTTCCACCGGTTCCTATAGTACCTATACTGCACGCCACCCCCTTCTCCTCACCCATCATCCCCTCAATAATGTGAAACTCATGGGAAATAAGAATGTTTCTAATTCAGTTTACTAGAGTCCTAATTTATATTTTCTTTTCATCTGTATAAACTTTACAAAATTGTTGTATACTGTATTCACTACTCTGTATGTGTTCTTAATGATTAGGGTGCAGACCACATTTGGCTTTTCAGGATAACGAAACACATCCACTGAAGAAGGGTCAAGAGGACTGGCAGAGGGCATATGAGAGAATATAGACTCCTAAATCAACCAAAAGCTAATGAGGTTAGTGAGGACAGAGCCACCCTTTATTCTAAAAACACACATACTTATGCTTGTTTCATTTGTGTTTTTGGGTCAACAGATTGCTCAAATAGGACATAATGAATACTTATGCTCATTTTATTTGTGTTTTTGGGTCAACGATTGCGCAAATAGGACATAATGCATATGCTATAGGATAGAGAGGACATGACCAATGGTACTTACAAAAAATTATGGGCATTGTTAGTATTTTGTTATCAAATTAAAACTAAGTTCACAGTTCATCGTTTCATTGACTTTATGGTCTTTTACTTTGCTATAGGTAGAATAGTGCCTTGCTGTTCATTGGTCAACAAGCGGCTTTCATTTGTATTTGTAAATGATATAGAGCAAGTGATGAGTGATCAACAATACTAAATTGGATCTTAATGCCAATGATCTGTAAAGATGCTTTTAATCTCATATTTATTATGACCTCTCATTTGAATACTCTTAAATAAAAGTGAGCGCAAGCAACCTGATTCAGTGGTTTACTTGGTTCTAGGTTAGTCGCCTATTACCTTCCCTGCATTCCCATTTACTTATTTGGTCTTTGAATCATTCATTGATCTATGAAACTATAATGAAACAGTAGTAGCAGTAGCAGCAGTTCATTTACTTCCAGTGCCTGCCTGAGATGATTTTTGAATATGCACTTTTTAAAACGCCTATTTTTTTGCGCCGGTCATGTCAATAAGAGTTGCAATGTGTTGCTGCAGCAACTAGTGGAGCTATTCAAATTTCTGTAAATAATGTCATCAATGAGGTAAGCATGCCATTTTTCATTTGCTTGTCATCTGTTCAATTGTCTGTTTTTGATGGATTGGTGACTGGAAATTTAGGATTAATGTCAGCTACCTGGTTGTGACAGAACCGCCCAATTTATACAAGATCAAGTACGGTTGTCCCCGCTAACACGTTGACACACCCATACTTTCACTCATATAAACCCGGTAGTCCGCCGAGTGTCCCGAAAGACCTCGGTAAATCAACATCACAACCAAGATCGCGTGATTAAGCAAATACACATCACATACCTCGGGTTGCAGCGGAAATAATATTAACAAAGGGTTTAACAATAATAGTACAAGTTTGAGTTTCAAAACCGCTTAGTGAAAACAACATAGCTTTCAAATGATTACATTAATATAAGTTCCAAATATATTGCTAGCATAGTGACATCATCCGACAAAAGCATATAGATGAGAAGTAAGTATGGAATCACCGAGCCCACCGGTGGTTAGCCACCATCATCAACAGGTCGAGAACATCACCTGCAACAAGGTGGGATAAACCCTGAGTACTCGAATGTACTCAGCCAGACTTACCCGTCGGAAACCAAAACAAATGACACCAAGGATCATGCAAGGCTTTCTTTAGTGGGCTAGCTGACTTGTTTGCGAAAAGCATAAGCTATCATGAAGAAACCATTTTAAGTACTTTGCATCATCTTTATTATGGCCTATCCATCTAGGTAAGCACCTGTACTATAGCAATCACTTGATTAACCAATAACATCCAGTTACCAATTTAGATTTAGCATATCCCATACCATCCAGATAACCATCATTGTTCCATAATAATTACTACGATGCAGTAACTCGAGTCAAGTGCTCACTATCCAGGAGCGATGGCGATTCGAATCGATTCCTAACCAGCTGGTGATTTATTCCTTACACAAACCTCACTCACTCGCTAAAGTGAGATATTGATCACCGAGTCAACTTTCCAGGTATCTCGAGTTTGCCAGGAACCACATGTACCCGGGGGCCGACCGACTGCACTTTGGCCTTATCATCCCGCCCCCGTGTCCTACCACACCTGCTCCGGCACAGTGCGTTGCGGGTAATCTACTCGGCCCGAAAAATCTCCCAGCTTCGCGGTCGGAAGGTACTTTATCCGGCCAGCTAAATGTAAGGCATGCGTTCAACATGACTCGAGGCCCAACAACGGTCGGTCCTTAATCGACACAGACGGAAACTAACAGCACCCCAGAACCCTGTTTGGTTGCCTCCAACTTTTTCCGTCCGGTCTCCAATTATCCATCACACATGGTTAATTCCAGGATATCATTCTTTCCATAGCTAAATTCTTCCAGTAACCACCTATAATGTAGGTGACCGGATATCACCGATCGCTACCGGTCTAAGCAAGGCTAAGCAGTTATTCGATCCTGACCTAACAGGGTAAAAAGGTAATAAGGTAGGCAAGGATAGTAATAAATGCATCAACGGTTTCAATCAACTCCTACAACTTAATGCAACAATATATAACTCATATATAGAAAGAATTGCTTTTATAAATTAGGAGACTTATAATGCTCCGGGGCTTGCCTGGGATCCGCCACAAGTCAGTTCAGTTAGCTTGCACCGTCCTGGTGACATCACAGCTCCTAACACTTGCTTAGTCCTTCCATCTTCGGGATAGATCCTCCATACACCGTCTTCGGGTTTGGCTCCAACATCATATTCTTCACGTGGTTCATCTAGCGCACCTAGATGAGATGCAATATGCAAGTGTATGAATATGAAGAATAGTACCATGAGATGCATCACAAAATAGCAAGCAAGGACAAGCATAGTTTACACTCACACTTAAGTACTTTGCGATGCTTAACTTAACCATCACACAATCTATCATGCTAAGATGGCAAAGAAGACGATAACACCAAGCATGACACAAGTTTTCCCAAGATCTCATGTGCTCTAACTCAGTCATCACTCAAGGCATAAGTCACACTTAACAATATACAAGCAAACACTATAATTGGAATCTGCCAATTTCTGGACATGCAAACAGCAGCTACAAGATTTAGCTATAACTGGAGTTACACAAATCCAAATGACTTGAAAGAAGACATTATGGAAATCTTATGAAATTGTCTACAATTCATATTTAAACCTATCAGCATGATTCCAAAGTTAACCAGGTTAAACAGGCACATTTATCAAAGCTGGTCCAGCAATTCCAGAAAGCTACAATTTCTGAAGACCAACTTAGAACAGTCATAACTCACAAACTACTTGTCCACATGCCATGAAAATTTAACACAAGCTATTTAGGTGAGTTATCTACAACTTTCTTATTATCATCTTAAGATGATTCTACAGTTAGAAGGGTCAATTAATCCAATAATTGCATCTCTGTCCAAAACATAGACAGAAACTGACATGCCACTTTAAACAGCTATAAATGAAGTTATACATATCCAATAAATGTGGTTCTTGACTTTTTAGAAAGCTTATCAAATTCTAAACAACTTTGTTGTAAACACCTAAAGCAAATTCTACTATTAAGAAGGCCCCACAATACCAACAAGGTAACCCTGTCAGAGTTTGGGCAGAAACAACCACTGATATTTAAGCAAGTATAACTCAAGATCTACTTAACCAAAAATCATGATATTTAGATTTTTGAAAAGCTTAATAAAAGTACTACAACTCATGTATTAACACAAAGTCATGATTCATAACCTAACTAGGCCAATTAATTTAATCTTGCAGGCCTATTCAGAATAAGGGTAAGGCAATACAGGCAATTTGTTATTTTTATAGATCTTAAACTATCAAGCCTAAAATACTGAAATTTTTACCAGACATCACTAATCACATCAGTAACACTCCATAAACATTTCACATTTATTTGAGTAAAATAACTGCAGTTATAAAAAGAACAAGACATGACTAGCATTGAGAACCTAACTGCTTAAATCTATTTTTACAGCTAAACCTTTAAACTAAAGCATGTAATATTATTGATCTAGTACATAGAGAATTTCACAAGGATTCCAAAAAGTCCTCATTTTCTATTTTATGATTTTTGTACGAATTACTATGAATTATCAAAGTGGAGCACTCAAATCTGCAAAAATCAGAAAGAAAAGGAATCTAAATCTTGCATCGAGGACCCTGAAGTTTCCACAAACAAAACCCGAACGAACGGATCCTTTACTACACTATTCATCAGAGTCACTGTCTGTTCACTTAACCCCCTGGAAAAGCTCCTATTCATGCGCGGGGTCCTCTTTCTTCTTCCTCAGGACGGCAGCTGGGAGTGGCCGGCCGGCTCGTGGCTCCGGTGGCCATGGTCGTCGCCGGCGGCGGCGAAGTGGCGGGGAGGGTACCTGGGCCTACGCGCACACGCCGGTGGCCTCGGCTCAGCCCGAGGTGGAGCGTGGACAGCTGGCCACGTGTGCATGCGGCTCGGCTGCGCATGGACTGACGGCGGCGGCGCTGTGGGGCACGACGGCGACGAGTGGCTTCAGGCGAGGGGTGCGGGAGTTGCGGCGCGAGGTGAGGGAGGTGGTGGTGCAGTCAATTTGGGTGGAGGGAGGCTGGAGACGAAGGAACAACGGTGGCCAAATCTCGAGCTCGCGGCGGCAACCATGGCGGCCGCGTTCCGGAGCGCGCGCAGCACCAGAGAGCGAGGAAAGGAGAGTGGGGAGGCGAGTGAGTGCTCGGGCAGCTTGGGCGTTCGCATTTGGAGGCGCAGGGGCAGGGCAGCGCGTGGCGCGGAGGCGGGACGCGCGGCGGCAATGGAGTGCGCGCTCTGCTGCATGGCTGCCATGGAGACAAAACAACGAACACGTGGCGTGCGTCTCTGTGCCCGACTTGGGGTCCGTTTTTGGGCCATCTCTGCTCCGAATTGGGCTATGGGCCTTGAAGCAAAATTATTCTCCTTCTGATGCTCTACAAACTTGATTCAGGGTGCTCGGCCATTAGGCTGTTGGATTAGCAGATAATTAGTACTAAACTTGATAGTGTCAGTGATTTGACAGCGACAAGCAAACATCCAAAATTGATGGTCGAAATGAAATGCAACTGGTGCCATCTTCTTGTATGTTCTTCCCCATCATGTAAGCTCCAACTTTTACATTTGGATCAACTGAAGTTGCTTAGCAAAATTTGGAGAACGCGGAATGCCAACAGTGACGACAATGGATTCCAGACTTAGAAATTTTTCTAAGTACTGAAAACAGCTGTCAATTCAAAGTTCGAGCCTCGATTTGACTTACTTCCAAGCTGATCTAGCTCTTAGTCCAAAAACAAAGTTTGTTCTACATGATATGGACTACAACTTTCATTTAAGGTCCAACCTCAAAACTAGTATAGAACCTACTGTTCTAGTTTGACCAAAGTAGGATCACTATGAAGCTTAAATTATCCTTTTTGCTCCATTGGAGCGTTTTCTTGGCATTTGCCCAACATGAACCTTTCATGACTTTTGTTGTAGAGTTCATCTAGAGTCATTTGGGCATGGTTGCAAAATTTGGTTGATGATCGAGAATTCCCTTCACTTTATAAAATAATTCAAGCAACGACATAACTCGTCATTTCATGTGACTTCTTGATTCCAAACTTCACGAAACTTTTCCATGGATCAATATAGGTGGTTATTGATGTGAGACATACGAAGATATTCCAATAACACCACCCAAGCATATGTCTTGAAAAGGGGTCTATAGGCGAGCAAAGGTGCAATCTCCAAGTTTAGGTTGGGGCTCGTTTCTATAGGTTCGACCTTGACATCTTCATCATCACTTAATATACCATGTTTTAGCTCAAACCCATTGCTTAACTGGTGGCAAACACCTGGGGTGTTACAGCCCTCCCTCCTTAAAAGAATCGCGTCCCGAGATTCAGGACGAAAGACTTTTGTGGAAGAGAGACAGGCTACCAGTTTCCAATATCAGCCAGAGCTTTAGGCTACATAGCTTCAAGCATAAGAGAGGCTAATTTGGTCAAGACACTTTCTGATACTTGTCCTTTGTAGTAAGTTTTGTCTGAAGAATTTCCTTCGTTGGCCTTCATGAAATATTGTTACTTTGGGAGGAATCCAAGATAGCAATGTCCTACGTACTTCGTCCTTGATGTACGAAGAGCTATACAAACGTAGACTAAATACTTGCAGCATCTACTTCCCAAGTGGATATAGCACAGACCTTATGGACTTTGCACTAGACCGTAGTCGGTTGATGGATATTCCTTGTAACGATGCTATATTTGTTCCCAAGGTTTGAAAAGCAGTTCTCTATTAAAGTGGCTTGAGCACAACTTCTCATAAAGGATGTGATCATAGATGGGGTAAACATCCTTTGAGGGTATGAGAAGCTAGTTAACCAATATCCAAACTGGTTGTAGCGGTGCAATCACTCAGATGTCAACTGATGAAAAGCTACATAATGTTCCATGTGCGCAGTGCTCTTTCTTTAATAACAATATTGTATGGTCTGAGTCTGCTGAGTGAGTGGTAAACATAGTAGCTGACTCTGTCGGCTCAACGTTCTCGATGATCATTCCTTAGGGAGCCTTCGTATCCAAGTTGCAACAGTGATCTAGGTTGAATCTGATGCAACCTCTTGGGTAAAAACACACATAAGGTACCAAAGGCATGTCAGCATTAGAGAACCATTGACGTAGAAGGATGTTAGCGAGGCTTGGAGGACAACACAAGTTGCAAGTAATCACAAAACTAGGGACTAGTTCACTACCAAGCAGGTTGAGCACAATTTGCCTTCGTGGTGCAGTTGCACAGCAAGTTGGGTTGACTTGCCTCGTAGCAGAACCAACTTTCATACTACATTTGTCGTCGAGACTTTCATTCTAAGGCCAATCAATATCTCAAAAACCATAATCTGAAATTCTGCGGTTTGACACCTTTCCAGTTGCCTTCGAATTGCAAGGGCACAATTTGACTTGTAGAATATCTTGACTGCTCAACTATTATCGATACGAGAGGATAAAGGTACGGCACAAACATGGGTGCAAGGAGTCTTCTCTAGGGTATGGAGGGTTGTCTAATCAGCAATATACCTACAAGTTGTAATTCCTTGGCATGAATTACAAACACCACCGTCTAATGCAAATGATGATCGCAGTCACAGCGAAATTGCAGGTTCTATACCTTTTTGTTTGTTGTTCATAACTCACAATCTACAGCTCCATTATGCCTAAATTTTGGTAGGCATACAGATCCATGAGTCTTCTAAATACTCACCAAAATTCAACTCAAACGGACATAGTTTGACCATCCAAACAATTCATCTACCAAAACTATCGTGTTCTGACATGGCAGCAAACCGAGTCGACAAGATATCTCTTAAATCCGATGTTTTACTCAACCAATACTCAAACCAACTTAAGACATTGGAGGGTCCTAAGCAAGGAATGAGATCACCAAGTTTGGGGTCAATCCAACTTCGTTTGAGTCACTAACCGCCGGCTTGAAGATGTTCGGTTCTGTACCTTAAAATGTAGACAGATTTCTCGTTCTTCTCTTTCTTTGCTTCATACGTTGTGGTGTGTGTTCTATACTCTCGATCTCTTTGGATAGCAGCGACAGCTTTTCCCTAGCTAAGGATGGAGGCGAGAGTTTTCCCTACATGCTTCTCTGGGAACAATTTCCGCCGTTGATCTAGATACCAACTTGACGATGCACAAGCATTAGACTTGTGGCTGTTTTCTCATGGCACAAAACATTATTCCACAAGTAAGGCATTTCTACATTGACAAGGAACCATTCCTATATATCCTTCGGCACTTCATCCAATAGAGTCCGGACACATGTGTAATTGGCACCTTAGGGCATAAAGATGCTAACTAAAATCAGGGACGTGCTTTCACTAGCTCCTACCTAGCCGATACCACGTCTTGTACTATCTACGTGATCGTCCAAGATGGAATTGACTGGATAGCACATTTAGAGAAGAAGTAGCACTTGCATTGCGGGGCCAGGTTTGCTGTTTCCTTGATCAACATTGTTCTGTGAGATCTAGCCTTCATAGTTACCAAATAGTTGTTACCTATCGGAAGACTAACTTTCCTACTGGTAACAAATCAGTTGTCCCTCAACACTAAAAAGGTTCTAAATCTTCACTCTTGATAATAAAAATTTTGGTCGAAGCCTACAGATGGTCGCCATTGAAGTCAGCAGAAAAGGGGTCACACCAAGAAGGTCGATTCATCTACATCATCCTTATGCACCTAAAGATTGAGAATTTGGACAGGAATCTCATATATACCAGGTGATCTATTACAGCACATAATCTCCTGGTCCATTCATTATCCGACTGATAACTTGTTCAACCTTAAGTGTGGTGCACCTTTTTGATCCAATGAAAATGACATAAGTTGCTCACTAGATGATCGATGTCATTACAGGGACAGTCACGTCGAGTAGAGTCACTTATCTACCACCTCTTGCAGTCTGTTTATGTTCCTGTTAGTGACCTGTTCTTCAAAGGTTAACCGTTGGATGACTTAAAAAGGGAGTCCTATTACATCTAGTTCGACATATAGATCTCTGGACATGATGAGGAGAGATAACCAAGGAAGAGCTCAAGTGAGAATAACATATAGGTGCAGTTCGGCAATGGATCATGACTAGGAACCTCGATACCAGCGCGTGCCGAGCAGCACAACCTTGTGTGCGCGCCCACAGGAGGCTCTCGGTTTCGTCGTGGCACCATGGATCGCTAATCGTGGCACCATTACTGAACATATAACCTACAAGAAATCTCACATGGCACAAATTGGGTTGCATAGGAGCAAGCACTATGCGAAGGAGGGATAGCAAACAAAGGTAGTCACAAGGTTAGGAGTCAACAAGCAGGGGATCCGAAAATCAAAACACAACGCAAGAGAGCATAGCTTAATTGCCAAAGACAACTGAGCAGGGGACTTCTTGCCAAATTTCCATATACGTCTTGTGTCCACCAAGTGATTACCAAAACTTGGACGTGGTTCTAGGATAGCGCTCTTCAACACTTGTATGCTTACCGAGGACAAAAGGGGTGATAACTATGGCACTAATTAGATAACAAGCATACATACCCACCACTTGGCTAAACTAGAGGACATTATAGGTTAAGCATGTAACCACAATTATTTCTAGCAAGGCTAAGCACACACTTTTCTCAAGCACTTCCTATTCAAGCAACATGGAACAAGGCATTCTTGTTTAACTCCACACAAGGAAGATAGTGCAATACATCGATCACAAGTTACTTAGAACAAAGGAAGGAAAGCATATTTATGCACAAGCACAATCATGATGCATGCTCGTCCTATTCGTCCTCACGAAATTGCCAGCCTAAGGTGGCAATCACGTTCTATGTCGGTGGCATAACACGTACTCTCTCGATATATAGCTAGTCGTCAGCTACATTCAATCTACGCATTCGTGGTTAGCGTACCTGCAGGCAAATTCATTGCAGCCCATCCCCACAAGAGATAAATAAGCGCACAATGCAAACAGTAAACTAAGATACTCTCCATATATACATCCCCAGATGTATATACTGCGATATCCATAGCTACCCAACAGATATACCCACAATTAAGTACCTTCATATATACATGTGTGTAACATGTAAATATTCCAGTAACCACAGCTAACTCTCCCCTAGACCGACAGTTGGACGGTCATACTCTCACAACTCACACTTACCTGGGCGTAGAGGCAATTGATCCATACATTACCATTCAAACGAATGGCATCCATACAATAGCACGCCGTATGGACGACGAAAGTAAAATTTTCAATAAAGTACATTCCCCCAAAGTTAGTACTTAGATAGCCACCTAATAGTCCTTAACTGGACATAAAGGAAGATGTCGCTAGCATAGTTTTGCGAATAAGTTTTGACAAATTTGCTTGTAGCTGAAGTTTTAGTTAAAATAGACCTTTTAAAACCAAAACTTAGCTTTTAAAACTATGTACCTGACAGTATTATGCTTAATCTCGCTCTGATACCAGCTGTGACAGAACCGCCCAATTTATACAAGATCAAGTACGGTTGTCCCCGCTAACACGTTGACACACCCATACTTTCACTCATATAAACCCGGTAGTCCGCCGAGTGTCCCGAAAGACCTCGGTAAATCAACATCACAACCAAGATCACGTGATTAAGCAAATACACATCACATACCTCGGGTTGCAGCGGAAATAATATTAACAAAGGGTTTAACAATAATAGTACAAGTTTGAGTTTCAAAACCGCTTAGTGAAAACAACATAGCTTTCAAATGATTACATTAATATAAGTTCCAAATATATTGCTAGCATAGTGACATCATCCGACAAAAGCATATAGATGAGAAGTAAGTATGGAATCACCGAGCCCACCGGTGGTTAGCCACCATCATCAACAGGTCGAGAACATCACCTGCAACAAGGTGGGATAAACCCTGAGTACTCGAATGTACTCAGCCAGACTTACCCGTCGGAAACCAAAACAAATGACACCAAGGATCATGCAAGGCTTTCTTTACTGGGCTAGCTGACTTGTTTGCGAAAAGCATAAGCTATCATGAAGAAACCATTTTAAGTACTTTGCATCATCTTTATTATGGCCTATCCATCTAGGTAAGCACCTGTACTATAGCAATCACTTGATTAACCAATAACATCCAGTTACCAATTTAGATTTAGCATATCCCATACCATCCAGATAACCATCATTGTTCCATAATAATTACTACGATGCAGTAACTCGAGTCAAGTGCTCACTATCCAGGAGCGATGGCGATTCAAATCGATTCCTAACCAGCTGGTGATTTATTCCTTACACAAACCTCACTCACCCGCTAAAGTGAGATATTGATCACCGAGTCAACTTTCCAGGTATCTCGAGTTTGCCAGGAACCACATGTACCCGGGGGCCGACCGACTGCACTTTGGCCTTATCATCCCGCCCCCGTGTCCTACCACACCTGCTCCGGCACAGTGCGTTGCGGGCAATCTACTCGGCCCGAAAAATCTCCCAGCTTCGCGGTCGGAAGGTACTTTATCCGGCCAGCTAAATGTAAGGCATGCGTTCAACATGACTCGAGGCCCAACAACGGTCGGTCCTTAATCGACACAGACGGAAACTAACAGCACCCCAGAACCCTGTCTGGTTGCCTCCAACTTTTTCCGTCCGGTCTCCAATTATCCATCACACATGGTTAATTCTAGGATATCATTCTTTCCATAGCTAAATTCTTCCAGTAACCACCTATAATGTAGGTGACCGGATATCACCAATCGCTACCGGTCTAAGCAAGGCTAAGCAGTTATTCGATCCTGACCTAACAGGGTAAAAAGGTAATAAGGTAGGCAAGGATAGTAATAAATGCATCAACGGTTTCAATCAACTCCTACAACTTAATGCAACAATATATAACTCATATATAGAAAGAATTGCTTTTATAAATTAGGAGACTTATAATGCTCCGGGGCTTGCCTAGGATCCGCCACAAGTCAGTTCAGTTAGCTTGCACCGTCCTGGTGACATCACAGGTCCTAACACTTGCTTAGTCCTTCCATCTTCGGGATAGATCCTCCATACACCGTCTTCGGGTTTGGCTCCAACATCATATTCTTCACGTGGTTCATCTAGCGCACCTAGATGAGATGCAATATGCAAGTGTATGAATATGAAGAATAGTACCATGAGATGCATCACAAAATAGCAAGCAAGGACAAGCATAGTTTACACTCACACTTAAGTACTTTGTGATGCTTAACTTAACCATCACACAATCTATCATGCTAAGATGGCAAAGAAGACGACAACACCAAGCATGACACAAGTTTTCCCAAGATCTCATGTGCTCTAACTCAGTCATCACTCAAGGCATAAGTCACACTTAACAATATACAAGCAAACACTATAATTGGAATCTGCCAATTTCTGGACATGCAAACAGCAGCTACAAGATTTAGCTATAACTGGAGTTACACAAATCCAAATGACTTGAAAGAAGACATTATGGAAATCTTATGAAATTGTCTACAATTCATATTTAAACCTATCAGCATGATTCCAAAGTTAACCAGGTTAAACAGGCACATTTATCAAAGCTGGTCCAGCAATTCCAGAAAGCTACAATTTCTGAAGACCAACTTAGAACAGTCATAACTCACAAACTACTTGTCCACATGCCATGAAAATTTAACACAAGCTAGTTAGGTGAGTTATCTACAACTTTATTATTATCATCTTAAGATGATTCTACAGTTAGAAGGGTCAATTAATCCAATAATTGCATCTCTGTCCAAAACATAGACAGAAACTGACATGCCACTTTAAACAGCTATAAATGGAGTTATACATATCCAATAAATGTGGTTCTAGACTTTTTAGAAATCTTATCAAATTCTAAACAACTTTGTTGTAAACACCTAAAGCAAATTCTACTATTAAGAAGGCCCCACAATACCAACAAGGTAACCCTGTCAGAGTTTGGGCAGAAACAACCACTGATATTTAAGCAAGTATAACTCAAGATCTACTTAACCAAAAATCATGATATTTAGCTTTTTGAAAAGATTAATAAAAGTACTACAACTCATGTATTAACACAAAGTCATGATTCATAACCTAACTAGGCCAATTAATTTAATCTTGCAGGCCTATTCAGAATAAGGGTAAGGCAATACAGGCAATTTGTTATTTTTATAGATCTTAAACTATCAAGCCTAAAATACTGAAATTTTTACCAGACATCACTAATCACATCAGTAACAATCCATAAAAATTTCACATTTATTTGAGTAAAATAACTGCAGTTATAAAAAGAACAAGACATGACTAGCATTGAGAACCTAACTGCTTAAATCTATTTTTACAGCTAAACCTTTAAACTAAAGCATGTAATATTATTGATCTAGTACATAGAGAATTTCACAAGGATTCCAAAAAGTCCTCATTTTCTATTTTATGATTTTTGTACGAATTACTATGAATTATCAAAGTGGAGCATTCAAATCTGCAAAAATCAGAAAGAAAAGGAATCTAAATCTTGCATCGAGGACCCTGAAGTTTCCACAAACAAAACCCGAACGAACGGATCCTTTACTACACTATTCATCAGAGTCACTGTCTGTTCACTTAACCCCCTGGAAAAGCTCCTATTCATGCGCGGGGTCCTCTTTCTTCTTCCTCAGGACGGCAGCAGGGAGTGGCCGGCCGGCTCGTGGCTCCGGTGGCCATGGTCGTCGCCGGCGGCGGCGAAGTGGCGGGGAGGGTACCTGGGCCTGCGCGCACATGCCGGTGGCCTCGGCTCAGCCCGAGGTGGAGCGTGGACGGCTGGCCACGTGTGCATGCGGCTCGGCTGCGCATGGACTGACGGCGGCGGCGCTGTGGGGCACGACGGCGACGAGTGGCTTCAGGCGAGGGGTGCGGGAGTTGCGGCGCGAGGTGAGGGAGGTGGTGGTGCAGTCAATTTGGGTGGAGGGAGGCTGGAGACGAAGGAACAACGGCGGCCAAATCTCGAGCTCGCGGCGGCAACCATGGCGGCCGCGTTCCGGAGCGCGCGCAGCACCAGAGAGCGAGGGAAGGAGAGTGGGGAGGCGAGTGAGTGCTCGGGCAGCTTGGGCGTTCGCATTTGGAGGCGCAGGGGCAGGGCAGCGCGTGGTGCGGAGGCGGGACGCGCGGCGGCAATGGAGTGCGCGCTCTGCTGCATGGCTGCCATGGAGACAAAACAACGAACACGTGGCGTGCGTCTCTGTGCCCGACTTGGGGTCCGTTTTTGGGCCATCTCTGCTCCGAATTGGGCTATGGGCCTTGAAGCAAAATTATTCTCCTTCTGATGCTCTACAAACTTGATTCAGGGTGCTCGGCCATTAGGCTGTTGGATTAGCAGATAATTAGTACTAAACTTGATAGTGTCAGTGATTTGACAGCGACAAGCAAACATCCAAAATTGATGGTCGAAATGAAATGCAACTGGTGCCATCTTCTTGTATGTTCTTCCCATCATGTAAGCTCCAACTTTTACATTTGGATCAACTAAAGTTGCTTAGCAAAATTTGGAGAACGCGGAATGCCAACAGTGATGACAATGGATTCCAGACTTAGAAATTTTTCTAAGTACTGAAAACAGCTGTCAATTCAAAGTTCGAGCCTCGATTTGACTTACTTCCAAGCTGATCTAGCTCTTAGTCCAAAAACAAAGTTTGTTCTACATGATATGGACTACAACTTTCATTTAAGGTCCAACCTCAAAACTAGTATAGAACCTACTGTTCTAGTTTGACCAAAGTAGGATCACTATGAAGCTTAAATTATCCTTTTTGCTCCATTGGAGCGTTTTCTTGGCATTTGCCCAACATGAACCTTTCATGACTTTTGTTGTAGAGTTCATCTAGAGTCATTTGGGCATGGTTGCAAAATTTGGTTGATGATCGAGAATTCCCTTCACTTTATAAAATAATTCAAGCAACGACATAACTCGTCATTTCATGTGACTTCTTGATTCCAAACTTCACGAAACTTTTCCATGGATCAATATAGGTGGTTATTGATGTGAGACATACGAATATATTCCAATAACACCACCCAAGCATATGTCTTGAAAAGGGGTCTATAGGCGAGCAAAGGTGCAATCTCCAAGTTTAGGTTGGGGCTCGTTTCTATAGGTTCGACCTTGACATCTTCATCATCACTTAATATACCATGTTTTAGCTCAAACCCATTGCTTAACTGGTGGCAAACACCTGGGGTGTTACACTGGTGCTGAGTGCTTTTGCTATAGGTGGTCGATGCTTGTGTACTGGAATGCCATGCTCCATTTAATAAACTGATTTAGTTGTGGTTTCCATCTGTTGTTAGATTTCCAAACTCATTATTTCTTTGCAGATCACTTTAGCATTTGGGCTAAGGCGTTATAAATGTTTTATGAATATATGATTTATATAAGATAGACTTTTAGGTTGTTGCTTTCAGAACGACAAAATATTCAGAACGATGCAAGTTTGCCAATTGCGTTCAGGCGTGTCCTTTTGAGGCGTTAGTTGCCATTATAACTTTCTTAACTTTTTCCTTTGTCGTGTGCAAGACAAAAGTTGCCTGGCAATTCTATCCAAATTACTACTTCCAAGGTGCTAGTTTCCATCATAAAAATTGTGGTTTTCTCAAACCTCCCTGTAGGTTTCAAGGGCTAATTCCTGCAGCACGTGAACATTAGTGGAACATTTATCACAGATGAATCCTTGTATTCAGTTTGCACAAATCTGAAGGTGTGCCTCCTTTTTCCCCTGAATCTCAAGTACTTCAGTTGCAAATAGCTTCACAAATTTGTAGGTGTGCCTCTTTATATTTTACTTTATATGGTGTTTGGCATTTTTGGTGTAGCTTAAAACTATGACCTCTGTATTCTCAGTAAGGATCACCCCTGCATTCTAAAAGCTTCTGTTGTTCATATCAGGATGTAGTTCTTTCTTATAAATATTTCCTTTCCAGGACTTCCAAGAACTTAGGATCAGCCTTAAGGACTAATATTATGATGTGTCACTTAGTGTCGGTGCAGAAAGTGACCAACAAGTAAATATTTGTAGTTTTGCCGTACATTGTGATCGGAGGTGGCCTAGCACTCAATGACACATGGTTTATACTAGTTCAGGCAACGTGCCCTACATCCAGTTTGAGTCGGTCGGTGACTTTATTCCTGAGCCCAGGTGCTCAAAGTTTGCAGTGGGGTTACAAACGGGAAGGAGAAAGATGAGGGTACAAGAGATCCGGCCGGGCTCCGGTTGGAAGGGCCGAGAGTGGCAGAAGCTCCGCTATGAGCTAAGTGTTCAAGCGTGTGCCTGAGGATCGAACCTGGCGGTTCTGTGGTTGTGTACTAGGGAACTTGATCGATCTAGTGAAAATGGAATGACTTCAATGTTGGGAGAGAGCACATCCCTTTTTATAGATGAAGGGGATGGCCTTATAAGTGAGAGGGAGAGAGTATGTATGCTTCTAAGTTTTGTTGCCCACGCCGGCAGGTACAGGATGATGGTAGGTACCCACAACACTATTGGATGTCGGTTGCATGTGGGAGGTTCTGTCATTTTGTTCGGGTATGGCAGATGTCGGTACCTGCAATACTGTTGATGCCCAGAGGCATGCGAGGAGTTTCACCATGTTCACTCGGTACGGAGATTGAAGTGAGTGCTCCGATCGGAGAGGTGGGCCGGAATCAGAAAACGGACGTTGCTCCTCCACGGCCAGACCTTCTGGTCGGTGATTGGATCACCTTTCTTGCCTGCTGTTTTGATACTTGGGCTGGCCCATGAGTTGCGTGCTTTCTGCTTGGGCCGAGCCTTTGCAAGGAAACCGGTCCATGAGGGACCCTGGGTTTATGAACCCGACAGGAGCCCCTGAGCCCTCGGGCGGTTCGGGCAGAACCATCTGGGGGTTTTTGCGTTGTCAGTGAGGGAGGTTTTTGTTTTGTCAGCGGGTGCGCGCGAGCGCACCCACGGGTGTAGCCCCTGAGCCCCCGAGTGATTCGAGCAGAATCATCTGGGGTGTTTGCCAGTGGGTGTGAGTGCATATTTTTTAGTCGAGATGAAGTCGTTAACCAAGGCGTCGTTGTGCAACTGAGGCGGTTAGCTTTCTGGGATCGGGTGAGGCGGAGCTCGTAGATCCTGGCGTCAATGCATGCCATGGAATCGGGCGAGGCAGTTAGTCAAGGGATTAGACGAGACAGAGCTCGTGGGTCCTGGCATCGGTGCCCGCCATGGGATCGAGCGAGTCAGTGTCATGGATCCTGGCCTTGGCGCTGCCTATGCAGCCGAGGTGGTTAGTTAGTTAGTTTAGGGATTGGTTAAGACGGAGCTCGCTGAACCTAGCATCGGTGCACGCTGTGGGATCGGGCGAGTTGGAGTCGTGGATCCTGATGGGGTGAGTTTGGGGTCGCAGACCTAGGCATTTTGGAGTGCAGTCGAAGCGTAGCCGGATGGGGCGGGTTCAGGGTCGCAGACCTAGGTGTTTTGCAATCCTTTTGCAATCCTGCCGCCGAAGGAGGTGGCGCGCTGGAGGGCTCCCGAGATGGAGGAGTTCCCACAACCTCAGCCTGATGAGGTGGTTTCCTTTCTCACCTTCCATGAGCGCGGGTTAGGATACCCCACGCACTGGTTCCTACGCGGGATCCTCAATGAGTCGGGTCTGGAGCTACAGCACCTTAATCCGACAGGGGTGCTGCACATCGCCGGCTTCATCACCGTTAGCGAGGCTTTCCTCAAGATGGAGCTGCATGTGGACTTCTTCTGGTGGCTGTTCTCTGGGAGAGCTTTGAAGGCGGGGAATCCACCCGAGGTCACGCTGGTGGGGGATTTCGCCCTGCAGAGGAAACCGAGCATGGGAGGCTCGTATCCCGCGTACATCTCCTACGACTCCAACCAGGGGTGGCATGGGGAGTGGTTTTATATCAGAAATCCGATGGAGGCGCCGTTCCAGGCATTCACTGATGGGAGGCCGGAGAAGCAGATAGTTGGTCGTGGGGTTGTGCTAGTAAGGAGAAGCATAAGGTGGGGGTCATCGAGGAGGAGCTCCGAAAGCTCATGCGGTGTGGCCTTGATGGGGTGCCGGTGTTCCACACCCTCTACCGCCGCCGGGTTGCACCATTGGCGGAGAGGTCATAGCCGATGTGGAAGTACAGTAGCCCGACGGACCCAGACCGTGCGTCGCCGGAGGAGCTGCTAGACGATGAGGTCTGGAGTCGCCTTTGCTGGGTGCTGTAGCTGAAGCCCAAAGAGGTCAATGGGAAGCTCGTACCTTTCAACTCTACAATCATGTCTAGACTGGTATGCTCCCTTCTATTTAGCCCGTGCTTCTTCCTCTGCTTTCCTATTTTTTTTATTTCGATCCACTCGTTCCATAGAGGCTTGGAGTTTACAAGTCCTGGCCACACCTTCCCAAGGGACCGAAGGCCGTGGCCCAGCAGGTCGCCTAGAAGGAGGCAGCGGATGCCAGGAAGAAGAAGAGAACCAAGGAGGTTCGGTGGAAGCAGCAGAAGGAGCAGGAGATCGCCCAGCATGTGAAGGTCGGGGAACGTAGGAGCGATGTTGAGTCGGAGCTTGCATCAGAGGATCCCACGGATGTGGATGACATGGTTTTCTCTGAGGAGGGGGAAAGTCAGGAGGTCGTTGTGACCTCAATGGAGCGTCGCGACCCTACGACGATGTCCGCTGGTGATGAGCAGGAGGCAGAGAGGTGCGTGGTTGTTCCCATGCCGAGGAAGCGTGTGGTGAGCGCGGACGCCGTCGGCGAACGGGAGGCGAAGAGGACACGCTCACCGCGCCCCTCGATGGCGTCGTTGGTCTCGTCCCCGCCTGCCACGGACGTGGCTGAGCAAGCCAAGAGGTCTGAGGAGCGGACTGGCACCCGCACGTCGCTGGGACCGGCGCCAGCATGCGACTCGTAGCCGGAGGATGCCCCGCCAGCTGCTCCAGTCAGGGAGTCCCAAGCTGAGGGTCGTGGCGATGCATAGGCGGGGCAAGAGCCGGCTGGGGCGATTCCGCCCCCGGCTGAAGTGAGGGGGCACGGGTCATAGCCTGGGAGCGGTCCTCGCCCTGCAGGCCCATCGATGTCGGGTCTTGACTTCAGGGTCATGCCGCTTACCTGCCGGTATGTTTTTTTCTATTTCTTTTCGATCTTTTGCTGTCGAGTCTTTTTGGAGTGACTTACCTACACTTTTTGTCAGTGGCCGAGTGATGATGGGGTTGAGCATCACCCCAACTCCCATGAAGGAGACTTGGAGGCCCATCCTGCAGCGTGTCGCGGTGAGCGGCGGAGGGAATAGGGTGGCGGTGGCGAGCCCTTCCCTTCTAGGGGTGGTGCCCCAGGGTCTGTTGCTGGTACGGTGGCAGCAGTGGCAGCGGCATTGGCGGCGATCCCGGTGCTGGCGACAATGGTCACATCGGAGGTAACTCTCGTGGCCCCTCCTCCACCTATTGCGATGGAAGAGGAGAGGGAGACCGAGATCCCTGTCTCACCGGGTGGAGGGCTGCACGGCTCACCCTCGCGGTCGGAGTCGAAGGTGTTGGGGGAGATGACACCGGGATAGAGTCAGAACGCCTAGCGGCGGCAAGCGCAACCAAGGTGGTGGATATCCCATCCGACGACAAGGCTGATGATATGGTGGAGGTGTCGGTGTCATCACGGGAGCTGCCGGTGGTTTAGTCAGAGGCTGGGCCCTTCGGTGGGCTACCAAAGGGTGACCTAGAGTGGCCCTACCCTAGGACCTAGCAAAGGCATGGTTCATCCTTCAAGATTCCCAGGAATGTCAGCTCTGGGATATCCTTGGGGGGAAAGGACTCGCCACGGTGTCCAAACTCACCAACTTGTCCGCGAAGCTTGGGGACGCCTAGGAGCGGGTTAAGTCTGCCCAGCAGTTAGTCGAGGTCGACCTACAGCTCACCGCGGAGGTGAGTTTCCTGTATTTGTCCTTGGCCTCTCAATCTCTTGTTGGTTGCCTTATCTTGCTTGTTTTTCATAGGGTCTGAAGGAGATATCATCTCGCAAGTCCCGCTTTCTCCGGATGGAGCATGCCCGGGTGGCTGAGCTTGAACGTTAGCTAGAGGCCACTCGCCGCGAGTCCTAGGACCGAGAGGCCAAGGTGACCACGGCGTGGGTGGAGGGGCAACGTGCAACAGAATGGGCGACTACCACCGAGCGAGGGCTTCAGGTGGTGATGGCCCACCAGACGGAGACCGAGGCGGGGTTGCGGACATTCCGGGCTGTCAACGAGGCGGTGCTCCAAGAATCCTTGGTGGCCCTTGAGTCAGAGTGGAGCGCCTTGGTGTTGGAGCGGAATGCCCTGGAGTTGGCGCGGAAGGCCCTGGAGTCAGAGCGGAAGGCCCGGTCAGAGGAAGACCAGGAAGTGCTCGTGCTTCGAGGCCAGGTGATGAGGACAGAGGAGGCGAGCGCCTGGCTGCACGAGCAGCTGGCCCGGCAAGCGGAGGAATTCTCCACCCTTGAGAACTTCTATGTCGGTACATACCTTTTCTACTTTTCATCATGTTGGTTTCTTCCTTCAGCCTATTTCTGATCTTGTCGCCCTTCTTTCAGAACTGAGTGGAAAGGTGAAGTCACTGGAGCGGAAACGGAGACGGTCAAGGCGACTTTCAGCCGAAATGCAGAGGAGCTGGCTAAGTCCCATGAAGAGTGACGTGCTCTTGAGGGGGAACTTGACCAGATCCACAACGTTGCCCAGCTGGTCATCTCGGAGGTCTTCGGGTTGGTGTCAAGCACTAGCGCGCCCGCCGTCCAGCTAGCGGAGGTCCCGAATGCGGTCCAGGATCTTATCACAAGTGGGTTGTTCTACGGAGCGTCGGGGGTGTTGACCTCGGTGGCGACGTACCACCCGAACCTGGACTTCGCCACTATCTACAGTGGGTACGCTGACGGCTTGAGCACGGAGGACATCCAAACGCTCGGGGAGAGCTTGGTGCCGCACACAAGGTTGGTGGCAGAGCAAGTCTCTATGCAGTGGGAGATGGACGTCCACTATGAAGACATGGCCAGAAGCGTGCGTCGGGAGGACGTTGCCCAGCCTGTAGATGGTATAGAGCCTAGACCAAAGGTGGACATCGCCCCGGTTTCGACTGAGCCAAATGTTGTTCCACCAAACAGTGAGCAGCCTGCGCCTTCGCCGATCGTACTGACAGCAGATGCCGCCGAGCCACCCCAATAGTTTGTGAAGTATAAGAAGTTTAGTAGATGTAAAAAGATTAAGTTCGTGGGGGAGCCCCCGTGTAAAGGTTCTTATGTACTTAATGACTACAGTTGGTTACATTTTTTGTGATGGAGTCACTCCATTCGGGGAAGCTTGTCCCTTTCGTTCCTTAGTTTTTCCCTTAGCATAATTTTGTTTTTTATTCTTTCTTTCTCATACTTGCCTGTTCGTCCCGTAGGCTACAACCTTGGAAGCCCGGGGCGTGGCCCGTGAGGCTCAGCTGCTCGTAACCGTAGGAAAAGGCGGGGTGCGATCGGTCGGAATGTTTTGAAGCAAAGCTACGTAAGGCAAATTAAAGGAACGAACTACCATTTTATTTGGGTAAGAAGGAGTTTCACCATATGACAGTAAACAAAAAAGAGAGGTAATAGTGTATCCTCGTGGAGCCCCCGAGCGACCCAGGCCAAAAAGTGTTCGGGTCGGGGTGCTCTTTATAGGAGCAAACGCTAAGTAAACAATGGTAAGACTGAAATTTAGGGGAAGAAAGAACGACATAGCTGTTCCAAGTGTTTGGTGAGAATGTCATCGTTGTCGTCCTCCAGTCGGTAGTCATCCGGTCGGATTACTTCAACCTTCTGTCGTCTAGATCCCTATCCGCTTCACCCCCTTTCTTGGTCGCTGCTTCTGCGCCTTTTTCTTTCTTTGGCCTACCGGCCTGTCGTAGAAGGCGCTTGAGGAGCTCGCAGGCCTTGTAGAGGTGTTTGACGGGGTAGGCGTGGTTGGTGTACGGGCTATCCATGAGCTCGTGGAAGTGGCCTAAAGGGTCCTGCTAGGGCTGCTTGCCCGTGTGATCAGCCGTGGCGACCAACGCAGAGTTGGCCGATCAAAGGCGATCTCTTCTGTTCTTTTTCCCCTTCTATGTGGAGGGGCCCTTGTCCTGATCCTGGCCCTTGGCCTTGCCTTTGCCTCAGTCTCCATTGGAGCGCAGCGCGAGCGGCGCTCGCTGGAGGCGTTGAACAAAGTTCTGTGGTCCCGGACCATCAGGGCTGGGACTTTGGTCACCGCTACGTGTGTCTTGGTTTGGCCCAAGCTGCGTGTATATGGACGGTCGGTGCAGAGCGGTCGTCAAGTCGAGACAAGGTGCCGATGCGGCCTCTTGTGCCACGCTCGGCGGTTGTAGCGATGAGCGGGTGGAGCGACTCGTCTACTGCGTCCTCATTCCCCTAGTGGGGAGTGAGGCCGTGACTCGATGTCATGATATGGAGCTCTCCACTTGTTGAATGGCGGCGGTCTCCACTAGTGCCCGGAGGTTGCGGTGGGTCGCCTATCCCTGAGGATCGTTCGGCTCGGGCAGATCGAGCAGAAGCATTAATGCAACGGCGATGTTCTGATTGGCCTGAGCGAAGTGTGGGGGATCGTTCCTCCTGTCCATAGTGTTGCGCTGGACCCGACGGGCGCGACCCCAGGCGCCGCTCGCTGGTCTATGCACACGGGGTGCAGTGTGGTGCGCCGAGCGCGCTGGCGCAGTCGGTGGCCGGTGTAGCCACTATTGTCATAGTTCCTCGCCATGCTCTCATGTGAGCTCAGTGGTCTCTGTACGGGGGTGCGGAGGGGTGTGAGTCCGTAAGGACTTCGTTACCACCGATGGCTATCCTAGAGCGTCCGCCATAGCGCACTCTTGGGATGGACGTTGGCTAGGCGCCACATCGCCGCTGCTAGAGCCGTCACTCTCAACATCGTCATCCATGATGTCGAGGAAACAGGTGGGAGAGTAGCTCACCATCCCCACGAATTCAGACATGAGAGGGGGCGGCGCCGGCATCCTTTGGAGCCGCGTCCGTGGGAGACGCGAGACCATAGGAGAACTGGTCGTACAACGGTCGCGGCAGGGACAACGGGGTCCCTCCAGGTGATTGGCGGAAGATAGAGAATACCAGGTAAATAACAACATGTATGTTACTTACAGCGGGGTTTGAGCAGAGAGTTTGCTCAGAATAAAGCGCGGATGCCGCGTTGTCGAAGTCATGCGTCCCGGAGTCGATGGGGGCGCCCCTCTAACAGGTGCCGGAACGAGTGCCTCCTCGCGGAGGTGTAGTACGCTGAGTCGGTCGGCGACGAAGTTCAGGCTTCCAAAGAGGATGGCCTAGGATGGCTCAAAAACTGGTGGAACCCGTATCCCAACCGGTGGGAGTGCGGGAAACTCCAGCAAGCCGAAGCGAGTCGTATCGCCTGAGCCCGCCATGGCGAAGGTGGCGAAAAAGTGGGCCATCCGATGACCAAAAAGTATTGAACGTACAACGTCTTCCACACGGACGGTGCCAACTATCGGTGCAGAAAGTGACCAACAAGTAAATATTTGTAGTTTTGTCGTATGTTGTGATCGGAGGTGGCCTAGCACTCAATGACATAGGGTTTATACTGGTTTAGGCAATGTGCTCTACGTCTAGTTTGAGTCGGTCGGTGACTTTATTCCTGAGCCCAGGTGCTCGAAGTTTGCAGTGGGGTTACAAACGGGAAGGAGAAAGATGGGGGGTACAAGAGGTCCGACCGGGCTCCGGTCGGAAGGGCCGAGAGCGGCAGAAGCTTCGCTATGAGCTAAGTGTTCAAGCGTGTGATTGAGGATCGAACCTGGCGGTTCTATGGTTGTGTACAAGGGAACTGGATCGATCTAGTGAAAATGGAATGACTTCAATGTTGGGAGAGAGCACATCCCCTTTTATAGATGAAGGGATGGCCTTACAAGTGAGAGGGAGAGAGTATGTATTCTTCTAAGTCTTGTTGCCCACGCCGGCGGGTACTGGTTGATGGTAGGCGCCCACAACATTGTTGGATGTCGGTTGCATGTGGGAGGTTCCATCGTTTTGTTCGGATATGGTAGATGTCGGTACCTACAATACTGTTGATGCCTAGAGGCATGCGAGGAGTTTCACCATGTTCACTCGGTACGGTAAATTCTGGCGCCCACAACATTGTTGATGCCCAGAGGCATGTGGGGGGAGCCTTTCCGTATGGGAGTTTAATGGCGCCCACAATACTCTAGGGAAAATGTCGGCGCCTACAACATTGTGTGTTAAGGAGGTTGCATAGTACTATTTCTGCAGGCGTACAGGGTACGGTCCCTGGTATCGTGGTTGGACTTGTGCGCCCTGCCTTGCTTTCACCGTTCGTTCCCTGGTCCTTTTCGAGTAGGCATCCCCGGTCGGTTGGTCCCAGTCGGCTCTGATTGCGCCAGTCGGAGAAGAACAGTGAGCGGGTTTTTTGCGTACCCCGGTCGGAGACGTGGGGTCGGAGTTAGAAGTGGTGCTTCGGCCAGGCCTTCCGATCGGAGAGGCCATCTAGAGGCGCTGGAGACCGAAGTGAGCGCTCCGGTCGGAGAGGTGGGCCGGAGTCGAAAAACGGGCGTTGCTCCTCCTCGGCCAGACCTTCCGGTCGGTGATTGGATCGTCTTTCTGGCCTACTGTTTTGATACTTGGGCCGGCCCATGAGTTGCGTGTTGTCTGCTTGGGCCGAGCCTTTGCGAGGAAACCGATCCGCGAGGGACCCCGGGTTTATGAACCCGACACTTAGCTTAAACAATTTTGAGGTAATTGTCTTGAAGCATTCATGATTTGTAATTTCTGTTCTATGGTAAATTTCTCTTTCAAATATCTTTGAATATGTTCACATTAACTTCAAGATGCTACTGAATATAGTGAGAAAAAAATAAGTGGAGGAGAATACAAATAATGGCTTGTCAGCAATGGGGAACTTGAACGTAAGAAGCTACTTAAATATTTTCCTGGTGGTTTCAAGGGCTATTTCTTCAAATTGAAGAAATTGAAAGTAAGAATCAAGGAGGTCAAGACTGTAGTCAATTAGTATAGTTGCATGAATGACTCAATTAGCAACAAATAGTACTTTTGTATGATGTAGTTTTCAAAAGTTGGGTGGCGAGTACCTTTGTATGAGTGTTTTCCATACATGATCATATACAATTGCGTGCAACTTAAACTATATGAAAAAATATCGTTGTTTGGTTATTTTTATGTGCATCCCTGAAATAAAATCATGGTGTTAGCATGGGAACTATACTAATTTGTTTATAGGGCTACGCAATCGTCTGCTTATTGATGAAGCCAGATGTCGCCGAGTTCAAGAATTTGCTAAGGACACTGTGTCGCGTCTCATAGATTTAGAGAACTAAATAATATTAAAATTATTTACACGCTCGTGACACGCACTTTGAATAGATGATGGACATAAATTTAGTTTAATATAATAGTCATTTTGTGCATTTTCATTGGTCAAACAAGTTCAAAATATGTGGATTGAGCAATGTTTGGCTGACATATTTGATTGTTTCATTTAGTTTGTAATATCGGAGACTTCTTACCGATATAAAACATTATTTTAGCCGTATCATGGAAATATCTATACAGTAGAGTTTGTGAGCCTGCGGTGTCGCACTCTTAGTGACTGTTAATTTCATAAACTTTGCTTTTTGGATTAAATGTCAGTTTAATGTCTTACAGTATTGTTATCTTATCATGCGATCCGTGTGTTTTTAATACAAAAATTTAGTTATCCTATAGCAACGCACGGGCACGCTACCTAGTCACTATTAATATTTGACCCATATGTCCCTCTTACAAAAATTCTTGGTTCTTATACCTAAGTCGGCTTACAACTCGATTCTTCTCTCTTCTCTACGTCAGCATTTAGTCAACTTGCGGCCTGTTATTATACTTGCTCTAAGTGCATTACCTCTCCTCCCTCGGTGTTATTGATTACTGTGCGCGGCCGTATATCCATTTTGCTGAACCAAACGAATTACTGGTTCCATTTTTGTTCCCGTGACTTTTGCCGAACCAAACAACATCTTAATTTTGTCGTGTCAGATTCAAAGGGGACCGGATAATTCAAGATAAGTTACCAGTATAATATGTGCTTATGAACATAAATTTATGCTAATGAACACCATTCTTTCCACGAGGATCTTATTAGGCTGCAAGATGGGAAAGCACCGAGTCTTGTTTTGTTTTCACTAGAAGTAGAGGTGCCGAGGTATGGAAGAGCATCGAAACTCCATGGAATCAGATAAATTAGTGGCTATGGTCCTATAAAGGGGTCAAGCAGGTCGAGGATAAAAGGGAAGAAGAGACTTTGTGGGCTCGCGACTGGCCGGGCCCAGCTAAGGCGGTGTTTGGTTGGGTTCTTTGTAAGAATCAATGTGTGTGTGTATATATATATATATATATATATGTGTGTGTGTGTGTGAGAGAGAGAGAGAGAGAGAGAGAGAGAGAGAGAGAGAGAGAGAGAGAGAGAGAGAGAGAGAGAGAGAGAGAGAGAGAGAGAGAGAGGAGACCGCGGCTCTCGTGTCGTGTTTTTCTGATTCTGCGCTCGTAGTGTAAACTTCGATCTTTTTGGCCTAGGCGATGATAGCAGGATTATCTTGATATCTTGTTTATAGTCGAAGCAAATGTGGTCCTAAACAGGCCGTAAGCCAAGAAAACAAGGTAGTAATAAGCCAAGGCTACGATTCTACCTAGAAAACTATTTTAGCTATGAACACTGGTTTGCATATTCCACTTTTCCCAATGAGCACTTACATGCACTACAGGACTAGTGCAATCGTTGAAACTTGACCCGTTCTCCTAGGCTCAAAAAAAAATCACAAGTACATACGAAATACGAATGGAATATAGATCAGTTGGTTGGGTTCCTTATGGTGAAATCTATCCACTTGAATTTAAGTTCTCGACTTAGCACGGGTGCTCGCATTTTCATAGATTTATTCCAGGATTTAACGGTGTTATACTTTCAGTGGTAGGTGATGTCTCTGTCCACAGCGAGGCGCCAGTGGTGACTTTGTGAATCTCGAGATCGATCTTTCGGAGGTGTTCATAGGGTTAGAGTTTGCATACGTGTGTTCATAGGGGTGAATATGCGTGCGTATTATAAGCGATTATGTTGTACCGTGTAATTTAAAAAAAACACACAAGTACATACGCCCTACCTTATGTGTTTCCTGTAAACTTGTGCAGTTTTTTTTATTCCTCAACTCTTCGAGTACAAATTATAGTATCTGAACGTACACAGTAACTCACACCACCATATGCGCATAAACTCACACACATCCCCTACTCTAGTGTGTAGGCTAGATCTACACCTACACGAAGAGGCTGCACGCTTGCACGTGGTTGAGAGATATCCAAAGTCAACCAGACTTCACATACGACGAGCACGTCACACTGACTATTGTGGCACATCTACGTGTGAGACAGCAGATAACCTGCAAATTAATTAACGGGGAAAAACCCCAGTAAGGCAAACAAGTGATTCGAATCGAACCCGCGAGCGGTCTCTTCACACCTGGAAGCCAGACCAACCGAGCTATCGCTCGTTCCTCTAAACTCGTGCAGTTGAAACAGCAGAAGGCCTCTACCACCAGCATGTCAAATCGATTGCTTGATACAAACGGGCACAGCAAAGAAGAACTTGGATTCTTCCTCCTGCCTCCAATTTCCTCCTGTGTTCTTGCCGTCTCGATGTGACAACGTCGCTCTCGTAATGATAAGAGTCCCAACAGGAAAATCAGGTGAGCGCAAGCCGCAAGTAGGCCATGATCCGCGACGTGGCCGCTTTGACGCCCCGGGCCGCTGTTCCTACTGGCCCCCTCCTCCCCGCCTCCGATCGACGTCGTTTTCCGTCCATTTCCACACGTTCGTTTACGGCAGGAACGTATATATTTTTTTTCTCGAATACACAAAAGATTTACGTATCATTGTACGGAGTAATTAAGATTGGCAGAAACGTATATTATCCCTCTATATGCGCCGGCTCCGACCACACGACTGCGATATCCCGCTGAGCGTCGTCTTGATCGAAAGAAACGTACCAATCTGCGCTTGTGTGCCATACGGACGCGATGGATTATTCCAAGTTTGAACTCAGCACTGCGGCGCGCGTCATGCAGACCGGGCAGCTGTTGGAGTTGAAGTACGACAGGTTCAACGGCGACAGGTGTGGCCAGCACGATAGAGATGAGAGAGCAGAGAGCCGGCGCGTCCGTCCACCCTCACCGCCTAGTCGGCCCCCGTCCATTTGTCAAAGCGTGCAAACGACCCCGACTCCGATCCATCGGTAGGCCAGGCTACACCTACACGGCTGCAGCCCCGCCCCACGCCAAGTCGGTATCAGTACTCATTTTTTGTTTTTTCCCTTTCTTTTTAAAGTTTTTCACAAATATGTTCTTAAAGGTATGCTTTTAAAATCTAGACTCTTAGCTCGGCGCTATCATTGGTGACGTCGAACTTACAAGTCTCGGCACCAAAGGGTTTGGCGCCTAGGCCGGAGCCACGTTGGCGGCATGGATGCTGACCTGACGGGCAGCACGGCGCCGGGCTTATTGGCGCCGAGTTTGGCGCCAAGATCTATGGCGCCGAAGTGGTGTTTTAACCCGGCGCCCAACCTTCCTGCCCGAGTCTTCTTCCTCTTCGTCCTCCTCCTCTCGGGTTTTTTCTCTCCCCACTTTGCCCTACCTCACAAATCGGTATATTGGACCTTGAAAACTTTGATTTGATCCGTAGATCTTCGAGAGCAAGGTATCATCGCTCCCTTGTAGTTTTTTTTTCACATCGATTCGGTATATTAGTCGGATTTTTTAATTTAAGAATTGTCATTACTTAGGGTTTCATGTAATTTTAATATTTATATTATACAACCGTAGGATGCCAAGGCTAGCCCTTTTGCTTCCTTGCACAAACCCTCTATGGGCAGCGTTCCTTGTCACATACAACTATGTAACGGTGCTCCGCATATGAATACAAGATCTTGTAAGGTCTCTTTCGTATCACTGCAAACGCCTACAACCACCTCTTCAATGCAGGGAGGTCCTTGAATACCCTACCCTTCTCAATTACCATGTTAGGGTCGGCCTCAGGAGCTCTCTAGGAGCTCATCATAATGTCCTTCTGCACACGTCTGATCGGAATGAGCAAGATCGCTAAACTCATGAACTCTTGGATCACAGCGATCGGGAAAGATACGCCTCAGCATCTCAACATCACTCTCTGTCAGCTCTCCAACAGGACGATCATCATCAGAATCAAGAGTCATTGCCATCTCATATGGCTCCGAATCATTCATAATTTTAACACTATTAGAGCCACGGAATCCATCTCCACAGTGCGTTTGCGCAGCGACAGGGGGCACATCCACATTGTCAAGAATGTCTCCTGCAACATAAGTAGAAAAATAAGAAAAGAATGGAAAAATGGATGTAAGGAAGGATGTAAGCTTCCAATAACTATGCGGATAAGACACTTACTCGGTTGATTCTGTGTCAAAGGGATCTCATGAGGAGGATCTGCCACAACATCATAAGTCTGACAAGCATCTCCAACTAGCTCATTAAGGGCAGATTGAGCATCGAGAACCATAGGTGCAACCTCCACATCCATATTAGGTTCTGGGACGGGAGGGTCGAAGTGTGTCTGCTGACCCATTGGTGGGGAAAACCCATGAGGGATGGGATCAACTAACACCCGACGTACAAACACGTCCAAACTTTAAAACTGGCACTTCATAGCCGATCTCACATAGTTCTCCCACTGGTCTGCACACCCAATCGGGATCCTCTTCCTAAGGATGTTGGGAGGGAAACCTAGGTGAAGTACACCATCAACTGCGATGCCATCATCATCATGGCAATGTAGCTCTTCCCGAGCCCTTGCGACCAAATCACTAAATGAAGGCTTCTCATTGAATAACACAGGCACGTTTTGCATGTCAACAAACTCAACATACCCATAGCGATCTCTTTTCACGGTGCCTCCATGATATATGCTTACTAGGTTGTCCATCTATTTCATACACAAATCCAAACACATTTCGTTTAGTCCAAATTTCGTGCCAACAACTACATACTAGGTAACTGCTAACTTTGCAAATAACATAATAGCTAGCTCCATACATGTCCAACAACTAGGTTATCACCTTATTATCACTGCATCACCAACTAATTAAACTAAATAGGTTATCATAACTAACTAAGTAGATATCTAACTAAGTAAGTAAATAATCTAACTAGGTTATCACCTAATCTCTAGATCACCAACTAATTAAACTTAATAGGTTATCACATTATCAGCCTAAGTACATCAATAAACTAACTACTACACCACAATTCAACCTCACTATCTAACTACATTGCATATACATGAAATTTACCTATCCAACGATGGCAGTGCACGACGCGGTGGAGAGTAGGAGGAGGCGCCGGGCGCGGTGGAGGGCCGTGGGACGGGGTCGTGGAGAACGACCTACACGTCCGGCCGGACGTGGAGGACGGAGAGGCAGCAGCGCCTGGGCCAGTGCCGCGGACGGGCAGGGCGCGATGGCCGCGGCGAGGAGGTCGCCTCGAGCGGGGCGCGTCGTCGGCCGGGGCAGTGCGGCCGGGACGGGGGCGCGGGGCGTGGACGCTGGGCCGGGCCGCGGCGGCCGAGGCAGTGGGCTGGCCGGCCGGCGCAGCGCTGTCGGGACGGGAGCGTGGGGCGCGGACGCCGTACCGGGCCGGGCCGGGCCGCGGCGGCGGGGGCGGTGGGGCGGCCGGCCGGAGCAGTGCGGCCGAGACAGGGGTGCAAGCCGCGAATGCGGCGGCCGGGACGGGGGCGCGGGGTGCCGGCGGCGGGAGGCGGAGGGCGAGAGAGAAGAAAGGAAGAGAGGAAAAAAGGAAGAAAGAGAGAAAGAAATAGGACCCACCTATAATACCAGCTCGGCGCCAGGATCTATGACACCAAACTCGGCGCCAAGATTAGCATCAAGATCCACGGCGCTGAGATGGCTGCTATGTCACCCCCGACTCTTCTTTGATGCCGACGTGGCCCCCCGAGCTAGGCGCCAAACCTTTTGGCGCCGAGACGTGTAAGCTCGGCGCCACCATCGATGGCGCCGAGCTAAGGGTCCAAATTTTGAAAGCATACCTCCAGGAACATATTTGTGAAAAAACTTTAAAAAAAGGGATAAAAAAATTCGGGTATCAGTACACCCCCAACCCCTCTCGCAGACATACTTCCCAGATAGGACACGTAGTAACCACCCAGGACCGAGTGACGAACACGCAACGCACTCTGCCCCGAAGGGAAGGTGCGAATTCTGGCACGGCGAGCCAGCCTATCCAGTGGCCATGCACGCGCGCACCAGGCTCCTCCACCGCGCAAATGGAAAAATTGTAGCACTTCTTTCCCGATACGTCAACCGGGCCCGTTCAACGGCATCAAGCGGGACGCGCGCACGCGGGTGCGGGCGCAACGCGAACGTCCCTTTCTCTCGCTGGACCACGCGTCGCGGGCCTAAGCTGGCCAATCGGACTCGGCCGGCCGTCCGGGTTGGGTGGCGCCCGTGGAAAATCACCGTGACAAATCATAACTAGACAAAGCCGGGTGCTTTACACGCGCAACTTCCCGTGATTAGGGCCCCGCGCGGAGGAGGTAGTTTTTGCGGGTTGCATAATGGAAACCACAGTTTAAAGGAGGAGGTTTGAAGTGAACAGCAGATCACAACTGATGAGCCAACCAATATATGGTCGGCGGTTGTTCTAGATGGCACAACCGCCCTCGCACTCATCCCGTCATCCGTTGTTTTAGGGCCTGTTTGGCACAGCTTCTTCCTAGCTCCGGCTCTTGACTTTTCCGGAGAAATTATGCCAAACGTCTTCCTGGACGAGCCGTTTTGCAGTAAAAAGTGGAGGAGACGGTTATGACTCCTTCTAAGGGGCTCCTCCAAAGGAGCTAGAGCCGTTTTAGAGCCATGCCAAACATCCCCTTAATCTCTTCCGTTTGGCCCCTCTGTCGAGTCTTAGCACGTGAGCTACTAGGTATTTTGTGCCCTTCACCGCGATATATCGCCTGCCCTGCGCCCGTTGTTTGATCAGTGCTGCTTCGGCCTCCTGCATGCTAACCACTTGAGATCGCCATCTGAAAAGGCGTTCGGTAGTGAAAGTTTGTCTGTCCCGGTCGTGCATGCATGGGGACATGATTACAGAGGCAGAAGTTTTGCCATGGCGACACACCGTTGCATGATTGCACCCACGCCAACACCCCCCCCCCCCCCCCCCCCCTACAGCCGGAGCCACAGTGCATTGCATGACAAAAAAGTTGCTCCCATACGACGAAAAGGGGTCCGGGGCCATTAGATCGGTTGGTGTTACGTTCTCCTTGTCCCAAATAATTGCGGTGTCGCTGCACTGATCTATAGCAGTAGTAGTTTCTAATCTGATGGAGGACATGGACATGTAACCGTAGGCCGGAGGCAGTTATCTTTCCCATTCATGGCTACAACCTACTAGTAGTACAAGGTAGAGGCTACAGCAGTAACGTGTGCAGAGAGAAATCAGATGGCCCGTGAGAAAGATGGTGTACCTTAAGGAATCCGATTGGGGCCTCGTTTAGATTGTAAGTTTTTTTACTTTCTCTTCATCATATCAAATTTTTGGACATATGCATAGAGTATTAAATGTAAATAAAAAAAATAACTAATTACACAGTTTGATTGTAAATTACGAGACGAATCTTTTGAGCCTAGTTAGGCCATGATTGGACAATAATTGTCAAATACAAACGAAAGTGCTACAGTGCCAAATACTGATTCCTAACCTCAATCTAAACGAGGCCTGGGTCGAGTTTGGCAGGCTACATGTAGGAACCGTAGCCATCCTATGAGTGAACTGGGCGCAGCAGGTTTTGTCTGAAATTATATATCTCATGGTCAGGTGTCTGAAAACACTGTGGTCTTTTCTCGGTTTGATCATTAGCACAAGCATGGATTTGCTTGGGAAATGATCAGAAGGAAAATCATAGCAGCGTGGAGGAGAACCAACTTGATGGGCTGTCTAGCGTGTTGGACCTTATTAGCCTCAGGCTTTAGCCCTTTAGGCCTGGCTGTCTCCAATGACCTCGACTCATCACAGGCTGTCCTTGAAATGGACAGGCAGGCAGGCAGGCAGCCCTTTAGGTAGTTGCAGGCAGCTGACGCCTGTTGAGGTCGAGGCGTGGTGGCTGCGCCTAGGCTGGGACACAAGGCTCGGCCCGGCGACTAGCTTGGCCCTCCCAATAGGACTCTTCTGTACCGGCCTATGTCGACCCGATTTAGGCCTGCTACACCCTGGACCCGGCCCTATTTCACTTCCCCCCTGGCTGTGGTATCCTGGCCCAGACTAACATGCCAGCCGCAAGGCTACACCGCTGTAGCAGCGCTCTTGGGATTTATGGGTCGACACAGTATTTTATTTCATCAAAGATTTAGGCCCCGTTTGAAATGTCGAATTTTTTAAAAAAATCTATATTTTCCTATGAAATTAGAATGATTTCTATGAAATTCTTGTGTTTCAAACGTGTCATATACTGTATCTCATATTTTTTTACGCCTATATTTTTTTTCTGAAAGTTTAAGCGCACTGATGTATAATGCATTTGTGCTACAGTACCGCTGCCGTTCTGGTTTTGCTACATACAAAGCGTCTGGCCGGTCGTGGGCCAAACAGCAAGACGGACGGATGGATTATGGATAGGAGGGGGCCGGACGGACGGCCAACGGCCTACCTAGGTCGGTGGCAGATTCCAGATCGACTCGTTGTGTGTTGTGTGAAATGAGATATACGCCCTCTGTCAAAAAAAAAAAACATTACAAGACATCTTGAATCTTTTGTAGATACATAATTTTTGCTATACATTTAGATATACATTGTGTCTAGATAAATAATAAAATAATGAGTTAAATGCACCAGAGGTCCATTAACTTGTGAAGAGGTTCCAGTTAGATCCATCAATTTTCAAAGTGGCTTTTTGAGTCCATAAACTTTGTATGCCGTATCACTTAGGTCCATATCTATCCACGCGGGCTTTTCATGCTGACGTGGCCTGCTGACACGTCGTTCTGAAGCAGCTCTTGGCAACGCATTTTGTTAAACAGCTTGTGGGCGAGTGCCACTGCGTTGGCGCCAAACATCGGATGCACACGGGATCACCGCGCGCCTGCGAGCAGGGCGCTGGCCATGACGGCACCAGGCGAGGCAAGCGCGGAGGCGCGCTCGAGACCCTCGCGGTGTGCCAGGTCTGCGGTGGTCGCGTCCTCGGTGCCGGGTCTACGGTGGCCGCGTCCTCGGTGCCGCCCTACTCCTGCCTCGCGTCGTGGGACTTCGCCCACGACCCCTGCGCGGCGTTCCCGTGCGGCCTCCGCTGCTACACGGCCGCGCGACGCCACCAACTCTTCCTACCTCTATGTCTCCGCCGTCGTGCTCGACCCCACGGGTTACTCTGGTGCGCTCCCCATGGCCCTTCTGTCCTCGCTCCCCTTCCTCGCGCCGCTGTCCCTCGCCTCGGCGTGGTGGTGGTGGAGCCCCTGGAGGCGTCGCTGCACTCCGAGCCGGAGCTGGCGACGTCGGCGGCGGCGTCCAAGGACGCTGCGTTGGCGAGCCTGCGGAGGTCTGACGGCACGACGCGGCCCGGCATGAGCGTCACGCCCGTAGGCCTCGTGGATGGGAGGAAGCGCATGGAGCGACCGAACGCGTGCCCAGCGTCGCCCTTCATCCCTGACTGCTTCCCAATCTTCCTGGCCTCCGCGTCTACGTCGGCGAAGCGCGGGAGCTCGGTGCAGCTGCGCTGTCGGGAGGGAGCCCATGGAGCGTCATCTCTGATGAGGTGGTCCGCGAGCGTGGCCACGGACGTGGACGACGACGGCGGTGGCGCAGAGGACAAGGGAGACGACGGTGCAGGCGGGGCCTTGCTCTTGCCACTCTTGTTGCCAGTGGAGGAGGATGGCCAGAGCGTGCGAGCGATCTGGCCTGGCAGCTCCGTGCCGGAGGCGGACGTCCACCGCTTCGACGACGACATGGCCGCGCGACGCGATGGCCAAGCCAGCTAGAGCTCGCCACGTCCAGTATGCCCGTTGGATAAGCTACGACATATATGATGCTTTTGCGTTGGACGTAGGCATCAGCACTTTGGCCGTTTGGCGTAGCAACGGGTGGCCGACCGGTCGCTAGCGGTCGAGAGCGAGGCCGGCCGGCGTCCTCCTCGCGCGACCCTGCACGCGCACGTGCCCGCTCACACGGCTGCTCAGTGCTCACCCACACGCGCCTGCTCGCCACCCCTGCTTTGGGTTCGTACGCGACGGCCTTGCGGAACAGTGGGTGCCACGCTCTTCGCCGGTGCCGGCGCCCCGCCACTGCCATGGGCGTGCGCGCCCGGGCAGCCGTGCTCTGCCCGCAGCCATGGCCCCGACCACGCGTCACCGCCACCGCGTGGACCTCACGGGCCCCGTAGCTACCGCCTCCGTGCTACCGCCAAGCCTCCGCATCCTTGACCTCTCCGGCAACGCCTTCTCTGGCGCCATCCCGGGGGTCCCTGTTCACCGCCTTCTCCGTGTTGCAAGAGCTCTACCTCTCCTGCAATGGCTTCTCCGGCGGGGTACCGCCATAGCTGGCGCTCTTGGGCGCCCTGACGCGACTCGAGCTGCAGCACTGAAAGGTCCTAATGGCTAGAGGGGGGGGGTGAATAGCCTATTAAAATTTCTACAACAACACTTAGCACACCGGATAGACAATTATAAGGCGAAGCAAGTGTTGCGCTAGCCTACTAAAAATGCAAGCCACCTACCATAATTCTAGTTTCTATAGATTCTAACTACACAATGACTATGGCACTACACTAAGTTAGTGTGCTCTAAAAGGCTAACTAAAGAGCCACACTAACCAAACTAACAATCTCTCACAACTAACTACACTAAAGAGCTTCATAACTAGTTTGCGGTAATGTAAAGAGAGAGAGAGCAAGATAGTTATACCACCGTGTCGAGGAATGAATCAATCAATTACAAGAATGAAAACCAATGAAGACCAATCACCTCGGAATCAAATGATGACACAATGATTTTTTACCGAGGTTCACTTGCTTGCCAGCAAGCTAGTCCTCGTTGTGGCGATTCACTCACTTGGAGGTTCACGCGCTAATTGGCATCACACGCCAAACCCTCAATAGGGTGCTGCACAACCAACACAAGATAAGGATCACACAAGCCACGAGCAATTCACTAGAGTACCTTTTGGCTCTTCGCCGGGGAAAGGTCAAGAACCCCTCAGAATCACCACGATCGGAGCCGGAGACAATCACCAACCTCCGCTCGACGATCCTCGATGCTCCAAGCCGTCTAGGTGGCAGCAACCACCAAGAGTAACAAGTGAATCCCGCAGCGAAACACGAACACCAAGTGCCTCTAGTTGCAAACACTCAGGCAATGCACTTGGATTCTCTCCCAATCTCACAAAGATGATGAATCAATGATGGAGATGAGTGGGAGGGCTTTGGCTAAGCTCATAATGTTGCTATGTCAATGCAAATGGCCAAGAGAGTAAGCTTGAGCCGGCCATGGTGCTTAAATAGAAGCCCCCACGAAATAGAGCCATTGGCTCAATTATTGGGCTAACTACGCATCGACCGGACGCACTACTCGAGTGCACCGGACGCACCGTTCGTGAATACTAGACGCGTCCGGTTGCTCCCAGACCACCACATGTCTAGTTCAAACCAAAGTAGCCATTGCTGCCCACACTTGCTGTCGACCGAACGCTGAAATAGAAATGACCGGGCGTAGAGCAATAGTGTCCGGCCGAGTCCAGAAAGTAACCGAGGCCGATCGGACGCGTCTGTTAGAAACTGATTGGACGCTGAGCCTCAGTGTTCGGTTGAGTCCAGTAAGCACCCACGGTCGACCGAACGCATTCGGTCACTTCGGACTGGCCGCTGCCAGCGTCCGATCAAATGCTTTACCGAACAACGACTTTGCAGATTCACACCGGATGCATCCGGTCGCTGAGTTCGTCGTTAATACCGGACGTGTCCGATCACTATACCGGACACGTCCTGTCACTCTGTGATCAACGCGACTAACTCCTTTTCACCTCTATCTTCTTCACCCTTCCTCAAATATGCCAACCACCAAGTGTATCACCTTATGCACATGTGTTAGTATATTTTCACAAACATTTTCAAGAGTGTTAGCACTCCACTAGATCCTAAATGCATATGCAATGAGTTAGAGCATCTAGTAGCACTTTGATAACCGTATTCCGATATGAGTTTCACCCCTCTTAATAGTACGGCTATCGATCCTAAATGTGATCACACTCACTAAGTGTCTTGATCACCAAAACAAAATAGCTCCTATCATTTATACCTTTGCCTTGAGCCTTTTATTTTTCACTTTCTTCTTTTCAAGTCTAAGCACTTGATCATCACCATGGCATCACCATCATCATGTTATGATCTTCATTTGCTTCACCACTTGGAATGTGCTACCTATCTCATGATCACTTGATAAACTAGGTTAGCACTTAGGGTTTCATCAATTCACCAAAACCAAACTAGAGCTTTCAATCTCCCCCTTTTTGGTAATTGATGACAACCCTTTCACAAAGATATGAATTGAAATTCAATTTAATCCATGTTGCTTGTCCAAGCATATTTACTATGTGTAAAAGGATATGGACAAGTTTCATGAACTCCATATGGTAGCAATTGCTCCCCCTACATATGTGCTAAGAGTTTGGATTAAGCTTGCACATATGCTTAGATAGAAAATATAGGAGACAATGTCTACCAAATGATGCTAAGGTATGAAAGATGGACCTTTGAAGCGTGATACCAATCGGAGTGCACCATTATACCATCCTTAGCACCATGGTTAGCTCGATATCACTTAGAAAACACTTGTAAATGAAATCACTAGATAAACTTATGCATGCTAGATTTTTATTTCATCATTCAAACCTACAACTAGCATACACCACACAAGCATGGATATTGAAAATTTAAAACTTGTGCCATGCAAGCAAACATATGAAATGCACATTCAAATGCATCCATACAAGTTCATGAGCTTGCTCCTCCTACTTGTGTGCTTAAAATTTTAATTGATCCTTTTCTTTGTCATATTCTCTCCCCTAGGTCAAATTCTCTATTTCTTTCCCCCTTTGTTGTCTTTTCACTATCTTTGTACACTACTTCTCCCCCTTTGTCATGAATGACCACAAAGGCTTAAAGTATAGATAGGTTAGGATTATCAATGTCAATCAATGGGGTGAGTATCATTTTTCCAAATTTGGTTCAATCTAGAATACTTGCCAAAGATATTTAACTCGGTTTGATCCAAGGACAAGCTTCTTCACACCTCTAAATAAGGGTTATCTTGTACCATAGTTGAGTTAAACACTTAGAGCTCATTTTCTAGATCAAACACTAGGTTTACAAGCCCACAAACATGTCATAAGCTACCACTAGATCAAGTCAAGCATAGAAGCAATAGTGGTACCATACAATCATCAAATTCATTTGATTTTCATGAATGAGTCTATTAAATGTGAAAAATGACTAGATGCACTAAACATGTCCTTAGCAAGGATGTATGCCATGCCAATCAACTTTTACCTTGGATTGCTCGAAGGAGAGGCATGTCATATAAGTGGGGGGGTGCATCAACACATATTTGAGAAATCCAATATGTTCAACTCATTCCTTAGCTTGCAAAACCTTTTCTCATCCAATGGCTTGGTGAATATATCGTCAAGTTGATCTTCGGTGCCTACACTCTCAATGCAAATGTCCCCTTTTTGTTGATGATCTCTTATAAAATGGTGGCGGACATCAATGTGCTTTTGTTCTTGCATGTTGAACCGGATTGTTGGTTAACTTGATTGCACTCTCATTGTCACATAGCAATGGCACTTTCTTGAACTTGATTCCAAAGTCATTCAAAGTGGCATTCATCCAAAGTACTTGTGCACAACAACTACCGGCGGATATGTATTCGGCTTAGGCGGTTGATAATGCAACACTATTTTGCTTCTTTGATGACCATGAGATAAGTGATCTTCCCAACAATTGATATGTGCCTGAGGTGCTCTTCCTTTCAACCTTGCATCCTGCATAATCCGAGTCGGAGTAACCAACTAGCTCAAACTTTGCTCCTTTGGGATACCACAAACCAACCTTTGTTGTATGCTTCAAGTACCTCAATATTCTCTTTGTAGCCTTCAAATGACTTTCTCTTGGTGAGGCTTGAAATCTTGCACACATGCACATACTAAACATGACATCCGGCCTTGATGCGGTCACATAGAGTAGGCTTCCAATCATAGACCGATACAATTTTTGATCCACCATATTTCCACTTGCATCACTATTCAAGTTGCCATTTGTTCCCATTGAGTATGCTAATGGCTTTACTATCATTCATGCCAAACTTCTTGATCATGTTCTTGATATACTTGCCTTGACTCACAAATGTACCATTCTTCAATTGCTTGATTTGAAGACCAAGGAAGTAACTTAACTCTCCAATCATGGACATCTCAAACTCATTAGCCATCATCTTTCCAAACTCATCACAAAAGTCTTGATTGGTTGATCCAAATATGATGTCATCAACATAGATTTGCAACACAAATAAATCTTTTCCAATCTTTTTGATGAAAAGAGTGGTGTCAACGTTGCCCATCATGAACCCTTTAGAGAGTAGGAAGTCCCTCAATCTCTCATACCATGCTCTAGGTGCTTGCTTCAAGCCATACAATGCCTTCTTCAACTTGTACACATGGTCGGGCTTTTGTCATCTTCAAAACGGGAGGTTGCTCAACATATACTTCTTCATTGATGTAACCATTGAGAAATGCACTCTTAACATCCATTTGGTAGAGCTTGAAGTTGTGGGCACAAGCATAAGCTAGCAAGATTCTAATTGCTTCCAATCTAGCAACCGGGGCATATGTTTCTCCAAAGTCAAGACCTTCAACTTGTGTATAGCCTTGTGCTACCAATCTTGCTTTGTTCCTTACTACTATTCCATCTTGATCTTGCTTGTTTCTAAAGACCCATTTGGTTCCAATCACATTGTGTCCCTTTGGTCTCTCTACTAATTCCCATACTTAATTTCTTGTGAAGTTATTCAATTCTTCATGCACAGCATTCACCCAATCAACATCCTTCAATGCTTCATCTATCTTCTTTGGTTCAATGGATGACACAAATGAGAAATGCTCACAAAATGATAGTCAATCTTGATCTAGTTTGCACACCTCTAGAAATATCTCCAATTATAGTGTCCAAAGGATGATCTCTTGCAATATTTGTTGGTTGGAGTATTGGAACTTGATTGCTTGCACTTGCTTGATCATTGGGTTGAGATGATGTACTAGCCACTTGATCTTGTTCATTATCATGAGAGCCACTTGTACTAGCTTGATTTGTATCATCTTGCATATTTGAGTTAGAGAGCACTTGCACTTGATCATCTTCATCATCATTCACTTGCCTAGGCCTCAATTCACCAATATCCATGTTCTTCATGGCATTTGAAAGTTGAATGCCTCTAACATCTTCCAAGTTCTCATTCTCTACTTGTGAACCCTTGGTTTCATCAAATTCAACATCATGAACTTCTTCAAGAGTACCACTATCCAAATTCCAAACTCTATATGCTTTGCTTGTAGTGGAATAACCAAGTAGGAATCCTTCATCACATTTCTTGTCAAACTTGCCCAATCTAGTGCCTTTCTTCAAGATATAGCATTTGCAACCAAAGACCCAAAAATATGCAATGTTGGGCTTTCTACCATTCAAGAGTTCATATGGTGTCTTCTCTTTCAATGGGTGACAATAGAGGCGGTTGCTACAATAGCAAGCCATGTTGATAGCTTCGGCCCTAAAAAGATTGACTCACATTGTACTCACTAAGCATAGACCTTGCCATATCAATGAGTGTTCTATTTTTCCTCTCAACAAGGCCATTTGATTGTGGAGTGTACTTGGCCGAGAATTGATGTCTAATTCCAAATTCATCACACAACTCATCAATTCTAGTGTTCTTAAACTCACTACCATTGTCACTTCTAACTCTCTTGATGGTTGTTTCAAACTCATTGTGAATGCCCTTGACAAATGATTTGAATGTTGCAAACACATCACTTTTGTCCACTAGAAAGAATACCCATAGTGTATCTAGTATAATCATCCACTATCACAAAGCCATATTTGTTACCACCAATGCTAGTGTATTGAGTTGGCCCAAACAAATCCATGTGCAATAACTCAAATGCTTTACTAGTGCTCATCATGCTTTTCTTAGGATGGGTGTTTCCAACTTGTTTGCTGGCTTGACAAGAGCTACAAAGCTTATCCTTCTCAAACACAACATCTTTCAAGCCTCTAACCAAGTCATGCTTAACCAATCTATTCAATTGTTTCATTCCAACATGACCAAGCCTTCTATGCCATAACCAACCCATGCTAGACTTAGTGAACAAACATGTAGATAATTTAGCTTCACTAGCATTGAAATCAACCAAGTATAGATTCTCATATCTAAAGCCTTTGAAGATCAAGTTAGAGCCATCTACACTTATGATCTCTACATCATCTACCCCAAATATGCATTTGAATCCAAGATCACACAATTGAGCCACGGATAGCAAGTTGAAAGTTCAAGCTCTCTACTAGCAACACATTGGAAATGCTCATGTCATTGGATATTGCAATCTTACCAAGCCCTTTGACCTTGCCTTTGCCATTATCACCAAATGTAATACTATCATAACCATCATTGTCATTGGTGTTGATTGAGTTGAACATTCTTGCATCACCGGTCATGTGTTGAGTGCACCCACTATCAAGAACCCAATGCCTTCCTCCGGCTTTGTAATTGACCTACAAAAGAAGATCAATTCTTTTTAGGTACCCAAACTTGCTTGGGTCCTTGAAGGTTAGTTACTAAGCTCTTTGGTACCCAAATGGCTTTCTTCTTTGAGCCCATCCATGGTTTACCAATGAACTTAGCCTTCACACCATTTGTACCCTTAGTAAGCACATAGAAAGAATTAATCTTAATTGAGGATACATTAGCATTTTTGCTTTTGTTCTTGCATTCATGCTCTACATGACCAACTTGCTTGCAACTAGTGCAAAACCGACCATTGTTCTTCACAAAACTAGTCTTGTGAGGAGCAAAGGCCGCCTTGCCTTTCTTAGGGGTATAGCCCAATCCCTCTTTGTAGAGAGAAGCTCTTTGGCTACCCAAGCACATAAGCAAGCGGTCCTCACCACCATAGGCCTTAGCCAAGGTGTGAGTGAGCTTATTGACCTCCTTCTTGAGGGTCTCATTCTCAACCATTAGTGAGGCATCACAAGTGAAACCATCACTACTAGATGAGGTGGAAGTAGAAGTACTACAAGAAGGGTTAGCGGGAGCAACAATGATAGGCATAGATAATGATTCATCAATTATATCACAAGTTAAGCCTACATCACAAGTCTCAACATGCTTCTTTTTATTTTGTTCATTAAGCAAAGAGGAATGAGCTTTTTCAAGCTTCTTGTGAGCCTTGCCAAGCTTCTCATGGGCTTCCTCTAGCCTCTCATGAGATGCATTGAGCTCATCAAAGGCTTGCTTAAGGGCTTTTAGTTCCTTACGCAAGCTTTTGCATTCCCTTCTCTTAATGCCAAAGTGTTCTTTAGCATCTTCTAGCATGTCAAATAGTTCATCCTTAGTAGGTTCATCATCATCACTATCACTATCATTTTCATTTTCATTATCATGTTCCTCATCACTTCCATCATCACAAATTTGTACCTTAGTGGCCTTAGCCATGAAGCATGATGGAGTGTCGAAGAGAGAAGGCTTCTCATTGATAGCAATGCTTGCAAGTGCCTTCTTCTTGGTGGTCCTTGTCATCATCACTATCATCATCATCACTTGAGGAAGCATCACTATCCCAAGTGACCACATATGAACCACCTTTCTTCTTCTTGAAGGTCATCTTGTCCTTCTTCTCTTTCTTTTCCTTCTTGTCCTTCTTCTTGTTCTTCTTGTCATCATCTTTGTCGCTATTGTATGGGCATTGAGCAACAAGATGATCTTTGCTTCCACAATTGAAGCACCTTCTTGACTCTTCCTTGTTCTTGGATGAAGATTTCTTCCTTCTAGCACGGTAGCCCTTCTTCATCATGAACTTGCTAAATCTCTTGACAAAGAGAGCCATCTTCTCATCATCATCATCATCCCATGAGCCATCATCTTCACTTGATGTTTCTTGCTTTGCCTTGCCCTTGGATGATGTGGCCTTGAATGCCACACTCTTCTTCTTCTCATCTTTCTTCTCCTTCTTTTCTTCCTTCTCATCATCATCTCTATATGTATCATCGGTCATTATATCTCCCAACACTTGGTTTGGTGTCATGGTGTCCAAACCACTCCTCACTAGAATAGTGACCAATGTGCCAAATCTTGAAGGCAAACATCTCAAGAACTTGTGGGAGAAGTCCTTGTCCTTCACCTCTTCTCCAAGTGCTTTGAGATCATTGACAAGCACTTGAAGCCTATGAACATCTCCGGCACACTCTCATCCTCCTTCATCTTGAAGCTTGCAAACTTCTCTTTGAGAATGTATGCCTTTGCACCCTTCACGGCTTGAGTGCCCTCAAATGATTCCTCCAATTTCTTCCATGCCTCATGAGCTCTCTCAATGTTCTTGATTTGCTCAAAAGTTCTCTCATCCAAAGCATCATGGATGGCACTAAGAGCAATGTCATTATTTTGGAGTAGCATTTCTTCGGCGGCGGTGGGAGCCTCTTCATCTTCAATCTCAATCTTTGTCTCTACCACCTTCCAAACCTTCCTATTGATTGACTTGATATAAGTTGTCATCTTAGCTTTCCAATAGGGATAATTTGAGCCATCAAATTGGGGTGGCTTCTTGGTGTTGTTGATTTGAGCCATTTTTACACCGAAGGTTGTTAAGCCTCAAATCACGGATGACCTCGGCTCTGATACCACTTGAAAGGTCCTAATGGCTAGAGGGGGGGTGAATAGCCTATTAAAAATTTCTACAACAACACTTAGCAAACCGGTTAGACAATTATGAGGCGAAGCAAGTGTTGCGCTAGCCTACTAAAAATGCAAGCCACCTACCACAATTCTAGTTTCTATAGATTCTAACCACACAATGACTATGGCACTACACTAAGTTAGTGTGCTCTCAAAGGCTAACTAAAGAGCCACACTAACCAAACTAACAAGCTCTCACAACTAGCTACACTAAAGAGCTTGATAACTAGTTTGCGGTAATGTAAAGAGAGAGAGAGCAAGATAGTTATACCGTCATGTCGAGGAATGAACCAATCAATCACAAGAATGAATACCAATGAAGACCAATCACCTCGGAATCAAATGATGACACAATGATTTTTTACCGAGGTTCACTTGCTTGCCGGCAAGCTAGTCCTCGTTGTGGCGATTCACTCACTTGGAGGTTCACGCGCTAATTGGCATCACACGCCAAACCCTCAATAGGGTGACAGCACAACCAACACAAGATGAGGATCACACAAGCCACGAGCAATTCACTAGAGTACCTTTTGGCTCTCCGCAGGGAAAGGTCAAGAACCCCTCACAATCACCATGATCGGAGCCGAGAGACAATCACCAACCTCCGCTCGACGATCCTCGCTGCTCCAAGCCGTCTAGGTGGAGGCAACCACCAAGAGTAACAAGCGAATCCCCTAGTGAAACACGAACACCAAGTGCCTCTAGATGCAAACACTCAAGCAATGCACTTGGATTCTCTCCCAATCTCACAAAGATGATGAATCAATGATGGAGATGAGTGGGAGGGCTTTGGCTAAGCTCACAAGGTTGCTATGTCAATGCAAATGGCCAAGAGAGTGAGCTTGAGCCGGTCATGGGGCTTAAATAGAAGCCCCACGAAATAGAGGTCGTTGGCTCAATTATTGGGCTGACTGTGCATCGACCGGACGCACTGCTCGAGTTGCACCGAACGCACCGTTCGTGAATACCGGACGCGTGCCGTGTCGCTCCTAGACCGCCACATGTCTAGTTCAAACCAGAAGTAGCAGTTGCTGCACCACACTTGCTGTCGACCGGACGCACATACCGGACGCTGAAATAGAAATTGACCGACACGAGCAGGTATTATCTGACTGAGGTCTAGTAGAGGTAACCGAAGGCCGATCGTACGTGTCTGTAGAAACTTGAACCCGGACGCTGAGCCCGCAGCGTTCGTCGAGTCTAGTACGCACCCACAGTTCCGACGCGGAACGCGTCCCGGTCACTCCGGACCGGACGCTGCCAGCGTTCGATCAACTAACTGTTACCAAACAACGACTTTGCAGGATTACACCGGACATGTCCCGGGTGTGCGATCCGCAACACGTCCGGTCGCTGAGTTCGTCGTTGACCAGCGCGACTAACTCATTTTCACCTCTATCTTCTTCACCCTTCCTCAAATGTGCCAACCACCAAGTGTATCACCTTGTGCACATGTGTTAGCATATTTTCACAAAAAAATTCAAGAGTGTTAGCACTCCACTAGATCCTAAATGCATATGCAATGAGTTAGAGCATCTAGTAGCACTTTGATAACCGTATTCTGATACGAGTTTTACCCCTCTTAATAGTACAGCTATCGATCCTAAATGTGATCACACTCATTAAGTGTTTTGATCACAAAAACAAAATAGCTCCTATTATTTATACCTTTGCCTTGAGCCTTTTGTTTTTCTCTTTCTTCTTTTCAAGTCTAAGCACTTGATCATCACCATGGCATCACCATTATCATGTTATGATCTTTATTTACTTCACAACTTGGAATGTGCTACCTATCTCATGATCACTTGATAAACTAGGTTAACACTTAGGGTTTTATCAATTCACCAAAACCAAATTAGAGCTTTCAAGCACAACGCGCTCGCGGGTCCACCTCGACGTGAGCGGCAACGCGCTGTCGGGCTCGCTGCTCGGCGCGCCGGGGACGCTGTCGTCGTCGCTCTGGTCCGTCGCGGCGCGCAACAACTCCTTCTCTGGGCCGCTGAGCGCCGCGGCGCTGGCCGTGCTCCCCGTGGTGCGGGTGCTGGACCTCATGGGCAACGCGGTGTCTGTCGCGGTCCCGGGCGCTACGCTCGTCCAGGAGGCTCCCGATGGCGGATCCTCCAGCCAGCTAGTGGAGCTGGACCTGAGCGGCAACAGGCTCGCCGAGCGGCTGCCAGCCTACCTTGGTGCAATGCCGCGGCCCGCGGCGGGCCTGCTTTCGTGCCCGTGTGGCAGCGGCGGCAGTACTTGCTCGCACGCCCTCATGGCCACAACAGCAACGACGGCGGTGCCTGCTCGTGCGCCTGCAGTCTATTTGACAAAATGCATTGGCGTAGGGCTGCTTGATTGAGCCTAGTCATCATGCTACATCAGCATGAGAAGCCAACGTGGAGAAGTATGGACCTAAGTGATACGGCATACAAAGTTTATGGACCCAAAAAACCACTTTGAAAGTTGATGGACCTAACCGAAACCTCCTCACAAGTTAATGGATCTCTGATGCATTTAACTCTAAAATAATATATCTATAAAAGCCTAAAAGCATTGTAATTTGAAATGGAAGGAGTACAATTCTTACTTGTTGAGGTGTCAAATGATTTAAATTTTGACAGTAGTTATATAAAACGTACTGATATTTATGATACAAATAAATATCATTAAATCATTTATAAAATAGTTTTTTTGTAGTAAATTAGTTGGAGACATAAATGTAACAACATTCACATAAATTTGATCAAAGTTTAGCTCCCGTAGTTGCATCCTTTTGTGGATACAGGGAGTAGTTTCTATTTCTATCCATGTTAAGTCATGTAGATATTACATGTAGAAATCAGTAATTTTGCATCCAATAGTTGCATTCTTGCTTTTTTGTACCGGCCTATGTTGAGCCGATTTAGGCCTCCTACACCCTGGACCTGGCCCTATTTCATTTTCACCCTGGGCGTGCCGACGTGGTATCCTGACCCACACTAACATGCCTGCCGCAAGGCTGCACCGCTGTAGCAGCGTTCTTGGGAGGCCGACATACCATTACTTCATCGATGATTTAGATCCCGTTTGAAATATCGAAATTTTTTAATCCTATGTTCTCCTATGAAATTAAAATGAATTCTCTAAAACTCTTATGTTTCATACGGGTCATATGTTGTATCTCATATATTTTCTTTTTTTCCTATGCCAATATTGGACATGTTTGGTTCATACCGGAGTTTACCACACCGAACTTTAGACAAACCATAGATAGCACAGAAAAGTAGTCAACCAGAAAGGCACTGCCTTTGGAGAGGGGCAGAAGCTAACACCAGGAAAGTTGCCAAAGCAGCATGGCCAATGGTTTGTATCCCAAAGGATGAAAGGGGATTGGGGGTCCTAAACCTGCAAACTCAAAATGAGGCACTGCTGCCCCAAAAGGATCTTTTTGGTGGCGTGATATCTTAAAACTGCTGGACAAATATAAGAGTATGAGTATGGCATCAGTTATCATCTCTGATGGAAAATCATGTTTGCTCTAGGAGGATCTTTGGAATGGTCAAGTCAGAAAATTTCAATTTCCTGAGCTTCATTCTTTTGCTAAAAACAAGTCTAAGTAAAGCACACACTGCAAGCACAGTATCTGATCTTTTTAACCTGCCAATATCAGTGGAAGCCTTTGAACAGCTGCAAGAGCTAGAAACTGAATTCTCTTCAATAATCCTCACTCCCATGAGTGATAGTTGGACTTATATATGGGGATCCTCACAATTCTCTTCCTCCAAAGCCTACAAACTGCTCACAGGACATACCCAAGTTGATCCCACCTTCAAAAGGCTTTGGAAAACTTCTTGCCAAAGTAAACACAAAGTCTTCTTTTGGTTAGTAATGAAAGACAGGATAAGTACAAGAAACATGATGAGAAGGAGAAGAATGCACCTAGATGATTACAACTGTGTTCTCTATCAATAGCAAACTGAAGAAACACTAATGCACCTACTCTTCTACTGCAACTTTGTCAAGAATTGCTGGTGGGCTCTGAACTTTGCATATGCAGGCAACCTCTCAATCTTCCATATCGTTGAGAATTGGAGAAATTATATGTCTGCTCCCTTTGCTTTAGACATCTTTATTCTTGTATGCTGGTCCATCTGGATGGTGAGGAATGACGTTATCTTAAAAAACAAGGTTGCTTCAGTTGATGACTGTAAGAGGAACCTCACGGCTGAAGCACTTATGCTGCTACACAGGACGAAAGCAAGGATCACCACTCTCTTAGAATCATGGATTCAGTCTCATTTGTAATTTACCTGATCTTCTTCCTCTCTTTCTTTGTTTCCAGAACCCCCTCTTCTCCTTTTCTCTCTTTAATATCTCTATTTGTGTATTCTTTGTATGTCTTTTTTATTTATTAAATTGCAGTAGGAGCTTCTTGCACCTCCTGATTCCTCAAAAAAAAAAGAAGGGTCTGCTTGGTTTATGTCCCAAACTTGCCAAACCAGAACTCTTGCGTGCCACACTCACTTCTGGCATTGTTTGCTTCTTGATGCATCTCTGGCATGCCGCACTTCAATATGCTTGTTTGTTGTGCTCAGCTACTACTTTTGACGCCAAGTGTTGGGCCAGCAAAATGGGCGCCAGACTTTTAGCGGGGTTAGAGATTAGTTAGACAACCTATGGTCACAAAGCCCAACAGACCCGAAAACCAGTCTATGGTGTGTGGAAAAAGGTGCTAAAAAGGCACGTCATAATTGCGGCAATAAACTAAACGCACGCGCTATGAAACTTTGGTATGCCTAACTTGTGACATGACATTCTTGTTAAGTCACGTAGATACTACACATATAAGTCATATTCTCATTGCATGAAAATAAAATTTGTCCAATAAAGTACCGTCTCTTCTACACATATTGTTATTGTTATATCTTAGTTTCCATATAGACATGATTTGCCTAAAAACTCATATTCTCCTCCCTCTATTAATTATCGTGTCACGTTACCATTTTGCTAAATTGATAAACTAATAATTAATAAATATAGAAACTATCTGGTTCGTAGGTTGGTAGGGCCCCATCTACGTGATTCTGTGACACACCGAAGTACTCCGTACTACCAAACAGAAAGTTTGGAGCACCAAGTACGTTTGAGCATCTCGGCACCAGCCCTTGAAAGCGTTGACGATACGTACAATACTGCTGCTATGTTCTACTTCCTCCGTCTAGAAAAAAACGTAATTCTAGTTTTGAACATGGACACGAGCGTCATGTCCTGGTTCAAAGTTAGAATCACATCGTGTCTAGATCATGTCCAAGTTTAAAGTTATAATTGTGTTTTTTTTTTTCTGGAACGAAGGAGTAATTAAACAGAACCATTGGCAGTTGATATGTGCTCGTAGCACGGACGACATGTCCGGAGATCGACTGCTCCGCGCCTCCGCTGCTCTTGGCCAGATCCTGGTGACTCCGTAGCAGTTCGCCAGTTCGTAGGTCGTACGCGCTGCCGGAGACGGCGCGCACGTGGCACTGGCGTATCCATGCGGGACAAACACCGGCCACCTGCTTCATCGCATCTTCATCCGGTTCACGCATCCCCCTGGTTCAGATGGCACATACTCGGAAAAGGGCCGATCAGGCCTTTTTTTTGTTTCACGGAAGGCAGCAGCAACCGAAAAAGGCAGCTAGCTACTTCGGCACCAATTCGTGCCTGATTGAGTACTGCGTCACAAAAACAGTAGTGGCATAACTGGCCCGTAGAAAACGCGTTTCGTTATCAAGGGTTCGCCGCTCGCATTGTTCCATTGGCAAAACTCTTATTACACGCGACGCTCAGCTCGTTGATTTTCTGGTGGTGGAACCTGATCATCCGGATTTAATGTCATGTTCGTTTGTTTTATAAACCATATTTTTTCAGTTAACGAATAGTATTTTTCTCTCATAACAAATCGTCCAACAGTACTTTCAGCCATGACTTATTAGCCAAGTGATCAGGGCATAAGTTCTCGACTTGACACGGGTGCTCGTGTTTTTCTGGATTTATTCCATGATCTAAGATATTTTTTCAGTGGTAGATGACGCGTCTGAGTCCAACTCAGTTCTTCGTAGGTGCTCATAGGTATAAGAAGATGCTCATAGGAGTAGGGTGTGTTTTTCGTAGGTGCTCATAGGGATAGGAAGATGCTCATAGGGGTATGGTGTACGTACGTGCGTTTATAGGGATAAGTATGCGCTCGTGTATGTGAGCGTCTACGTCTGTAACTGGGTCTTAGGAAAAAAAAAACTCTTATCACACAATGTGCTCCAGAAGCAAACGACAAGAGGTGGGAAATGCAATTGCAATGCATATCTCATCGGACTGTTGTCATGTCTTGTGCTTGTACACATTTAAATCCAGTCATCAACAAAACATAAATACGGTCATCTGTTGCTTCATCAGTCCTAATAAAGTTACACATGCGTGTAACTTCTGTACAAACCCGCAGCTAGAACGACAAATACTCCTCAACAAAATCTTACAAACCCACACTAATAAAAATCCCATAACCCATAGCAGCTCTGAGATTTTCACAAGGAGCAGAGAGGACACCGCACTAGCCCGTTCTCGTTGCACTCGGGGCACCGCCTGAAGGTGCCCACTTCCTCGAGGAACACCTTGCAGCTGCCGGAGCACTCCTCGCAGGGCACGAACCGCACGCCGCCGCAGCCGGAGCACGCCTCCAGGGCGCCCTTGCTGCTGGATCTCGGTGGGGGCGCCATCTCGCAGGCCTCGAGCGCCTTCGACAGCTCGCCGGCCTCATGCATCCGGCGGACCTCCTCGGCGCCGCCCAGGTGCCTGCCGTCCGCGAACACCTGCGGGAGCCTGCTGCCCGCGGTGGAGCCCAGCGCGGCGTGGAGCTCGTCCTTGAACCCCGAGTGCATCGACAGGTCGCGCTCGTCGACGCGCATGCCGTAGCTCTGCAGAATGGACTTGGCGGACCAGCAGTCCTCGTACGTCTTGCGGATGCCGCGGAGGCTGGTCAGGTACAGCACCACCTTCCGGGTGCTGTCCGGCGGGGGCGGCAGAGCCGGTGGCTGCGGTTGCGGCGGCGCCAGCTTGGCGAGCTTTGCGTCTATCCTCTGCTGGAACGCGCTGACCCGCGCGCGCACGATGCCCGGGAACCTCTGTATCTCACGCTTCTTGACGCCCACCTCGTCGCCGCCCCCGCCACCACCCGGGCCGTCAGGCTTCTTGATACACTCCTCGTTGTCGAGGGGGTCGTCCGGCGGCGGGGGTATCTCATCCAGCGCCTTCCGGAACGCGGCGATGACGTCCGGATCGAACTCGGGCGATCCTGGGGCCGACTTCTCGCGCCGCTCCTCGCCGTCGGCGTCGCCGTCCTCGTCCTTGTCGTCGAGGCCGTCCATGAGCTCCCACACGTTGATCACCTCGGGCTCGCGGACCTGCGGCGTCTTGGCCGGCGAGCCCGGCACCTGTTTCTGCCGCCGCATCAGCTGCGGCTTCAGCGGCAGCGGCGGCGTCGTCTTCGCCGCGCCGACACCGCCGTCGTCGCGCCACTTCATTATCTCCTCCTCGTCCCGGTCGAGGCTGAGCGACCCCAGCGTGGAGGACTTGAGCGCGACGGTGTGGTGAACGCCGCCGGAGCGGCTCCGCGCGTGCGGCGACCGGCCGCCACCCCGGACGCCGCCGCGCAGCGCGTGCCTGGACCCCGTGCAGCCCATCGGCCAGCCGCCACGGTACGATCCAGAGAGCAACCCCGATCGAATCGGCAGCGGTAAGGCACAGTAGCTCAATGTCGGCGGGGAGCCTTGTTGGAGGAGCACTGGACCATCCCTCGACAAGAGCAGAGCAGCTGGGCCAAGAACAGCGAGGTCGAACAGCTAGCTGCGGCCAATTCAGAGGAAGGAACCGGTAGGTAGCTGGGCGCGTCGCCCCCGCCCCCGTCCTCTCGCGACCAGTCCAAGCGCGGATGGGGTCAGTCAAGCGTGGGGGAGCTCCACGGCGATCCTGGCGGGGAGGTAGACGGAGTGGCGAGGTGGGCGAGATCTGATGCAGGGCGAGGTTGGCTTGGCTGCGATGCGAGGGGGGAAAGGAAAGGGAGGAAAAGCTTTAAGCCGCGCGAGTAATGGAGCGTTTCGGGTCACGGCCTCACGGCACGGGCGGGTGGCCGCCGTGTCCGCGCGTAAAGCGTAATAACTCGCGCGTTTCGGTTGGGACTTGGGAGTCCGTGGCCTCGTGGCCTCGTGCCCGTGCCCGTGTCTTGGTGGAGTGGAGTCCCCGGCCGCGCTGAACAGGTGGGCGGAATCATTGCCCGCTGGTCAGTGCCCGCCGAGAAGCGGCTCCTGGTGCCTGTGATAGTCTGGAACTAGGGGAGCCGGGATTATCCGCATCGGCGGGAGAGACTACAGCATCGGATCGAGCAGTCCAGCGGCTGTACCAGAACTTAGGGCCCAGGGTCAAAATTTCGGTCAAATTTCGCGAAATTCGGTAATTTCGGTGGTGGCCGAAAGAAAAAATCCGAAATTTTGTAATACACTAATACATGTGTTATATAACTTTAGACTCAATTTTTTATTGTTTATATTGCATATTTTTGTATTCAATAGATGTGTAGTCATAAATCATACTAATATTTGTTTAGATTTAAATGTTTTTTTAGAAAAAGCATACTTCATGTGCTAGTCTCTAAAAAAATTTCGCCGAAATTTCGGCCGAATTTCGCGAAATTCGGTAGTTTTGGTGGTGTCCGAAATTTTTGCAATACCGAAATTGAAAACCCTGCTTAGGGCCACGATCCTCCGAGCACAGGAGTTAGGATCAGCCTCTGCGCGCACAAGTAAGGCCCTAGATCCAAAAATTTTTGGATTTTGATAACTGTAGCACTTTCGTTTGTATTTAGTAATTAGTGTCTAATTATGGGCTAATTAGGTTCAAAAGTTTCGTCTCGTGATTTCTCACCCAACTGTGTAATTAGTTTTTTTTTCGTTTACATTTAATACTCCATGCATGTGCCGGAAGGGGCAGCATCTGCGATGCAGTGTCTGAGCGCCCATGGTGATTGGATTTCCATTTTCCAGGGGCCATTGATGGTCTAAATCCTGTTGCAAGTTGTTTCGACGTGCGAACCAGTGGGAATGTGCGCGCGCGAGCTCGCTTAGAATTTGCGGGAACATTTTGAGTGCATCTACGTATCTGAACGTCAGGTAGCTAGTAGCTTGGTTTTTAACCTTGCTGCAAATACGGTTCGTGGACCACTCATGTCGACTACTGTGCCTTCTATTTTTGAACCCAGCAAGCCGGGCATTCGAGGACAGTGAATTCTGAACTTGAATTCGACGCCGCGGGCAAGGCAAGCTTAGGGTGTGTTTGGTTGAAATGTGGCTGTGGGAAAAAGCTGTTGTGGGTTGTGAGCTGTGAGAAAGCTGCTGTGGGTTGTGAGCTGTAGAAAAGCTGAAAGTTGTTTGGTTAAACAGGTATAAAATATACCTTTTATCTTTATCTCTCTTGAAACAACTATGGAAGAGCTTTTTATTCCACCAATTTCGAAAAGCAGAAAGCCAAAAGCCAAAAGCAGGGTCAAACCAGCTTTCAAAAATAAACTACGAAAAAACAGCTGCTTCTGAAAAAACACCCTCCAAAAACAGCCCCTTTGATTAAACTTTTGACTTTTGAGACAAAAAAACCAAAACCAAAAGCCCAACCAAACACACCCTTATCTTTCAACGAACGAGAACGATGCGAGCGATGGAATAGCAGCAGTCACACTGCCTCAGGCACCTGTCGCCGTCGCTGCAACGCAGCAGCTTCGCCCTTTTCTCTTTGTCGGTTAAGGGCTCGTTTAGATTGAAACTTTTTTCAATCTGATGAATAGTATCATTTTCGTCTTATTTGGTAAATATTGTTCAATCGTGGACCAACTAGGCTCAAAAGATTCATTTCGTGATTTCCAACTAAACTATGTAATTAGTTATTTTTTTACCTACATTTAATACTCCATGCAAGCGGCTAAAAATTAATGTAATAGAGAGAGTGAAAAAACTTGAAACTTTAATGTGATCTAAACAAGGCCCAGGAAAACTCCGCAATTGCACAGCTGAAACAGCGAGGCGTCGTCGGGTGTCACTGTCTGTCACCCCACACCCGGTAACGTACATACATGTCAATCCGCCGACGCGCAAGCGCATATATCAACGACGTACTGAAACTGAAAGCTCAGGCCTCAGCTCAGGGTCTGAAACTCTGAGGCCATATTTAGATTGCAAAAAATTTCAATCCGATAAATAGTAGCACTTTCATTTTATTTGGTAAATATTGTTCAATTGTGGATCAACTAAGCTCAAAAGATTCATCTCGTGATTTCCAACTAAACTGTGCAATTAGTTATTTTTTTTACCTACATTTAATGCTCCATGCAAACGGTTAAAAATTGATGTGATGAAGAGAAAGTGAAAAAACTTGGAATTTGGAGGTGATCTAAACAAGGCCTCGAACTCGGAACCGGCCAAAGGTTTTACACAGTCCAACACGCACCGCCAAGTACTTTGCTGTTCCGTCAGGTCAGGTGACCGCGCTCGCAGAACACTTCAAGCTTTGAACGGCGCTGCCGCGATCTCACCGACGCGCGCCGCGGGAGTTGTTGGACCAACGCGAGGGCGATTCGAAGTTTCCGATCCTTTCCGGCACGAAACCTGGGCAGTATTTCACTTTGTTGGTTGGTGGCGCCGAGTGCCGACCGGCGACTGCTGACCGTGCCGAGCAGGTGATGGCGAGTGCCCGTGCCCGTCGGCTGCTTCCACTTCCAGCCAGGAGTGGCGGCGTGGGTGGCATGGCATGTCAACTCACCTGCCCAGCTTCAGCAATCAGCAATTCAGCACTAGTCGGTGGTTTGTCGTCGGGTTCTGAATTCTGATGGTTCCCGGTTAGTGGTGCACCGCACTTCTTTGGGGTTTTGCTTATTTTTTTGTGCTGATGTCTGCTTCTGATGGCGAGGAGGGCTATTTTTTTTAAGGCCCCGTTTAGATGCGAAATTTTTTTAGCTTTTGGTTATCGTAGCACTTTCATTTGTATTTGACAAAAATTGTCTAATTATGAACTATTTAGGCTTAAAAGATTCGTCTCGTCAATTACAGGCAAACTGTGCAATTAGTTATTCTTTTTATCTATATTTAATGCTCCATGCATGTGCCGTAAGATTTGATGTGACGGGGAATCTTGAAAATTTTTGGATTTTGGCTTGTATCTAAACGGGGCCTTACTCCCAGTTCGGGACAGGTTGGATCTGGGATTTGCCGGATTGGTTTGGTTGCATGACAGACAGGTATGCGTGATCCATCGATTTGGCTCTGTCTGTGATTACCTGATTGGGATGGGAGATCGGGATTGTTCTTCTTCTTCTTCTTCACGCGCGTGGAGGACCACGGTACGGCGGGTTAAATGATACTATCGGTCACGGTGAAAATATTCGTAAATAGGATTGGTGAAAAGTGATCGGTCGTAGGTCGTAGCTCGCAAAGTGCTGACATGTGTAGCAGTCTCCATGAAGCAGCACTACTGAAACAAAACCTTTCTGATATCGGGTTCGCATTGGCCGGGGTCTTTGACTGTCTCCAACGAGGGAGACCTAAACACGACATCCATTCTCGGTTTTAGGTCATGCACAGGAAAAGGTCACGCACCAGTAAAACATCCCTCTCCAACAGCGACGGGGAAGGCCCATCCCGAAGCGGAGGACGACGGCACAGCCGAGGACGCCGCCGAGCTGCCTACCTCGCCCGCCGCGGCCTTGACGTTCAACCGCACGACGATGTAGAGGCCGACGGCGACCAGGGCGGCGAACCACGCCGGCGGCCCCCGGTCCTCATCCTTCCGCGCCCCAGCTTCGGATCCGAAGGGCGCGGCTGCGACGGCAGCCCCCGGCTTCGGCGGCGGCGAAGGTGGAGCCCGCGGAGCCTCCTCAGCGCCGGGCGGGTAGGAAGGGGTTGGGCGCCGTGGGGCCTCAGATCCGGCCGAGCCCGGGCGCAGGGTGGCCGTGGCGGCATCAGCCAGGCCCGGCGGCGGAGTGGTGGCGGCGGCGATCGACGCGGGCGGCGGCGGCGGCCATGCCGCGCACTCGCGCGCGCCCTCGCATGGGTGAGTCGCGGGGTCAGGCCTCGGAGGGGAGAGGGAGGAGGAGGAGGGCATCGGTGCCTGGGCTTCCTCCGACGCGGAGGCGTGCGCAGGCGGACCACATCGGAGATTTACGTAGCGAGGAGAGAGGCGGTGCTTTTTTGCGTTTCGTTTGGGCTCGTAGGCAAAATGGGTAACATGTTTGGGTCACCTGTTGGAGGATGTTTTGGGTAGGCAAAACTACTGTATGGGACGTATTTTGGGTTTGCCTCTCCGTGTTGGAGACAGTCTTAGCCAGCGCATTTACCGTTCAACAATTCCGAGCCACCACACTGAACTGAAGACTCATCTGTCATCTCAGCTCAGCTAGAGTAACTGCGAAGACGAGTACACCACTTTTCGGTGAGCTGTAGTCGCCTGCTGCTGAATCTAGAAAGGGAAATGACGCTGAAAAAGACGATGCCTAAAGTTCTGTGAGAGTACCACTCGACCCTGTGGGAGACCACTCACCAAGACAGCTCATTTCTTCCATTCTTTCTGCCTTTATCGGCCAAACTCGATGGCTCGTGAGTTAGGACTGCACTCTTGGTATCGATTCCGATGCTCTAGCTAGATCTTCCTGCTCGTGACCTCGTGATATCGCAACCCGGCAGTTCCTCATATGGAGCCAGATCTGTTTTTCTCCCTGAGATTGTTCTCATAAGTCAAGTCATCATAATAAAGACTAAAGAGATACCTGGGCCTGACCATCCAGACGTTTGAAATGGACGTGGGCCGCTATGCAAATCCAGGATCCTAGTCACGGGCTAGGAAACGAAGCGACAACTATTGCGTCCACTGTGATGACAACAAAGCGGCCCGTTATAATGTCTGCAGATTCTATCAAGGCCGACAGCCCACTAGGTTCTCACAAAGGACTGGCTTGTCGGTGTTGGTGTCCAACTGGGGCCCAACGCCCCAACCCAGCGCAGGAGCGGCACGGCGTGAGAAGCGGATTAGCCGAAACCTGGAGGGGAGGCGTGGAGCGGGTGCCGTCCCGTGGCGTCTCCGTCTCCCTCCTCTCCGTCGCCCCGCAGCCAGTCGCCACCGTCTCCGCCGCGACACCCACCATCGGCCATCCTGGTCCGGTTTCGTTCCAATCCTCCCAGGCTCCCACACCACTAGTCGATCCTAGCTTCGCTTCACATGCTCAAGCAAGCGATCTAGGCTGACGATTCCTCACCATTTGGTCCTAGAGCCGCCCGAGATGTACCACGCGATGCGGCTGCGCTGCCTCCTCCTGCGCCCTCCGATGTGGAGCAATTCAAGCTCCCTCGGTATCTCCGCAACCGGCGTCAGTGGAGGTTCCTTCGTCAGGAGGTTCAGCGCGCTCGGCGCGCCACGGCCGCCCGGCCCTGCCCGACGGCTGTGCCGGTTTTACGGCTCCAAGGGCGGCGTCGGGAGCGCTGAGGCGAGGGGCGCCGCTGCGTCCTCGGCGGCGGCGGGGAGCAGCGGCAGGTGCTTCGAGCAGGAGCACGCGCGGCTCGGGGAGAAGGACCAGCAGGAGTGGCTGTGCGGCGAGAGGTTTCTCACCGGCTGCAAACGGCCGGAGTCGACGTTCCTCACCAGGCGGGAGAGGTTCCGCAGCGAGTTCCTGCGCCGCGCCGTGCCGTGGGAGAAGGGGTCGCTCTCGTGGCAGAATTTTCCCTACTATGTCAAGTGAGACGCCCACATCATCTGTTCGAAGTTTTGTTTCAACCAAGCTAACATTAGTGGGCTGACGACTAGAATGTGTGTGTCTGTTCCCTTTTGAATGCTTAAGTGAGAATGCGAGGCAGCTGCTGAGTGAGTGTGTGGCGTCCCACCTGCGGCACAAGGGTGTCACGTCAGAGTATGGCTCACGTTTGGAATCCTCAGGAGGGCGGATATTGCTCCAAAGTTCTCCAGGTATAAAGCAGCTAGGATGAAGATACTTAGCGTTGCTACAAATGCTTGGGTTGTGAAATTTGTTTAATGCAGGAACTGAGCTTTACAGGGAGAGATTTGTTAGAGCTCTTGCACATGAGTTGCAAGTGCCGCTATTGGTTCTGGACAGCAGCGTCCTTGCACCATATGTAAGATACTGCATTTCACAAAGTATAAAGGCGTGATGCAATTTTGCAAACCTCACATTTCACCTGATTTGTAGGATTATGGGGAGGATTACTCAGAAAGTGAGGAGGAGGAGGATGAGCATGCTGAGTCAGAGGATGAAGGCTCAGAATCTGAAATGGAAGACGATGGTGATGAAGATTGGACAAGCAACAATGGAAAATCTGGTGAAAGTGACGATGAGGATGCTCTCAAATCTGTGGAAGACCTGAAAAAGTCTCTGGATGACCTAAAAAAGTTGGTCCCTTGTACTATCGAGGAATATGCCAAGGTGATTTATCTTATCTCCGTCTAGTTGCATAAGAAGTGTCTTGCGATGCTTTTCACAGAAAAGACACATATTTGACCGTGCTTCTGAAAAGTTGACCTGTTTCATTTACAGACAAAATGATATTGTGCCACTTTTGTCTCTCTAAAACGAAGGGGACATCAAAAGTTTAGACAATCTTATGTTAAATGGGTTTTAAATGAAAAGATAATACAGTTGATAGAAACAATGTTTGAAATAACTTCTCTTCTTTTAGTGTTCTTGCCTTACTAGAGGAAAGGCAAGGAGAACCAACATTTCATATTATCTGCCCTCGTTAATGATTTTTTTCTTCATGCACAAATTTGTGGCTTATAATTATCCTTTCCCGCCTTGTTATTTTAGAGAATTGTTGGTGCTGAAGAAATTACAGCATCAGAATCTTCTGAAACTCCTGAGTCATCAGAAGAAGAGAAAAGGCCTTTCAAAAGGGGTAATTTCCCATGATTTTTCCCTTCAGACTTTACTATGTGAACTATCGACCACATTGCGTTGAAAAATAAGCTTTTATTGTTTGAACTTAACCCATGAGTCCATGACTGCCTGAGCATAATTGAGGCTTAGCCCCTCTTTATTGATACCTTGTCTGTAGCTACACCAACTCAGAAGTTAAATCTGCTTCATCTAAAAATTCTTTAATTCATACATACAAATTGGATCTTTCAACGTTGGAGTTTAATTTTTTTTTCCTTCTAATTTTGTTATGTACCTTTTCAGGAGATAGGGTCAAGTATGTTGGGGCCTCTGGAGTCGTTGAAGTAGATCAGAGGTAATTGTTGGATATTGACTTTCTTACCTTTTTTTTCTGCATGCAATGCACATTAGTTGATGGGCATTAGTGGTATTATGGTTATCAGTTGGGTGTGGTGAAGGGTGATTAGGAGCATTATTAGCAGCATTAATTTTATTTATTATTATAAAGGAAGGTGAAGCACAAAATCAAGATGAACCATTGGATGAGGTCAAGTAGATGGATAAGATTGACCTTTGTAGGTTAATGTGTGTGGATGCGAAGGACAAACCAACTAATGAGTTTGATAAAGTATAGATGCTGATCCAAGTTAACTTTTGTGGTTCTTAGCTTGGTACCATGACTTATCTTTGTTATGTTTACTCAAATATCAAACAACATCGGTTTGTTTGGGTTTGGTCTTATAGGTGTGGATCGTTTGGCTTTGGAATAAGCAAGTGAGCATGCATGCATGTGCTAGCATAGATGCATAGTGATGTGGTGAAAAATAGAAAATAATTTTTTTGTTCTGGTTTCACAAGTGCTTTATATCACAATAATGTGCTCCATGTTAAAAGTTCAATTTCTTGATTTTAACATTGATATGTACCATATATACCTTACACAGGATCATTTTGGGGAAAATACCTACTCAGGATGGCTCAAGGAGTGCCTATACTTTTATTAGTGGAAGGTGGGTATATATCATGGAACAGGACAAAATGATTTTGTAGTACACCCGATTCTGTGCTGTTGCTAGTTCTGGCCTCCCCTTTGTAGTTCTGTATAGTATTTTCTCCATGTCAATGTTAAAATTTAATTGTGATCTTCCCTTTATCAATAGAATTGTCAATGTTACAATATAGAATTGGGTGATGTTTATACGCTGAAACATGCATTGTTAGTAGCATGTGAAACATGACAAATTATTATTGGCCACCATTTATTATTTGAAACATGCTGAATATCTCATGAGCTTATCTTCCAATTTGAAAAGTATGATAGTTTAGGATGTAGTTTCTCTAATAGGAGCTATTCAGGCAACTTCGTATTCTTTATTTGAGTATTTTGAGATTTTGAAAATCTGTTCCAGTGAAATGTATTGACAAATACCTGATTTGCGGTCCTTAGACAATCGATTCTCTGTCTATCGTTGTTTTTTTTAATGAGGAAAGTTCTTTACTATTGATATTTCTACTGTGCATGCAGAACCTTACAATATATAGAAAAACTTGCTGTTGTAATTGCGTCTAGAAAATTATTCTTATAGATTATGAACTCACTGAGTCACCAGGTCGTGGGTTCGAAGCAGCCTCTCTGCAGATTTTGTGGGGGAAAGGCTTGTCTCAGTTTATCCCTTCCCCAGACCCCACTCATGTGGGAGCCTCCGGCACTGGGTCTGCCCCCCTTTTTATGAAGAGGAACATTTCTAACTCTAATAATCACAGGGGTCTATCAAATGGACAGCGTGGGGAGGTATATGAGGTCAATGGGGACCAGGTTGCTGTCATATTTGATCCTTCTATAGAGAAATCACACAATGCCCATGAAGATGTAACTAGCAAGGAGGAAAATGGAACAGCAACTGTTTACTGGGTTGATTGTATGCCTCTACTCTGTAGCTCTGATGGCTGTTTGATTTTTTTTTTGACAATTCCATCACTTTAATTCCATCTGATTTCTTTGTGCCTTAGCTCAGGATATTGCGCATGATCATGATACCGAATCAGACGATTGGCATATCGCACTTGAAGCACTTTGTGAGGTGATTTCTCAAAATATATTTTGACATGCATTTTTTACATAAGTTTTGACAATATGGTGCTTTACATATGTATATTGCAACCATTCCTTACTGCTGGTTTTAATCCTCAAATATTGCCAGTGTTGTTGGTCTCATTCAAGAAGTTAATCTCTATATGGACTTGCTTAATGAACTTTTTTCTGTATAGGTTCTGCCATCTCTACAGCCAATAATTGTCTACTTTCCAGACAGTTCTCAATGGTTATCTAGAGCAGTTTCGAAATCAGATCGTAGAGAGTTTGTGCAAAGAGTTGAGAAAATGTTTGACCGACTTACCGGACCAGTAGTGTTGATATGTGGGCAGAACATACTGGCAGCAGCACCCAAGGATAAGGAACATGTAAGATCTAATAATTCTTGCTAAAATTCAAATTCTACTTACATAAGCAATTTGTTAGGTCTTATGCATGTTATGGACATGTACAGCCTGCACTGATGTTCCACAATCTCTCTCGCCTGTCTTCACTGGTAATTATCCTATGTTGTTCAAATGAATATATGTTTATTGTCTGTTTACTTTCTGTTATAATCATGATTTATTTCTTCAGTACTTGTATCAAAAGCCTTTATTGACTGTTTTTGTGTTAAAACATGCTTGAGATAGGTTTTTTTGTTATTGTATCAAGGGTCTTGGTTGATTATTTCCATTCTTTTGGTAACTAATGGATGAGTTTTGCACCATTATATTGCTGTTCCTATTTTACCTTAGAGCATCTCCAAGAGTCTTTCTAAAGCTCACTCTTTAAATCATCATTTGGAGAGTCATTTGCATAAAAACTTACCAAACTCTCACATTTGGCTTGCCAAATCTATGGCAATGTTTTTGCCCAACTTTTGGCTTGCCAAATCTTTGGCATGACAAATTTTGGATGTCAACCAAGCAGGCCCTATATCTTTGCACTCTCCAACAGTTTTTCTATATCTTGTTTGTACTCTAGAGAGCCATTCTCGTTTTCTATCTTTGGCTAGCGAGAAATCCGGAACAGAAGATGTCTATTTCTGGATAACCATTGAAAGAAGCTATTGAAGGGTATTTTTTCACCAAAATCTCTATTCCTAGCAATTAGGAAGGATATAGAGAGTCTCTTGGAGTTGCTCTTACAACATTCATAAAACAGCACTAGTTGGTTTACATTGTGAAGCATGACTGTCTAGCAAGCTCGTTCAGGTCCATTCTATGAGTTATCAGTACCTTGTTTGCAAATGATGACTGATTACATATGTTTTTCATTCCTTAGACTTAGAGTGGGTAGAGAATGTGGGTCATTACTTGGACATATGTAAACCTGCTGTTTTAGCATGAATTGAAATTGTGCTACTTGAAGGAGAAGTGCTTATTAGCTCTTTACAAAATGTCATTTGCACAAATTGTGAAACCTATAATATTAGCTTTGACTGACATTTCTTTTGTCATTGCCTATGAAAAGTTTTAAGTTTGTCTTCTCAATTATAATATTTCACAATCAGTACAACTCATTTGAAATATTTCTATGCAGCCATCACCACTGAAGCAGTTGGTAGGGGGCCTGAAGGGACAAAGATCTTCAAGGTCTGGTGACATATCAAAGCTCTTCACCAATAGTCTAACTGTTCCTCTTCCAGAGGTTAGCATCTTTCACCAATCTTGTTTTTATAGCTGCACTACACAAAACAAACTATTGACATGCACTGTACTAGCACATGATGAAGCTATAATGGTGCCTCTTATTATTAAATCAATAAATTACAGTGCCTAGTCCACATTTCAATTACAAGTGCCCTGTTGCTTGATAATAGCTCCTAACTTTCTTTCTTTCTTTTTTACTTTACATACAGGAAGATGAACAACTACGAGTTTTTAATAATCAGATTGAAGAGGATAGAAAAATTATGATTTCGAGGCATAACCTTGTTAAATTGCACAAGGTTTGGATGCAGATCTTGCGCTTCCCATCCATCTCCATTTTCATTCAGATTGCCAGTTCACTATCATGGTTCCTGAGTTCTAAGCGATGATTGGTTAATGCAGGTGCTTGAGGAGCATGATCTTTCTTGTGTGGACCTTTTGCATGTGAAGTCGGATGGTATTGTTTTAACAAAACAAAGTATGTCTACTCAAATTTTTGGCCCATGCTTCTGCTGGAATTTCAATCACATCGAATGAGTTGATTTTTTTAACTGGTTTGTCTTGTGCTGGTTCAATGCAAGAAAAATGGAACAGAAATATAATTTGTTTGATAAGTATAGTGGAATTTGACACCAACTCTTTTTATGATATCCTGAATTTCGTTTTCGGGTTTAGTGCTTTTATGCTTGTTCGAGTGAACCACTGCTATTACTAACTTGAAGTGCAACTAACCCTCAACTGCAACCAACTTTAGCTACATCACTGTGGCAGATTGGCAGTGGCCAGCTTCGGGGTGGTTACCAGTACTAAAATCCTGGTGCCAGATTAATCTCGTTTCAGTGAAGGTTTTGTAATGGTATTGAAAGCATCTAGGCCCCTAGTTGGATTTCGGTGATTAATGTCAATACAAGATTACTATGACTAACGTGTGTTTTGCAGAGGAAACTAAGTTAGGTCATGGTAATGGAGATCGATTGGGCAATCGAGGTTGTCATGCCCCTACGATGGAAATCGTTTCGGTTTTCAAAGGATGGACGACAAGGTTAAGGATAACTAGTTCTAAGTGTCGATTGGAGTTGGAGAGACATTTAGAGTAGTTTAGGACTTTGTTTTTCCTTTGGCCGTACTATAAAGGGGGGTATGAACGGGTAGCTTGACCTAGTTGAGTCTAGTGAGTTAGGTGTGGTGCACACTTGTTAAAACTAGCTCTAGGTAGCTCCTATGAATGCCTAAGATCCTTTGGAGCAAACTTCATTCACATATGTTCGAAAGTTAGAAGTGAATGGAGGGTCAAACACTGACCGGACGCTGGCTCCGGTGCGACCGGACGCTGGCCGCAGGGTCCGGTCAGTTCGTTTGACTGAGGTGGTTAAGTCTGTTGTGACCGGACGCTGGAAGGTCGTGTGACCGGACGCTGAGGGCTAGCGTCCGGTCGACTCCAGTAAGGGTCCAGACTTGGAAAAGAGTGACCGGACGCGTCCGGTCAATGTGACCGGACCCTGAGTATCCAGCGTCCGGTCGTTTACAGTAAGCACCCAAGAGCGACCGGACGCGTCCGGTCGGTACTGACCGGACCCTGTCAGCGTCCGGTCATCACTTGAATGCTGGTTCGCGGGATGAACTGACCGGAGCGTCCGGTCATCACGATCGGAGCGTCCGGTCGTCCCGCAGAAGCTCATAACGGTTAGTTTTTCAGGCTGCCTTATAAATAGAAGCTCCACTCGTGAGTGGAGCAACTTTTGCTCATTCCAACAGCTGAGAAACACGTTTGTGAGTGCCAAGAAGAGCAAGTTCCTAGTGAGGTGTTTGTGATTTGAGAATCCAAGAGAGTAGCCTCACTAGCAAATCAAGAGTAGCAAAGTGTGCATCCATCTTCTTATTAGGCTTCGCGTGGTCAAGTGAGAGTTCGTGCTTGTTACTCTTGGTGATCGCCATCACCTAGACGGCTTGGTGGTGATTGGGAGTTTGGTGTTCACCCGGCGGAGCTTGTGGGTGACCCAACTCAAGTTGTGAGCGGCTTTGGGTGATTCGCCGCGACGGAGTGTCGAAGAATCAACCCATAGAGAGCACTTGATCCTTGCGCGGATCAAGGGGGAGCTACATCCTTGCGCGGGTGCTCCAACGAGGACTAGTGGAGAGTGGCGACTCTTCGATACCTCGGCAAAACATCGCCGCGTTCCTTTCTCTCCCTATTTACTTTGAGTATTTACTTTGAGCAATTCAATACTTGTTTTACATCCATAGAATTGCTTGCTTGAGTAAGGTTGGAACATAGGTGGTGAGTTCGTTGTGCTTTAGTTTGATAGAAACACTTTTCTAGGCACAAGGGGTTAATTGGGCTATCCGTAGGATTTGTTTATTGCAAGAGAATTTCGAATTAGCCCAATTCACCCCCCCTCTTGGGCATCTTGATCCTTTCAATTGGTATCAGAGCCTCGTGCTCACGTTTTTAAGCTTAATCGCTTAGAGCAAGATGTCTCACGGGGATGGACCTCCTCCTATCTTTGAGGGAGATGATTTTCCATATTGGAAAATCCGCATGGAGGCATACTTAGAAGCTCTAGATGTTGGAATTCTTAGAGCCGCCTCTCAAGGGTTCCCCGCACCTAGGAATGCCGCACAACTTCAAGGCGATGAAGTAAATTATGAAAAATGGAATGCAAAGGCTCGCAACACCATTTTTAGAGGCCTTTGCAAAGAGGTGTTCAATCGTGTAAGGAACCACAAAGACGCCCATGCTCTATGGTCGGACGTTTGTGCGCTCCATGAGGGAACCAAGAGTGAGCGTGAGGAACGCTATCATCTTGTGATTAAAAAGCTAAATTCTTTTGAGATGTTTCCCAAAGAAAGTGCTAATGAGATGTATTCTCGATTAAATGTTCTTGTAGAGGAAGTCAATGGGCTTGGACTTACTCAAATGTCACCATCCGACGTTGTGAGAAGAATCTTGAGTGTCCTCCCCATTGACAAATATGGGCACATTGTGACCGTGCTACATCAAGGTGATCTTTCCGCCGCTACACCGACACAAATCTTGGGAAAGATCAATGCTCATGAGATGTACATGCACATCACACCACAAGATGGCTCATCCTCTACAAAGAAGAAAGAGAAGGACTTAGCATTCAAAGCTAGCCAAGACAAGGGCAAAGCAAAACTTGAGTATGAGAGCTCAAGTGATGAAGATGATGAAGAAAGCCTTGCCCTCATGGTGAAGAAGACCACCAAGATGCTAAAAAGGCTAAATAAGAGTGGCATCAAGTTTGATGGCAAGAAGAAGAAGTTCTTCACAAGCTCAAGAAGAAAGCCAATCTCCGAGATGGATTGCTACAATTGTGGCGAGCTTGGCCATCTAGCTCATCAATGCACAAAGCCCAAGAAAGACAAGTTCAAGAACAAGGGCAAGAAAGATGATTCAAGTGATGAAGATGAAAAGAAGAAGAACAAGCCATACAAGAAGAGAGATGGCAAAAAGAGGGACTTCTACAAGAAGAAGAAGAGTGGCAAGGCCTACATTGTCGGTGATTGGCTCACGGACATTGATTCATCAAGTGGATCATCCGATGATGATAGTGACGATAAAAAGGTGGCCGCCATTGCTATTGATATTGCATCTTCACCGCCACCATCGCCATCATCCTCTACACACCTATGCCTTATGGCCAAAGGTGAACGCAAGGTAACTAAGAGTGATGATAGTAGTGATGATGAACATGCTAGTGATGATGATAGTGATAGCGATGATGATGACTCACCTACATATGATGATCTTGTCAAAATACTAAGAAAATATACTAAGATCATTAGAAAAAGTAGGGCTACAAATGAAAAACTTGATGCTAAAAATGATTCACTCTTAGCTAAGTGTGATACATTAGAAAAGGCTAATGATGAGCTCAAAGAAACAAATGATTCTATATCATCCAAACTCAAGGAGCTCAAATCTTCTAAGAAAGAGCTTAAAGATAAAAATGATAAACTTGAGTGGGTGCACAATGAGCTTATCACTAGTCACAATAAGCTAAAAGATGAATATACAACTCTAAAGATCAATTATGATACTCTTATTATTGCACAAGAATTCTTACCAAATGAGCCACATGATGCTACTAACCATGTTGTTAAGATTGATATAGCTACCTCATGTGATGATTTAATTGATGAGAGCATTGAGCATGGATCTAGTAGCAAGGGCAAGCAAGTGGTTGAGTGCAATAACTATGATGAGTTTGTCAAGCTCAAGAGTGACAATGAGAAGCTCATGAAAGATCTTGAAGAGATGAAAAGTCACAACACCATTGTGCTAGAAACTCTTGATCATGACAAAGAGGTGATCCTTGAGAATGAGAAGCTAAAAGAAGAAATCAAGAAACTCAAGGAGGAGAAGAACAATGATATTCTCAACGAAGAGAACAAGAAGCTCAAGATGGAGAAAGAGCATCTCAAAGTGGGATTAAGCAAGTTTGCTAGAGGCAAGCATCTCCAAAGTGAGCTACTCATGAATACCGTCATGAAGATGGATAGAAGTGGCATTGGATATATGGCAAGTGTAGAGAAGAAAAAGGCTCAAGCTCAACACCAACAATCAAAGCCAAAGCCAAAGCCAAAGAGATGTTTTGAGTGTGGACAAGAAGGCCACTTTGCTCATGAGTGTCAAACTCCACCACCACAACCCTTGCCCAAGCATGCTAGACCCTTTGCTTTCAATGCTCACTACATGCTTAGAAAAGATTCAAGTGGAAAGATGAAAGTCATGTTCTTAGGTCCCCCCAACAAGAGTAGACCTAAGAAAATTTGGGTGGCTAAGTCTCTTGTTGAGAAGGTGAAGGGCCCTCAACAAGCTTGGATCCCTAAAGCTTGAATCTCTTGTGTGTAGGTGAACTACAAGACCGGTGGAAGTCATTGGGTTATTGATAGTGGTTGCACTCAACACATGACCGGTGATCCACGTATGTTCACCTCACTAGATGAAGAGGTAGATGGACAAGAGAAAATAACATTTGGAGATAATTCAAAGGGCAAGGTCAAAGGATTGGGCAAAGTGGCAATATCAAATGATCATTCCATCTCCAATGTGCTCTATGTTGCTTCATTGAGTTTCAACTTGCTATCCGTTGGACAATTGTGTGATCTTGGCTTCCAATGCTTATTCACCGAGAAGGAGGTGGTTGTATCTAAGGTAGATGACAATCAAGTGATATTCAATGGATTTAGATACAACAACTTATATCTAGTTGACTTCACCTCCGAAGATGCAAACTTGAAGACTTGCCTATTCACCAAAACAACACTTGGGTGGCTATGGCATAGAAGACTTGCTCATGTTGGGATGAGCTCACTCAAGAAGCTTATGAAGAATGATTTGGTGAGAGGGTTGAAGGATGTGAAGTTTGAGAAGGACAAGCTTTGTAGTGCATGTCAAGCCGGCAAGCAAGTTGCAAACACACATCCAACCAAAGCTTTCATGTCAACCACAAGAGTGCTAGAACTCCTACACATGGATTTATTTGGACCAACAACATACAAGAGTTTGGGAGGAAATCTCTATTGTCTTGTGATTGTGGATGACTATTCAAGATATACATGGGTGTTCTTCCTTCATGACAAATCCGAAGTTGCATCTTGTTTCAAGAAGTTTGCCAAGAGAGCTCAAAATGAATTTGAAGTGAAGCTCAAGAAGATAAGAAGTGACAATGGCAAAGAGTTTGACAACACAAACATAGAAGCTTATTGTGATGAAGTTGGAATCAAACATGAAGTCTCCGCAACCTATACTCCTCAACAAAATGGTGTAGTTGAGAGGAAGAACCGGACTTTGATCACTCTTGCAAGAACAATGCTAGATGAGTACAACACTCCCGAAGCTCTATGGGCGGAAGCAATCAACACCGCATGTTATGCATCCAACCGCCTATTTCTTCAAAAGTTCCTTGTCAAGACACCATATGAGTTGCTCAATGGGAAGAAGCCGGACGTCTCCTTCTTTAGGGTGTTTGGTTGCAAGTGCTACATCTACAAGAAGCGGCAACACCTAGGGAAGTTTCAAAGGCGTTGTGATATAGGTTTTCTTGTTGGTTACTCATTGAAGTCCAAAGCATATAGAGTATTTAATCATGCCACCGGCTTGATTGAAGAAACATATGATGTGGAATTTGATGAATCTAACGGCTCCCAAGGAGCACATGAGAATCTTGATGATGTAGGTGATGAACCATTGAGGGAGGCTATGAAGAATATTCCGGTGGGAGACATCAAGCCAAAAGATGATGAAGATGATGTACAAGTCTTTAATCAACCCTCTTCATCAAATGTACCACAAGATGGTGAAAAAGTTGGGAGAGTAGAAAATGAAGATACTCATATCTCCCATGAGCAAATGGTGGTACAAGCACAAGATGTTGATGCTCCACAACCTCCTCCTCAAGTGGTCAATAGAAGAAATACACCTCTCCTACAAGATCATCCACAAGATCTCATCATAGGGAGTCCAACAAAGGGGGTGATGACTAGATCTCAAAAACTTACTTCATTTGTTGCTCATCACTCTTTTGTCTCTTGCTATGAGCCTACCAAGGTAGAAGATGCTCTTAAAGATCCGGATTGGATCAATGCCATGCATGAAGAGTTGAACAACTTCACTCGCAATGAAGTTTGGAATCTTGAAGAGCGACCAAAAGATGCAAGAGTCATTGGAACAAAGTGGGTGTTCCGCAACAAGCAAGATGATCAAGGTGTTGTTGTGAGGAACAAGGCAAGACTAGTTGCAAAGGGGTTCTCTCAAGTTGAAGGTTTAGATTTTGGAGAAACCTTTGCACCGGTTGCAAGATTAGAAGCCATCCGTATCCTCCTTGCATATGCATCACATCATGAAATGAAACTATATCAAATGGATGTAAAAAGTGCATTCTTAAATGGCTTTATTAATGAACTAGTCTATGTTGATCAACCTCCCGGGTTTGAAGACTCTAGATATCCTAATCATGTTTATAGGTTGTCCAAGGCACTATATGGGCTTAAGCAAGCCCCAAGAGCTTGGTATGAGCGCCTTCGGGATTTCCTTATTGAGAAGGGCTTCACCATTGGGAAGGTCGACACCACACTATTCACCAAAAAGCTTGATGGGCATATCTTCATTTGTCAAGTATATGTTGATGATATCATCTTTGGATCATCAAATGAAGACTCATGCAAAGAATTTGGTGAATTGATGTCTAAGGAGTTCGAGATGTCAATGATTGGTGAGCTTACATTCTTTCTTGGTTTTCAAGTCAAGCAAATGAAAGAAGGCATCTTCATCTCTCAAGAGAAATACACAAAAGATCTTCTCAAGAGATTCAAGATGGATGAATGTAAGCCAATCAAGACCCCAATGCCTACAAATGGACATCTCGACCTAGATGAGGGAGGTAACTCGGTTGATCAAACTCTCTACCGTTCTATGATTGGTAGCTTGTTATATTTAACCGCATCTAGGCCCGACATCATGTTTAGTGTGTGTATGTGTGCTAGATTTCAAGCTTGTCCTAAGGAAACACATTTAATTGCCGTAAAAAGAATCCTTAGGTATCTTAAGCACACACCAAGCATTGGCCTTTGGTATCCCAAAGGAGCTTTATTTGAATTAATTGGCTATTCCGATTCGGACTATGCCGGATGCAAAGTTGATAGAAAGAGCACATCCGGAGGGTGCCATTTGCTTGGTAGATCACTTGTGTCTTGGTCCTCCAAGAAACAAAATAGTGTGGCTTTGTCCACCGCCGAAGCGGAATACATTGCCGCGGGTGCTTGTTGTGCACAAATATTATACATGAAACAAACTTTACTAGACTATGGTGTAGTTCTAGAGAAAGTACCTCTTTTGTGTGACAATGAAAGTGCGGTAAAACTTGCAAATAATCCGGTTCAACACTCTCGCACCAAGCATATAGATATCCGCCATCACTTTCTAAGAGATCATGTAGCTAAAAATGATATATCACTAGAAGGTGTAAGATCCGAAGATCAATTAGCGGATATCTTCACTAAACCGCTAGATGAAGCTACATTTTGTAGATTGCGGAACGAGCTCAATGTACTTGATTTTAGTAACTTCACAAAAAATTGAGCTTGTGTTGTCCCTTGCATTCATTGTAAAATACAACATGTTTAATTTGGGGCAATGCATATAGGGCTTGTCTAACATGGTTAAGATAACCGCCGAAAAGCGTGTGAAGAAGCTTAACCTTGGATCAAACTTGACAAGCAACTAGATTTACTTACAAGTATTACATATGCATGAATGTTGTTTTGTCATTTTGTTCCATTTGCCCTCTTGTTGCCTATTTCCTTAAAAAGAATTATAGCCTAAGGCAAAATATTTTGAAAAATATGAGGGTTTGAGAGAGGTCACTCACATCAGTCCCAATTGGTGTTTATTTGGATCTTATTCAAGTTGGGACTTGATTGGGAACAGGTAGCGCGAAGGTATGTTGAAGAATTGCTGGAAAAGGTGCACCGGACGCTGCACCGGACGCTGCTGTCCAGCGTCCGGTCAGTTCACAGGAGGTGAACTGCTGTTGAAGGAGTGACCGGACGCTGCGTCTGTGCGTCCGGTCAGAAAGGGTCCAGCGTCCGGTCGATGAAGAAAGGGCAAGCTGTATTGACCGGACCCTGCCTGCGTCCGGTCATGGACCACCGGACGCGTCCGGTCGCGATTCCAGAGGATTTGGACCTCTCTGGAATCGACCGGACGCTGGGTGGTAGCGTCCGGTCGCTACCACCGGAGCGTCCGGTCAGTGGATCTTGCGCGACTTAAGTCTCTATTTCCGTTTCCTTTTCTGTCACGGTCTGGGGGATTATATTAACGGGCCTTCAAGTTTTTTTTTTCCCTGACCTAACCCGTGACCCGCGCCCAAGTCGCCGCCGCACCATTGCGCCGCCGCCTCCTCGCGCCTCTCCTCGCGCCCGCGCAGCCGTGCCCTAGCCCGAGCCACCGTCGCAGCACAGCCACGCGCCACCTCTCCGGTCAGCCTGCGCCCGCGCCTCCGTGCGCCTGCCTAGCCGCGCCGTCGTGCCTTCGCCTCGCCGCGCCTCCACGCTCGGCCCCCGCTCGCCAGTCGCGCTCCAGCCGAGCCACCGCGCCAGCTCGCCTCTGCTGCACCTCGCCGGTCACCTCGCTGCCCAATCGTTGCCCAGGGCTATCCTCCCATTGATTGGTATGGCAATCTTTGTATTTCAATCTTGATCTCAAATTATGACCTAGATCAAATTCTAATCGCACTGATTCCCCATTGCATTCAGGGCGTTTGACCTAACCCTTGCCCGGTTCCGAGAATCCCCCGCGTGATATCTTACCTCTTCTCGGTTCGCGTTTCGTCAGGTAGAAAGCCATACGATTCAATTTCGCATCTACATTGCTTTCTCTATTAGGATTTCGCATCTATTAGATATATGGTATTTATTTGTATATCCATCTATTCTATCGTGCAGCGAGTCGGTTCCGTTGTGTTTCGTCTGGCAGTTGGCAGTAAACTCGGAGCCAAGCTCGCGAGTAAGGATCGAGGCCAAGCCTCGAAAGCGGTAGTTTGACAGTTGATCTTGATCAGCGGCAGTTCACCATCTTGTCTGTTCAGATGGCTCGCACCAAGAATGTTGGTGGTGGTCCAGGTGATGATGATCGGCAGCCCCCACCAGTAGAGCCTCAGCCAGCCCAGGAGACTCAGGAGAGTCAGGAGACCGAGCCGGCACCTCAGCTACGCCGCTCGAGTCGTACCAGTGCTGCAGTTCCACCGAGGCCAGTTACACGGCGCAGGGGTTCACGCCCTCCGCCCAGACCACAGGGTCCGCCTCCAGTGGTTCACCTCGACTTGAGGGCCGCTACAGCCAGGCAGGTTCAGCAGCTGCGGTTTGTCGAGTTTGAGGTTTGGTTTCCTCCGAGGAGGGATGAGAGAGCAGCTGAGGGGTTCTACACGCCACTGCATGAGGATTTCTACAATGCATATCTTAACAGTGGGGCAGTGTTCAGATCACAGAGGGTCTGCCAGATAGAGTCCATTGTGGCAGCAGCCGGAGAGAGCATTCGGCAACACTTGTCATATTTGCCAGGACTGTCAGATCTGATTGGACGGACGGGGATATATGTACCATCTTGGGTCCGTCAGTTTTATGCCTCGCTCTACATTGATCCTCATCACAGATACATTCACTTTGCTTTCAACGGCAAAGACCACAGAGTGACCAGTGGCAGAGCCAGGGAGATACTGAGACTACAGGAGCAGCCTGTAAAGATGCATGAGGTTTGCTATGGTCAGCAGGGACCTCCCAGGCGTCCTCATGGAGGGTTGGTGCCCCCCACAGACTTAGTGCGGCATTGCTTCAAGGAGCCGTTTGGTGAGGGGTCGAGCAGGAACCCCAGTGACTTGACTCCTACAGCGAGGATTCTAGAGGCCATCATCAGGAGGACACTGCTCCCCAGGTTGGGATACAGAGAGGGCCTAACTCGCTTACAGCTCTGGCTTCTCAATGCCATCATGCAGATGACAGTGTTTGATATTTGGGACCTCCTTCTGTCAGAGATGGAGGATACTATAGCTGAGGGATTCAAGGGTCGCAGGCAGCTTCCCTATGCTCACTGGATCACCTTCCTCATCCGTAGAGTTGTGATGGATAAGCCCCCTGGCATGATGGATGAGTATACAGGTGCCACTACAGAGTTCCCAGCTTACAACCTGTCACAGCGGATCAGACATACCACTCCTCAGGCACCCAGTCAGCCTAGCCGTCGTCCCGACGTGCCAGAGTCCGCAGCTCAGCAGGATGAGATCATCAGAGGGATTGCAGCCACAGAGGAGGAGGAGCTAGAGGCACAGCAGGGAGTGAGTGAGTACAGTGACAGCTCTGACGACGACTACCAGCCTATACCTCAGATGCCTCCACGCAGACACGATGCAGAGGCCGGTAGCTCTAGTTCTGCTCCACCTGCTCCACAGACAGACCCCGCTCTCATAGCTATTCTTGAGCGGATGCAGCAGGATCAGACACGATGCAGAGGCCGGTAGCTCTAGTTCTGCTCCACCTGCTCCACAGACAGACCCCGCTCTCATAGCTATTCTTGAGCGGATGCAGCAGGATCAGACACGACAGGCACAGGAGACAGCTGCCAACTTCGCACAGTTTCAGGCTCGTCAGGACGAGTTCCAGCGTCAGCAGCAGCTCCTTCAGCACCAGCAGTTACTTATGCAGCAGCAGCTCATGGGATTCATGCAGCATGTAGTGACAGCTATTGGGGTCCCACTGCCACAGCCTTCGCCCCAGGTTGCACAGCCTCCTACCACTTCGACGACTCCAGCAGTACAGCCCATCGGGCTTCAGAGTCAGGGACAGCCTCCAGTTCAGTTTACTTCACCTCCTATACAGGTGTCCCAGTGGTTAGCTTCACCTGGTGTAGCCCCGCAGTTCACTCCTTACCACACGGGTTTTTCACCAGAGCAGTCTTCCTCGCTGTTCGTGCCTGAGTCGTCAGTCTCCAGGAGTCTTGGAGCATCCTTCAGCGAGTTGACCGGCATGCCTACTCCGCCTCACATGCATACTGCCGGTCCATCTACAGCAGCTCCAGCCATCATGACTACTCAGAGGCTTCCCTCGTCTGTCGCCTCGTCAGATCCTACGACGGACATACTTGCAGCATCACAGGCAGCACCAGCCCCAGCTCAGACCCAGACCGCTTCAGCGACACTTCCTGCTTCAGAGGGTCAGTCAGTTCAGAGCTCAGGGTCAGATGATGATGGCGCCCAGTTCCATCTTGCTCCACGTACCTCAGCGCCCGACTCGTCCGCTGCAGCCCCGCCGACCGACCCTTAGTTTTTGGTGTTTGACGCCAAAGGGGGAGAGGGTTTTGAGTATGTAGACTCAGGGGGAGCGAGCTTTAGGGGGAACTAGTTATCTAGTATTAGCTTATTATATACATTTGGCGTTTTATTTGTGTGATACACTATTACTTATGCATTCGTGTGTTTACTTTCATGCATACTATTATATATATGTGATAGTGCTATCTACGTGACTGTGATATTTGACATGTGTGACTTCTACTTTGCATTTTCTATATGTCATATCACTTGTGTTATGCTCATTTGCTTTTGCTTCCGCGTTTATACTTCGAAGCAAATGAGCATTGTTATTAGTACTCATGCTTAATTCATATCCTTTGAGTACATTGTGTTGGCTTGGGTCATATAAGCTTGACTAACTCTTTTGTTCTTTTTGACAAAAGCTTATATGAGCCAAGCCCGTCAAAAACCTCACTCCATAACATACTCGAGGTAGTATTGTCATCAATCACCAAAAAGGGGGAGATTGAAAGCATCTAGGCCCCTAGTTGGATTTCGGTGATTAATGTCAATACAAGATTACTATGACTAACGTGTGTTTTGCAGAGGAAACTAAGTTAGGTCATGGTAATGGAGATCGATTGGGCAATCGAGGTTGTCATGCCCCTACGATGGAAATCGTTTCGGTTTTCAAAGGATGGACGACAAGGTTAAGGATAACTAGTTCTAAGTGTCGATTGGAGTTGGAGAGACATTTAGAGTAGTTTAGGACTTTGTTTTTCCTTTGGCCGTACTATAAAGGGGGGTATGAACGGGTAGCTTGACCTAGTTGAGTCTAGTGAGTTAGGTGTGGTGCACACTTGTTAAAACTAGCTCTAGGTAGCTCCTATGAATGCCTAAGATCCTTTGGAGCAAACTTCATTCACATATGTTCGAAAGTTAGAAGTGAATGGAGGGTCAAACACTGACCGGACGCTGGCTCCGGTGCGACCGGACGCTGGCCGCAGGGTCCGGTCAGTTCGTTTGACTGAGGTGGTTAAGTCTGTTGTGACCGGACGCTGGAAGGTCGTGTGACCGGACGCTGAGGGCTAGCGTCCGGTCGACTCCAGTAAGGGTCCAGACTTGGAAAAGAGTGACCGGACGCGTCCGGTCAATGTGACCGGACCCTGAGTATCCAGCGTCCGGTCGTTTACAGTAAGCACCCAAGAGCGACCGGACGCGTCCGGTCGGTACTGACCGGACCCTGTCAGCGTCCGGTCATCACTTGAATGCTGGTTCGCGGGATGAACTGACCGGAGCGTCCGGTCATCACGATCGGAGCGTCCGGTCGTCCCGCAGAAGCTCATAACGGTTAGTTTTTCAGGCTGCCTTATAAATAGAAGCTCCACTCGTGAGTGGAGCAACTTTTGCTCATTCCAACAGCTGAGAAACACGTTTGTGAGTGCCAAGAAGAGCAAGTTCCTAGTGAGGTGTTTGTGATTTGAGAATCCAAGAGAGTAGCCTCACTAGCAAATCAAGAGTAGCAAAGTGTGCATCCATCTTCTCATTAGGCTTCGCGTGGTCAAGTGAGAGTTCGTGCTTGTTACTCTTGGTGATCGCCATCACCTAGACGGCTTGGTGGTGATTGGGAGTTTGGTGTTCACCCGGCGGAGCTTGTGGGTGACCCAACTCAAGTTGTGAGTGGCTTTGGGTGATTCGCCGCGACGGAGTGTCGAAGAATCAACCCATAGAGAGCACTTGATCCTTGCGCGGATCAAGGGGGAGCTACATCCTTGCGCGGGTGCTCCAACGAGGACTAGTGGAGAGTGGCGACTCTTCGATACCTCGGCAAAACATCGCCGCGTTCCTTTCTCTCCCTATTTACTTTGAGTATTTACTTTGAGCAATTCAATACTTGTTTTACATCCATAGAATTGCTTGCTTGAGTAAGGTTGGAACATAGGTGGTGAGTTCGTTGTGCTTTAGTTTGATAGAAACACTTTTCTAGGCACAAGGGGTTAATTGGGCTATCCGTAGGATTTGTTTATTGCAAGAGAATTTCGAATTAGCCCAATTCACCCCCCCTCTTGGGCATCTTGATCCTTTCAGGTATTATGATGTTTCTATATGTAGAGATAGTGTAAAAATTCTGGTACATGATGAATCATTGAAAGTTATTGACAATTAATTGTGAAATGGGTCTTCTCCATTGAATAAACGCTATAGTTGGTTGGTTGCAGATGGAAAAGTATAAAAAAATATTCACTATCCTAATGCTACACTGCAAAAGGTGCACATTTTGAAATAGTGAAGCGGGGTGAAGTGCTAAATTTGAAATATATTTCCTTTTGTTCCTCCATTTTTGTTCGAAGCAGCCTCTCCTCAGGTTTTGCGGGGGGAAGGCTTGCCTCGGTTTTTCCCATCCCTAGACCCCACTCATGTGGGAGCTTCCGGCACTGGGTCTGCCCCTTTTTGTTCCTCCATTTTTGCATAACAGTCACAGGTTTCCGTTGCTAGTTGGTGGCGCTGACGTGAATCAGTAAGTTCAATGAGTTTGTTGTTTATTGCAGAAGCGGAGAAGGTCGTTGGATGGGCTAGAAACCACTATCTGTCATCAACAGATCTTCCTTCTATCAAGGGTGACAGATTAATCATTCCCCGTGAGAGGTATATCTACTTCACATCATATTTGAATATTGTTTTATTTGTTTTTACCTTAGCCAGTCCCTTGCTACTAATGTTTTTTATTCATTTATGTGAAGTCTGGAAATAGCAATCGAGAGGCTGAAGGGACAGGGTATAACAACTAAGAAATCATCTCAAAATCTGAAGGTATTCAACTGATTATCTATCTCATAAAGTTAGATTTTTTTCTGCCTTTTATGTTATGTCATTGTTCTATATGCCTACACAAACTCATAAGCTTCCTAACTTCAGGTTTTGGCTAAAGATGAGTATGAACGCAATTTCATTTCTGCTGTCGTACCTCCAAATGAAATTGGAGTGAAATTTGACGATATCGGTGCACTTGAGGACGTGAAGAGAACATTGGATGAGCTTGTTACTCTTCCAATGAGGAGACCTGAACTTTTTTCACATGGAAATTTATTAAGGGTATGGCTTGCTTTTCTGCTAGATATATATTTTTTTACTTCATATTTATTGATTTCAGTTGATCTAATTTACCTCTTAACAGATTTATTTTTTGTTTCTCCATGTACAAGTTGAGTTTCAATTTCAAATTTTGTGAGGTGATAGCGGACATCATAATTTATGTTAAAAAATATCATAAATATTTTATCATTGTTTTGATAGTGTAAGACATATAATAATAAATTAACAATAGAGATACAAAATTGTATGAAACATATAATGATGAAAAAAATCACAATGTATATTTTGCTAGAAATATCACAGAGCCTTGAATATTGCATTTAAGTGACTCATTATTATTGATAGACACATAAGTCACCTCAAATTAGCATGAACTCAAAATGCTAGGTGGTAGAATTAGTTATTGCATGAAAAAATCATTTTCTGCAATAAATAGCTATAAGATGCTGTTGCTTTAGCATTGTAGTCAAGCTTCCAGAAGTATGTTTCATGCTGAATTCAAGGTTATGATGTAGATGTTACTTGAGTTCTTTCGATGTATGCAGTTGCTGTGGTAGAGAAAGATGCAACATTGAAAGCTGCTCGCGTCATTTGGAATGATCCTATTCCCATTTACACTACACTTTTGCAGCATCTATTTTGCACTCTGTAAATTGACACAGATATTGCTGTGTAAATATAGTTAATGTGGAAGGAAGATGAGCTAGTTTAGTTGGTCCAGGGTGTGGATGTATATCCAAACCACCCAGGTTCAAGTCTTCGTCAACGTCAAGGCGAATTTGGGGTTCGGGTGCTTTCTTCTTATTAATAATAATAAAATGCCATCTAGTTTTCTATTAATACAATGATACGCAGCTCTCCTGCGTGTTCGAGAAAAAAAATTCCACCTAGTTCCTGCTAGGTTGATCTAGTTTTTTTAATGTGGATGCGCGCATTATGTCCTGATAGCCTTTAGCTAGTTGACCTTGGTCCACTGTTGGAGATTGGACTGTTCTTCATCTGTCGAAAACTAATTATGGAGCTTTTTTAGCACTAGATTGTTTTCTATTGTTTTTTCTTGACCACTGGGAGAGAATTCCCCTAGGCATTTTCAATTGTAAGATAGAGGAGTACCCTGAAACCACTTTCCTTGAGAGGTACCCACAAATTGGTGAGCCCCGGGTTCGAGCCTGGGTGGCTATCCTCTTAATTGGTGGCACTAACCAATTAACCATCCAAACTACTGCTCGGTTCAGATTGTTACCAATTTATCATGCATGACTGCACATTTATTCACCTAATTGTATTTAAGTCTAGTTTTATGATGGTTGCTTTTCAATGTGTAATGTGATTGAGGCTTGTAAATTTCATATGGATGCAGAAATAAGTTTTTAGCTTATAAGTGAAGCAGATAACCAAAAGCAGATGTTCTTCAATTAAATTGATCTTTGGTTCTTAGATAAACCCTTTCGTATATTACAAAATGAGATTGTGCAATTAAAGATACACTTATTACAGATAAACAAAAAAAATGTGGGGATTCTGCAAGTGAAATAACTATTTCTTAGACAGCTTGTTGCTTTAGCTTCATTCTCTAAATGTTGAGTTCTTGTTCTATCAATCGCTCGAACATTGTGATATTCGTCTTATCAGAAGTTATGCATATTCGAATTGGTCTAAGTGCTTTACTGAATTTCTAACAAAGATTTGATTGTGTGCACCTTGTCAGCCCTGTAAAGGTGTTTTGCTTTTTGGGCCTCCTGGAACAGGAAAAACACTCTTGGCAAAAGCCCTTGCAACAGAAGCTGGAGCAAATTTTATCAGTATAACTGGTTCTACACTCACATCAAAGGTAATTTCATTTGACCTGTATCTTTATATTGATTTTTTTCAGTTATTTGTTCATTAATAATATGGAAAATGAATTATATAAGAAAATCAAGGCGCTTGATACATGTTGCTGAAGATTCTTGCTGCAAAAAATTAGAGGGCTGCATACTGGGTAAACTATTGAACACCTTAAATGATGATTCAATAGAACCCCATTCAATCTTGGCAGTTTTATTCTATGTAGGCATATGTTTTTGGGGTTGTCGATTGACTTTGGCAGTTAGGTTCTTTGCTTGATGAAAGGTACCAATATTGGCTCATGACATACATGGAATTTCTTTTGTGAGAAGTTGGATCATAACAATATCTGCTATTTATTACTGGGAAAAAGTTGGGAAGAAGTTCTGTTCTAGGTCTTTTCTGGTTAAGGGTTTGAACGTTCCTGTTTGGGATGATGCAGGATTTACTAATATAAAATTTAAATAAACGCAGGATAAGTGGATTCAAATTATGATAATGTTTACCACATATGGCAACTGTGGAATTTTGGTTCATGCTGCACCAGGTTGCTTTAGGATATCCTAGTCACACGCCTTATTTGTTTTTCTCAAACATGTACACCTTATTTGTGACTAGTGACTATTAGTGGCTTAGCTAACAATTCTTGTGTTTTGTGCCAATCAGTGATGGCTGGTGATAGCCATTAGATAGTAATGATTTTGGTTTTCTGAAAGTCAAATTCCATATGGTCATGGCTATAATTGAGCACGAAAGCACCATTTTTCTCAATTTGATACAGGTGTGACATGTCTAACTCAAGCAGCCAAAAGACCATCTGTAGTTAATCTTGCATCAAAATATATTAGCAATCAACTATATTCTTCAACCAAAGAGCTTGAATGGTTGTGAACAAGATGATCATTGACCAGCAGTCTCATGCATATATGCAAGTCATTTTCCAACCAACCACTGACTTAAAATTATATTTTCTTTAAACAGTGGTTTGGAGATGCAGAGAAGCTGACAAAGGCCCTTTTCTCCTTTGCGAGTCGACTAGCTCCTGTTATCATATTTGTTGATGAGGTATGTTCAATCAATGCAGATTTGGTGCCCTCATTAGCTAAAATATCATGTTGCAATGCTTCAAAAATCATGAAAAAAACATGTATGTAGTACACATAAAGTTAAGTATAGTTGCAGCAATTCAGTTTGAAATTCGTCCTAGATGTCAAGAAACAAAATAGACAAGCAGTCAACCTGGCACTGTTCATCATGTGCTGACAGTGGCGCTTGTGTTTTTTGAATGTCAACATCAAAGATGAATTTCATACTGAATTGTTGCGGCTACAATTACCTTAGGTGTACTGCATACATGATTTTTGGGATCTTTTGAAACATTGCAACATGGCATTTTAGCTAAAGAGGACGCCATGTAATTTTTGTATGTTTACTAGTAAAATACTACAACAACAACAACAACAACAACAACATAGCCTTTCAGTCCCAAGCAAGTTGGGGTAGGCGAGAGTTGAAACCCACCAAGATCCCCAAGTCACGGTTTAGGCACTTCAATAGCTGTTTTCCAAGTACTCCTATTCAAACATAGATCTCTAAGTATATCCCAAGCTTTCAAATATCTTTTTATTGCCTCTCCCATATCAATTTCGGTCTTCCTCTAGCTCTCCTCATATTATTAGCTTGGCTTAGGACTCCACAATGCACTGGTGCCTCTCCTTTGGACATGGCCAAACCACCTCAACCGATGTTGGACAAGCTTTTTTTCAATTGGTGCTACCTCTAGGCGATCACGTATATCATCGTTTCGAACTCTGTCCATTCTTGTGTGACCGCAAATCCATCGCAACATATGCATTTCTGCAACACTCAGTTGTTGAACATGTCGAATCTTTGTAGGCCAACATTCTGCTCCATACAACATAGCCGGTCTAATCGTCGTTCTATAGAACTTGCCTTTTACCTTTTGTGATACCCTCTTGTCACAGAGAATGCCAGAAGTTTATCGCCACTTGATCCACCCTACTTTGATTCTATGGCTAACGTCCGCATCAATATCTCCATCCCTCTGTAGCATCGATCCCAGATACCGAAAGGTATCGGTATCCTTCTTAGGCACTACTTGACCTTCCAAACTCACATCTCCCTCCTGTACAACTCCGCCAAAGTCGCATCTCATGTATTTGGTTTTAGTTCTGCTCAATCTAAAACCTTTAGACTCAAGGATCTGTCGCCATAACTTTAGTTTCCTATTTACTCCCGCCTGGCTTTCGTTCACTAACACTACATCATCAGCGAACAACATACACCAAGGGATATCCCCTTGTATGTTCCTGGTAACCTCATCCATTACCAAGGCAAAGAGATACGGGCTTAAGGCTGACCAATGTTTACTAGTAAAATGGAAGAAGAAAAACAAGAGTACTCTTAAACCATTTCTTGTCATTACTTTGGCTGTAATTTGAGCATGATTCAAAGTACGGTTGTTTTTTTCATGATCTCCTGGCATGATACGGTTTGGTTATAGGTTGACAGCTTACTTGGTGCAAGAGGAGGTGCATTTGAGCATGAAGCAACAAGAAGGATGCGCAATGAATTTATGGCAGCTTGGGATGGTCTCAGGTCCAAAGAGAGCCAACGGATCCTTATTCTTGGTGCGACAAATCGTCCATTTGATCTGGATGATGCTGTGATACGGCGTTTACCTAGACGGTAACATCTAAGATTCCATGTTCTTGCTTCCGACACAAATTTAAGCAAATGGTCATCTAGCAAGATGTTCATTGGTTCCATGGTCCACAGGATATATGTTGACCTTCCAGATGCACAGAACCGATTGAAGATTCTAAAGATTTTACTTGCTAAAGAAAAGCTAGAATCTGGTTTTAAGTTCGATGAACTTGCAAATGCCACAGAAGGCTATTCAGGGAGCGACCTAAAGGTACCAAACTAGAACAATCGTGGTAGTTTCCCTGCTGTTCAGAAGAATGAAACTGTTATGTTCTCTTTTCATGTCTATGTGCAACCCATTCACTGTTTGTTTCTGCAGAACCTATGTGTAGCTGCAGCATATAGGCCAGTTCATGAACTACTAGAAGAAGAAAAAAAGGTGCTTAGCTCTTTCAACTGCTCACCTGTGTCGAACTTTCTACCATAAAGACTGCACTTCTACTCTAAGTTTCCTTACATGATTCCTATCTTTTCTAGGGACGTGTGAGTAACAAAAACAGTTATCTGAGACCCCTTAAATTGGATGATTTTATCCAAGCAAAAGCTAAGGTATTGATTGTAATCATGATTTCCCTTCTCTGCCTAATCTCACTTTTCTTAACATCCGGCTATTTCCTAACGCAGGTTAGCTCGTCTGTTTCTTATGACGCAACGAGTATGAATGAATTGAGAAAATGGAACGAACAATATGGGGAAGGTGGCAGCAGGACTAAATCACCATTTGGATTCGGCAACTGACGTTATAGTAGAGATTTACCAATACTGTATCTCTGTAACATCTAGGCTGCCTGTTGTAGATTAGGGAATCAGTCTCATTTTTTTTTTACCATGAGCCTATTTGAATAACCTTGTAATCACCCTGTACAAACAAAAAAAATCTAGTTAAGCACCAGTTTTGCCTACTATACAAGGGTTGGTAATGTTGGTGTAGAATCAGAAGAAATCGGCTATACACTACAGAATGATGTATCTGAGCTACTTTGGGTAAGCATTAGGCTTAACAAGATGTAAACGGCTTAAGAATTTTCAGTTAATTAATATTAGTTCTCAGCATGGAATTCGACAGAACAACTTTAGTATTAAGGTAGTCGATGGCTGGAATTACCAGGATGTCTCCTGTTGACCAGAGACTGTTGTCGTCTCAAAAGAATGGAAGAAAATAGTTTGTTAGTAGTATTTTATTTTTGGCCCTTACATGTTGTAAAATGTGTTGGTTAGTTTTCCTTCACACCTGCGAACCCTGTGTAGCAATCATCTGGCGTATAACTGAACTATCATCTGAGTCGTCCATGATAGAGGTTAGGGAACGCGATCTCTCAAAATGTAATTGTCAGAAGATTGTGTCGACGCAAAGAGAGCAGCTGGAACAAATGAACGTGTGCTCTAGAAATCGCGTCGTCCCTGGACTCAGCACCACATGCGTCCGATTTCACGAATCCGTGGGCGCGCTGTCCTTTAATCGGTGATGCACCGGGCAGCTGGAGAATCTCGGGACACAGTGCATTTGAAGAGTCTTGCTCCATGGGCAGCCGCGCAGATTTGTGAAATCGGACGCATGTGGTGCTGAGTCCAGGGACGACGCGATTTCTAGAGCAATCTTGCTGGGCAGTTGGGTGCCATCCGCCCATGCCCATGCCACGGTACCACCTGCTATGCTATAGTAGTATAGTTTCTAAAAAAACCCTGCTATGCTATAGGGTCGATCTACACGATCTATGCAAGTATGCAACAGTCTTCCACGCTGTTTGCATAGCTGGAGCTCAATAATTCAGTTTATCTCATTACAACTTTGCAGGCGAGGGAGTAGTTGTATTTATTTGCTTAACTTCTCTTTCTTTATTACCCACCAAAGTGTAAAAGGCCGCTGTCCTATTCACTAATGAGCGGCACGAAACTGCCCATTTCTTGACGGATCCCTTGACTGTGCTCTCAGGTCTCAGCTTCGTCTTTTCCACACACTGGCTAGCCGGATCCCTTGACCGGTGTGAAGTCACGCATGCAAGTCGGAAATGTTCATACCGCTCCACAGTCAACACATGTCCGCAGATGAATATATTCAGATTTCAATTGGGTAAAATAAACCGAGGGGAGTCGATGTGAAAGCTGTAAGATATTATTGTGCCGCTGTCATGACTCGTGAGAGAAGCTAAAAGGCCCAGACTAGTCAGAAATATGGTTTGTTTCGTTGCCAAGTGACGGTCATTCCATGTTATCGAGTGACAGCAACGGGCTGCAGTAACTATCCTTTTAAGACTTCTTTCCCTGCAACTGCAAGGATCAAAGATAAAGCAGATTTGTTCACACACACAAAAAAAAGATTAAAGGAGATTCGCCGAAACCACTCGCGTCATGCTCGTAATCAAATCAAAGTCTGCGGCCAGATTCATTTTTTTAACCATTTGGCTGCTTCCTCTGCTGAATGGCTGGTTGAGTTATCATATTTTCTTACAGTGTTCAACGCATTTGTTTGGTTGGTGGGACTGGCGTGATGCCGTGATGGGATGGGATGGGATGGCATTGTCACTTTGAAGAGATGGTTCTGACCAGGCCAAAAGCAAGCCCGCTCGCTGCTCGTTTCACGTATGATCCGTAATTTTTATAATAGTATTTTTCTCTAACAATAAATTATTCAGAATAATGTTTTAATTTATTTTTTCAGCGAAGCGAACGGGGCCTTAAGATGATGTTTCGTCTGGTCGTTTAAATTAGCAGGAGTGTGTGTGGTTGGTGGCTTAAGATGATGTTTCGGCTGGTCGTTTAAGTTAGCAGGAAACAAGCATTTACGAGTTACTATCGCGTTGCATTTTGTTTAGACTTTTCTCCACAAAGTGCAACAATCACATGGAATATATGTTGTTAGTGTTTTCCGTTTCTCCTATGCCCCTCGTGATCTTTAACTAGAATATTTAATGATGCCGCAGTCCTTGCTAAGACTGGCAAGTCTATCTAAGTTTCTATTGACGGTCATCAATCTACTGCTCCTGTCTCAAAACAATAGAATTTCCCAATCTTTATCTCGAAAGAAAAAGGGCAGATGCTTGATTTCCCAGTAATATATTTTGAGGGGCTTACTTCCAAAATAGAACTGGGGAAGATGTGAGTTTTACTGTCCTTTTTTCCCTGAAAACTTTGCTTTTAAAAACTATACTGTACAAAAAGTACAAATCCCAGTCCCAACAAGCGGATATATCAAAAAGCATGGGACGACGGCCCAAGATCTTCAGCATGTTTGTTTAGCTGTGGTTTATCGTAAATAATCGTAAATTTTTAGCTAAAATAATATTTTTCTTTTATATAAATCAGCTAACAGTACTTTTTCATAAATCAACGATGATACGAACCAGCCAACCGAATATAGAACATGCTGCTGCCAACCCAACAGGCTGCTTCTCCCGCATGTTGGATCGATTCCGCATCGGTCCACCGCACGATTCTTCCCACCAGCCACATCTGTCTGACGTGGCACCCCAGCGGTAGGTGACTCTGACTCAGCTACGTACTCCTGTACTAGCTAGATCCCCAACTAACCCACCGTGCATCCTTGACTAAAATACACATTTGAACCGGATAAACTGAGGAATTCCAACCTTCATATGCAATTGTATAAAATATTTTTCACCAATACTGGTAACAAACACGCTCCGATCCAAATTCATTTCAACGCTGCGTTTTGGAACACCGAGGATCCTTGAAACGCTAGGTGTAGGTGGCAATACCCATCTTTTTATGCCAACCCTTATGTCCTCGGCCTTATAAGTAACTCTGGAAATCTCGATCGATATATCTCTTTTTATATATTTATAAAAAAATAATTAATACCGGTGACATGTAACTACACGAGAACAATCAATCAATAAATATAAATGAAGCTAAATGATTTTTCACAATATAAACGTGTGGCTCTAGGCGCAGCCAGGGCAGAGCATCAACTACCTAAGGCCTGGTTTAGTTCTAAAAAATTTTCATCCCAAACTATCATATCGAATCTTGCGGCACATGTATGGAGTATTAAATATAGACGAAAAAATTAATTGCACAGTTTGATTGAAAATCGCGAGACAAATGTTTTAAGACTAATTAGTCTATGATTAGCCATAAGTTCTACAGTAACTAACATGTGCTAATGATGGATTAATTAGGCTTAATAAATTCGTCTCGTAATTTTCAGGCGAGCTATGTAATTAGTTTTTTTTATTAGTATCCGAAAACTCCTTCCGACGTCTCTAAAATATCTGATATGACATCCAAAACTTTTTATTTCACGAACTAAATACCCCCTAAGCCATCACAACAAATGAACACAGTAAACAAAAGCAAATGCCCAAGGGCAAAAAGGGAAACTCGAGGTCGAAATACGCAACTACTCGGCAGCGTCTGGTGCGTCCTGCCCGATGCACGCCCGTCGCTATTTTACTCTCCCCACATGGCCACGAATAAACTAAAATACTGTTTCGACGAGAGAAAAAAATACTGTTGCGGCTGAGAAACTGGGGCCATTTCCGCCACCACCTGCGCCCTCCCTCTGCTTCTTTAGACATCCGGATCGCGCTGAGATTGAGCCGTAGCTGACTAGTCGCCGCGTCCCCTCTCCCCTCGCAGCAGCAGCAGAGCACCACCCGGCGTCCGGCGAGCGAGCAATGGAGGCGGGGGGCGTGGGCCTGGCGCTGCAGACGCGGGCGGCGGGCTTCGGCTCCGGCCGGCGCCGGGGCGGCCTACAGTCGCCCAGCGGCAGCCTGAGAGTCGCTGACCCGTCGGGAGCAGCGGTTGCTGTGCGGGCTCGCGGGTCCAAGCCCGTCGCACCGCTCCGTGCGAAGAAATCGTTCGGTGGTACAGCCCCTTCTGCGCCTCTCTGTTTTTTTACATTACACATATTGTGGTCAGATTGGCGTGATTCCGCATTTTTTGTCTTCCTTGTCGTTTTTTTACTCCGTTTGTTGCGAATTCGGTTCGCTCTAGTCGAATCAATGCTATTGGGGCATGTTTGGATTCGTCATATTTGTTGACTTTCATGGAATTGACGTGTGATTTGGCTGTAGGATTTTATGAAGTAGTTTGGTTCCATAGGTTCCGAGTGATTTCCGGACTTTTGTTTTCCTCTTATTAGGGGTGCGGGGAGGATCTATGCCTTTTGAATGGTTTGATTTGTCAGAAATTGATAAATCAATCGGGTTTCGGATTATAGGAAAATGGAAAATAGGAAGATGGAGCCCCATGCTTGTATCCCTATGGTTGACATTTTTTTTTATGATCTTATCCCTGTGCAGATCATGAAAACTTGCATAACTCCGTTGACGAAGCTCTCCTATTGAAGGTATTGACCAAGATCTTGGATTCCTAAAAGATCAGATCAACAATTACTATGGAGAGTGCATGTGTTTTTGTACCGGTCTAATGTTATTGTACTACGATTTCAGAGAAAATCAGAAGAAGTCCTGTTCTACTTGAACGGGAGGTGTATTTACTTAGTAGGTTAGTCCTCGTCCTCCTATATTGCGATTGCTATAAAGAATGTCCACTTTTAGATGAAACTGCCATATTTGAATTTATGATTGATGAGTGAGTGTTTGTGTGCAGGAATGATGGGTTCTGGAAAAAGTACCGTGGGGAAGATTATGTCTGAAGTCTTGGGTTATTCGTTCTTCGATAGGTCTGTGTCTTTTTGTGAAAGTAAATTGGCAATTTGTTGAAGGTTTCTATGGATGTTGTGATGCACAGGTACTGATGATGAGATTTGTTGCTCTGAATTATGTTTTACAGTGACAAATTAGTGGAGCAAGCTGTTGGAATGCCTTCAGTTGCCCAAATATTCAAGGTTCATAGCGAAGCCTTCTTTCGGGATAATGAGGTAATGGTTACCGATTCTTTACTGACATCCTCAAGTACTCTCTCTGATTTATAATGTTTGTTTTTTATTCCTTAATGCCCAGAGTTGGAAGCTTTGGCTAACGATGTTACCTTTCTTTGTGTTTCATGCCTTGCAGAGTAGTGTCTTGAGAGATTTGTCCTCCATGCAACGATTAGTTGTTGCCACCGGAGGTGGTGCTGTTATCCGACCAGTTAACTGGTATCTAGAGCTCACTTTATCCCCTTCTTTTAAATGGGTCGCTTTGTTTTCTTTAAATCAGTATTGTGACCTGTCGTTGCATTATCAGGAAATATATGAAGAAGGGACTATCTGTTTGGTTAGATGTGCCCTTGGATGCTCTTGCTAGGCGCATTGCTAAAGTGGGAACTGCCTCTCGTCCTCTTCTGGATCAACCATCTGGTGATCCATACACAATGGTAGCTACTTGTTCCTTCAATTTCTTTCATGCTGGTGAAACGGAACTGTTTCTTCCATTCTATTTGGACAAAGAACTGCTCATAGATCCACTTAATCTTTGAAGCCCTATCCTGGATTCCAGGCCTTTACTTGTGGTATCTGTAGGCATGATCACACTTTTTATGCTAGTTCTAATACGGATCACTCACTGGGTTCCTTCTATGTTAGGCCTTTTCTAAGCTCAGCATGCTTGCAGAGCAAAGGGGTGATGCTTATGCAAATGCAGATGTCAGGGTTTCTATGGAAGGTAAGATTCCCATCTGGATAATCTGGCAAACTATATGATCAGATGGTCCTTCATAAGACTTGGTTATAGTTTTGTTCCAAGTTCCAGTGGATTAACACACCTGTGCCTGGCATTTGCAGAGATTGCATCTAAACAAGGTCACCATGATGTCTCTAAGCTGACACCCACTGATATCGCAATTGAGGTAAGCTTACCACGAATACCATTTCTCTTTCCAGTTTCCACATATCATCAGACAGCTTTTTAGAAGATAACACTCTTAACATCTTCGCAGTCACTTCATAAGATCGAGAGCTTTGTCAGCGAGCACACTCCAGATAATCCAGCTAGCGACTCGCAAGCTGAGTCGCAGATCCAAAGGATACAGACTTTGTAGAATGTTAATCCTTTTCCTTGTACCGTAGCGTACCACCTAGGGCATTGTTGAGTTATTTGTTCGTTGCATTGTCACGAGGGAGGAAAAAAACTGAAGCATTTCTTGTTGTAAGCTGTAAAGGAATGGAATAAGGGAGATAATCCGAAGTGTACCGTTGGCTGAAACATCACTTTCTTCGCTCCTGGGTCTGCTTTTGTTTGTCGAACGAATGCAGGAGATGAATCGAGTCATGAACTGGCATGACGGCGGCGGCAACGAACAGATGGCGCGTCAGCGTAATGAACAGACGGCGAATGGATGGATGATAAGATCGCTGAGGACTGAGAGCCTACTGCTTGTGGCTTTTTAGCTGGGAGACACGAGTTGAGGGAAGTTGGATGCGATTACGGCCAAGGAGGCGGGGCCGTATCTGAATAGGCCGGTATCCGATTACGCCGTAATGAATCACGGATAGACTCGAAACAAACATGCGTAGATGAAAATCTATGGTGGACATCTCATCTCAGCAAACATGAACATCATCGACTTTATCCGTCGTGGTGGACATCTCATCTGACGGTAATGCTCCACCGGCGGGTGTTCCACGTCCGTCTGTCCGGACGCTCCTAGGCCTGCGGATCCGTCCACAGGCTTGCTTCCTTCGCCATGGCATACACAATTTATAAAAAAAAGAGTGATGTTTTCCTCATTCGCATCGGCCGCATCCGCCGTATCGTTTCCCACACCCACACCACGGCCGCCCCGGCTCCTGCTCTTGCTTTGTCATGCCGCCCCATTGCTCTTGCTCCTCTTCCACACGCCCGCCCCACCGCTCCTAACGCTGCTCCTGCTCTTGTTCCGCGCGTCCGCCTAAATGTTGCTGCTCCTGCTCCGCTCCTTGCCCCGCCCAACGACGCCAACAGGCGTCGCTAGCGCAAGAAGCGTCGGGCCCCGGTGCGGAAGCCCTCCGGCATCGCCTCCTGCTATGGCTGCGGCGCACCGACACTCCGATGCATACGATGGAGGAGGCCGCACTAGGATACGATGCATGTTGCAAGTGCTAGAATTCAAATGTTTCGGTAGAGGTACGTTGCAAGTGGTTCATATGGATGTTGCGAAAGTAAAGATCGGTATGTTGTATATGTTGCAAATGTTTCAGAGGCATGTTGCAAGTATTTCAGAGGCATGTTGCAAGCGTTTGTTCAAAATATTTCATCTGTTCCAGACTATGTTGCAAGCGTTTTTTATCTGGACGTTGCATATGTTTCACACATATGTTGCAAGAGTATGTTCAAAATGTTGCAGCTGTTTCAGTCTTATGTTGTAATAAGTGTTTTCATGTTGTGAGTTGTAAGTATTTTATCTGGATGTTACATATGCTTCACACACATGTTGTAAGTGTATGTTCTAAATGTTCCATTTGCTTCAGACGTACGTTGCATTCAAATGTTTCATGTTGCAAGTATTTCGTGTTTCAGAGATATGTTCATAGAGTCATGGGGACATGCCCCGGACGCCGGGAGAAGGGGCGCGGCGAGCCAGGGGCCCGTGAATGGGCCGACAGGGCGTGCTCGTCCTCATCACGGCTCCCGGGTCCCACCCGCGCGGAGAGAGAGAGGAGGGGGTCAAGGGTAAGGAGTGGCGGACCGGGGTGGGGTACGTGTGCGAGGTGGGACGAGACGGATGGGGACAGATGTGCCCATGTAGCAGCGATACAACGCAGCGGTAGGCGAGGGCTGGCGACCGAAGCCCAGGTCGCGTGATGGCGTTTCTGCTGTGTCGTTCGATGAAAGTGCGCCCAGGTTACCGTGACCAAATCATATCTCGTCGGATGGCTGGACGCCAGCGATTCCCCTCGTCTAAACATCGTCGACTTTATCCGTCGTGGCGCTGCTCCAACGAGCAGTGCCGGAAAAAGAAACAAATTCATTCGCGATGCTTCACTGAGGACGGTTGGGAAGTCGCCTTCTGCTTGGGCGGGTTCGGCCTGTACCTCGTCGCCTCGAACACATGTTTCGAATGGCTCGACGGACCCACGAGCGAATGAGGCTTCTCTGCACGCCGTCTATATGCTATAGCCGCCTCGTTCTGATTTCACGGAGATTACAGAGTAGCATACATGACGTGCGCGGTGCGCCTGAATCCGCAGCTGTCAAGCGCGTACGATGACTTAGCGCAAACTTCTTGCAAATAACAATCATTTTATTGAATAAATTACATGTTTTTACACCAAAGTTCTCTGTAGCTAAGCAAAGTGGAATATACATTTTTGCTCCTGAAGCTGCGTACACACTGATAGTATAAACGTGAAACCCAACAGTAGCATCGACAAAAGAACAAAAGAATGATCATTTAGAAATGAAATGTAGTCTTTGTCTTGGTGGTAAGTTTGTCCACTCTGCTGCAAGTCCTCACTTACTGCCCAAGCTTCCTCCATATGCCTTTCTTTGCTGTCAAGCACTTCAATTTGCCAAACACAAAACCGGACTTCTGAGGGTTGCCATCCACAAGCGAGTTCTCGTATATCTCTTTGCATTCTTGTACGACCTAAGAAACGACTAGGGAGTAAGAATCTACGACCAAATTACTAGTAAGCATACGAAAAAACCCTAATCTGTCAATAAGCACAAAGTGGCCTTCCGTTGGCCACAGTTGACCGTTCATAGGATCATGAAAACAGAGCAGCACCAATGACGCATACGATGTGAGAGGTGTTGTGACGTTACCTCCTTAGCTTCCTTTCTTGGAATGCCTTCCCGCATTGCCACAAGCTTCTCGACAACCTCAGGCTAAAAAGCGCAGATGTCAAGTTGTAGGGCATAATGAGAAATTAATGCGCTGTTTCATATTTTTAAATAATCAAGCATTAGCAAAGCTGAATATATTTGTTAGGCAGACAAATTACCGGGCAATCAGGTTGATGTTCCAGTATATTTGTGTAAATGAGAGTAAAGCTATCCAAACTCTCAGCTGAAGCTAGCTCCCTCATATCTGCCAGAATCCGCACTCTGCTTTCAACTTTCTGGATCAGTGTAAAGACAACTTTTCAGTTCCAAGTTAGTAATACAGAAACATCATATGCCTTTCTAGGACAATGGGTGTTCAATGACAAAAAATCCCCACAGTATCCACATTTTAATAAAATGCATGCACAAAACTGCAGACGATTTTCAGCATTCGAACTGTCACATGAGACTCTGGCTAGTTTTCAGCTTTGAATGAAGAAAAATCTGTAGTAGTAACTGAACAAAATCCTGGCAGAAATTATACACCTAGCAGAAATTATACTTACTGTCACGTTGATGTGTTCCCTGAAGAAATCCATAAGCACCTCTTCATCTAACCTCATCCTCTCTATTGTGTCTTCTTTTATGTAGTTTTTCTACAGACGCAAAGGAAACACATAGTAATTATTGAAAGGACATGTCAGACAGCAGTTGTGAGATTAGCTTTTGAAAGTTCTTCTCAGACATAATATTACATGTCATGTGAATTCCTTTTTTGGAGGTGAATGTTGTCAAATTGGTATGAACCCAGTGTACAGCAGTGACTATTCTGTACAGAATCATTTCTAGGAAACACTGCAAGTCTTCCTTTTAGAGTGTTAATATATATTATATGATCCTTAAAGTCCCTCCAGATATGGACATTTAGGGTACAGTATGACACAATTTAATTAACTTGAACACTACATCAGATATGGAGATTTAGGGTACAGTATGATACGGTTTAACTAACTTGAACACTAAGGGTAGTTCTGCAAACCTGAGAAAGGAGATGATCAACATAGACCACAATTGTTTCCTCTATGCAAGCCTCCACAAATCTTCGAAATGATCTTTCTTCAATATACCTACAAACACACACACACACACACACACACACACACACACAAAGGTATTAAACTAAAGCACATAAAGACAACTATTATAAGCAAAACTCTAGACTGTTAACATTTAACTTCAAGAAACTAAATTGACCGGAGCAGAAATTTGAAGTGTACATTCAAACAACACTCCGTAGTTTATGAGAAACACGACTGATATGTTGAAAACATTAAATAGTGCAGACAAAATTAATTGCACTGGATCTACCTGCAACTTTTAACATTCACAAATCCATTCAAGTATTTTAAATTTATTAACATGCACATGAGTTTCCATATTTGGCAAACACATTGTTTATGTTTGATATTTTGGGATCTTTCAGTAAACTTCAGGCGTGGCTTGATGGCATAGAATATGGTGTGGTGCAGTTTTCTCAAAACTATGCCACAAATCATTTCATAATGAACAAAATATGTATAGGCAACAGGATTTTCCAGGGAATGTACATTCCTACATAGTTCCATACCACATGTCAGTTTTAATAGGAAAATAAAGCTTACATTTTAACATCACCAAAGTAATCAGCAAATGTCGCAACAAGATATTCTGTGACCATTCCCTCCAGCCAGTCTGGGCAGAAAGAATCGTGTGAGAAAACAAATTGCAACCAGACATTCCATAGACAAGAGAAGACACTACATGAAGTATGTCACAAAAATTAGGCAAAGCACACTAGAACAGTTCATGACTGTTGGCACCTTTGTGCCAAGCAGTACATCAACTTAGCTTGCTTACTGGGAGGGTATTAACAGAATCATGCTGGACTCACTACAGAATCACATGTCAGATATGCCCACTTGGGATTCAGCACATAGTTATACAGCCAACAACAACAACAACAACAAAGCCTTTAAGTCCCAAACAAGTTGGGGTAGGCTAGAGTTGAAACCCAGCAGAAGCAATCAAGGTTCAGGCACGTGAATAGCTGTTTTCCAAGCACTCCTATCTAAGGCTAAGTCTTTGGGTATATTCCATCCTTTCAAGTCTCATTTTATTGCCTCTACCCAAGTCAACTTCGGTCTTTCCTCTGCCTCTCTTCACGTTACTATCCTGGCTTAGGATTCCACTACGCACCGGTGCCTCTGGAGGTCTCCGTTGGACATGTCCAAACCATCTCAACCGGTGTTGGACAAGCTTTTCTTCAATTGGTGCTACCCCTAATCTATCACGTATATCATCGTTCCGAACTCGATCCCTTCTTGTATGACCGCAAATCCAACGCAACATACGCATTTCCGCGACACTTATCTGTTGAACATGTCGTCTTTTCGTAGGCCAACATTCTGCACCATACTACATAGCAGGTCTAATCACCGTCCTATAAAACTTGCCTTTTAGCTTCTGTGGTACCCTTTTGTCACATAAGACACCAGATGCTTGGCGCCACTTCATCCACCCTGCTTTGATTCTATGGCTAACATCTCAAAGAATTTGAGGGTGTGTTCAAAAGAATGGGATCGCTCTATGATTTTAGGGTTTAGTTTAAGCTAAACCCTAAGCATCCAGGTCCTAATGCTTCTTATCCAAAAAGGCCTTGAATGTTAACTACTACCAAACAAGTGTAACCAACTGTTAGCACCAAATATGACAAGTAGCTGTTGAAAATAGTAGGCAATATTTACAGAAAATCTATCAATGTCTTACAGAATGAAAGGACCTGCAGGCGTTAAAATTCAAAAACTGACCTGGATGCACTTGTCATATATGAAGTGTTTGGTTTGAGTGGGAGGCTGATGGTTCATTTTATACTAGCTTCAAACCTATTTTTCTTGTTTGCTTCGTGAAATGGAATGGGTTCACCTGACCCATCAACTCATCCCTCATAAACACACATCTAGTGTAAACATGAGGAATGAGGCCATCCTACCAAATTTCATGAGATTATCTCATGCTGGGCCATTCCATCTAGGATCGATTAACTTCAGAAACTAAACACCCAAAAGAAAAAGAGAACACGGACAATGCTGCTATTGAAGTACCTTTCTGGTAAAGCTTCACGAGTAGATCCTGCACACCTGGGTCTTCAAAAATAACACTAACAGTTTGGAGGACAGCCTCCTGTTGAAAGAACAAATAATAATGCTTGAAATGACTGTTTCATGGATGAGGTAAATAGATGTATAGCTATATCGTATGCATGCAGCACAAACCTTGGCAACCTCGAGAAATCCTTTGCAAGTGTCCTCAAAATTAACCTGTAACAGAATATTTTGCTTATACTTCAAAAAACATAAGGTGAGTGAAGAGATAAAAACATTGTACAGTAAAGAACAATTAACATCAAGCTATAAATAGGGTTAATATTTTCAGTTTTACAGAGAATGCAAGAATACAGCCAAGCACCCAGACCAGTAGTCGACAGGGACCGGATTTCTCCCAGCCAGTTTGTTCTCCCGATTCAAATTTCAAACATCCCAGTTTTGGAAGTGAGATTGGTTCCCAGTGGAATTTCACTAGCACAAACAACATTTGCATATAAATAGTACAGTATTTGCAAAGCATGCGATGCTTAGATTTAGGACAATTCTCAATTTTGCAAGTTATGATCCAAGAAACATACATCTGATGCTTTCTAGCTAGGTAGGGGAGTACAAGTATGGTGATATTTAAGAATGTATTCTTTTTTTTTTTACAACAAGAATGTATTCTTTAGACCAACCACAACTCCACAAGAATGCCTCCATGTTGGTCAGGTCAAAGTTGAAAATTACACCCATAGGACTAATACATATTTACATCCAAATTTTGATTTATGAATATCAAAATCCAGACAGCTTCCATCTACTGATATTTGCCAGGAAACTTTATTCTGCACGCCAGACAAAAGTAAGAAATTTGGTTCCTACAGAGAAAGAGAACCGATATAGCTAATGCATACAGTCTGGTTGCTCTCTGTACCCTTAAAAAAAGTATGCCTAGACAAGTTTCTCTCTCCGGAACCATGCCAGGAGACTTTTTTTTCCCCTTCAGAGACAAGTAAAAATCTGACCCTGGTGGGAAATAGAACCCTGGCCCTGATACTATGTGTAACATTTCAAGTTCATAAGAAGAAACTTAAGAATGACTGAACTATGTAATTCAAAAAACATGAAATCATCTCTTGACAAGTTAAAACTTGGTTGAAAGAATGACATCTAATAAAGAGCAAAAGCTTTGTCACAGATTTGCACCTGTTCAGCATAGCTTTGTGGAAGTGCCTCCAATGTACTGCTACTTAGCTCTGATGAAAGTTCGTAGCAACGCAGGTTATTGTTAATCTGCACCCACATACAACATAAGGATCAAATAATAAGGAATAAAGGAAGACAGGAAATTCACATCTCGTCGAGGTCCAAAAGCAGAAAGGAACATACCAATGCACATAGAGATTCCAGACCAACATCAGAAGCCGGCTCCTCAAGTCTTTGCCTCTCAGCTGCTTGAAAATCAAGCATGACCTGCAAATGACAAAAATAGAAGATCTAAATAACGTATTAACTGATTACAAAAGCATGAAGCACAACACAACAAACCTGGTAGACTACATAATCTCATAGGGTAACTATATAAATACCTGAATAACCGCAAGAGCAATGCGATATAGCATGACGTCTGTGCTGTTGTCTCTAACTATCTGAACTTGCTCGGTCAATATTCTGAATAGATCCACTGCTGCAGGTGTATATAGTTTTCCATCCTCTGTGCTCTTTGGTGGTTGTGTTTTGTCAGCCTCCAAAATGTTACTGTACCATTTCTACAGAAGAAAACAAGAAATAATACATGATTCTCATGTTTAAGTTCATCTACATTCAACAGATCTAGAAAGAAGTACCTTGGTTGTTGCCTGCATACGCTCAACATACATGTTCATGAGGGGATCCAGTGCACCACTTTCAGAACAAACTTGGGCAAGTGATTCATCCACACCAAGACCAATCAAATTTTCTTGATATTGCACAACCCAACCAGTCACCTACAGTGATTAGTCTATTAATGAGCTTGCTAAGAACAGAAGTAAAAAAAATGTTTACTGATTACTCATGAATCGAAGGAGCACAATCTGAAAAGGTGTGGTGAGAATTATATTATGATATTTGAGATAAGGTACCTTCAGGATATTTATATTTTGAATATCGTTTGCTCTATCACTGAGAAGTCGAAGCATCTGAATGAATCTCTCAGTATACAGGTTTACCATGAGCTGGAAAATTTCATATCTGTGCAGAAATAAGGAATGCGACAATTTAACGTGTTGGCAAAGATAAGGAAACCATCAGGAAATGTTCTGCAAATCACTAGTTCTAAGGATAGCCCTGCTTCCTTTCAGGATATTAGCTTTAGATGGCATGTCAAAATAACCAATCAGGTCATCAATATTCTATAGTAATAAAAGCAAAGACTTCTTCCCTTTACTCCTGCGTACTAGTTTTCAGCAATAACATTACTTCTGTTCTCTATCAACTGACTTATCGAGAAATTATAAGAACATGAATTTGGAAGCGTTCACAAAAGGTAATTTTATGAGACACAAATTGCGGCCCATTGTGTGAGCTCTTAACATGCCTTTGTCTTGTTATAGTTTTTTTTTAAAAAAAAAAAGTTATAGCAAGAGGTGGCTATTACATTATTTTGATGTGCACAGACTTGTCTTTATTATAGTAAACTGATTGCCAACTTCCTGCTTTTTGTCTTGTAAGGTGCTGTCTTTCTTTCGGTAGCTGGTATGGTTTGTGTCAGTGTCTGTTTGGCTGGGTTAAACTGGAGGCTTATATTTCCCGAGTGGGATGCCGCTCGCCATGCTGTAAACGGTTGAACCGTCTTTTGACTTTAGTTGAAAGACGGGGGCTATGCCCTAAAACTCTAAAAAAATTTTGCCAACTTCCTGTGTATACAGAACAGATATTCCAAATCTAGCAACTAGATAAATGTAGTTTATACTTTATACTAATTATCAACATACCTAGGAGGAAAGCATGGTGCAACATAATCATATATATCGCCAAGCTCATCTCCAATCTGTGTTGCAATAGAAGCAAAGTAGCAAGCTATGAGTCAAAAAGATTGATAAGGTAAACCAAGGCAAGTACATTCTATAAAGAAACATCAGGTACTTCTTTTTACACCCCAAATTACAGAGCCAGTAGGATGGTGAGATCCCCCCCCCCCCCCCCCCCCCCCCCCCCCCCCCCCCCCCCCATCTCCCCTCCTGCTCGCGCACACGCGCGCGTTAGTCACAAAAGAAAGGTGGCATTTTGGATATTACACCCAACCACTTCTAAGATCGCTTGCCACATAGCATGTCTATATATATTTAGATTTGTCATATGGAAATAGTATGCATAAATTGTCTTGAGAATGCACCTAATATCACAATTAATTTGTTTTTCAACATATATTTTGATACAAATAAATGATCGAAGTTGTTTTGGGGACCATGTCTATGTTCAAAACAGTACTCTTTTCTGTGACGAGGAATATTTGTAGAGAAGACAAACAACATTTCCCCTCATGCATGACAAATAGGTTTTAATTAGCTGATAATATTGTATGGTCCGGACTGAACTGTGAATTTTTGTGTACCAGGTTAGTAAAATACTAATTAGCAAACATGTTTTGACCATGACAGCTTCACCATCATGAATCATGTAACTCATGAGTCTAGAACTCACAGAAGTGCATTCAATCAATCAATAAACCAAAGCTAAGAAATAGAGTTCTTACTGCTTTGGCTTCCTCCAAAGCTTCCATCAAGTCCTCCACAAAAACAAGCTGCATGATGAAAACATTAGCTACTGTTGTGCATGAATTGCAATACTAGATCCTAAAATCCAGGATTGACTCAAGTACTACCTCAGTAAGCAACTTATTGAAGCGGGCCTCAACAGCCATCCTGATAGACTCATAGCATTTGTCCTTGTAGCCCTTTCCCTGAACCTTCGATTTTTCTTGAGTGCCCTTTCTTGGGGTTGCCCCTGCACCTTTTCTGCTAGCATTGGGAAGGGCAGCGAAAAATCATTAGTAAGCCGATTATAGAGAACCTGGTAACTTATATTATTATTCATTGCTTTCTCACATATGCTATGACTGATATAGATACCTTAAGGACAAAAATGGAGTTGTAAAGGATCAAGTTGTGTGACACTAGGAAAGCAATACAATCAATAGTAGAAACAAGTCATCAAGTCTTGCAGTTACAAAACGTGAAAGATGGCATTCTATGACTGACATGACCATCAGAATAATATGAATATGCAGAAACGGATGAAAGGTTTCCTGCCATCTTTATTGCTTGTGAATTCATTTACTGAACTCAGGCACAACTTAAGGTGCACAGATGTGCAAATGCTGGTATAAATAAACACAAAATGCAAGACTTATAAAAAAAAACACACAAAATGCAAGACATATTTCTGTGTTACACATATCATAATAGCATAAAAGTGAAGGTTAATAGAAAATGCTATATCCTGAAGGACTTATGACTGCACTCCTCTAAAGCATGAAAGGTATCATACTGGAAGAACAGAAATTTATCTGGCGAAGAAAAGGAGAAGTGTACTTTGCAGTTCTACGTTGGTTTGTTATTGTCGCCATAGCACCAGCACCCTCAGCCTCAGCTGCTTCTTCTGCAACTTGTTGATCTAAGATCTCTTGCATTTCAACAACCCTGATGTAGTCCAAAATAAAATTGATGCAAGAATGTAAATTTGTGAGTGCCATGATATACCTAATAGAAAATAAACATAAAATATATTGTATTTGAAAAATATATTCATTGACAAATTTGTATTAAAGCAAAAATTGAAGAATGAGCTGTACCTCAAAGCTCGAACCAATGTCTGAGGGCTGCAAAATTAAAGGTGGAAGTATAAATACTAGCATACATAGTGCATGAGGTACCTTTAAATATAATTAAAGCATGTATTCTGAGTTTACTGTTGCAATATTGATAAACCAATTTTTTGGATAAACAAATAGAAAGAATAGATAACAAAGACATGTGCCATTTAGATCATAACAAGCAGTAACATTTTTTCTTGAACAAGCAGGACAGCTGCATACCATTACATTAAGAAGGGAAATAAAGGGGAAGAGCCCTTACAAACACACACACACCCCAGATCAGAGAACTCGCCTATGTTACAAAATAAAACCCAACCACAGCCAAGACTTAACCAAAAATTGGCAGTTTGGCACAAGGACGTAACAAGCAGTAACATGATTATTGCATGCATCTTTATTGTCAATGAAATATAATGTGGAAAAATGTCTGGAACAATAGAGTCATATCATATTTGGATATATCCTCCAGAAAAAGCTACATGTCGAAGAGGGTAAGGCAACAGAAAAGGCAGCAGGTTGCTTTAAATATAAGATAGCCTATATTTGTCTCTAGGGGTTGTTTGGTTCATGTCGTCTCCAACAAGAATGTGAATTTATCCTGCTCAAATGTAAAAACATTATATTTCAATTTTGAAAGGCAATTATTCCATCTGGTGTTTAAATGCTAAAGAAACCTGTTTGTTGCAAGACTTAATATTTAGTACTTTGCAGCAGGTGCATATAAGAAGAAAAAACGTGACCAGAATCTAGGAATCTAAAACAGTGCCTCGATTTATAGTCATATGTCATAATCATATAGAATAAACAATGCATGTGGCCAAAAAAGTTACCTCTCTTTTGAAAGTTTGAAAAAGTTAGTGATATGGCCCCATAATGTTTTCTCAAATGTTTCCCATGTTCGATCAACATCCTCAAAGTATTCTCTGTGGAGTGAAGAATCCATCAAATGAATTACACTTGTGTACTTCATTGCAATACAGAACTCAATAATTTTTTTGCATCCATTGATATCGTAAAAGAGGCTAGCTATGAAAATAAACGGTTCAGCTCAGCTAGGTAACGCATCATCCTTAGAAGGATCAATGAGGGTAAATTTTCTTTTCTTCAACTGTTTTTTATTATGCCATCAGCAATACTTCTATTACCTGTCTATTGGAGTAATTAAAAAAAGCCTAAATGATTCACAGATGGACTAAATTTGAAAAGTAGAAAGTGGTTGGTTGAGTACAGTTGCATATGCAGAGCAGTAGAAACTTCATATTTAGAAAAAATACATGCTACTGGTAATTAGTTAAATGCTGATTTAGGTGACAAGTGACCTTAGAATGAAGCAAACCTCTATTGGAAATGCCTATCTTATTCTAACAACTAACAAGGGAGTTGAAAGGAAAATTAAATAAGGATGCTGTGTCTCATGAAAAATTAATATTAGATAGCCTTTGAAGTTCAAAAGGAGAACCTTAATCTTCCAACTTCTTCCTTATGAGATGAAGCAGCAGCTAGAGCAAAACGCCTCTTACCATCAAGAGCTGTTAGTCTCTAATTTCAACACAAGCAAGATGACAAGGAAGAGTCAGATAAATAGAAAATTACCATTAGCGCATCTGAAAATGGTGTTGACTGATAAGTCAAAGAAGAAGAAAAATCAACCTCGTAAGTGTGAATTAACTCCTTGTCATTGCTTAATGAGTCACGTGCAGCAGCAGCCTCAACAGAAATGGACATCATACCTCCCATATCCTACCAGCATACAAACAAGTATACTTAATTAGGTTTCCATGGTCCTGTTTCCTGTAACGTGGTTAGCTCGATCTTTTCATAACTACTTCCTCTGTCCCAAATTATAAGACGTTTTGGCATTTCTAGATTCGTAGCTTTTACTATGTACCTAGACATAACATATATCTAGGTGTGAGCAAAAGCTATGAATCTAGAAAAGCCAAAACATCATATAATTTGGAACGGAGGGAGTATAAGAAAACGCAAAAAGCATGATGCCAGAGAGTGGGAATGCAATGGTGACAACAAATTTGGTTAGCAAACCTTTAGAGTTGTGTTCAAATTGTTTCTTGCATTGCTAAGAAGCTTGATCTTGTCATGGTTCTCAATTAAAGTTTGACACTCCTGACACAACCTGCAAGCAATTAATGAATTAATGATAATAGGAGCGAGAAATGAAGGAAAAAACATATAAACTTTGGAAGTATGCTAGTCTAGCATATCAGTCAAGCAAGAGAATGTGAAAAATGTAGAAATCAAGATACATAGCTTACTTGTCTATATCAATGAAATTCTCACGTAGTTTGTTTATTGTTTCCTGAGATAATGCTAGAGCATTGATGCCAGCATGGGCTTGCTCAACCTGTCAGTTTTCAAGCATATCCAGAAATAACTCATCATCCAGCTGACACACATGAAGGGATATAGATGATGGAAGCGGCAATAGTAACGTAATATAACCGAACATAGTTCAGTTAATAAGTATGCCTGCTCATAGCAGATATTAAGGAATACCTGTTCTGCCACCATTGTACTGAGTTGTGCATCATTTGTCTGAAAAAATTGTAAAAAAATAGTTAGACAACAAAAAGGTACACAAAGTGGTTGAAACAGTGAATGTGATGATAAAATCTCAAGAAGATATTGCACTTGCATATGTCCAAATCATTTTCTATATAACATATTATATTTTAGCGTGCTTTCTTTTGTGGCTCAAGCCATTTTACGAGATGACCAATCTAATTTAAACAGCTTCTGTAAGTATTCTCTAACACCCCATTTGGATGTAGATATTGGAGCTTGGAATTTGGAATTGGAATCAGGTTTCCCTAATTCTGTTGTTTGGATGCCGTGGAATTGGGATTTGGAATTACAACCCCAATTCCTTGGCATTGGACTACCAACTAGAAGTGGCCTCTCCCAATACGGAGAATCCCGCCGCCAGAGATTGGGTGTGGCTCCGTATTGGGTGAAATTGGGCGTTCTGATCCACCGCCCTGACCCTCTTCCGCATGCGCCCCCAAGCCCCAACCCCGACGTCTTCCTAGCTGCCCCAACCCTCTCCACGCGTGCGCCCTGAGCCCCAACCCTGACGCCTTCCTGGCCGCCCCGACCTTCTCCGCATGTGCGCCCCAAGCCCCGAGCACTGACCCCAACGCCTCCCTTAGTCCCTTGCTGCCCCCACCCTCTCCGCGCATGCGCCCCCGACCCCGACGCCTCCCTTGCTGGTCCACCCTCTCTACACCGCTCCAGACCCGATGCCCGGCCACTACCGCCACCAGGACCCTCTCCGCATCCTCGAGCCCTGGCGCCTCTCTCACCGCTCCTTCCCCAGCTTCCGGTCATGTGAGGAACTGGGTCATGTGCACAGTGAAGAGGCAGAGAAGAAGATGGATCGATTCTATGTACATCCAAACGATTAGATTTGGTATTGTAAGCCATTTCCAAAACAAGGCTGATTGGTACTGTAAATGATTCAATTCCAGCACCTCCAATATCTACATTCAAACACTCTAAATCTTTTCAACAAGAGCCTGAGCTAACCCCAAAATGAATTTGCACAATAACAGCAATGAAACAGAAAAAACATGTAGCTAGCTTATAATCAAGATAACAAAATACAGAGAAATAAAACAAGCATAAGAACGGGGTGACTGAATAAACAAAATCCCACCCCAACCAGCTTAGGACTAATAAAAGGCATTCTTGTTTGTTGTTTGTCAATAGAAGACAGGAGATACCTCAATGATCAATGTGCATTTGATTTTCAGTTTGTGTGGAAATTCAAAATATTTCAAATAGCAGGTTGAATTTTGTCTGTTTTACAGTTCAAACATTGTCCTAAAGTGAAATACAAAAGCAGGTAGACTGACAAAAAAGGCAAGCAAACAAAAGGAGCGAAAGGCCCCAACCAGTGTCATCTCAAAATTTTGTTCAGGTTTATCTCTCCACTAGCCTTATTTGTTAATCAAACTTTAGATATAACTTGTATGGAAGAAATGTGAGTTCCAGTTCAATAACTGAAAGTGTGAGTATCAAACTATATTAACATAACACTGTAACAGCTTGCTAGCACCTTCATCTGACACTGCGGAACAGAAACAACCATCTATATCAAAGTTGCAGATAGCTCATAGCTCATCAAGGTTTGAACCAAGTGTCCATGCTTTTAAACTTAGCAGTTCCAGCTTTGCATAGAAGATAAATTACTTGAAAAAATTGTGCAAGACTTCACCATAATCGGAGAGATCTCTGATTCAGCTAAATAATTGAGCTAGCCCAGAATATTGTGGCACATTTGTCGCTACGATTTCAAGCATGTGATTCGCCTACCGTTCTGTAATGATAGTTTTTTCTCTCGGTGCGTTCACATTTTTTACGCTTATGTGCTTTAAGTTTCCTATGTAATAACACCTTGTAACCTTGCATTTCTCTCCTCTACTTAAATGACATGGCAGTGCTCCTGCTATTTAAAAAAAAAAATCATCACCATTTCACATGAACATATTGCCTATACTGACTGCAGACAGAATTGAACAGTCACCCACCTCTGGATGTGGCACTATAAGAAGCTCAGTGGCACATAATAACTTAGTCATTAGTCGTAATTTCGCGAATGTAATTACAATAAGCTGGGAATAAGACTATGATCCACGCCACGACTAAATTTCAACCAAAACAGAGCAGCGTATTTGGGCTCAGAAGTCAGAACGGAGGAGAAAAACTACATGGAGAGGTCCCGTGCGACCAGGTTGAGAATGACAATCCGGGTTTACCCAACACATTCGCCTACTACATGAGATTCCGCTGCAATTGGCGGCACCACCGCGAGTAGAATTTTGAGGTTTCGGGGTGGATCACGTCACCTGCTGCCGCGCGAGGTAGTCGGATTTGATGGAGGCGATAGAGGAGAGGAGCTCCGGGAGCGGGAGCAGCTTCGCCACCTCGCGCACTGCGGCCTCCTTGGCCTCGATGCCCAGATCCTCCATGGTAGCAGGCCACCGCGGATGCCGCCGCCAGCAGCCTGCGCACCGGCCCCGCGAGTCGCCTCCGAATCCGGCGGGGAGGCGCGGGGAGAATGGACGCGGTGGGGGATGGGAGACGGAGAGATCGCGAGGACGGCTGGTGTGGTGTGGTGTGGCTTCGGTCCTGGTGGTTGAAGGTGACTAGCGTGGGGAGAAAAACCGAACAGGTAAGGTGCCAGATCTCACATCTCCTGAGGAACTCGAACAAGGGGTAAACTCAGTCTAAATAAACTCAGAAAAAAATCAACACGGAGAAATTGCTACGTGCTCCTCAGTCCTCACCTTTCCTCAGTCTAACTCAGAAAAACTCAACACGGAGAAATTGCTACCTACTCCTCACCTTTCCAAAATATATAAGCAGTACGTATTTCGTTTCACAAGAAGACTGCTGGACGAGATATACACTTATTTTGATACGAAGAAAATAGTACAATCTTTTCATCATGTTTTAAAAAGAAATAGTTTTCGTGATAATTCTAGAAGACAAATTATTTGTATTGCTGAAATGTTACTTGCAATTTGTATATAATTTATAATGTTGCTTTACATAAAATCCGTGACTGTACCAACTACAAAAGGAAATGCTAATATGTGTTTTGAACAAGCTTGTAGAGTAATAGAATGGGCATGTTTCTATTTTCCAATAGTCAACTGATATTTTTTTCTTTGGAGATATATATATATATATATTATTAAAGAAGCTATATATATATATTATTAAAGAAGCTCCTTGATTTTTTTGACTCAAGAAGCTCCTTGGTTATTTCCACCTTTTTTTTTCACCTTTAGTAATTCCTTTTGTCCACCATGCCCTCGTAGAACTGCTTGAACCTGTTGATCACCAGCACAAGCTTGTCGTCATCAAGCACCTCAACCTGCTCCTCTGTAATGAACATCAAAGAAGATAAAGCAACAAAAAAACGGTGAAAGGTTAGCAGGTGATCCTCCTGACCAGACATTACAGCCTTGGATGGGTTTGTTGGGCTCTTAATTTTGGCTATGGATTGCTGGTCTATCGCCATGAACTTGAGCTTGCTGAACAACTCATCAATTGTGAGAGTCTCGTAGTTTGGGGACCCAATCATTACGACAACTTTGATCTCTCAAACCCTCCGATCTAGGGCATGTAGCAGTTTCAAGGCCCTCTCATGATCGTCATATGTTAGCTGCGACTTGTTAGCATACATCTTGTTCACAAATCGACTCAGGCAAAGAGAGACTCACGTAAAGAGCATTCTGAGCCTTACTGTTAGCCTTGTGTCGATCAATTTGGGGCGGATCAACCCAAGCCGCTAAGACCACGTAGTCCTGAGCCAACCAAATCCCTCAAACTTTCGAATTGATGCTCTGCAAGTAACAAGACATTTGAACCTTCCAGTAGGGGTACTTGGTCCCATCAAAGAAGGGAACCTTAGTGCCTTGCATCCACTGTTCGCCTAAACGGTCGTTTAGCCCGTTTAAACACCGTGTAAAGCTACAGGGTGGTGCGCCGTTTCCGTTTAATCACCCGTTTACCCCGTTTAATTGGCCGTTTAGCCCGTTTAATGGGACATTTTGCCCGAATAATGGCTAAACGGTAGATGACCGACTGTTTACCGTTTAGCGTTTAGGAAAACACTACTTGCATCAGGTTGCCTTTGCAAATCAGGAATTGGTTAAGGTAGATTGATCCTTAACCCGCTTTGATACCAATTGAAGCACGTGCAAGCGACCAAAGGGGGTGAATGGAAGCCCAATCCAATTTTCTTTTGATTTTGGCCTTTCAACCCCAAAGCACTCGCAAACTCAAACTCTCCAAAATGATGAAAAATCACATAGGCCGACTAGTGACCAGATGCACTCAACAAACCTTAGAGAACACATCGGAGAAGAGGGGAAGCTAACTGAGCATGAAACAACAAAAAGCTCGAAAACTCAGTTCATACCGCACATGTCCGGTGTGTATACCGGACTTGTCTGGTATGAACGGGACAACACTGAGTCACTTTGGAGAAAAAGTGAAAACCCTATCAGACAGTGTCCAAAGTTATGAAAATTTAACCATAGCCTCCTGACACCTTAAGGAAGCAACCCACCAAATTTTAGCTACAAACTAAAAAGTTTGAATACCGAACTTGTCTAGTATTCACACCGGACATGTCCGGTATGGTCGAGCTGCTGCTGAATTTTTCAAGAAAAAATCGTTAGAGGGTTCAAATCAACTCTGATCAATTTGAAACTTTGCAGGGTGTTTCAGAGGGTGTTGAGAGGATATCCTCAGAGCATCAACACCTAGACCTCACCCAAAATACCACAATTTCAAAATCAATCAAAGAGGCTGGGCTTTTCTCAAATTTCCTCCCAACTGATGGATTTTCGTTCTCAGTGATGAATCTGCAAAAGATCACTTGGTAGATGTGATCATGAGAGGTTCTAGCACATATCCAAAACCTGAAAACATCACAAAACTCGTAGGAACACAAGAGCCAGTAAAAACTTACAAGAGAAAGAGAAGGGAAGGGGAAGAACCAAACACTAGAGTAATGACTCTCTACACTACATATCTCAATAGCAGAAAAACTAAGAAACTAGAGACTAGGAAGTCTAGAAAATGACAACTAGAGAGATAGGCTGGTTAGGAGCAGTCATCCTCTTAATTACAAAGCTATTACATAATCCCTAACTTGTCCTTAGATATTTAGGCCGAACCACTTAATCCAAAGGACAAAATGGTCCATATCTCTTGATTGGTGCATCTAATGGCCACGAGCTCTTCACGACTTTGCTTTGCCTCGATGCAAACTTCGTGATGACGCCACGTGCCATCTCCCGTTCCCACCAAAACTCCAACTAGGTTTTGAGGCCCAAATCCAAAAATAGTTTGCCGATGGTTTTGAGGCCCAAACCACCAAATCACCTGGAGAAGCGTATCCGCTACGCCTCTTCCACGATCTCGACACGTGTCACCGTCGTCCTCGACCGCCCAATCACCAAGTCTTCCAGCGCCTCCACTTGACTTGGTCAACACTGTCTACTCTCCACATGTACACTTGCTTGTCGATGTACCCAAGTGTCAGCCACCCCCGACCAGTCTTCTGGCAATCTAGGTCCCTTGGTCCAAGCCTCGTGTCCATCCTTCACCGCTTCAGTCCATCGGCACGACACATCTCTACTTAACCTTCTCCATGGTCATCGACCGTCTCTATGCTCCACACCTGCACATCAACACAACTAAGAGACATGTTGTCCACTCACTCACGCTAGGGTTAGTCTTAAACTCAACAGAAGCCTGATCATCTCCTGATAATCACTATAACACCCTCGATGTTATACCCTAAACAAACCACTAAACCATGTCATGAGCATCATGTTTATGTGATAAAAGTGTGTAGATCAATTTCTTGTAACCTAAAATGACTAATAAAAATGTTAAATGAAAGTTGATTCAATAGCTCATGTATATCAAGTAGGGTTGAAAACCAATTTTTATTAAGCAAAAGTATTATCGAACATGTGTGTGACACCTAAATAAGGTTTGAAGTACAAACTTTGTAGATAACAATGCGACTCTTGCTAGTAGAAAAAGAGCATTGTTAGCTAGTATTTCTAATGGCCTAAAAATAAAACCTGAAACTGAATCCAGCTCAAGACTTAGAAGATTTTTAAGTTTGAAAACAGGGTGACGATTAATTACGTGCAATTTAGCTAGGTAGTGGTGTCATGTTTTAGCTCATGTTGGTAGTCCGATCGTTATTGATGGTCCCGCTTTAGTATAGTGAAGGTGGTTTCATCTCAACTTACATAGTCCGGTTGTTATTGACGCTTTAAAATTCATGCACATCACCTGCTCGGTCTGTGTGCGCGGTCACCATGCGCCTGCGCTCGCCGTGGTCATCCCGGCTGGGCCACGTGCGTGGGGCCGCATTGCTGGGCCAGGGTCGCCCTCGGCCGGCCGTGGCTTGGCTGCGGCTAGACTGCCACTGCTCGCCTAGCCGTGCGGTGCTGCTGGCTGCCCCGCCGCTCCTGCCGCACTGCTGCCTCTGCCCTACGCCGTGGCACAGGTACTGCCGATGCTGTCGCCTCACCATCGCGTCCACACCCCCTGCACCTCCGTGCCGCTGCTGGCCTGGTCTGATGCCTGCCATTGCTACGCGCACATGGCTAGGCTCGCCGTCGTCTTGCCATTTATGCACTACGGCCACACGGGCCGTGCCCGGTCGTGGACGCACGTGTTTGGTCCGCAGTGTCTGTGCGCGTGTCTTCCCGATCATGTCGGCCACGTCCCGCCAAGATGAGGTCGAGCTGAGCCCCACCTCTCTCTCTCTGCTTCCATGGCCGGCTGGGCAGCGCCATTAAATCCGTTAGGGAGAGATCATGTCGAGCCAATTCATCGCGTCGCTGGCTTCGCCATCAAGTCGCCTAGCCACCCGACCCCACCCCGCCTTAGACCAAGCCCAGCCAAGCTTCAATTTTGGTGTTTTCTCGCCGCCAGGCCGATAAGGCCATGTGCGTCAAAAGCCGATGGTAGTTCCCCATCGAACCCCCGTAGCTAATTCGTCTGCACCACTAGCCTCGCCTTGACTCCTTCTCCACCTTGCGAGTGCTAGTGGAACCGCTACCGCCTCCCCGGCACCGCTGACGTGGCCGTGTCCGCCGTGGCTTGTAGCCAAGCTCACCGCGCGCATGTGGCCAGCCCATCCCCAGCCTCCTCTACTACAACCACCACATCAGTCGAGCCCGCGGTAAGTCCTAGTGCTCGCTCACTAGCCGGTTAGGTCCTTAGGTGCCCTGGTTCGCTTGAATAGTCGTGCCACTATCGCGAATGGTCGCGAGTCGCCGCAGCTTGCTCCAGCGAGTCCCGTCGCCCCGCGTTGCCGCGTAGCGTAGGCATTTAGGCCATAGTTGGAGGTCGTCTCGACCGATGGGCCTGTGTGAGCTAAGGATGGCAACGGATCGGGTTTGGAGCGGATATCCGCGGGTTTCGGGTTCTGCGGGTTTGGGTTTGGGGATGGTTTTCCACCCACGGTTTTCGGGTTCGGGGCCCCGAAACCAATCGGGTTCGGTTTCGGGTTTGGTTTTCCACCCGTGGATATCAAATGGATATCCGAAATAAATCATTTGAAATTAAAACTCATGTTTTATAATATACTAATAATAATTTGTTTACTTAGATTATTGAATTTATTTAAAGTTGACTTATGAAAATATTTATTATTTGTTGCCTCTTGTTTATACATGTGAATATGTGTATATATATCCGTGGGTTTCGGGTATCCGTTCGGGTTTCAGGTATCCGCGGGTTTGGTTTTGGTGATGGATTTCCACCTGAATCGGTTTTCGAGGCGGATTCGGGTTTCGATTTCGGGTTTCGGTTTTGGGTGCACGGAGACTCCACCCGATCCGAACCCGACCCATTGCCATCCTTAGTGTGAGCCTATGGTGGCCGGCGTAGCCACCCAATGCCAATGCTCGCTGCGCCGCCGTGCACGGGATAGCTGAGGGTGTGGGGGGGGAAATTAGAGGAAGGCCAGGGGGTTAAGTGAAGAGGTCAGGGAGAGAAAGAATTAGTAAACGGATGGCGACAGTAATTTTAGAAAAAATCAGGGTCTCTTTTGCAAAAGAGCCGCGCTCGCATGGGTTTCCCTCTTGGGTCACGTTGATGGGCCGGCCAACGCGCGCGGTCCGCGCGTTTGTGGGCCGCGAGGTCGGTTTCATTTTTTTTTTCTTAGAAATAGGTAATAGCTTTCTATTTTAATTTCTGAGCTAGATTTGTATAATTAATATAAATTTGTATAGGTGTCCAAAAATTATGAAACTAATTTTGTTAGGTTCCTAAAATCATTGTCTACCTGATAGTGTAGTTAATTCATATATATATATGTTGATACTAAAGTTTATTAAATCATTTGAAAGTGCTTAATATTATTAAGGTAATTATTGTAGGAATTTTTGTGGTAAATTGGTGATAGCTTTAATCCTGAAATTTTTACAGTAGATTCGTTGTAATATTTTGGGCTCACTATAATTTCTGTAGCCTTAGACTGGACTAAACATTAGGGTAGTTAAATATTTTATGGTTAAATATACATTAAATCTTTAATAGTATAAAGGCATATCATTGAATTGTGAAACTAGGTGCTTGTTAGTTGAACTCAATATCTTGCTTGATAAAGATGATAGTTAGCTTAGTATCTTAGTCATTAGAGCTAGCTTAGTAGCTTAACATGTGTATTCTTATTTTAAGAGTTGTTGCCTAAATACTGAATTGTTGCATCATCATCATCACATGCATATAGAGAACAAGTTGGTGGAGATCGTGACCACCGGCGAGCCCAAGTTCGAGGAGATCGTCGAGGAGTACGAGGAGGAGATTCTCATGCAGGAGGAGGTCCCGAAGCCGCCACTGACTGACTCAGCTGACGCCGCGCCTGCCCAAGGCAAGCCCCGGTGCATAATCCTTATTTTTGATAATCACCGTAAATATATATGATGTGCATTTACGCTACATGAATTCTATGGAAACCACATGCATATATATATATCCATCCTAAGAGTCCTACTAGTGCAGGTTCGAGTAGCTGCTATGCTTAGGTTATCGGTAGTGTGAGTAACCTGTCGTTACTCACAATAGTTGATTATTATTACTTTTATAATAAAAATGGTGAAGAGAAAATGAAGATCGGACAGGGATATGTCATATGTTATTGGTGGGTGTAACAAGTTGTGTCCTATGGTCACGGGGCTTAGTTTGGTTACACTGTTTTCCTTGTCCGTGTCGATTGAGGACCGTCCATTGCTGTAGATGGTTGTCAGGTCACATACTTATGATCCTGAGCACATACTTGCTTGTGGGAGTGGAAAGGCTCGTTGCGCTCTTGTTGTGGGTTCCGGCTCTTTTCGGACCGACTAATTGGAGACGAGGAAAGGTAGAGGTCTAAGCACCATGCTGAGATCGGGTCTCAAGTGTGGGAGCTTAGAGTCCAAGTTTGGATAGGGACCTAGACCCCTCAACAGGAGTGGAGTGGCTTGGTCTCATTTGTGCCTAGGGTACAAATGAGGCGTGTGTTTCGGGTACCCAGCTGGGATACATGGGTTTGCGAATCACCGTTTTCGTGAGACGGTACGACTTGGCTGTGGTCTAGCACCGTAGTAAAAACTGGAAGATGAAAGATAGTGAAATGGTTCTGATTGCTCAACCCTTTCTGGAAAGTAGAACAGATGCTTACCTAGAATGGTTAGCTAATTAAGTAATCATGACTGCTAATAAAACTTGACTCTAAGGACGTACTTTTAGTAATTCTTTTTCACAATCAAAAGAAAACAGCAGACCATATTGCCTATCATGTTCCTTGCGAGTCGAGAAACTATCCCACTAGTCGAGTAAGTCTTATGAGTACATTGCGTACTCAGGGTTTATTTTACCCTGTTGCAGATGCTGCTTGAGGAGTTAGCTCTTGTATGGAGGATTCTTCTGGTGGGCACAGATGGATCCGTGTATCGTTTCTGCTAGATGATTATTGCATTTCCGCTGTTTAATTATCGCACTCTGAACTATGGTATTGTAATAAATAATTTTCAAGACTATGTTGTATGAAATGGACTAAGTATTGTAAGCTCGTACTCATTATTGGATTCTGGATGTAAAATGTGGATTGTTTTGAGTTCTCTTTTGGGGTGTGCTCGACGGAACTGTCTGGTATAGTCCGCTTTCGGGATGCTTAGTGTCTAGTGGAAGACAAGCGTCTCCGAAAGTGTGTTATTCCAGGCGGTTCTGCCACAATCACTCATCACAACTCGATATACAAATGGACACATATCAACCATGTGTTCGCACCTGTTACCCCCATGTGGTTGTCTCCTTCATCCTTGCTACGTGGTTGGTCCTCAAGGGAGTTTTGTATTGTGCGTGCGTGCACTTCACATCCTTCTTCACAATGGTCTGTCCTGTGGTGCTTGTTTGGGTTGTCATTCTTGGCGGAAGCTTTGTCGACAACGTTTAGCTTTCGTGGCGGATACTTTGCTGCTACCGTTCTCAGCGAATGCTTTGCCTTTGTTGTCACGTTGGCTTCTCCCTTTGGCGGATGCTTTGCCATCGAGGTTGCTTTAGACTCCTCTCTGGCGGGTGCTTTTGCCACTGTTGTTGCTGGATGCTCGTTTCGACTTATTTTGGGTGGATACTTTGTCACCGTGGCTTTATATTCTCTGTAGGCAACCATTGCATTCTTTTTTCTCACAGGTTCAATCAGTTAGGATTTTGGGTTTTGGGTCCCTCTCTCCCTCACTTTTTTCTCGGTGCTCTGGTTTGTTCCAAGTCGCTTGCCACTACCTTGATGGTTGTAATATGCGCTACAGGGTTCTATCGTAGTTGTGTCGTGTAATTCTTTATCCTTTTAATAAAATACATGCTAAGACATCTTCACAGAAAAAGGATGTGTTTTTATTCTATCATCTAATCTAAAAATAAAAAGGTATTTGAACAGTGTTGTTATCAAACAATTTTTCTCTAAATGATCATTATGATATTATCATGGAAAAAAATACATATATGAAGCACGTGTTTATATATATTATTTTTCACGGTATACAGAATGTAGCTCCGTAACGTACATTGTTTAATTACACTTGAAAATTGAACTAGGAGTAAATTAACACAAATAATGAATGCAAAAAATATTTTTTTTCTTCCAACCAAATGAGAAAGAAAAGAACATAAACCATACTAATTACATCTCGAGTCCTCGACTGACCATTTTAGTCGAAGAACCACTCTACTTAAAATATGTACCGCAAATAATTAAATCAACCAAAATCAACTAAGATTAGTTAATTTTGCTCGATTGTCTTGCATGTAAACCGCCGTTATGGCTCATGCCCCTGTATCCATCCTTAGCACTTGGGTATGTTAGGAGGACGTGGCATCATTTGAGCGTCTAGGGTTTTGCCATTTTTCACAATGAACACGGTGTCCATGCCCCACACCGTGTGACAATCAAAGTGGCAATGCATAAACCACACACCTAATAACAATAAAGAATAAAAGCACAACATACATAAGAAAAAATAATCCGTATAACAACATATAATGTAGTTCATTGGTGCTCAAAGATTAATTTAGCAAATGGAGTACTCACACTACTAGAGAACAGACTTTAGAACGATGTCCCAATTTAGCATTAGCCTCGGCATTTTTTGCCCCCGGGACTAAAGGACCCTTTAGTCCCGGTTGGCATTAGCCGTACTTTTACCTACCACGAGAGGTGCTGAGGCAGAAGGTCGATGCTCACAAGAAAAAGATGATTGAACTTCGTAAGCCTTCGCCACTGTCAGACTATGACCGCTCCCTCGTGAAGTCACATGATGCAGATAAGAAAAGGAAAAGAGCATCAGGGAAGGATGTCCCACAGCTAGGACAACAGAAGCAACCAATGCAAAATCTTGTTGTTGCTAATCAATATGGTTCCAACATAGAAGTCTATCGACCAGACAACTCTGAAAAAGTGTCGGTTCAAGCCCTTAATGCTTTTTTTCAAGATACTGGTTTAACCTTGGATCAATTGACGGGCAAAGCTCCAATCCAGAACCTGGAAGTTGATACCTGGAAGACTTATAAATATGGTAAAAGTCTGTACAACCCTACGGCTCTGAATGAATTGGGTACGCAAATGTACTTGCTCAACAAGTGGTACATGCAGATGTGTGGCAGGGGTGAGCAGTGGATCTTTGTCAGATTTAGAGACCATCATTACTTCCGTGGCGATGACATCTTACATATTAGTTTCGAAGAATTGCATCAACTATACCACATGGACGCTCTGGACAAATCAATCATTAGCTCCTTTTGTTTGTAAGTGATTCTTACTTTTATTTAATAAACTCACTTCCATACGTACGTGTATATAATTATCCTCACATGTAACTTATATTTATATACAGATTCCAGATGTCAGAGCTCCAAAGAATACAAGACACCAGTGTTGGCTTCATTGATCCTTATATCGTATTCAAAACCGGTATTATTATCAAGGAGCGATGGGTATCTGAAGCACAGGAGAATATCATGATGTTCTTCGTGAAGCAGCACGACAAGACAACAATACTTTTCCCATACAACTTTGAGTAAGTGTTAATAATAATATAGTCTACATATTTTATGTAATATCAATACAACTTATATGCATGTACGTGTGTGTATAAACCAATGCAGTTTTCATTGGATACTCATTGTCATTGAGTTAAACTCAAGTCGGTTACTAATCTTTGACTCGTTGAGAAAAGAATGGGCACTATACCAAGATATGATAGACATTATCCAGGGGTAATTTCGATCTCTCGCGCACAACTATTATTGAATAGACTTTGCCATAATTTATTAACGATCGTACATTATTGGTCGCATAGGGTTTGGAAAGAGTTTATTCGGCAACATCGCAAGGATTGCAAGGCACCACTTAATATAGTTGAAATACCAGTAAGTTGTACTATATACACTTCTCCACGTGTTTAATTACTATATCGTACTTCAATTTACGTGTGAGATGATGAGAATAATCTTCTTCTCGTACAGTGGTGTTTGCGGCAGGAACCAGGTAATAACTTGTGTGGATACTACGTTTGTGAATTTATCACTGCGCACATAAGAAGAACTCCTGAAGATGTCCTCAGAGTACGTATATATCAATTTTTATTTATTTTTAAATGAATATATATACATATATGTGTATTAATACTTTTCCTTTTATTTCAAATGCAAGACTGAATGGTTGAAACGAAGGGTCATGCAAAAAGACCATCGGAAAGCAGTTCAAGAGTCAATAGCAGGATATCTTCTAAAAAAGTGCTAAATCCCAACGGCGAGTTCTACTTTGATCCTAAGGAATAAATGATGTAAATTAAATGTTTATTGATATCGTTATTTTCGAGAACAAGATTATGAAAGTGTTGTATATATACATATATATATATATATCTATAATATATATAGTTTCATACTTTATTCGAATATAATAATGCTCAAGATGAGAATTAGATGTAATTATACGCATGCGTGTATTTATATTAGCAGCGTAGAATACGTACATAAAAACATATTATATATTAAACAAATACGTGTAACTGAACTGAAAACAAATTAAACAAAAAAATGAAAAAGAAAAGGAACCTTTAGTCCCGGTTGGGGTTACCAACCGGGACTAAAGGGTGAACCGTTAGTCCCGGTTGGTGTTACCAACCGGGACTAAAGGGTACGCCAGGTTGCTCGGCTGGAGGGCCTTTAGTCCCGGTTAGTGTTACCAACCGGGACTAAAGGTCCCTCTTTAGTCCCGGCTCGATGACCCGGGACTGAAGGTTCCACCTTTAGTTCCGGGATCGTTGTCCCGGCGCGGTAACCGGGACTAAAGGCTGTTACCGCCCGGGACAACAAGTCCATTCTGTAGTAGTGTATATATATATATATATATATATATATATATATATATATATATATATATATATATATATCCATCCTAAGAGTCCTACTAGTGCAGGTTCGAGTAGCTGCTATGCTTAGGTTATCGGTAGTGTGAGTAACCTGTCGTTACTCACAATAGTTGATTATTATTACTTTTATAATAAAAATAGTGAAGAGAAAATGAAGATCGGACAGGGATATGTCATATGTTATTGGTGGGTGTAACAAGTTGTGTCCTATGGTCACGGGGCTTAGCTTGGTTATACTTGTTTTCCCTGTCCGTGTCGATTGAGGACCGTCCGTTGCTATGGATGGTTGTCAGGTCACATACTTATGATCCTGAGCACATACTTGCTTGTGGGAGTGGAAAGGCTCGTTGCGCTCTTGTTGTGGGTTCCGGCTCTTTTCGGACCGACTAATTGGAGACGAGGAAAGGTAGAGGTCTAAGCACCATGCTGAGATCGGGTCTCAAGTGTGGGAGCTTAGAGTCCAAGTTTGGATAGGGACCTAGACCCCTCAACAGGAGTGGAGTGGCTTGGTCTCATTTGTGCCTGGGGTACAAATGAGGCGTGTGTTTCGGGTACCCAGCTGGGATACATGGGTTTGCGAATCACCGTTTTCGTGAGACGGTACGACTTGGCTGTGGTCTAGCACCGTAGTAAAAACTGGAAGATGAAAGATAGTGAAATGGTTCTGATTGCTCAACCATTTCTGGAAAGTAGAACAGATGCTTACCTAAAATGGTTAGCTAATTAAGTAATCATGACTGCTAATAAAACTTGACCCTAAGGACGTACTTTTAGTAATTCTTTTTCACAATCAAAAGAAAACAGCAGACCATATTGCCTATCATGTTCTTGCGAGTCGAGAAACTATCCCACTAGTCGAGTAAGTCTTATGAGTACATTGTGTACTCAGGGTTTATTTTACCCTGTTGCAGATGCTGCTTGAGGAGTTAGCTCTTGTATAGAGGATTCTTCTAGTGGGCACAGATGGATCCGTGTATCGTTTCCGCTAGATGATTATTGCATTTCCGCTGTTTAATTATCGCACTCTGAACTATGGTATTGTAATAAATAATTTTCAAGACTATGTTGTATGAAATGGACTAAGTATTGTAAGCTCGTACTCATTATTGGATTCTGGATGTAAAATGTGGATTGTTTCGAGTTCTCTTTTGGGGTGTGCTTGACGGAACTGTCTGGTATAGTCCACTTTCGGGATGCTTAGTGTCTAGTGGAAGACAAGCGTCTCCGAAAATGTGTTATTCCAGGCGGTTCTGCCACAATCACTCATCACAACTCGATATACAAATGGACACATATCAACCATGTGTTCGCACCTGTTACCCCCATGTGGTTGTCTCATTCATCCTTGCTGCGTGGTTGGTCCTCAAGGGAGTTTTGTATTGTGCGTGCGTGCACTTCACATACTTCTTCACAATGGTCTGTCCTGTGGTGCTTGTTTGGGTTGTCATTCTTGGCGGAAGCTTTGTCGACAACGTTTAGCTTTCGTGGCGGATACTTTGCTGCTACCGTTCTCAGCGAATGCTTTGCCTTTGTTGTCGCGTTGGCTTCTCCCTTTGGCGGATGCTTTGCCATCGAGGTTGCTTTAGACTCCTCTCTGGCGGGTGCTTTTGCCACTGTTGTTGCTGGGTGCTCGTTTCGACTTATTTTGGGTGGATACTTTGTCACCGTGGCTTTATATTCTCTGTAGGCAACCATTGCATTCTTTTTTCTCACAGGTTCAATCAGTTAGGATTTTGGGTTTTGGGTCCCTCTCTCCCTCACTTTTTTCTCGCTGCTCTGGTTTGTTCCAAGTCGCTTGCCACTACCTTGATGGTTGTAATATGTGCTACAGGGTTCTATCGTAGTTGTGTCGTGTAATTCTTTATCCTTTTAATAAAATACATGCTAAGACATCTTCACAGAAAAAGGATGTGTTTTTATTCTATCATCTAATCTAAAAATAAAAAGGTATTTGAACAGTGTTGTTATCAAACAATTTTTCTCTAAATGATCATTATGATATTATCATGGAAAAAAATACATATATGAAGCACGTGTTTATATATATTATTTTTCACGGTATACAGAATGTAGCTCCGTAACGTACATTGTTTAATTACACTTGAAAATTGAACTAGAAGTAAATTAACACAAATAATGAATGCAAAAAATATTTTTTTTCTTCCAACCAAATGAGAAAGAAAAGAACATAAACCATACTAATTACATCTCGAGTCCTGGACTGACCATTTTAGTCGAAGAACCACTCTACTTAAAATATGTACCGCAAATAATTAAATCAACCAAAATCAACTAAGATTAGTTAATTTTGCTCGATTGTCTTGCATGTAAACCGCCGTTATGGCTCATGCCCCTGTATCCATCCTTAGCACTTGGGTATGTTAGGAGGACGTGGCATCATTTGAGCGTCTAGGGTTTTGCCATTTTTCATAATGAACACGGTGTCCATGCCCCACACCGTGTGACAATCAAAGTGGCAATGCATAAACCACACACCTAATAACAATAAAGAATAAAAGCACAACATACATAAGAAAAAATAATCCGTATAACAACATATAATGTAGTTCATTGGTGCCCAAAGATTAATTTAGCAAATGGAGTACTCACCAGGATTTGCCGCGCGGAAGCGCATTGCAGCCCAGCCGCCCCGTGGGCATGGAGACTGTGTTTTGGTATGGCGGGTCGACCAGGCACGTAGAAGCTGAAAGCCGTGCAGGTACATGGGGTGGCTCTCGGCGCCGAAGATGGCCGTGTCTTGGGACACCACCTCCACGATGGTGCCGTACTCGACCACCTTCACCTTGGTGGCCCGCTTCGTGAGCCAGAGCTCCTGCGGTGAGTTCGGGGCGGTGAAGTTGAAGAAGAAGGGCGGCTTGTTGGGGGAAGTCCGGCTCATACACGCGGCTGATGGAGTCATGATAGTAGGCATCGAGGATGTTGGTCGTAGTCGGGTTCATGAAGCTGACGTTGTTCAAGCTCGCCGCGAGTCGGTTACCTAAGGGGCCGGCGCCCGTCTTGTTGGCCCCACAGGGGAGCATGTTGACAGAGATCGTCACGAGCATGTGCTCGTCAACCTCCATTGGCACGTCGATCGTGACTAGGGACCGGAGCTGCGCCGTGTACGCCGTCGCCGTGGCGATGTCACCGAAGTCCGATAGGTCGGGGAAGTCCGGTGGCCCCACGAACGGCGGCGCATCTGTGTACTCTAGAATGGCTGTGGCGTTGGTCTTATCGAAGTTAACTAATGTGTTGGTCGCGAACGCCCGCGCGGCCATATAGTAGCGGCTGTTGGCTGAGCCGTTCTTGGGGCAGTTGGCCTCGAGGAGCATGTTCATGGTCTGTCCGGGGGCGATCATGATGTGGTCGATGGCGAACGGCCTGAGGTAGCTGCCGTCGGTGCCGACCACCGTGAGGCGGTGCCCGGCGATGCTGAAGAACATCTCGTTAGTGAGCCCCCGCATTGATGACCCAGAGTAGGTACGTCTTGCCATGCTCCACGAACATCTTGAAGGTGTCCTTCTTGGAGCACGGGGCGAAGTCGCCGGGCTGGCCGTTGATGGTGTTGGCGTCCGAAACAGTAACGTCACCGCCAGTCCGCTGGGTCTGAAGGAGAATTTGCTCCACGTCTCTGCATCCCACCACTCACCGAAGATGATGGGCACCTCCTTGTGGGGCTTGGGGTAAGGGTAGACGGAGCCACGCTTAGGGTGGATGACGATGGCGCCGTATACGGTGGCGCGGTCGAAGTCGCTGTGTGCGTGCCACCACAGCGTGCCCTCCTCCTCGGTGAAGATGATCTTGTAGGTGAAGTTGGCGCCGGGCTGGATGGGGCACTGCGTGATGTATTCCGGCCCGTCGGACCACGGGTTCCGGGGCTGGTCCACGCCGTGTCAGTGGAGGGTGATGTTCTTGTTGCCCTAGTTGTACACGTTCACGATGACCACGTTGTCCTTGCGCGTAGATGGTCGGCCCGGGGAACTGCCCGTTCACGGCCAGGATGCATGGTCTTCTCGTGGCAGAGCCGGGTGACCTTGGTCTCCTTGATCTGCAAAAAATATATATCACACGCCGGCGTTAGTCCTTTGATCTTTTTTAAAAATCATCATCAAGCACATGCATGGTGTGTAGCTACACATATAGCAGTGGGCGTCAAGGAGCTTGGATAGCTTGCAAAGAGGCTAATTTCGATCAGACGATGCTGCTTGCTGGGAATGGAAAAGATTAGGAAGCAGCTAATAAGATGTGTCACATCGTTGCTAGCTTTTTTTTTTCTCAAGTGATGACGATGATCAGCAGTTCACATCAGGAAAATGGGAAAAATTGTGGCTTCCGTAATTTCTATGCTTAGTAAGAAGTCAATCTGTGCCTGTCGTAAACTCGGAATACAGCTATAGCTAGGTCAACTTAATTATTTCATCATGCTCATGCAGTGTATCTAACAATTCATAGTAGCTAGATACCTGACATGTTCAAATGTTTTCTGAAGGCATGCAAATATGCAATCACATCAACCTAGCTAGATATTTCAAAACTAGAACATGCATGTACAGCAGCTGCTGATTTGCATTGTAAGTGCCCGCAAATACTACGTACTCAAACAACTGCCTGCACCTCTGAAATTCAACTGGTAATATAAGCTGAAATGAGATGTATCGATCAACTTACAACGAAGTCGTAGTGAGTATTCCTGGAGGCCTGGGCCGGTCTAGCTGCAACTCCAAAGGCTAACACCACGCAACCAGAGCCGTCCTACTGCCGGCATCTTAGCTACACCGCCCATCGTCGTCGCACCTTGCCGAAGGGGCATGCAGAAGGCCTAGCTCAGCTCTCTGATCTTGTGTATGATGATTGATGAGGATGTGTGTGTGCGCCCTTTTAGTTTGAGCAAATTGGGACGTGTTTATTAGCAGCGAGCGAGAATGCAAATGCTACTGCAATGTGCGCTCCGTGCGTTGCTGGGATGCTCATCTGGAGCGGACGCCGCCGGTATTTATAGAGCGAGAGCTGCCAATGCAGCGACGAGGGATGCATATGCATGCAAGCTTCGTTCGTCATGCCGCCGCCACCAGTCAGTGCCTAAACGTACTACCCCGGTCCGAGTCGATAACTTCGAATGATTGTCTTGAATAGCTAGCTAGGGCCTTGTTTAGATGCCATCTAAATTCCAAGTTTTTTCACTCTCTCTCCATCGTATCAATTTTTAACCGCTTGCATGGAGTATTAAATATAGGTAAAAAAAATAACTAATTACACAATTTAGTTGAAAATCACGAGATGAATCTTTTGAGCCTAGTTGGTCCACGATTGAACAATATTTGCCAAATAAGACGAAAATGGTACTATTCATCAGATTCACTTTTTTTCGCAATCTAAACGAGGCCTAGCTTAGCAACTCGTCCACACGTTCTTCCAACGTTTTTTCGTCGGCGACAAATTAAAAGCACTGCACGGTGTGGCTCGATCAAGAAGCCGCGTTTTACCCTGGAACGCCCTCTCCTCCGTTAGCGTGAGTTGATTGGCGTGGCCTGCCTACCTCGATCACTACTACTGCCTCGCCGCGGTGGCGCGAGCGTGTGTGACGGCGACGACGACGTCCGAGTCCGAGCTAGCTACGCTTGAATCTTCACCGGGGAACTGGCACGACGGCGACATTCGGGTTGCTAGTTAGATTAAGCCAGCATGCATGCACACTTGCACAGTCGCCTGGAAGGCTGGAACGAGTCAAGGTCAAAGGAACCCAATGAGCGCCACATGCAAGTTTTCAACCAACGGCAGCATGCAAGGAGGGTTCCGACTTCCGAGAGATGCTGCCTTACAGTGAATGGCCGGGCTAGTTTAGATTGTCAGGCACACTAATATAACCATTGTTGTTCAATCGGGCCGTGGTACATATATACGCATGCACACGAGGTATTATGTGCAACCAAATTTTTTTCCCCATGAGCGTCTGGATCACCGGAATAAGGTTTAGTCCGTCATTGGATAATAGACTAAATATGGACTAGTGAAAAATTTCTTTTTTTTTTCTAACGTGCTCTTCTCGTCAATTAGCCTCTATTAGTTTTTGTTAGACCATGATTAGTTAATGTTTAGGCTTTCTAATTGCCATCCAAAACATGGACTAAACTTCATCCAAACAGGTTGAGCTGATCTGGTCTGTTTCTTCCGTCCCAAGTTAAATTATATAACCTTTCTGATGTTATGTGTCCATTGACTAATAAATTAATCGTTGCAGCTCTTTGTCTTCGACCTCTGATGCAGCCACAGTATGTATTAGCATATGTGTGACAGCTGCGTGTGGGTGTGGCTGTGTCAAAGACTCTAGCTAGGTTTGAAATTTCAAATTTATATATGGTTTTAAAACTTGACGCAGTCGCATAACGCGAAACAGACAAATGGACGTTAGCCTCGTGCTTTTTTTAAAAAATCAACGGAGGGCATGTATCAGGAAATTTTTAACTTTTGTCATCCTTACGGATGGCACTCCTTCGTTTGCCAGCTTTATAACGTCCCTACACATTTACCATCGCAAACAGTAACCCTCCACGTTTTTGTCATTTTTGCTGAGGTGGCACGCCAGATGGCCAGCGTGGCTGGGAGCCCTAACTTGGCACACGGAATGACCACGCTGCCCTCGCCTTCTTCTTTTGTCTTTAGCCGGACTAGCCCCGAGTCAAACCCAGTCCACTCCCCTTCTTCCCCACTCCAGCAGCCGCATCCATTCTTCCCCCTCTCACCCATTCTCTTCCCCGGCGACAGCGATGGCTGATCCTCCTCCCCCGTGCATCCCATGGCTCGTAGGACAGAGCCCTCTTCGTCAAGGAGCATGGCGTCGTGGGCTATCGGGGAGGAAGACACCAGGGAAGGAGGACTGGGCTCCCGCTGATCGTGTGTCCCACATGCAAGAGAGAGAGAGAGAGAGAGAGAGATGGTAATCGAGCTGATAGCGAGGACAACGGAGAACGGCAACTAGGGACGCGTGTTCTTCAAGTGTCCTAGAAATGTGCCGAGGATAAGGGTTTTTCTTGTTCCATTTTGATTTTTTTTGGTTTTGGTTTTGGTTTTAGGGTTGGTTGAAGAACCCTAACTGTTGGGCATTTTGCAGATGCCTGGTAGATGTAGGTTCTATGAATTCCAGAAAGCGTACTTGAAGAAACTGGTGGAGTTGAAGTTTGTTGTCATTGATCTTGAAGCTGGCCTAGGTGCAGAAGAAGTAGAAGAAGCTAGGGGATTTGATGAAGAAGAAGCACAGTCAAAGTGTGCTGGGAAGAACAGCATGGAAGCCAAGATGGATGCCCTAATTTCTTTGCTTAAGATGTTGATTTTAGTGTTATTTGTTGTATGCATTGTTGCCATAATGTATGTGTTCAAGTGAATGGTTGTTTTCAGTAGTAGGAAAATGTATGCTGAACATGTTAATGCAATAGAAATGCTATCTTATTGTGTTGCCTATTGTATGTTGTATTAAATGGTTCTTTTGTCATGACAGCAGCAAAAAATTCCATGACAGCCAACAAGATGATGAAATTGACAGAAATTTGCATACCAAGCTAATCCATTATCAGGTTCAGCAGTTGCCATACACAACTGGTGCATACATAACATGTCCATACTGGCAATGACAACCATAAATTATAAGTCCATGCTGACACATGAGAGCCATACATAACAGGTCTATACTGACAATGACAGCCATACATAATTGGTCCATCCAATACATAACATGTCCATGACAGCCATATATAATTGGTCATAGGAGTTCCTGTCTCCAAAATACATACAAAAGAACAACCATTCAAATAGTGGTTATGCCTTAGTTGCTAGCCTTTGTTGGTGTTGCCTTCTTCACCTTAGTAGCTAGCTGTTTCTTCCTTGGGGTCATTTTTTAGCTGGTTGCACTGCTGCAGCTTCATCTGCTGGTACTATCTCCAGTGGCACTGGTTCATCCAAGTCCAGCCTCTTGCAAGTGAATAACTAGTTAGTTGCTTGTGCATCTCACGATACATTAGTGGCTGGTTGATGTAAATGGAAGCAACAAATCTTTTGCTACCTGGTGCTTGATCCACCTGCACTGTTGATCTTTGCACAGCTTGGCCTTCAGCTCCTTCCTATGCTTGCTTAGCTGCTGCCTCCCTTGTTGCTGCTGCTCTAGTCCTTGGTGTCCTTGGTGTTGTTGCAGGTTCCTTTGTTGCTACCTCTTCCTCCTTAGTTGTCTCTTTGTCAGCAGTTTTCTTCTTCTTCCTTTCGTCTTTGTTGTTGCTGCCTTAGTGGTGGGAGCTGATGTTTCCTCTCCCTCCTTTGCTGGTTCATCCTCACTAGGTTCTTGCTTCTTCCTTCTAGACTTATTGGTTGTCTTCTTGGTCCTCTTCCTATACATGATGTGTTAGTAACTTAGATAGATTAGTGTAACAATAACTGATGAAATTACAAAAGAAACATACCTTTTTGGTGCCTGTTAGTGGACACCTCCATCTGGTGGCTTTGTGGCCAAGCTCACCACAACTCTTAGATGTCACTTGCCTTGTTGCTTTTCCTGTCTTCTCCGAACAGCTGAGAATCCTATTCTTCCTTTGTCTCCTAGGTCCTTTTTTTTTCTTGGACATTGGTGGAAACACTTTGAAGCCCTTGTCAACTGCAGGCCATTGTTGCTTGTCAGTTATGCTAGGTATCACACCTACATAAGCTGCCTGTAACTTCTTCACTAAGTAGTACCCATTGACATACTTTTTCATGTCTGGCTACCTTTCAGTGGTGATCACAGCAAGGGCTTGTGGGCAGGGCTTGCCACTGACCTGCCACTCCCTACATGTACACTCTTGAAGATCTAGGTAGACAACATGCCTTCTGATCTCCTCACCCTTGTACATCACAGTCACTTCAGCTTCTTAGGGGTTCCCTTTAGTCACCTGGAGATGATCTAGTCCCTTACTGGCAGCATTTAGCTGGTGAATGACAGCAGGAAGGATGCCACCAGTCAAAGCTAGTAAGATCTTCCTTCTTTTCTCAAACAAGACCATTGTCTTGATCCTAATTACATCTGCAAGGGAGTCCAGTGGTAGGTCTTTGAGCTCTTTGATCCAAGCATTCCAGCACTCAGCTAAGATTATTGTTTATGTAGTCACACTTAATGTCTGCTGAGAACTTGCTTCTAGCCCAGAGTAACTTGTGATGCTCATTTAGCCAAGGTAAGATGTCTACTGAACCTGCAACAACCTTGGCCATGAGCCTCTCATACTTTTCCTCTGTGTAAGCTATAGCTGCTGGTCACATGTACTGACCCAACAATGAACCACTGCCCTGCCCTTGAGAAAACCTTTTCTTCATGTTGTCCATCAAATGCCTAAAGCATTTCCTCTGCTCTACCCTTGGGAATACCTGTTTAACTACAGCCTCTAGACCCTTGCAGGCATCTGTGCACACAGCTAGTTTGTCTAATGGACCAAGTGCCTTGCCTAACTGCTCCATGAACCAAATCCAGTTCTCTTTGGTCTCAGAATCAAAGAAACCAAATGCTATTGGAACATCCAATTGTGCCCATCTATAGCATTGGTTGCAGGCATGTGTCCATTCCACTATCCATTGAGAGCAGTGGAATCTATACTAATGTATGGCCTGCAGCCCTCTAGGAAGCCATCTATACTACCCTTGAATGCACAGAAAAATCTATTGAAATGAACCTTCTTGCCTACTTTGACAGTGTCTATCTCAACAACACTACCTAGGGACCTAAGCTCTATCTCTGCTTTGAATATGAATAACCAATCAAATGAATTGTCCCACTTACCAAAAAGCTTATCTGCAGCCCTCTGCCTACCATACCAGCAAGTCTGGATAATTTATGTTGATCTTGTATTTCTTCTCAAGTTTTTCTTTGAGCTCCTTTGCCCCCATCTGAGGCTTGTCTTTAAGGAGAGGCACTGCTCTCTCTGCAATCCATGCCTGGGATGCCATCCTGTTCAAAACTCTCCTTCTTGAGGCACAAGTATGCACATTAGAGTTTATTTGTATCTGCAAACAAACAAACAAGCAAGCCAACATTAGACTATATTTATGAACTAAGTTTCATACAAACCACAGAACAACATGTTAACTATATAAAAAATAGTGACATGTTATAGAACAAAAAATAGTTAGTAATATATACCCTGACACTGTTATCTCTCTGAGTTCTAGCTCTAATAATCCACTTGCATCCTTTTGATTTGCAAAATCCTCTAAACCTTTCAGGATCAGATTTCTCAGCGCCCAACTCAAACTCTTTGACTATAGCATATTGCTTAACTGCCAATCTAAATACAGGCATTGATGGATACAATGTGCCTACAGACATGTCAGGATTGTCTCTATCATAGAAAAACAAGGGCTAAATTGCTTCATTGTCATAAACAAGGATAGCTGCCGCTTCCATTTCTTCTTCCACCTCAGGAGGAATCTTTGGCACTGGAATATCTAGTGGACCATTAGCACATGCTATCCCCTCATCTGTAGCTTTGAAGCCCATGGCTTCATAGATTTGTTCCTCATCCACTAAAATAGTAGCATCCCCATCTAAGTTTTCCTCAGGTAATATTGTGAAAGCTGACCAATCAATAACAACATCATCTGATTTTGTATGCTCTGGACTGCTACAAGCATCATCTGTGCATTCAACATTTCCTTGCTCTGCTGTTACACCGGATGTGGCATGAACCTCATTTGGCACATTTCCTGCTACTACATCTTTGTTCTGTCTGGATGATACCTTATCCTTTTCAAGTACTTCATAACCGACATCCATTTCTTTCTCATCTCATCTAGCTTCTATCATCTCCCTGAACTGCTCATTAGTAGTAACCTTCCATTATGTCCCACTCTCCTTGTCCAGACCCCAAACAACTAGATGCTGCCCACTACCCCAAATGATCTTTCCATCCATTTCATCCACAAATTTAGACAGAGAGCAGTGACTGGTAAGATCAATCCAAACATCATGCTTTTGGTCATCCATTTTGATAGATCCATAATCAACATTGGTTGTATACTTAGCAATGCTAACGTGGATTATAAACGCATTGCCAGGATCAATCCTGACAATAATCATAAACAAATAAACAAACATGTGGAGTTAGGAGACATCCAACTCCAAAACACTACGGGATCCTAAAAACTACACCAAACACTATAGCACATCGAACTTACCAAGGAGGGCAGTCAGTCCACTTCATCTTAACGCATACGATCAACAACAAGGGCTACCGCAATGGCACTACAATCAAATGGACCACCAATCAAATCGAAACCGAATCAAATCGAAACCCTAGATTGGGGAATGCAACTGAGGAAATAGGGTTTAGGGGAGTGCGGGCAGTACCTAGTATGGTCGTCCTAGTGTCTAAGGAAAGGGAAGGAGACTCGATGCCGCCGCCGCCGCCGCGTCCGCCACAGCCACCGTCACCATCGGCAGGAGTGGGGAAGAAGGGGGAGTGGACTAGGTTTAACTCGGGGCTAGGCCGGCTGGAGACAAAAGAAGAAGGTGAGGGTAGCGTTGTCATTTCGTGTGCCTAAGTTAGGGCTCCTAGGCTCCCTGCCACGCTGGCGTGCCCATCTGGCATGCCACCTCAACAAAAATGGCAAAAACATAGGAGGATTACTATTTGCGATGGCAAATGTGTAGGAGCATGCACAAAGCTGGCAAACGAAGGAGTGCCATCCATATAAATGGCAAAAAGTTAAAAATCCCATGCATCAGACATCAGAGCAAGCATGCATGCTATATATATCGATAATCATACACAACGGGCGTCCGGATGGTCAGACAGACTGGACCCGACCCACCCAACCCGACCTAACCCATCCGTGCCACACTGCATCCTCTCGCACTCCGCCTTATCCTTCCTCGAACGCTCACTCCCGCAGCTGTCGCGCCCCTCCCCGTCGTTCTTATCCTTTCGCGTCCCGCGCCCACACCCAACGACATGGCCATCACTGCTTCCTGGCCGACGATGGCTCCTTCCCCCACCCCGCCAGCTCCTTCCCCCACCCCGGTGGCCTTCTCCACCATCCCGACACTCGATGTGGAAGCGGTGGCCACACCATGGCAGCACGCGGGCCAGTCGCCGTTGACCGTCGCGACGGTCCTCGTCGCCACCACCGGCGATGGCCAGGCTTCGGAGCAGCCACCGCTGGTCGTTGCCGCCGACCCTCGGCGGCTAGAATCGACCGGCGTCCTCCCCCACTAGGAGACCGCACAATGCCCGCAGATCCGGCGGCCATGGCGCTCCCCGCGCTAGGCTCTCTCTCCCCCCTATATTGCAATTGTATGTTTCAATTGTTTCAGATATTTCAGAGATATGTTGCAATTGAATCATATGGATGTTGCAAAGGTAGATCGGGGATGTTGCACATGTTGCATAAGTTTTGCAATTGTTTTCAGAGGCATGTTGCAATAGTATGTTTCGAGCGTTTTAGATATTTTCAGAGGTATTTTTATCTGTGTGTTTCCGGATGCATGTTGCTATTGTGTTTATCTAGATGTTGCATATGTTTCACACATATGTTACATGTGTTTTATTCGGATGTTGCGTATGGTTGCAATGGTTTCAAGTGTGTTTCAGTCGTGTTTTTCAAGTGTTTCATAAGCATGTTTTAAGTTCAACTGTCTTCAGACATATGTTACGACTATTGTTTTTGAATGTTTGAAAAGTAGATCGGGTGTTGCATCTCTCCTCCTCCCACCTTTTGCTGCATCTCGCGGTTGGGAGCAGGGGCACAGGTGCGTGGTGACGTGGGCGCACGACGGCACACTCTCCTATTGCACGGGCGCAGCGGACACAATTCTATTCGATTTTACGTGCGAACGTCCGGACGCTAGGCTTACCGTGTGTGTGTGTGTATATATATATATATATATATATATATATATATATATATATATATATATATATATATATATATATATTTTTTTTGACGCACTGCGACACAGAAATCTGCTGTCCTGTATAGATGTTCAAGAACCAGACCAATCGGGGCATCGAGCTGGATATTTTCGGCGAGTTGCTCAGTCCTGCACGTATATACGTAAACAATACTCCAATACATGCATGTTTGTACGTACCTAGTTGGCTAGGCTTGCTTACTTGTATGCACTGCACGGTGAGTACGCCTCAGATCGTGTGACACCAACTAACAGCCAGAAAATGTTCCCTTGCGTCTTTCGAAAAGAGATGTTCTCTTGCGACTTGTGATGATCATCCGATCAGGCCGGCGTGTATGCACGGCGCGCGGGCATGTCTGCGACACTGTGACACCAACAGCAAGAACGTCCGCTTGCGAGTCCTGATCTGATCGACCGGCCGGCGTTCGTCCGTCCGTCCCAGTCATCCCAACATCTCAGACATCTGTTTGAACTCCGCGTGACGCAAGCCAAAGGCAGACCAATTTCCAGGATGTATCGGTCTTGACTTCTCTAGGGCACGTTCGGATAGCATGGAACAGAGGCTAGGAATTGATGCGGCCAGGAATATATCTATATTTTATACAGGCAAGCAGCAGGGAACAGTTCTGGTCAGGAATTAAGTCAAAACAAACTGGCCCTTAGCAGTAAATTACTATACTAGAAAATTATGCCGTTTTGACTTTAATAACTAGGGAATTTCGTGCGCAGAGACTTTTCAACTGGTTCTTGTATGGATTACGAAAAGCGAGCACGTATGCATGAACCAATAGGCAGGCAGCAGGACAATAGCCCAGCTGTAACGAACAAGCTGGCAATGTGATGTGCATATATAGGAGTGGCCTGCTGACGAGGCCCGGCGCAAAAGTTGAACTCGAAGCTGATACTTAAGGCCACGTACAACGGCGTCTCTTCCCCTGTCTCTTTGTTACCGTTTTTGTAAAAAACACCCTTGTTCGGCTTGCAAACAGTTGCCCCGTCGCCTCACGAGGCGACGGCGAGGGCCCGTGCTCCAAGGCCGAATCGCTTGCTGAAGCAGCGTTGTAGGAGTCGGCTTCTCGACTCGCCGAAGGATGCGGATCCCGCACGGGCACACATTGAATCTGGTATTCGCAGCGCGTGTGGGGATGTTGGGCGCCCTGGCTGTTGCGAGCAGCACGGTCGAGCTCCACCGCACCGTGGGCTGCGCGCGGCAACCTCCGCCGTGCCGTGAGCTGCGCGCGGCGACCTCCGCCACGGCCGCCACGGGCCGCGCTGCAAGTTGCGCGCGCCGACCTCCACCATGCCGCCGCGGGACGCGCGGGCCAGCTCCATGCACCGTGGGCTGTGAACGGGTGAGCTCCGCCCCGGCCGCCGTGAGCCGCGCAGGCGACCTCCGCCGCTCCGCCCTAGCCACTGGGAGCCACGCGGGTGAGCTCCGCCCTGAGCAGGTCAGTGCCAGTCCCTGGGATTGTTTGACAGAGATGCGCTATTTTGTTTGACAGTGCAATAGAAGCTCAAATATGTTTGACAGAGACACGGCGCCATTGTCCATCGATGGATCCAGCGGAGGCGGCTTCCCCAACTTTGATAGAGATGCGTGTTGCTGCTTGTAGTACCTACTAGTGTTTGCTTCGATTGCTATATGCTATCAGTTTAAGATTTCTTTGATGTGCACCCCCTTTGTTTACCGTGATGCTTACGCCAGGGCTAGATGCTAGACCAAATATAGTTAAATCTGCATATAGTACTACAATGATCATATCTTCAGTTGAGTGCCAATTTTCTGAGCCAGTTTTCCTAATCTTCAGTCAGAGCAAGCCTGTGAGCACTGTGATTTTTCTGAATGTGCTATTTTTCTGAATGTGTGCAGTGTGAAGCTGATGTAAAGTTGCTGTGAAGACTGCTGCCGTGGAGATTGAAATTAAGCTTGCTGTGAACGGCTATGAACATCATCATCCTATTAGCTTTATTGCAAAACCCTAGGCTCTGAGGACTTGTAGCTATGAATGTTGTAGCAACTATTATCCTACTGTCCAGGAACTTTATCCTATCTAAATGTGAACTTTATCCTATCTAAATGTGAACTTTATCCTATATGTGCTGCTATTTTCTAAATGTGCTGTTATTTTCTAAATGTGAACCGAGCTATCAGGATGCTAGCTGTTGTCTGATTATGGTGCACTACTATTTTTTAATGTGAATAGAGCTTTGCTACTATGATCTTTGAAGTAGTGGCAACTCGGGATATTCCTATATGGCATGCTTTCTTTGGTATCATGTTGCTCTTATTTATCCTTGATATATTTTCTATCAAATAGCCACACAATAAAAGGGCGTACACAGTGTAGATCCTAGCTACATGCAAAGTATTAAATAGCTTAGAGACGGACCCCTGTTTATGGGTTGTATGACCTATCTTTATACCTATCTGTATGATAGATTTGAGATGCTTAGAGACGAACCCCCATCTGTGGGTTGTACATGCCCTAAGCTAGGCGTGACAGCCCCCTTCACAGATGACATCGACGTTTAGAACTTCACATATGATGTCGTCCTTTTAGATTTTCAAAAAACTTAATTTGGCTACCATAATTCTCTCATTGTAATATTATAGGCACTAGTTAGTTTTTTTTGAAATGAATCAGGCAGGAGAGCTGCCGATTATATTAAAAAAAAGAGACTTAGACTGAGCAGTATAACATAGCAGCTAAGAGCACCCTTCAAGGGTAGATCACCAGCAGCAACACAACAACCAACAACCCAAAACCACGTAAAGCAACTGAAGAAATGGAACGCACTGCACCAAACCTTTGGAATACAACCCTCGTAACAAAGAGGCAACAAAATCCTCGCCACAAGGTCCCAAAAGGCATGACCTTTCGCACGCATAAGAGAGCTGAGAAGATCCGGTGGTACTAGTTCCTTTAGAAAGTCTGAATAGTGTTGAATTGCATCCTAATCAAACTTCCCATCCTTCGTAATGATTGTAGGGTCAAGATGGCGGACTAGAGGGAGGTGAATAGTCCTTTCTAAAACTTAATCGCGCCGACTATCTGAACCAAATGCGAAATTAAAACTGTCGGTCTAGCCAAGACTACACCCTCTATCTAAGTTCACAAGCCCCCTAAAAGATCCTAAAGAAGCAACAAAGGTGCCGGACTAGCTAGAGCTCACCTAAACAATTCTAGAGCAAGGTCACACAAACCTATGTAACTAGTACTTCAATCAAACCGGAGGAGCTCCTACACAACTAGTGATGTAAAAGTACAAAGCTCCTAAGCTCACTAGCAATGCTTAATAACAAGGCTACACAAGCCAAATTAGAGAGCGCAAAATATTTTAGCTACACAAACTAAGCAATGTGACCAACAATGTTACTAAAACCAAATTAGCCACGCAAGAGAGCTACTTCTATGCTACACAAGCAAGAAGGCAACTAGTAAGCTACTAAAGCTAAACTAGTCACAAGAGCAACTACACAAGCACAAATTATATGAAAGTAATACAAGCCTGTGTTTCACGGAATGCAAACTATCGAGAAGATGATGAAGACAATGTCAATATGGTGATTTTCTCCCAAGGTTCACTTGGTTGCCACCAAGCTACATTCCCGTTGTGTCGACCGCTCACTTGGTGGTTCGGTGGCTAATTGGCATCACCCGCCAAGCCCGCACGTCGAGCACCGCAAGAACCTATCCCGAAAGTGAGGGTAGCTCAATGACACGCTCAACTAGAGTTGCTCTTCGTGATCCCCACGGGGTGAGCACAACCCCCCTCACAAATCCTCCTCCGGAGCACCGCATAATCTTCTCGCGTGCTTCAACGGAGTCACAAGCCACCAAGCCATCTACGAGGTGGCAACCTCCAAGAGTAACAAGCACCACTGGCTTGTAACTCGAACACCTAGTGCCACTCGATGCAACCTCACTATGCAATTGCACTAGAATCGCTCACTCACTTGATCGGATGAACAATATCAAGCTCAAGTGAGTTAGAGGGCTCCCAAGCACACCTACACAAGCTACCAAGGCTCAAGGGTGCTCAGCTAGCGGTCAAAGGCCGACCAAGGGGCTATTTATAAGCCCCCACACGAAAAGAGCCGTTGTACCCCTTCACTAGGCATAACTCGGGGTGACTAGACGCCCCGATCAAGATGACCGGATGCACCCGGCCAGCGTCCGGTCGGGCTACGCCGTCCACGTGTCGCTCTGCATTCAACCAGAGCCACCCGATCTCAACGGTCACTGACACTACCTCAACGGTCAAGTGACGATCGAACTCACAGGAGCATGACCGGACGCTGGCCGAGAAACCGACCGGACGCGCCGATCCCTCCTTCTGATGCCGTGCTTGAGCCGTGTTAGATCGTTTCTAGAGAGCTCCTAGAGCGCTCAAAACGCAATTGAACGCGTCAGGTTAGACGTGACCAGACGTAGCACCAGCATTCCGTCCTTCATCGCCTGCCACATGTCATCGCTATGCCCACGCTACTGCATCAGCGTACGTCAGTGCTGACCGGACGTGGCCCCTGCGCGTCAGGTCACTTTCAACAATAGCGTCCGGTCGAAGAACGACGCCTATGCCTTCACTGTTGCCACTGACTGGATGCATAGGTCTAGCCGAGGACAACGTCCGATCACTCACAGTGACCTCCTTTCGCCTCCTTTTCTTCACCCACTTGACCCATTTAAACTCCAACTTCTTCTCCTTAGCAAATGTGCCAACACCACCAAGTGTACACCACCATGTGTATGTGTGTTAGCATTTTCACAATCATTTTTAAAGAGTTAGCCACTCAACTTGCCATGCCACTCGATCCTGGCAACGATGCAAAGTTAGATTACTCGAGTGGCACTAGATGACCGATATGCAAACAAGTTTGCCCCTCTTGATAGTACGGCCATCTATCCTAAACCCAGTCATCAACTTCTCTACACACCTATGACCGATGAAATAAAATGCTCTAGGTTATACCTTTGCCTTGCACATTCCATTGCATCTCCTCCAATGTCGATGCAACACATGCACCAACATGATCAACAATGATACGATCCACTCCATATCATCACGTGACCATATTGGTTCATCGATCTTGACTTCACTTGCTCTTCACCATTGCTTCGGTCCATCGGCGCCAAGTCATCACTCAACTTGCCCTTCACACTTGCAACCGGTTCGTCGAGCCAAGTCATGTCTTGATCTTCCCCACCTTGATCACATGACTCAATGCCATGTCTCATGTGCAATGAGCTCCTTTATCACATGTGTCAGCTTTGCAACATCTCTGAGCCATTTTCACCACCATGGCATATGTTGCTCACACACATGTACCTATTGACTAATCACCTGCGTATCTCATATTAAACACATATTAGTTCACCTAGGGTTGTCACTCAATTACCAAAACCAAACAAGGAGCTTTCAATCTCTCCCTTTTTGGTAATTGATGACAACTCTACAAAGATATGGAAATTAAGCTCAAATGGATTCATGTTGGTTGCCCAAGCAATTTTACCATGTGTAAATGATTTTGGATAAGTACCACAAACCCAAATTGGTAGTATTAGCTCCCCCTACATATGTGCTAGAGTGTTTGGTTTGAAGCTCGCACATATGCGTAGATTGGAATTATGGGAGAGTAATTACTACCAAATGATGCTAAGGTGTAAATAATAAACCTTTGAAGCGTGATACCAATCAGAGTTGCACTTTTGACATCATCCTTAGCACCATGAGTAGCTAGACAACAAAAATACTAGAAACCCCATGAGATTAACATTATAGGAAATGTTCTAGTACCATGTGTAGAAATACAAGTCTAGCTACCATCCTATGCATCATAGTTATCAAGTCATTATTCAAGTTCTACAACTAGCATACACCACACAAATATGCATATTAAATTTTAAAACTTATGCAATGCAAGCAAGCACATGACTATGCACATATCAAATGCAATCAATCAAAAGTTCATGAGCTTGCTTCCCCTACTTGTGTGCTTCTCTTGTCCAAGAATTTTAATCCCTTCACATTCTTCTATGTTGCTCCCTCTTTGTCCATGTCCATGTCCAACCTCTACTTCTTTGTCTCAATCTTTCCCAAAGCTTTCATATCTTTGTACAATCTCTCCCCCTTTGTCATCAATTTCTATAAAAGGTGTGCTTCTTATTGATGCAAAGGCTTGCATTAGGGTAGATGGTTGACACTTGAAGATTCATTTTTGATGGACACCTCTTGTATAGCTCTTTAGACACTTTGTGTAGGATCTTGTGACCTTGATACCAATTATAGTGGGGCTCCTCCCCCTATGTCCAAACATGGGTCATTCACTTGATGATCTTGAGCTCTTCTAGATGAGGAAAGCATTCTTCGTTTGATGATCACTTAAAGGTGAGGATCACTTGTGGAACCATCTTCTTGTATAGTTGATACCATGTGTAGAGATATGATACCACATATATGATTGATTTGTCAATTAAAATCATTTCTTGAACATTTGCTACCTTCATGAGTACCACTCGTAGGATATCTGTTGTAAGTTGATCTAGACACCACTTGTGAATACTGATGTAGACAAGGCCCGATCTTCCGATAGGTATGATAGCGTCGGTTGGTGGAGACTCGACGTTCATGATCTAGGCTTCGAACCAAGACTAATTTGGACCCTCACAACTGTTACACCACTGCTCCATTGGTTATCAACCACACGAACACGATTGACCTCGCCGAGAAGGCTTTCCTGTAAGCGAATCGAGAATACAAGCAAGAATGGAATGAACGCAATCTAAAATTGCAAATAAATATGAGTCTTATAATAACAAAAAAGGAATTCAAGTCTTTATTTGAAAGGACTAATCGCCACAGGCGAACAAGATCAAGAACTGGGGCCCTGGTTCACAGCAAGCGGCCTTGGCGACACAGTTGCAACAAAACGACATCTGTTTCACAAGAAAATCAAGAACTAAACAAAACCCAAACCCTAAGGAGAGCGGCGGCTGCTAATTATAGAGTCCCGGACGTCACCCCCTAGACGTGCCCCCTAATGGGCCCAAACACGATACACAGTCCAACGGACCAAAAGACGGTGTCGCAGCACCCTGGTAGATTCTGGATGCTGACTTGTTTCGACGATTCCTGTTGATTCCGAAGGGCTTTTGACGTGAGACCACTTTCATTGGCTTCCTTATCTAATTAGCTTTCTATCCATATGTGGATCGTTAAAAACAGATCCCGTACGCGTCCGTGTGACCAGTTTTATGATAGACTGGTCCTGGAACCCGAGATGGGCTTGAACTTGATCTGGGCCTCCACCTCGGTGACTCGAACTGGATGAGCTTTGGGCCTCCTTCTTGGTTAGGATAACCTCGCTGATATCCTCGGCCTCTATCTCCAAGCATGGTCATATGTATGGAGCTCATGTCATTATCATTCTCCTTTCTTGATGAAAAGCCGTCCTCGGAGTCGATTGTGCTTGAAACTATTCCTGCACAACACAAAGGAGAATGAGGTTGCGAAGGCAAAGGGAACGGAAAAAATTGTGAGAAGGAATGTGACCATGTTTCCAAGTTTCTAGCATGTCATCTCGCATAAAAATTTTAGCAAGCATGTAGACTCCATGATCCAAATGCACACAATGTATGTCAACACTATCCTGCAAAAGATTAGAACTAACCAAAGACAATATAGGAATAGATGGTATAGCAGACATAGGTAGCAACCAACAATGATCCTCTTCTTGGAAGTGAACTTGTTTCTTTGAGGAACATGAGAGAATGTTTGTATTATTATGGCTGCCCTCTAAACAATCATAATCTTGTACAACAAAAGGAGAATTCATATTACTATGAATGCATACTCAATGTATCATATATTGTCCTTTATTGTTATGTTTGCCAATAACATGATATGTGTGTTTAGAAAACCAAGACAAATCAACATATTTAAAAAGGCTCTCCTCCAAACAATCTAGGTTACACAAAACATCAAATTCAATGTAATCCAAAGTATGTAAAGAAGACAACAGTTTGAGCTCATCAGTTTTAGTAGCAATATGAATAACATATTTATTTTCAGCACAAGTGGTTGGTTCCAAAATATGTAAAACTAAAGCATCATCAACCAATTCATCTTTATCACAAGGAACATCAAGCAAATTATCATGGGACAAAGATAAATCAAGAGAGGGTTTCACTAACAATTGATCTATGATAACATGGTTTGTGGAAAATTTTAGTACATTAAAACAATTCTCACCTTCCGTGAGTGTAGCACCATGGGCATTACCTGCGTTCTTAGCAGGAGTAATAGGTGCATTGTGAAGTGATGGTTCTGAATTTGCATATGAGGTTGTGAGCTCCTCATTTTCTTCCATGTCATCCTCTCGCTTATGTACATTATCCTGCAGAAGGTTAGTCATATCAAGAGGAATAACAACAGACTCTTCCTCTAAATAGTGCACCTCAGCATATCAAGTCAAAATAGGAGGTGTATTAACAAAGGTTTCTCACATAAGGAGTTTCATATCATTCTAAGTTTGAGGTTTATTAGAAGGATCTAAAGACTCCCACCAAGATAAAGCAAAATGTCGCAAAACACTAGCTGTCAGGGGCGGACCCAACACTAGGGCAGCCCAGGCCATGGCCCTAGTCGCGGCCCATGTAACAAGGGAGCAAGTTTTCAGTTTTTTGGCCCATCATCAAGCAATCCAACAACACTGCAGGCAGCCTAGGCAAAGTGAGCAACGGAGATAGTCACAGAGAGCCGCTCGGCCTTGCGAGTCGCACAGGCGCAGCCGCGCAGGGGAGTCGCGAGTCACGACCGCCGCTCCACGGCCGGCGCCCGGCGGCGGCTCCGCCAGTCCGCACCGGCGCTGGCTGCGCAGCCGGCAGCCTACGCCCACTGGCCCTGCCTCCACGCTCCGGCTCCGGCGTTCCGCGGTGGCCGGCGGCGCAGCCTTGCGCCCTCGCCCCCTCCGCTGTGCACATTCGCGGCGGCGCGGCCGGCGGCTCCTACCTCTGTTCCTCACTTCCTCAGCCAGTCAACCGGGTGCCGGGCGCCCGTCTGCTGACCGGTGAGCCTCCTGCCTCCTTCCTTGCAAGTTGTTTGGTCGTTTGGATCTGAAACGACTGAAAGCCAGGTCAAATAGAACCAGGGAGGGACTGATTAGAACATTTGAATACCACTGCCATGTTCCCAATTTCCATGTTCGCACAAGTATAGAGCGAGCAATCTCAACTTTTCTGTATGTACCAAGTCTGCATCCCATTATATAGCTTTTCTGCCATCTCCATGTTCGCACAAGTAGCATACAAATTTATGAGAGCACTACTGAGGTGAGCACTGATAAGAATGTCTGACACCAACATGTATGAGTGGACGGCTCTCCCAGTTCTCAAATGCCTTATATCATGCCCACAAGCTGATAGTGATAGAACAGTAGCAAGGATCAATTGGTCTGGAAGAACTCCAGAATTCTTCATCTTAGCAAATAGAAGCAAAGCTTCTTTGTAGTTCCGAGTCTGACAATAACTGCCAATTGATATCAAAGAGGTCTATAACAGTTTCTATGAAAAATGCAACTGCCAAGTAGCATGTAGAATGGAGAATACAGACTAGCAGCAAACAAATTACCAAGTTATGTTAAAAATGGAGAAATCTGACAAGAAACACAGTTTTTCTAAAGGTTTGAGATAATACTTAATGCCTTCCAAATTTGAAGACAGAATTACTATACTTCACAAACTGGGCAGAGCTGATCTGAATCATCTGATTGAATGTGAACCTAATTAACTTGGCAAAGGCCAACAGACTGAAACTGATTTAATTTTAAATTTCTAATTTCCAAGTTCCCAATTTCAACCATTTGATTCTAATTTCTCATTACAGTACACAAGATGAAGAGGACCAGGACTTTAGTTTCATATTTCTCTCGAGTTCCTGAGCAACAGGGTGCTGCCGAACAACAACCGCAATCTCAAGCTCCTCCACCGTAATCTCAAGGTACAGAACAGGAGACAATTGGGACTAGAGCTAGTGCTGCACAAGCACAGAACCAACCTGAGGAAGTAAGAACAGCTACAACTAGTTTGCCTGCAGTAGAACAAACTAGAAATGAAAATATTGATTTTGTGGAGGAGGAGGAGGGCGGTTCCAATCATGTCCTTAATCCTCAAGATATTATTGTAGATCCAGGTTGTCGAAAACCAATTGAGGAAATGCATCCAAACATTAGGGATGATGCAAAAAGAGAGTATGTCTTGTTAGGTCCATGTCAACCAAAAGGTCATGCATATCCCAAAAGGAAAATATATGGTCACAATAGGAGTTTTCATGATACATGGTTCACAAATCGTGCTTGGTTGGAATATAGTGTCTCTAAGGATGCTGCTTTTTGCTTCTATTGTTATCTATTTAAACCATTGAGAGTTGATAACTTTGGTGTTGAATCCTTCACAACAAATGGGTTTACTAATTAGAAAGATGGACCAAAATTATTTGATGATCATGCTAATTCTGTGCTTCACAATAAGGCAAGAAAGGACTATGAGTGTTATAAAAATCAGAGACAAAGTGTATCACATGTAATTTCTAGGGGAAGTCAAAAGGAAGAAGAAGAATATAGAGGTCGATTACTCATTATATTGGGAGTTGTAAAATTTCTTCTATTGCAAGCACATGCTTTTCGTGGACATGATGAGTCATCTCACTCAAGCAACAAGGGGAATTTTTTAGAAATGCTAAACTGGTATAAGGGAAAAGATGCAAAAGCTGCAAGGTTACTTGCTAGTGCTGCTAAGAACAACACAATGACTTCTCCTAAAGTTCAAAAAGACTTGTGCAAAGCTTGTGCAGAACAGACCACCAAAGCAATTGTTGCTGAAATTGGGGATAGGAAGTTTGCTGTTCTTGTTGATGAGGCATGGGATGCATCAATCAAGGAACAAATGGCTGTTGTATTGAGGTAATGGGATCTGTATTTTGTTGTTGTTGTTGAATTCTTGTTTGAACTTCATTGCTGATTTTGTTGCTCTATGTGACTGTAGGTTTGTCGATGCACAAGGACAAGTTATTGAGAGGTTCTTTGGTATGAAGTCTATTGCTGATACAACTTCATCATCTCTGAAGGAAGCATTGGATGGTATGTTTGCTCATCATGGTTTGTCTATGTCTAGAGTCCGTGGGCAAGGGTATGATGGGGCATCTAATATGAGAGGACAATTTCATGGGCTGCAAAGACGGATACTAGACGAGAATCCATATGCTTTTTATATACATTGCTTTGCACATCAATTGCAATTAGTGGTTGTCTCAGTAGCACAGTGTTGTGGTTCAGTATTTGATTTCTTTAACATCACCTCTTTGATTGTCAACACTGTCAATGTTTCTTGTAAGAGAAGAGATCAGTTGGCCCAAAACCACCATGACAATATTGTAAATCAATTGGAAAATTGTCAAATTTTTAGTGGTAGAGGAAAAAATCAAGAAACTAGCCTTGCAAGGGCAGGTGATACAAGATGGGGTTCTCATCACAAAACCTTGTGTCGCCTTTTCCATATGTGGGATTCAGTCTTAGAGGTATTAGAAAATATTGCTGAAGATGGTGTTGGAGATAAGAGAACAACAGCTTCAGGCTTGCTGTTACAAATGGAGAATTTTGAGTTTGTGTTTATATTGCATCTTAAGATCAGATTATTGGGCATAACAAATGATTTATCACAATGCTTGCAAAGAAAAGATCAGAATATTGTTCGGGCTGTTGGGTTGATTGGGATCACATTGCATAAAATTAATGATGTAAGGCAGCATGGTTGGGATGAGCTGTTTGAGGAGGTAACGGAGTTCTGTGCAATCCATCACATCATTGTCCCAAATATGGAGGAGAACGTAACTGTTCGAGGTCATTCAAGGGGCCGTGGAGGGCAGCAGGTAACCTACTACCATCACTTCAAAAATGAGATCTTCAATGTGGTGCATGACCAAGTTATTGTTGAATTAAATAATCGGTTTGCTGAAAGGTCTACCCAATTATTGAGATGCATTGCATGTTTAGATCCACGAAATTTCTTTGCCAACTATGACCGTGAGAAACTAATTGAACTTGCTCAGATTTATGATGTTGATTTCTCCCAATATGATCATGATCGGCTTCCGCAACAACTTGATAACTTCATTAGTGATGTGAGAGCTGATCCTTCCTTTGCAAATTGTACTGACCTTGGTGAACTTGCTATAAAGATGGTTCAAACTGAAAGGCACACAACCTTTCCATTGGTTTATCGTCTTATTGAGTTGGCCTTGATTTTACCTGTTGCAACCGCCACAGTAGAAAGGATTTTCTCAGCTATGAAGATTGTCAAGACTGAGTCTCGGAATAAAATGGCGGATGAGTGGTTGAATCATAGGATGGTATGTTATGTTGAGCGAGCTGTGTTTGCAACCATCCAAAATGATGACATCTTACGGCATTTTCAAGAATTGAAGACCCGAAAGAAGAAGTTACCTAGTATGTTACATAAATTGCTCCTTTTCTTATTAACCTTTACTTGCTTATTTTCTTATTAACCTTTTTGCTTGCTCCTTTTCTTATTAGGAGTTGTTATTGAGGACAAGGAAGTGGACGATGCGAATGCACCAAATCAGGAGCGTCACTAGATACTAGGTATTTATTTTTCAATGTTCCATGATATTTCTTAGCTATTAATTGTAAGTTGAAGAACTTTTCTTGCAAACTTTGCTTGAGAATAATTGTTTTCTGCGACATATATGGTCTTATAGACTATGCTGTAGCTTTGGATTTTTGGCCGCTAAGATTTAGCCCTAGTCTTGGCCAAATCATGGGTCCGCCACTGCTAGCTGTATTTTTTACCTTCCTCCTTGGACACATAAAGCGAGTAGCAAATATGTTATCTATGATAATTTCCCACTCCATGTACTCATCAGCACCTATACCATCATAAGTAGGCGGGGAAGAAAAAAATAGATTGACCTACGGGAGGTGTAGCAGCAATAGTGCATGGCTCATGCATCATTGATGTCTCATATCGGTATGTGTTATAACCTGTCATTGTTGGCATCAAACAAGAAAACACACAAGTATGTATTTTCCTATCAGCTACTATAGGATGTGGTCAAGGAGTAAAGTCACACACTCTCAAGTGTCTTACTACGGTCTTACAAGTGCTCTTACCAAAGCAATAGGCAGTGCAATCGGTTGGTGACTGTGATACCGTTGTAGCTTGAGTGTAACAGTTGCAAGGCGAACCTATACTTAGTTAGAAGAAAGTGGAGCTTGGACAGGCACAATATAGTAGCAAGGAATAGCAATAATTTAATTCAAAAATTACAAGATTGAAAAGTAGTCCCAAGCTAGTCTATGTCGCTAGCCTAGACTCGTCCTAGATCTAGTTAAACAAGCAATAATATCTTAGCACAAGGACTAAATAGGATGCAAGCACTTCTAATTTTTTTCACCTTCCTTTTTTTCCTTTTTTGCACCTCTTTTCCTTTTGCATTTCTTTGTTTTTTAACAGAATGTGCCACAAATGACTCTAATATGTAACCACCATATGAATCGATCAAAACTGCATAGGCTTGTGCACCAATATGCGCGGCTGCACACGTGAGCAAAGCAACTCCACAAATGAAACATCTTGTTGATTATTACTCTGACATGTTCTAAAGGGCAACAAACCTTGCTTTTTTGGATCTAGTACCGAGAACAACCACAGGAATTTTGGAGTCCTAATTTTTTACGCACATAGCAACAACTTGTGTAGGTGGTAAATTAGACGTGTAGTAAATCTGATCGACCAAAATAAACACCAAACCAATCTATTGGCCAAACCAACTTTATCACTAAGATATATATTTTTTATTCAGCTGGCAAAGAAGATTGACACTAGACCAAGACTAATTAACCAACGAACACAATGACATGCGAGGGACGACAGTTCAACAAAGCAAACTGAAATTAAAAATATTGCAAGGCACAAAGGGGCTGTAGGATATGGAATATATGACAGTGTATATATTTTTTTGGCTTTTTTTGGACTATAGGTAATGCAAAAATAGTAACAATCTAAAGGGAAAAACAAAATTATACCTAACAGGCAACAAGGTCTCTGATACCACTTGATGTAGACAAGGCTCGATCTTCCGATAGGTACGATAGCGTCGATTGGTGGAGACTCGACGTTCGCGATCTAGGCTTCGAACCAAGACTAATTCAGACCCTCGCAACCATTACACCATTGCTCCGTTGGTTATCAAGCACGCAAACGCAATTGACCTCACTGAGAAGGCTTTCCTACAAGCGAATCAAGAACACAAGCAAGAACGGAATGAATGCAATCTGAAATTGCAAATAACTATAAGGCTTATGATAACGAAAAAGGAGTTCAAGTCTTTATTCGAAAGGACTAATTACCACAGGAGAACAAAATTAAGAACTGGGGCCCTGGTTCACAGCAAGCGGCCTTGGCGGCACAATTGTAGCAAAACGATGTCTGTTTCACAAGGAAATCAAGAACTAAAGAAAACCCAAACCCTAAGGAGAGCGACGGCTGCTAATTATAGAGCCCCGGACATCACCCCATTGGACGCGCCCCCTAATGGGCCCAAACACGATATACGGTCCAATGGACCAAAAGACAATATCGCAGCACCCTGGTAGATTCTGAACGCTGGCTTGTTTTGACGATTCCCGTTGATTCCGAAGGGATTTTGACATGAGACCACTTGCATTGGCTTCCTTATCTAATTAGCTTTCTATCCATATGTGGATCATCGAAAACAGAGCCTGTCCACACTTGTGTGACCAATTTTATGATAGACTGGTCTTGGAACCCGAGATGGGCTCGAAGTTGATTTGGGCCTCCACCTCGGTGACTCAAACCGGATGAGCTTTGGGCCTCCTTCTCGGTTAGGACAACCTTGCTAATCTGCTTGGCCTCTATATCCAAGCATGGTCGTATGTATGGAGCTCATGTCCTTATCAAATACCACTTGATAGACCAATTAAGTCTAGATACCACTTCAAACAATCAAACTAGATATCCATTTGCATTGTTGTCTTGTTCTTGCACTCTTGTTACTTATCATGAGCTTCTAATATGACTTGAACTAAAATGATTTGCCTAAGCTTCCAAGTCCAGTTAGAACCAATGACAAGCTTCTTCACACCTCTCACAAGGGTTATCTTACCAATGTTGTTCTTGTCACTTGTTAGCAATCCAAAATAGATCAAGTACTTGGGGTTCACTAGCTCATGAACAAATTCATATTCTACCACTAGATCATTTAATCATTAAAAGCAATAGTGGTAGGCTATGAATTTAAACATTTCATTTGTTATACATGATCCTAATAAGTATGTACTATATGCACTAACCATATACTAGTAAGGGATGAAATGATCATGCACATTATGATGATACATTTGCTATCTTGGAGTAGAGGATAGTCATTTGATTCCAATTAGCCTCCTCAATAGCAATGTGAAGTTTAATTTATAGCTTGGTGAAGACCAACCATCATAGATAGAGTCCATTCTTCATCCATATGAATTGAGAACCACTTATGATCAAGTGTATTATCATGATGCGGTTGGCTTGCTTCTTCTTTTGATCAATGCTTGTATGAGAGAACTATGAGAAATACCACTTGAATTGCCACGATTAGCTCTCTTTTGGGTGTTGCTTGCTCTCTTGATCAACCCTTTAGATTGTTTCAACTAAGCATCTCAAATGTCCTTTAGATCACCACTTCCATGTTAGCCTTTCAAGTACCACACTTAGTTTACCTACAAAAGGCGACAAGCCCCTACACTAGGGAGAAGTGACATCTCTCCAAAGAACCATTCTTATACTCACTTGAAATAACTTGATTGATTGATCCAAGTGATGGACTTAATTTGACTAGTAACCTTGAATCCTTCTTTAAATCCTTTTCTTTCTACTTGTTTAAGTCCTTTTCTTTCTACTAAATGATCTCCAATGATTACTAGAACTTAAACTTCATCTTCATCTTGAGCTTGGTCTTGATCTTCAATTTGAGTACCAAATATGTCCCAAGTACACTCCATAATCAAATGGCCTTATACTATTTGCTTTTCATGCTTCTAGCTCATCTCAAAACCAAACTTAGGTACCTCAAACACTTATAAATATGTTTCCAACTTGAGGACCTTTCAATCAAAGTGACTCTTGATCAATCCAATTATTGTCACTTTTCTTGGTAGATTCTGTACCCTTCAAAGAAATATCTATATATCCCAATGTACAAATCCAAATAACACGAGATTTGATGGAGATGTGGTTTACTAAGTCATATAGCAAATGTAAAAATTTGAGCTTCATTTGACTTCTAGATTGCTGCTAGATTTTAATTCTTCCACCACTGCTACATGCTGAAAACTTCTGCACTATAGCTGACAAGATCTACTCCAAAACTGAAGCATCTCTTATCCAATTCTCATGAAATTTCTACAACATCTCATACCATAAGTCTAGAGAATGTACACCAATTTTCATGCCAATCCAATAAGTTTTGATCACTCAAACATGGCTAATATCACAGCTCACTCATATTTTCAAATTTAGGATAGATTTCAATTGTTGAGCTATTCTTCATCAAATTGAACCAAACTTGAAATCAACTTGTTTGAATACTTTCACAAGACATAAATCCATTCAATCCACTGACTAAAGATCATCTTATGAATTTATCCAACACAAATCAATCCAAACTTGATTACTAAGCATTTATCCATTCAATCATCTTATAGCAAGCAACATTGCATATTTATCCAATTCAATCAACTCATATGCACCCAAATGAAATGATCAACAAGAAATATACCTTGGTTAGGTCATGATCCTTCAATTTGCATGCTTCAACTCAAACTATTGCAAGTCATCAAATATTCCAATAAAGCACTAACAACTTGACACAATGCACTTGTATGTTGATAGCACTTGGACTTCACTCAACTTGACTTGGCATTGGGACAGGATATGCACTAAGCTTCACAACTTGACTCAACATATGATGAACAATGTGAGATCAATTGAATCAAGCCTCCAATGCCATGGTACCTACACACATTCATCCACCTTTTGATGGTACCCAAACAAGTTTGGGTCCTCTCAAGTTAGGTGCAACATACTTAGGCATAGCCTCGGGGACATGAATGAGCCATGTGTCCCCTTTTCCTGTTATGAGTAGCAAACTCTCTTTGATTGAGTCTTTTCTTCCTTGCTCATTTGTTGCTTCTCATTGCCTTTTCTCTTATGAGTTGCTTGAACCTTCTTCTCAAGCTTGGTAGGACACTTCGAGGCAAAGTATCCCATATCTTCACACTTGAAGCACTTGATGTGAGCATACACCTTCTTCTCTTCTTTATTCTTGCTCATCATCTTAGCATCTTGAATTTGCATTGGATGCCTTGCCTTTCCACCCTTCTTGTTTTCTTTATCTTTTTCTTCAAGTCACCACCATCTCCTTGGTTGATCTTGACTTGCTCTTGGGGTGTCTTCTCTTGTTCATCTTATGGCTTTGGTTGAGGCTCTCTTGTTGCTTCACCAATTTCTTGGTTGGGCACATTGAGGTAAGGTGACCCCAAATGTGGCACTTGAAGCACTTCACATGCTTGAGCCTCTCTTCTTCCTTCATCTTCTTGAGCTTCTCAATGTTTGGGCATCCATTTGCAAGGTGTCCCACTTCATGGCACTGGTAGCACATGGAGTGAGACAACTTGTTGATAGAATATCATTAGCAGTCCTTCGAGGGGTATCCCACGAAGGATAGATTGATCGGCAGAGATGCATGTAATCGAGAACAAGAAGGCAATAGAGACACAAGAGTTAGACAGGTTCAGGCCGTCAGCACGACATAATACCCTACTCCTGTGGTCTGTTGGTTTGTATTCGCTTCGTATGATCTTACGTGTCTTTTGAGGGGGTCCCTGCCTGCCTTATATAGTCTAGGGGGTAGGGTTATAAGTTAGGTTAGATCTAGGAGATAACTGAAAAGTAATAACAGATTACATGAGTCATGGGATCGAAATGTATCCTAATAGATATCGTAGTATCTTTAGGATATCGCCCTTGATGTCTTGTGGTGCACTGCCGAGCAGTGCCATGCACCGTAGGTCTTCGTCTTATGGGATAGACCACCCTAGGAGCGTAGCCCATGTAGTCTACCATGGGTATCCAAGGTCGTACCACCCACAGCTAGTCCCCAAGCACCTTGTATCCTGCTGTGCAACGCTGTCTTGAGCTTGTTTGAGCAAGTGTAAACAAAGCCAATAGTCAGACTCATGGTCCGATCACCATAATGAGTCGCCGAGCAATTGTGGACCATAGCTGACCAACTTAACTGTTCGACCGAGCACAAGCTTACTCAAGTGAGGCTTACCTAGAAGGATGTAAGGATCTTAAGCTCAAAATAAAAAATTTCCTTGCAGTGGACCAAGTGTGCCCACTTAGAGTCCGACCACAAGAAAGGGAGATAGTCTTCTTCAATTTCAGGAGGCGTGGAGTCTTCTAGATTAAAGCAAACACACTCACCGCAAGGTGAAGTGTGCCCACTTAGTCCCCGAGCCTAATAGTAGGTGACACTAGTCACATGGTGCTAGAGTCCAAAGTAGAAGAAAAGCAGAAGACCAGTCGAGCAGGCAGCCAGTCCCTTGGGCGGAGCCCTGAAATGAGAAACGCACAGTCACCGCAAGGTGAAGTGTGCCCTCTTAGTCCCCTGAGCCTGATAGTAGGTGACGTGGTCACAGTGGTGCTAGGGTCAGAAACAATAGCAACCAAAAGAAAGTCCCTAGTGTGGTGAGAAACCAAGTCATAATGATGACGTAGTCCCCTGAGCCAGAAGTGGAAACCTTGGATAAATCAAATCATGGAGAAAAAGCCAGAGTAATGGCTATATAGTAGAACTTACTGAGCCTTGATGGTATTACGGAGAAGTTGGTGAATATTCAGTGTGTAGTTCTAAGTTGCATCGAAAAATGGATGATATGGGCTACAGTTGCGCGGAAGCCTAGATAATGGCCCAGCACACCGCTTCGGGGAATTCAGAAAGGCGCAAATCATGGTGTAGTTTCCCAAAACAGCTGTGGCTTGCTCTTCATTATAATGCAAGTGATTAGGCAGTTCTTCTTCGGCCCTGTTGACGTTCTCTGCCCAAACAGCTGTGGCTTGCTCTTTATTATAATGCTCTACTCTAGGGTGCTTGGAAAACAATGTCCGTGGGAAGTACATCCTCTGAGCCATAGACCAAAAAATATGGAGACACACTGGTGTTGCAACTAGCTTGAGTGTGCAGTCCCCTAGACCATAGCTGGGAGCTCTTTGAGCCATTTGCTCGGATGCTTTTCCTCTTTCTGGTATAGCCTCTTTTTGAGGGCATTGAGGATCATGTCGTTCGCCCATCCAACAGTCTGATGTAGCTATGGAGGAGCTCGAACGGTTTCTGATAGATGCGATTCAAATCATGCTTGGTGCCCGGCCGAGTACACGTAGCCATGTGGTTATCGGTGAAGACCTTCTTCAGCTGTTCCTAGGATCTGATGGGGTCCAAGGTGAGGCTTGTGAGCTAGTTCATCGCAGTTGGTGTGAGCATGATGGGCATATAGTTTGCCATGACACTGGTATCTCCCCTTGGTGGCGCGCACAGTGGTGGCATAACCTTGTAGCCACTGTGTGGGGTTCATCCGCCCCTCAGTAGAGCTCGACCCCTGGTGATTTTGAAACCATGGGGCCACTAGAGTGTTTGGAGTGCCCTTGTGAATGCTCAGGGCCCTCCAGGATCATTATCGTCGTGATCTACGGCATTGCACACGTTGAGTGGCTGGAGGGCTGCGTCTGGATTACCAAACTCTTGCTCATATTCTTAATGCCAGCGTGCTTCCTCTTCATGGCGAGAGAAACGGCACCCACCAATATGACATCGCATGTCTCGAATATTGTTGATAGTGCGCTCAGACATCTTGGTCAACTTCTTGGTCGTGTTGGCGAGGCTAGTTGATGCGGTTCCCCCTAGCTCCCCCCTAGAGAGGTTGTCCATCATCACACTAGTTGATCGGTGAAATGGCTACTGCTAGGGCGGCGATTGGATCTGATCAATGAATCAAGCTCGTTGAGTAGGAAGGTCTCTGATCCTAGGCGGATCTCGTTGACCTAGCAGTGTGCAGCTTTGAGCATTGTGGCAACCTTGGTGACTTCTGGCATTTGCTCAAGCCAAGCGAAGCTCATTGGTGGCCATGACCAAGTTGGCGCTTGGGGTCTTGTAGACATCGTGGTCAGTCGACATGGATGAATTCATCATCGAGGTTGCATTGGAGTGCGCATGGCCTCCCTTGCGAGTTGAGCTGTTCATTGCGAGCAGCCTTAGCTAGCATAATGGCGGCCTCATTTGCTCGGCGTTGCACATAGTTGGCATTCCTATTGACATGAGCATTGCGGTCCTTTGTTAGGTCGAGATGGTGGACTAGAGGGGGGGATGAATAGTCCTTTCTAAAATTAATCACGTCGGCTAACCGAAACAAGTGCAGAATTAAAACTATCAGTCTAGCCAAGACTACACCCCTCTATTTATGTTGTCTAGCACCTTCCAAAGATACTAATTAAGCAACAAAGGTGCTAGGCTAGTTAGAGCTCACCTAACCAATTCTAGAAGCAAGGTCACACAAACCTATGCCACTAGTACTTTAAGCAATAAGGGAGCTCCTACACATGCTAGTAAGCAAAAGCACAAAGCCAACTAAGCTCACTAGCAATGCTCAATAACAAGGCAACCAAAGCCAAATTAGAGAGCGCAAATACTTAGCTACACAAACTAAGCAATGTGACTAACAAGGTTACATAAACCAAATTAGCCACGCAAGGGAGCTATTTCTATGCTACACAAGCAAGAAGGTAACTAGTGAGCTACACAAGCTAACTAATTACAAGAGCAACTACACAAGCACAATGTATATAAAAGTAATCACAAGCTTGTGTAAAGGGATTTCAAACCAATAGGAAGAACAAGGTTGACATGGTGATTTTTCTCCCGAGGTTCACATGCTTGCTAACACTGCTAGTCCCCGTTGTGTTGACCGCTCACTTGGTGGTTCGGCGGCTAATTGGCATCACCCGCCAAGCCCGCACATCGGGCACCGCAAGAACCTACCCCAAAAGTGAGGGTAGCTCAATGACACGCTCAACTAGAGTTGCTCTTCGTGGCTCCCGCGGGGCGAGCACAATGCCCCTCACAAAGCTCTTCTCCGAAGCACTGTACAAGCTTCTTGCGGGCTTCGACAGAGACCACCACCAAGCCATCTAGGAGGTGGCAACCTCCAAGAGTAATAAGCACCACCGGCTTGCAACTTGATCACCTAGTGCCACTCGATGCAACCTCATGATGCAATCGTACTAGAATCGCTCTCTCACATAATTGAATGATCACTATCAAGCATATGTGAGATGGAGGGCTCCCAAGCACTCTCAAGCATGGACACAAAGTCCCCCGAGGTGCTCAGCCCCAGCCATGGTCGAGACCCCCCTTCTATTTATAGCCCCACGGGCTAAACTAGCCATTACCCCTTCACTGGGCGTTCTTCTCCTTTGCAATGTGCCAACACCACCAAGTGTACACCACCATGTGTATGTTTGTTAGCATTTTCACAATCATTTTTCAAAGGATTAGCCACTCAACTTGCCACGCCACTCAATCCTAGCGACAATGCAAAGTTAGATCACTCGAGTGGCACTAGATGACCGATATGCAAACAAGTTTGCCCCTCTTGATAGTACAGCCATCTACCCTAAACACGGTCATCAACTTCTCTACACACCTATGACCGGTGAAATGAAATGCCCTAGGTTATACCTTTGCCTTGTGCATTCCATTCCATCTCCTCCAATGTTGATGCAACACATGCACCAACATGATCAACAATGATATGATCCACTTCATATCATCACATGATCATATTGGTTCATCGATCTTGACTTCACTTGCATTTCACCGTTGCCTTCGTCCATCGGCGCCAAGTCTTGCTCAAGCTTCACCGCCATGCGGTCCATCACTCCAAAGCCTTCGACTTGCCCTTCACGCTTGCAACTGGTCCATCAAGCCAAGTCTTGTCTTGATCTTCGCCACCTTGATCACATGACTCAATGTCATGTCTCATGTGCAATAAGCTCCTTCATCATCACATGTGTGAGCTTTGCAACATCTCCAAACCATTTTCACCTTCACGACATATGTTGCTCACACACATGTACTTGTGGACTAATCACCTATGTATCTCACATAAACACAATTAGTCCACCTAGGGTTGTCACTCAATTACCAAAACCACACAAGGACCTTTCATCCTTGTCGGTTCCCCATCCTATGGAGGGCTGTCGACGCTGACATTGAAAATCCCGCCTTCCTCGGAAGGGTGGGAAAGGAGGTTGAATGGCGGCGGTTTCGGCGACAGTCACCGTTGAGCCCTAGGACTCAGAGTCTGGGTTTTCCTCTAGGATGGTTTGGAGGGATGCTTTAGGATGTCAGCCGATTTGCAGCATGTTGATAGTCGGCGAGAGTTGGTCGATGATCTTGTCGGCAAGAGGATAGATGTCTCCCACCTGGTCTGTGAATTTGCCCCTTAGGGCATCTTTGTAGGAGGTGGTGATGCTGGTGAGCCCAAAGGGTAGGGCTATAACCCCTAGAGTTTCCTGATCGGCCTGTGATGGATCTGAATCAGGAGGGTGGTCGGCACTGAACTAGAGTGGTCAGAGCCGATTCTACTGATGGAGAGGCAGTCAATGAGCTTCTAGCCTAACCTAATTGATGGATGCGATCAGATCAACGTTGCTGATCTGCTTCCTCGGGTAGCGGGGGAGCGGGCGGTGAATTATTGATGAAGACTGACCTCAAAGGCAGTTTCAAGATCAGATCTGCAGTCATAGGTGTTGGGGTGGTTGGCATAGAATCGATCTGCACCAGCTTGATGATCTCTCTATCTCCGTCAGCGTTGATGATCTAGGAGATCGATCTGACCGTGAAGATCTGGCCAGGACTATGGGGAGGACGAAAAGCCTACAAAACGTACCATCTTGTTCGACATAGAAACAACACGCACACCCCTACCTGGCACGTCAACTATCGACATAATATCATTGGCAGTCCTCCGAGGGGTATCCCACTGAAGGTAGATTGATCAGACAGAGATGCGTGTAATCGAAACAAGAAGGCAACAGAGACACAAGAGTTAGATAGGTTCCAGCCATTAGTGCGACGTAATACCCTACTCCTATGGTCTGTTGGTTTGTATTGGACTTCGTATGATCTTGCGTGTCTTTTGAGGGGTCCCTGCCCGCCTTATATAGTCTAGGGGGTAGGGTTACAAGTCAACTAGATCTAGGAGATAACCGGAAAGTAATAATAGATTACATGAATCATAGGATCGAACGTATCCTAACAGATCTCGTAGTATCTTCAGGATATCGCCCTTGATGTCTTGCGGTGCACGCCGAGTAGTGCAGTGCATCAGTAGGTCTTCGTCTTGTGGGCTGGACCGCACCTAGGAGTGTAGCCCATGTAGTCTGCCATGGGTATCCAGGGTCATACCCCCCACACAACTTCAATTGTAGTTGCTTCTTCATCTTGTTTGCCCTTTTGCTTTTGCCCTTTGTCATTTTTCTTTTGAAGCGAAGGCCACTCTTGTCACCAAAGTTTATTTGAGTCTTCAATATATGCTCAAAGGTGACTTTTGAGTTGTAGCACCTATCTAACTTGTTGCTAAATTTCTTCACTTTATTCTTGAGCTCATTGTTCTCCTTAAAAGGTTAGTCTCACAAGACAAGGAAGTAGAACAAGCATCTATATGTGTAGAGCATGACATTTCTAATAAATCGTCACAAGAGGAGGATACATGCTTATTCCCTACATCACAAGAGTTAGTCACATGTTACAATGATCACTTGACTCATGTGATGAGCTCTCATTCTTTTTAAGTTTTGTTGAAAAAGCTTTAATGAGAGAAGCATGTTGTTCTAATAATTCTTTATGAGATGCAAGTAGTGTCTCATGAGTCAATTTTAGCTCACCATGTGAAGATTTAAGAACATCAAGTAAGTGCTTATGTTCTTCACATGAGTTCTTTAGAAATGAGTTTTCATTTTCCAATTTCAATGTTTTTGCTTTCTCAATTTCTAAAGACATGGTCATGCTAGCAAGTCTACTAACATGCTCATCATATGAATCAACATGATCAACCACATTGTCATCTTGTACCTTTGTGTCACCTTGTGACATGAATCAATATGGTGATGATGGAGAGCTTGTAGTAGCATCACTTTCATAGCTCGAGCATGAACCAACATCATCAAAATGACCACCAAGTGTGCTTGAGGTAGAATCATCATGTGCATCACTTGTGGCATCATCATCATTCTTGTCAAGTGATCTTGTGGTAATATCATCATCATCATCATCACTTGACCATGAGGTGGAGCAATCTTGCCACAATCATCAAATCATGGTCATGCTCAACACCCTCATGTGCATCTTCCTTGGGCTCATCCTCCTTCTTGAACTTGCCATCATCCCATGTGGAGGAGTCACCAAAGGTGTGCTTGATTGATTCCCACAACTCATGGGTGGTTCCTTTGTGGTTCACCTTGTAAAACAACTCAAAGCTCAAAGCATCCATTAGAAATAAATAAGCATCGGAATCAAGTTCAAAGAGAACCTTTTGAGTTTTGGTTGGATTTTTATGGTCCAAGACATGGGTGAGACCACTTGTGACAACCCACCAAAACTTAGGTCCCTTTGCATGAAAATGATCAAGCATGTGGTGTTTCCACCGTGCAAAGTGTGTGCTATAAAAATGTGTGTCACACTCATCTATCCCACTAGACGCCATCCTCTCGGGTCGGTGAAGACCACAAATGAGAGACCAAGCTTCGATACCATGTGTAGGGTCGAGATGGCGGACTAGAGGGGGGTGAATAGTCTTTTCTAAAACTTAATCATGTCAGCTATCCAAAATAAATACGGAATTAAAACTATTAGTCTAGCCTAAGACTACACCCCTCTATCTAAGTTCACAAGCACCTTAAAAGATCCTAAAGATGCAACAAAGGTGCCGGGCTAGCTAGAGATCACCTAAACAATTCTAGAGCAAGGTCACATAAACCTATGCAACTAGTACTTCAAGCAAACCGGGGGAGCTCCTACACAACTAGTGATGCAAAAGCACAAAGCTTCTAAGCTCACTAGCAATGCTCAATAATAAGGCTACACAAGCCAAATTAGAGAGCGCAAAGTACTTAGCTACACAAACTAAGCAATGTGACTAACAAGGTTACTAAAACTAAATTAGCCACGCAAGGGAGCTACTTCTATGCTACATAGGCAAGAAGGCAACTAGCAAGCTACTGAAGCTAAACTAGTCACAAGAGCAACTACACAAGCACAAAGTATATGAAAGTAATACAAGCTTGTGTTTCACGGAATGCAAACCACCGAGAAGATGATGAAGACAATGTCAACATGGTGATTTTCTCCCGAGGTACCCCTTCACTGGGCACAACTCGATGTGATCAGAAGCGCTAGTCAAGATGACCGGACGCACCCGACTAGTGTCTGGCCACGCTACGCCAGTCCATGTGTTGCTCTACTGTTCAACCAGAGCCGCCCGATCTCAACGGTCACTAACACCACCTCAACAGTCAAGTGATGACTAGACTCACAAGAGCATGACCAGACACAACCATGCCATGTTAGGTCCTCAGCAAACCCGCTCTCACCAAGAAACCGACCGGACGCGATGATCCCTCCTTCTGACGCCTGTGCCCGAGCCTGCGTCAGATCATTTCTAGAGAGCTCCCAGAGCACTCAAAATGCGATCGGACGCGTCAGGTTAGATGTGACCGGACATAGCACCAGCGTTCGGTCCTTCATCGCTTGCCACATGTCATCGCTACGCCCGTGCTACTGCATCAGCGTACATCAGCACTGACCGGACGTGGCCCCTGCGCATTAGGTCACTTTCAACGCTAGCATCTGGTCGAAGACCGACACCTACGCCTTCGCTGCTGCCACTGACCGGACACGTATGTCCAGCCGAGGCCAGTGTCCAGTCACTCATAGTGACCTCCTTTTGCTTCCTTTTCTTCACCAAGTTGATCCGCTTCAACTCCAACTTCTTCTCCTTAGCAAATGTGCCAACACCACCAAGTGTACACCACCATGTGTATGTGTGTTAGCATTTTCACAATCACTTTTAAGGAGTTAGCCACTCAACTTGCCATGCCACTCAATCCTAGCAACAATGCAAAGTTAGATTACTCGAGTGGCACTAGATGACCGATATGCAAACAAGTTTGCCCCTCTTGATAGTACATCCATCTATCCTAAAGCCGATCAACTTCTCTATACACCTATGACCAGTGAAATGAAATGCCCTAGGTTATACCTTTGCCTTGCGCATTCTATTCCATCTCCTCCAATGTCTATGCAACACATGCACCAACATGATCAACAATGATATGATCCAATCCATATCATCACGTGACCATATTGGTTCATCGATCTTGACTTCACTTGCTCTTCACCATGTTGCTTCGGTCCAGCGGCGCCAAGTCATCACTCAACTTGCCCTTCACACTTGCAACCAGTCCGTTGAGCCAAGTCATGTCTTGATCTTCTCCACCTTGATTAGATGACTCAATGTCATGTCTCATGTGCAATGAACTCCTTCATCACATGTGTGAGCTTTGCAACATCTCTGAGCCATTTTCACCTCCATGGCAAATGTTGCTCACACGCATGTACCTGTAGACTAATCACATGTGTATCTCATATTAAACATATATTAGTCCACCTAAGGTTGTCATTCAATTACCAAAACCAAACAAGGACCTTTCAATGATTCCCATGTTCCTCAAACTATTGCACTGGGCAAGGCGAGCATTCCAACGAGACGACGATCTATCATAAGACTTGCGCCTGTGTCTTGTTTGTGTTGTCGAAGGCATCCTTGTTGGTAGGAGATGCATGTCATCATCTAGAGGTGGCGTCACTTCCAGTAGTAGATCAATTGGGGGTTGCAACAAGGTAGGGTTATCATCAACGAAGGCAGCAGTAGGGTCTTCTTCCTCATCATCAGATCTATCTTCCACCAATACAATATCCTCATTATGGGTGGTAGCTTGTAGTCCTTCAATAAGGGAATAGTAGCCTCCAAGACTAGGTCTGTCGATGGAATATCGTCGGCAGTCCACCGAAGGGCACCCCGCGATGGTAGATTGATCAGTAGAGGAGCGTGTAATCGAGAACAAGAAGGCAACAGAGACATACGAGTTATACAGGTTCAGGCCATCGGTACGACGTAATACCTTACTCCTGTGGTCTGTTGGTTTGCATTAGCTATCGTATGATTTGCCGTGAGTTCGTAGGGGGTCCCTGCCCGCCTTATATGGTCTGGGGGGCAAGGTTACAAGTCGGTTAGATCTAAGAGATAACCGGAAAGTAATAACAGATTACAAGAAACATGGGATCGTATATATCCTATCAGATCTCGTAACATCTTTAGGATATCCTCTCCGTGCCTTGCGGGGGGCACCGAACAGAATTGTGCCCCGCAAGGCTCCTTCTTGCGGGCTGGACCGCCCCTGGAGGCATAGCCCATGTGACCTGCCATGGATATCCGGGGTCGTACCCCCCACAGCTAGTCCCTGAGCGCCTTGTACCCATTGCGCAACGCCGTCTTGAGACTTTCTGAGCAGGTGCGAACCAAGACCGAGCTATCCAAATCGTGGTCCGACCACCATAAGGAGTAGCCGATCAGTTGTGAGCAACTACCGAGTAGTGTACAACATCGCCGAGCAGTGTGTTCCGAGCATGGCTTGTCATAAGGGTGTAAGGAGCTCAAGTCCAAAATTAAAAATTCCTGCATGGTAAAGTGAAGTGTGCCCACTTAGAATCCGAAAACAATGGTAAAGATACCTAGTTTATCCTTTGGATGCTTGGAGGCTTTCAGAAAAACAAACACATTCACCGCAAGGTGAAGTGTGCCCACTTAGTCCTCGAGCCTGACAGTAGGTGACGTAGTCATGTGGTGCCAGGTTCAGAAATTAGTGAACCGTCCGAGCAGGTAGCCAATCCCCGAGCGTAGCCTCGAAACAAAAAACAAGCACATTCATCGCAAGGTGAAGTGTGCCCACTTAGTCCCCGAGCCTGACAGTAGGTGACGTAGTCACGTGGTGCCAGGCTCAGAAATTAGTGAACCATTCGAGCAGGTAGCCAGTCCCTGAGTTTCTGGCGTAGATATCGGATAAATCAAATCGCGGCGAGAAATTCGGAGTAATGGCCGTACAGTATCAGTTACTAAGCCTCATTAAAATGCGGAGAATTCAGAGAAAGTGGCGGCGATAAATGAGCGGCGTGGGCTACTATGACGCGATAGCCCAAGTTGCGGCCCATCAAACCATTTTGGAGGAATCGATGTAGCGCTGATCGCGGGAACGATTTCCCAAAAACCCTCAGAGTCAAGGCAGAGTGGGGGAAGTGCTTTATAACCGCGTCGCCACTCACATCACCTCCTACCTCTGTCAAGCCACACTGCTTCTTGCCTTCACAATCCCTATGCTTCCGCATCAATCGTGAGCATTCACCTTCAACCCTAGGACCAAACCATAGGAGATGGCGCCGAAAAAAGGAGCCGTAAAGCCGAAGAAAGTGGCCACCGGAGCTAGCCGCGATGAGGAGTGGGTGTCGTCGAGGACGTCGGCGGTTGATCTTGATAAGATGGTGGCAGCGGGCAGTTCTCCCTCGACCGTCTTACTGCTGGATGGCTGGCCAGCTAGCGGTGAGCCCTTCCCGACACCACATACTGATGAGGCTGTAGTATTTGAGGATTATTTCTGGCGAGGGTTAGGGTTTTCTGTCCACCCCTTTCTGAGGGATCTTATGGAGTTTTGGGCGATTAGCCTCTAGTAATCTGCACCCCAACACCATTCTGCATGTTTCTATCTTTATTCATTTCTGCGAGGCATTTCTCGGTGTTCTGCCGCACTTCAACCTCTTTAGGCACTTGTTCTAGTCTAAAGAAGAAGGGGGGCAGCGGTTCAAAGTTGGTCGGCGGCGTGTACCTACAGCTCAGGGATGGGATGGCCAGCGAGTATATCAACGTTCCACTGAATACCTCCCTAAAGGTTGGAACTCTAGATGGTTCTATATCAAATAGAGTCACCCGTTGATTCGATGCGACGTCCACCACATCCCTGGTTAACCACAGTAACTGGTCGGAGAGACCCAACAATGCTGAAATGGAGCAGGTAATGGAACTTCTGGAATTGAGTAAAGGCTTGGAGCTTAGGGGTGAACTGGTTGCAGCTAGTTTCATAGTTCGGCGCATCCAACCCTGCAAAGAGAGGGCCCACCCGGCGTTCGACTTTAAAGGTGACAACGACGGTACCCGTGAAAGCACGGATCGCCTATCAAAGAAAGAAGTGATGGACCGTGCCATGGATCTATTTTCTTTGAATGTCTCGTTCAGCTAGCCTAAAGGGACGAAGGCTTTCAACTGCACCAACCCGCCTCCTCAGGTAACCATTTCGCTTCGCGTCTATCACGCAATAATTGCCGAGCATAGGACTGACTCACTTATGAAAAGATTCATTCGCAGGATAGGGCAATATACTTTTCAAACATGCCGAGAGCCTGATTGGCCAAAAGGAGTAGATCCTCGGCGGCCACTGCAGCATGAAGAAGGTGAGCCGAGCTCCTCGTCGGATAGTCCATCCCTAGTGTCAGAGAAGGTCCGCGGGAAGAGACCGGTAGTAGACGAACCGGCCCAAAAAAGGAGAAAAACCGCCAGCTCTCATGCACCCAAACCAGGAGGCATCTCTCTTGGAGAGGACCGAGCAGTTCGGCCACCACAAACTGCTGTGCGGGAGTCATCGGACGATAACGAAGACCAGTCAGCACTTCCGCCGAGCACGACGGAGGTGCTAGTGGATAGTGTCGCTCCCAAGCATCGAGCAGGGGAAAGTTATGGTCAGGCAACGGCGGACGCCCCGACGATGCAAAGTACCGAAGCCCCCGAACAACACACGGAAGGTGGGGCCTCCGAGCACCAAGAAGAGCAGCAGCCCGCTGTGGAGGCGCGGGAGTCCTCCCACAAGGTCGATCAAGCAGCCACGCCTGGGGGGTCAGGCAGGCATCGCCGATTCAAGAAAATCAATCGGAAGACCAAACCGTGAGTATATTTGCCTTGGAGTAATTATATTGTTCTTTGATTTCACCTTGTCACTGAAATGCCGATATGACACAGTGTGACGCCGAGGCCCGTGACCTCAGAAGAAAGAATGATGACTGCCCCCATCCAGGAGTCCCCGAGTGTTCGGCGAACAGAGGACGAGCCAGCCGCGGCTCCCAGCAGACCTAGCGATGGTGAATCGTTGGCGCACATGATGGGCTCATCGACGACCGCAACCGTGGCTACGACCGAAAAGGTCGTTACCATGGAAACGAAAACTGCGGCTGCTGTTGATGCGCCGAAGGTTACAGACGCCACCCCGTCAACTGCTGAGGAGCAAACATCGTCACCCGCAGGGGTGCCAGGAGTGGTCGGAGCGGCGGTCCTGACCACGGAGCCCCCCGAAGGTGCCTCAAGCGATGATGGAGGAGGACGAGGTTGTGGAGATTGAGCGCGCCGCGCCTGAGCCCCAGTCCGTCCAGATTCTCCGGAAGCGCGGGGAAGAGGTGGTAGTCGTCGAAGAAGAAAACACCACCAGAGAGATAAAGAGGTTGAAATCCGCCGTCGCCGGAGTTATGACTCAAATCGAGGTGAGTGCCACGCCAATAACACCGATAAATGTTGTCAGAAGATCAAGGTTTATCTTTTGCACTATTAATCCGCAGGGGATAGCTCGGACAGCTAAACAACGGCACCAACTGATAAAGAGGATGGAGCCCCTCGCCGAGGAAAATAAGATACTCCGGGAGGCTTTAAGTCTTTCGGAAAAAAGTATTCAGAGGGCCCAGCGGGAGCGGGACCTTGTGGAGTTGAATTCGCGGGACCTTGAACATCAAAATGGGGTTCTGTCCGAGCGACTAACGGCGTCGTCTGAGCAACTGAAGAAGACATCCGAGGAGCTGGCAATTGCATCCGAGGAACTTAAGAAGATGTCCGAGTAGTTGAGCAAGAAAAACGTAGAACTCGATAGTAAAACTGAACAGCTCGACCGGAAGTGCCAGCAGTTGGAAGATGCATCCAAGCTGAAATCGGGTATTCTTTTTCACATAATGTGCTTCGCAGTAAGTGGCCAGTATTTTTTTTTGTGTCTTATCTTTTGTGCTGGCAGAGCAAGATGCGGAACTCAACCGGCTTCGCCAGACCGTCGAACAAATCCGACAAGAGAAAACGAAGGAGTCAGGATCGAGCCGACAAACTGGCCGAAGAATTGAAAGGTAGGCTTCCCCTGATCGGAAGTGACGCCGTAATTCTTTTTTGCCAGTGACGAACCATTGTAATTCTTGCAGATTATCGACATAAAACCAAGGCACAGTTCGATGTGCTGGTGCAAGAGGCCAAAGTCTAGAAGGACAACTTCAACACTATAACTGCCATAATAAAACCAGTGCTGGACTGCGTCGACGTTGAACCGGCGCCCCGTCCTGATGGTAGGCAGCAAGGGCCAGACACCATCAGTTTAGAGATGCAAGGCAGCGTGGGAAAACTTCAAAAACATTCAACCGCGACGCCTGTTTTGACCTGCCGCTACTCATGCCCTTGCGGTGGTTCGGTCCCATTATCCGTCCGTCGACATCTAGTCGATAGGTGGTGGGTTTGCCGATGGGCTGAGCGACACGCAGACCCAGCAGCTGGAGGATGACGTTGAGGATGTGGCGAAAGTGCTTGTCGGCGATATAGACTTGTTTGGCAAAACCGAAGCTGCTGGCGAAGCTTAAAGAACCGCTCGGATATTACCTCCTGTATTACATGATTTATCTAGCTAAGAAGAATCTGTGTATTATGGACCCGATGCTCTTTTTCCCAATATAAGCTGTGTTCGATCTTTTAGTTTTCACTGAACTAAATGCCTTAGTTAGGTCATGATCCGTAACGCATAACTGCGGAGCCCATGCGTATGTTGGAGAAATAGGCGTTGTCATAAGACCGTGTCCTGCCGGCCAACATGCCGAGCACTGAGCTCATGGTACGTTTGGTGGGGTGTTAGAGCCTTGTTGCCCTCCAGAATTGCTATTGCTGAAAAAACGTTCTGCCCAGCAGCCAACGTGAATAACGTGGCGAGAGAAATGGCTAAAGCGGCGTCCTGAGCGGTTAGTTCATAACTGAAATCTAGGCCTTGACTAGCCCATGGTCCATAACGTTGAGCGTGGAGGCGCTGACACGTGTAGGACGAACAGGCATGGCCAAGGAACCGCAGCCGACCAACCGTAACGCAGAGGGCGGAGCCCCTAGGCACGTGTAGGATGTAGTCGAGGACTGGGTCGTTTCCATAGAAAACAGAAGGAAAAAAGGTGTGCTGTTTGACGATCGGCGGGCTATGTTGCGAAAATTGAAAGTGCAACACCGTCGTTGTTTTTGTAGGAAAACCTACGCGTCCCGGAGGAAGCATAGTAGGTGATTTTTGGAAAAAATCGTGTTCGGTGATTTGGAGTTAATGTGTTCGGCGAATTGGAGATGTCGTATTTGGCGATCGGGAGTTAACTTGTTCGGCGAATTGGAGAAATCGTGCTCAGCGATTTGGAGGAATCGTGCTCGGCGATTTGGAGGAATCGTGCTCAGCGATTTGGGAAATCATGCTCGGCGATTTGGAGGAATCGTGCTCGGCGATTTGGAGGAATCGTGCTCGGTGATTTGGAGAAATCATGCTCGGCGATTTGGAGGAATCGTGCTCGGTGATTTGGAGGAATCGTGCTCGGTGATTTGGAGAAATCGTGCTCGGCGATTTGGAGGAATCGTGCTCGGCGATTTGGAGAAATCGTGCTCGGCGATTTGGAGGAATCGTGCTCGGCGATTTGGAGGAATCGTGCTCGGTGATTTGGAGGTATTAGTCGAGCAGTATTGGAGGCCATCGCGGTGTGGCTTACATTTTGCTAACGGTAGTTGAAGCTTATGATGAGGAAAAAATGTAGAGAAATTATGGAGACCAGAACTTTATTAATATTAAAGTAAAGAATACATATCTATGTTATTTCAGGGGAAGAAACGTATAAGATGCTCTATGTGCCAGGAGTTGGGAACATCGAGTCCATCTAGGTCGCATAAACGATAAGACCCTGGTCGAGTAACACCTTTTACGATGTAAGGGCCCTCCCATGGTGAAGACAGCTTGTGAAGCCCTTCGGTTTTTTGTTTCTGACGCAAGACGAGGTCGCCGATCGCGAACGAACGACCTTTGACTGTTACGGTTGTAATACCTCCGCAGACCTTCGAGGTATTTGGTTGTGCGAATGCAAGTAATCAGACGTTCTTCCTCGGCCCGATCAATGTCCTCTGTCCGAACAGCTGTGGCTTGGTCTTCATCATAGTTTTCTACTCTGGGTGCTCGGAATGCAATATCCGCTGGAAGTATGGCCTCTGAGCCAGTAGACCATAAAATATGGAGATACGCCGGTACTAGCGACTAGCTTGAGTGCGCAGTCCCCAGACCACAGCTGGTAGTTCTTTGAGCCACCTCCCCGGGTGCTTTTCTTCTTTCTGATAGAGCCTTTTCTTGAGGGCAGTCGAGGATCATACCGTTAGCTCGCTCGACCTGACCGTTAGCTCTAGGATGAGCAATGGAAACGTATTTAACAGAGATGCACCTGTCCTCGCAGAAGTCCCAAAAATGATGGCCGGTAAAAGTTGTCCCAAGGTCGGTGATGATGCTGTTCGGGAGACCGAATCTGTGTACGATGTCTTCAAAGAGCTCGACTGCTTTCTTAGCAGTAGCTGCGATGAGTGGTTTGTACTCGATCCACTTGGAGAACTTATCGATGGCGACGTACACATACCAAAAACCTCCTGGCGTAGGTTTGAAAGGCCCGATCATATCCAGTCCCCAGCATGCGAATGGCCAGGAAGATGGAATGGTTTGTAATTCTTGTGCCGGCACATGTATTTGCTTGGCGAAAAATTGACATCCCTCACATCATCGGACGAGATCTTCTGCATCGGTAATGGCCGTGGGCCTAGTAGAAACCTGCTCGGAAAGCTTTGCCGACCAGTGTTCTCAAAGCCGCATGATTGCCACAGGAGCCGGAGTGAATTTCAAAAAGTAGCTTCACACCGTCGTCTTGGATGATGCATTTCTACAGTATCCCTTCCTTAGCACTTTTCCTCATCAGGATACCGTCCACCAACACGTAGTGCTTACTTCGGCGAATTAGTCGTTCGGTTTTGATTTTGTCGGCGGGTACTTCGCCGTTGGAGAGGTACTTGATGAATTGTTCCCTCCAATCGGCGATCTGCGAAGGTATCGTGAGCACCAACTGCTCGGCAGGGGGTACTTCTACAACTTCCGTGTCTTCCTTAATTGATGGTGTCAAGAGGTCCTGAACGAAGATCCCAGCCAGGGCCATGGTATGAGAAGATCCTATCTTCGATAGTTGGTCGGCGATTTGGTTTTGATCCCGTACCACGTGGTGATACTCAATGCCGTAGAATTTTCCTTCAAGCTTCCTGATTTTGGCGCAGTAAGCGTCCATCTTCTCACTGGAACAGGACCAATCTTTATTGAGTTGATTGATAACTAGCGCGGAATCCCCGTATACCATAAGGCATTTGACGCCGAGCTCAACGGCTATACGGAGGCCGTGGAGACATGCTTCGTATTCCGCGGCGTTGTTAGAGACCGGGAAATGTATGCGAAGAACGTATCGGAGTTTATCCTTCAGTCGGTGTGATGAACAAAATGCCCGCACCGGCCCCATTAATATTAAGGGCGCCGTCGAAGTACATCACCGAGTGCTCGGGGCAAGTGGTGGCGATGGGTTCTTAGATTTCAGGTCCACTCAGCGATGAAATCGGCTAGCGCCTGCGACTTTACGGTCGGCCTACTTCTGAAGTCGATGGAGTAGGTGTCGAGCTCAATAGCCCACTTGATGATACGACCGTTGGCCTCTTTATTTCGGAGAATGTCTCCCAGAGGGAACTCGGTGACCACAGCGATCTTGTAGTATTCGAAGTAATGTCGGAGCTTGCGTGAGGTGATTAAAATTGCATATAACAGCTTTTGCACCTGAGGATAACGAGTTTTGGGCTCATTAAGTACCTCGCTGATGAAATAGACCGGACGCTGTACCTTGTAGGCGTGTCCTAGTTTCCTCATCGTTCGACGACAATAGCCATACTGACAACTCGAGAAGTGGCGGCGATGTAAACCAGCAGAGTTTCATCTGGTCGTGGCGCTGTCATGATTGGAGGTTTTGTTAAAAACAATTTGAGCTGCTCAAAAGCTATGTCTACCTCCTCCGACCAAGAAAAGTGCTCGGAGGCCTTGAGGAGCTTGAAGAATGGCAGCCCTTTTTCACCGAGGCGCGAGATAAATCGGCTTAACGCAGCCATGCAGCCTGTGAGCTTCTGTATATCCTTGACACACATCGGCCGTTTCATGTTGGTGATGGTGGAGACTTTGTCGGGGTTTGGTTCGATGCCCCGAGCGCTGACGATGTAGCCGAGCAGGATACCGGATGGAACTCCAAAGATGCACTTTGAAGGGTTCAGCTTCCATCGGTATTTGCTTAGGTTGGAGAAAGTTTCTTCAAGGTTGGAGATAAGATTGTCGGCGGTTCTAGTCTTGACTGACCACATTCGTCGATGTAGGCTTCGACTGTTGCGGCCGATCTAGTTGGTCGAGGCACGTCTGAATAGCCCTTTGGTAGGTCACGCCGGCGTTCTTTAGTCCGAAGGACATAGTGGTGTAACAATATGCACCGAAAGGCGTGATGAACTGATGTTTTAACCTAGTCTTCCTCCTTGAGGGAGATCTGATGGTAGCCTGAGTAATAGTCGAGAAAGGAGAGCAACTCGCAGCCAGCGGTGGAGTCGACAACCTCATCTATCCGAGGTAAGCCGAAGGGGTCTTTAGGGCAGTGTTTGTGAAGATCAGTATAATCAACACACATTCTCCATTCTTTATTCTTTTTCTTAACAAGAACAGGATTAGCTAGCCAATCTGGATGATACACTTCTTTTATAAATCCGGCTAGCTAAAAGCCGTTTTATTTCTACCCTAATTGCCTCCTTTTTGTCCGGCGCGAATCGTCGAAGTTTCTGCTTGATCGGCTTAGCGGTCGGCGAGACATTCAAGGAGTGCTCGATCTTCTCCCGTGGTACCCCCGGCATGTCTGCAGGTTTCCAAGCAAACACATCGGCGTTGGCACGTAGGAAGGAGACGAGCGTGCTTTCCTATTTGGGGTCAAGGTGAGCCCCAATTTTCACCATCTTGGAAGGGTCGTCGAGGCTGAGGCCGATCTCCTTGACTTCCTTGGACTTGGCGGAGGCCCGGGGAGGCTCTGGGATCTCCATGTCGTCAGCAGATGTGGTCTTGGCTTCGGCGACCACGCTGGCCATCTAGATGGAGAGGTCGGTGGCTTCGGCGAGGGCGAGACTTTCCATCTCGCAGGCAGTAGGCGACGGAGAGGTTGGCCCGCAGAGATAGGACTCCAGCAGGCGAAGGCATCTTCAACACCAGATATGCATAGTGTGGAACGGCCATGAACTTGGTCAGAGCCGGGCGCCCTAGTATGGCGTGGTAGGCGGTGTCAAAGTCGGCGACATAAAAGTTGATATGCTCCACTCTGTAGTTGGTTGCCGTGCCAAACTGTACTGGTAGGGTAATTTCCCCCAGTGGTCTAGGATGCCCTGCCGGGCACCACACCCCAAAAGGAGGAGTCTGAAGGCGTGAGGTCTGTTGTCCTAAGTCCGAGCTCCCTTAGGGCCCCGGCGAAGAGTAGATTCAAAGCGCTCCCACCGTCGACGAGGACTTTCCTGAAGAGCACCTTCTGAACAGTCGTGTCAAGGACGAGGGGAAAATGCCCTATGTAGGGTATGTCTGCCCACTGGTCGGCCCTGCTGAAGGTGATGGAGATTTCGGACCACGGGCGATAGCTGGGGTTGGCGGTAGTTTCTTCTGAAGCTATGGCGAGCACTCGTCGGGCGGCGAGCTTCCGTTCCCTTCTGCTTTCGTTGGAGGCGAGACCCCCGAAGATGGTGGCGACCACCTTGTCGTGGTCCTGGAAGGCGTTATTATTATCCCCTGGTGGTCGGCGTCCTCCGTTCCCACCATTGTCGTCAGTTGTACTTTTTCTCCTGGAATTCCTTAGCCAAACCAAGGCAATCTTTCATCTTGTGTTTGGAGTTCTTGTGCAGGGGGCACGGACCGTCTAGGATCTTCTTGTACTGCTCGTCGTAGTTACGCTTTGCGCGTGGCTCATTGATGTTGGCGACAAAGTGATCTGGTCAGGCGGCGGCGATTCTGACCAGGTTTGAATCCATCTGGCCGATCACGTCCGCTGTCCTGGTGGAAACTATGGTCGTCGTAGCGGCGATCGTTGTACTATCGATTGTCATTGCGGTCGTCGTGGCGGTGAACGTTGTGCTGTCGGTCGTCGTTGCGGTCGTCGTGGCGGCGAGACGGGCGATTAGTGCCCGTGTCTTCGTTAAAACGCACCTCTGCTTCCTCGGCGTCGGCGTACTGATTGGTGGTTGTGATCATCTTGCCGATGCCAGGTGGGTGGCTTTCTATTGAACTTAGAACGGAGTTCTCGGTGATGAAGTCCTCGGACGAAGGCGGTGATGACTTCGGCCTCCGTGATGTTGGGAATAGAATTCCTCATCTCGGAGAAGCAGTCTGATGTAGCTGCGGAGTAGTTCGGATGGCTTTTGGTTGATGCGGTTGAGATCAGTGCTTGGTGCCCAGCCGCCTGCATGTGGCCATATAGTTGTCGGTGAAGACTCTCTTCAGATCTTCCCAAGAGCCGATGGAGTCCGGGGCGAGGCTTGTGAACCAGCTCATGGCGGCTAGCGTGAGCATGATAGGGAGATAGTTTGCCATGACGTTGGTGTCTCCGCCGGTGGCGCGGACGGCAGTGGCGTAAGCCTGCAGCCATTGAGTTGGGTTCATTCTTCCTTCATAGGGCTCGACTCCAGTGATTTTGAAACCACGGGGCCACTAGAGTGTTCAGAGTGCCCTAGTGAACGCAGGGGGCCCTTCCAGGCTGCCGGGACCAGCATCGGCAGTGTTGCCGGCGACGATCGGCTCCAGAGCTGAGTCCGGGTTGCCGTATTCCTGCTCATACTCCTGGCGACGTCAGTACTTCATCTTCATGGTGCCCGAAATGTCGTTGGTCGATATGCCATCGTGCGTCCCGAAGATTGCTGAGGTGCACTCAGGTGTCCTGTTCGACCTCTTGGTCGTGCTGGCGATGATGCTCAGGTGCGGTGGCCGCCAACTCCCCCCTGGGGAGGTGGTGACTGGTCGGCGAAGCGGCTTTGACTGGGGTGGCGATTGGATCTAGGATCAACAGATCGTCGGATCACGCTTGTGGAGCACGAAGGTCTCTAAACTTCTCGGATCTCGTTAACTTGACAGTGTGCCGCTTTAAGCATAGCGGCGACCTTGGCGAGCTCGGGCGTCTGTGGGAGGTGAGCGAGTTCGTTGGCGGCCATGACCAAATTAGCGCTCGGAGTCTTGAAAACGTCATGGCTGTCAATGTGGAGGAATTCTTTGTTGAGGTTGCGATGAAGGGGCCTTCCTTGTGAATCGAACTGGTTATCACGAGCGGCCTCGGCCATCGCGATGGCGCGTTTGTTATCACGCCGTTGCACGCGGTTGGCGTTCCTGTTTTCACGGGCAGCGCGTTCCTCGTCTGTTTCGCCGTTCCGAGGGGGGGGCTGTCGATATTGACGTTGAAAATTGCGCCACCCCTGGAAAGGCAGGAGAGGAGGTTGTTTGGTGAAGGTCTCGGTGAGGGGCTCGGTGGATCCTTGAGATTCGGAGTCCGGATTTTCCTCGAGGATAGTTTGGAGAGATGCTCCGAGATCCCGGCCGGCGTGCAGCATGTTGACGGTTGGTGGAAATTGGTCGGCGAGCTGGTCGGTGAACTTGCCCCTCAGGGCGTCCTGATATGTAGTTGCGGTGTTGGCGAGCCCGAAAGGCAGGGCGGCGGGCCCTGGAGTCTGCCGAGCATTGAACGTTGACAGATCGGGATCGGAGGGTGCTCGGTGCTGAACAAGGGTGTCCAGAGCCGACTCAGCAATGGAGAGGCAATCGGCGAGTTTCAGGCCGACCTGATCGATAGATTCGATCAGATCGTCGTTGTTGACATGCCTCCTCTGGTAGCAAGGAAGCGAGCGGTGGGTGGCTGATGGAGCCGACCTCGGAAGTGGTTCCGAGATTGGATCTATAGTTGCAGATGCGAGGGTGGTCGGTGCAGAGCCGATCTGCATCGGCTCGAGAAGCTCTCCAACTCCGTCGGTGTTGATGACCCACGTGATGGATCCGACCGTGAAGATCTGGCCGGGCTGCGGGAGGGACGAAGAGCCTGCAGGAAAAAACCATCTTGTTCGACAAGGAAACAACACGCACACCCCTACCTGGCGCGCCAACTGTCGACGGAATATCATCGGCAGTCCACCAAGGGGCACCCCGCGATGGTAGATTGATCGGTAGAGGAGCGTGTAATCGAGAACAAGAAGGCAACAGAGACACACGAGTTATACAGGTTCAGGCCGTCGGTACGACGTAATACCTTACTCCTGTGGTCTGTTGGTTTGCATTAGCTATCGTATGATTTGCCGTGAATTCGTAGGGGGTCCCTGCCCGCCTTATATGGTCTGGGGGGCAAGGTTACAAGTCGGTTAGATATGAGAGATAACCGGAAAGTAATAACAGATTACAAGAAACATGGGATCGTATATATCCTATCAGATCTCGTAACATCTTTAGGATATCCTCTCCGTGCCTTGCGGGGGTCGCCGAACAGAATCGTGCCCCGCAAGGCTCCTTCTTGCGGGCTGGACCTCCCCTGGAGGCATAGCCCATGTGACCTGCCGTGGGTATCCGGGGTCATACCCCCCATAAGGTCATTTGATGACTGAGGCTCTCTCTCCTTGATCTCGGTAGAATTTCTCATAAGCATCTTCCATTGAAACAGTCTCATCAATAGAGGTATCAAATTGCATTATCATTCACTCCATGGGAAGGTCTTGTGGGTCCGCCATGTGCTGCACACAATTAGAAGGCACCAGTGACTGAAGGTGTTGCTCCCATAGTGAGGTGAGAAGTTTGCCTAGCCGCTTATTGACTGAAGGTGTCAATGCCACGTCCGCTGCAGATGATGGAACCCTAGGAGTTTGGACATGCAACCTAGGGCCTGCTGAATCCTTTGGTGTCATCTCACTGATGATGGGAAGCTCACAGTCCTTAGAGGTCGACTGTGCGATCTGTCCCACATCATCTATGGTAGTGGAAGCCAACTTCTCATTATGCGGCATGGAGTCCCCAGAAGGCATGTAGTCAGCCGCAAGCGCTGTGAAGAAAGGTAGAGTCAAAGAAAACTTAACTGGGGAACAAGGACCAAAAAGGTCGATGAGGTCAACAGTAGAAGGATCCTTGCTAGATGGCTGCACACCATCTAGGTGGCTTGCCACCCGTGCCAACCAGAGCCTGATGGTAGATGCCTCGGCCTTGAGTGGACACGCCATCTCCTCAATTCGAGACATGAAGAAATCTTTCAGGTCTGCATGAAGTGACTCCACTAGAGGCCCAAGCATGGAGAGAGGGTCAGGGGTGGGTGAAACAATGTGCAGTGCGACAACAACAACCACATGCAGCACATGATGGAACATCCACTCCACCTTGTGGATCAGAGTTAGATGAAGCTGGCAGCGAAGAACTTGACGAAGACATTGCCACAACATCCGCCTAGCTTTGGGCATGCGAAGAATGAGGGGGAAGTTGGGCAGAAGGGGAGCATGAACTGTGGGGCAACAGGGGGAGGCCGAAATTGGCAATGCCGTTCCCTATGCCTAGAACGACGACAGCGGATGCATCGAAAGGAATCCCAGGTAGGAGCTAACTTGATGGTCGTGGGCGAGACAACGGTAGCATCTACCTCGAGCCCATCTTTTGAAGGTGAGGCTCCACTCCTCCTGTGCCATGGATGGCACCGGCGACGGATGCACAACACGAAGAGAAGATGTGTCAACAGTAGGACGACCCCCCATTGCTTGGACCCCCTGGCGGAGGGGGGTTCGACACCGATGAAGAGGACATTGGGGTGATATTACATATCACAGCCTGGCCGGTTGATGAAGTGGGTCTAAGGCGAGGAGGGACGGATCTTCAGCAGCGATGCATGCAGGGGCGAATCCGAGGGTGACGACTGATAGACTGCAAGGAGGTGGCAACCTCGACGAGATGGCGACTGGCAAGCAAAGCGAGGTCGCAGCCAAGACCATGATGAGCACGGCTGGCGAAAGCTGCGTCAGGCAGCCCTGCTCACATCGTGGCCAGCAACAGGTGCAGAGGCGGGAGGCAGGGAGCCATGAGATCCTAGCGATGGGGCGGCGACGGTGCTTCTTGGAGCTCGCGTCAGCACTGAAGGGTAGCCGGCGAAAACATCTTGGTGATCCACTGCCGCACGAAGGTCACTGTTGTGGCACGCCGGTGCCAGTCCGCTAGGCGCTGACCGCGCAGCGAACTCCCTCTGCACACACCCGGCCGACCTAGCCAACACCGTGAGATCTGAGAGATGGGGACGTCTGGTGTGCTTCCTTGCTGCGCAAAACTTGTTACGGCTTCACCTTCAGATACGAAGCTCTCCGAGGCTCATTAGAAGCGTGTCGTGTGTATGGTCCAGTCACAACTGTAAGACCTCATAGGACGCTCATTAGAAACATGTCAGTGTGTATGGTTAAACTCTTCTTCTTAATTACAATGATACGTAAATCTTTTGCGTATTCGAGAAAAAAAGCTCTATGAGGCTCAACCCATCTGCATTGGGGCTAGGCCAATGAAGAGGCAAAGCTATCGCCGCTGGAGGTGGATCTGACCACAGGAGCTCGTGGAGGCCTCAGGAAATAGCCAGATCCCTGCCGGGGGTCGCATTGGGCAACGGCAGGGGCGCACCTGGCTGGCGTCGTGGTAGGTGGCTGGCATGCCAGGCTCTCTTTGCTCCAGGAAGGATCACCCACTAGTTAGTATTTAGGTCGCTAGATATACTAAGTGATATCAATCAATTGAATCGAAAGCTAATACGGATCTCTATTAGATTTACAAAAGGGATATGCGCGCGTAGGTTTATCTCCGAAGCTAATATTCCTATTGGATATTGATATGCGTAGCTTTCTCAAAACTCATCACTTAGGTTTAGATAGATATATAAGAAAGTACCATGCGCATCTTTGTACCACTACTTTCTTTTCTGTTATTGTAATGTATTATCAGTCCCTTCGTTGAAAGTCGTAAAACCCTGAATCGGATGCCAATCTGCGTCCCTTTCGTGTTTTGTTGTTTGGTATAGGCAAAGTAAATGGAAGAAAGAAAAGGTCAGCCACCTCATGCCCGATGCAAGCAAAGGTCCATAATAAGTCCATGCCAACTCTGCATTGACAGAATACTAGTCTGAAGATTTCAGCAAAATGAGTAACATGTGGGAAGAAACTTTCAAAAAAATTTCAGAAAGAACATTTCAATCTATGCTGTATCCATTATCTGGAGACATAGACAAGCTCAAATTGTCATGCACAGCCTGCAGGAAGCAGCACAGATGGTTCGTCGTCTCTGAATATATTATCCTGCTAAAATATCCCGTTTCCACCTCGCGGACAGCAAGAATGGGGTCTCTTCTAGACGTGCCGCCATGACCTAACAAGCTTCAATCATTTGGTGAGTCAAAGCCGTGGATCAATTACTTCTTGGATAGATCGAAGAAATTTTCGTCAGAGTTGGAGATGAGTTTGAACCGAAAATGCATGCGGGCATGCCGGTGGTTTAAAACTTTTAATAAAGATCCAAAAAGATAGAATCCAGAGAATGTTGCCGGAGGTTTTGAAGAATTTAAAACGTTAACAAACATGAGCACCGCGACGAGCACATGCATGTACATGTACTAAGTGTGGACTGTCGACAAAACGTGCTAAACATGCATACGAGAAAAACCTTGGCCCACTGTGGAAAAATTCACCCATGCGTGTTGTTCCTTTGGAACAAAGAAGCCTATATCCAATAAATTTCCTATATATAACTAACATACAAAGTTTGCAGTAAATTTCGAGTCACTACTACACAAACTTTACTGGAGACGAGCGTTTTTGATTTTCCGCGGCCGGCAAAGCCGTCCGCCGCGGCCTAGAGGTCATAGTAAATCGTGGCTTAACCAGCGGCGGGCAGCTTTGCCCGCCGCGGTTAACCGATTTACCGCGGCGGACGGTGTAACGTGCCCGCCGCGGTAAATATACTTTTACCACGGCGGTCACGTTGCACCGCCCGCCGTGGTAAATTATTTTACCACGTGGCGGACACCTTTCAGTGGCCCGCCGCGGTTATGTTCGTTAGCCGTGGCGGGCATTATTATTTGCCCGCCTCGGTAAATTATTTCCTGAATTAAAAAAATACAGCAGGCATATAAATTCAAATTCAAATTCAAATTCAAATTCAAATTCAAATTCAAATCACATCCAGATTTCACAGATTAAACTTAAAAAGTATGCAGGCATTATACATGAGATAATATACATATATATACATTCACTTAGTCATTCTTGTCATTGTTAATTCATTACATTTACATATTAAAGTCGTTATACATGCCCTAAGGAGTAATCCTGCGGACTCATCATCGTGGGCCATTTCCTCAGTCTCTCATACTCCGGTAAAATCGCTAGCTGGCTGTTCTCATTGAAGAACGTGCTCCCTTCGAGCACGCATTTGTCTAAGACAAACTTATATATGTCCGCCTTTGTCTGCTTGAAGGAGTGTTGGGTGCTCTGCACGTCTCTCCACCAGTTCAATCCATTCTTGAGCACCCTCCAACTACTGCTGTACTGCTTGCACTCCCTCAGGTACTCATAGACGTAGAAGCCACATGTTTATGATCCTACCGGTTGTTTGGCACACTGCATGATCGATACACAAGCATTAGAATACAGGTATTAGAACAGCTTATGAACAGAAAGCACAATTAAACCTTTCAAATACTTACCGGAAAGTTGCATCTGATTTTGATGCGGTTCTTATGCTTAGCCTTAAAATTCTCTGTTCTTCGATCATAGCATTCAGGCATCCTTCACTGTACTCCTTATAAGCGCTATACGAAATGTACTAGTATTAGGCAGGGTATTAGAACGCATATGAGAAGACAGTTCAGGTCACTTACACTCTGAGGCAATCTTCAAAGGCCTTGTACCCTTTTAAGTTTGGCATTCTCAACGAATCAAATACGCAGGCCCTGCCATCCTGAGGGTAGATGATAAATGCAACCCAGTGACCCTCGAGGCCTTGGCTGCGCCATTGAAACAAAATACAGGTTACGACTGAGAAATAATAATACTAGCTAGCTACCCACTTATCTCTACAGGCATGTCTTCGACTTACCCAAAGTGGTAGGCAGCTACTGATACACCCATTTCTCCTGATCTTCTTCATTGCTCCTAGTATGTACCTTGAAATGTTCAACTTCTCATTGTCCATCAGTTTCTTCCTGTGCGCCTCTCTCTGTCGCTTGGTCAAGTCTTTCATGGTTGGATGATTGTCATCTAGGTGGTAACCAATGATGACTCTTTGAGCAATATGCATTGGAGATAGATAGATAACATCAAGTTTTAGTTCCTTGGATATATAGGCCATCAACCTGCAAGGACAAGCCATCGTGGCATATATAAGTAGTCTTGACCGATTCAAAGGCAGGTGATATGTGAAACTCGCAATTCATCACTTACATAGAGAACAAGGTGACTTGGGCGATGTCAAGGTCTTGTTCCCGTAGTAGTCTGTACATGTCGTGGAAGTCCACGGGGAGTTCAACATCGTTGCCGGAGCAAGTGGAAGTACTCCTGCCACAACCTTGACTAGAAAACCATGCAGGCCAGCTTTTGTCCGCTTCCATGTACCAGAGATGAAACCTCCTTGTCTCCCACCTTTCCTCGTCGACGAGCTGGGCCTTGGTTATCATGAACTTCCCATGCTCGTAATGGCCGGGGCAGTCATCCGATTCAGGAAATAGATGGAAAGGTGATCTCGGCCTGGGATAGAAATGTTAGTACCATATTATGGCAAAGAAAAGTTATTAGCAAATTATGCTCGCCGCTACCATACCTTTCGAACTCAAGTGAGTATGTGAGATGCCCTTGGTCGCCTTTAGTCTTCGTCAGCGGTGGAGGACAGTGGCTTGTGCTCGCAATGGCAGCAGGCGGTGTCTTTGCCCCCGATTCCTCCGTGCCTCCCGGTCCTTTGCTTGTGCCCTTAGACGTACTATCGAGAGGTGGAGGTGGACTTGTTGTTGGAGGAGGAGAACGAGGGTGAGGGCTTGTGCCTCGGGGTGACTTCCTTCCCTTGTCCATCCCCGCCATTGCCTTCATCATTGCCATCGCCGTGATCCGGATCATCGGGGGGACAAGATCCAGCAATAGATGGTTGTGATGCTGGTGTCGCCATCGGCGTAGAAGTCGGCAGTCAAGAGAATGATCTCTATGTCATCCTTGTTCCACAGGACTTTGGAACTAATGGCAGCTCCAAGGATCGTTACCCCTTGTGCAGTTGGATATTCCATTTCAAATTCTTCGTATTGGGTCGCATACCATGTAAGTATCATGGCAAGCATAGTTGGTAGGGATCTAGGTCTTGGTTGAAATCTTTGATATCTTCTTTGGTATGCATGTAACCCTCACCCACGGTCAACTTTTTCGCCCTGCCAAACGGGATGTTGAGGTGGACATGCATGGGTTGTCGGATGTCGTCGACAGGGTGCCTTGGGCGATCCTCGATCATCGGCAGTGGCTGCCCTTGTGTCTGCCCTTGTGGAACTTGAGGCACGGCCACGCCAGCCTGGCGAAGCATCTGTGACCTCATCGACACCATATCTGGGTCATTGCTCGTGAAGGCTTCTTTATGGACCGACTGTTCATTTCGGCCACGCCTTGATCGTAGCCCTTCTGAAAGATGCCCTCCTTGTACCTCTGCCTTGACCGATATGTGGCAGCGTCGGATTGCCATGACTCCACTGAGTTCCAGCTCATCTTCGATGACATGCCATGGACGCGGCCACGGTGCTCGGGGGTTCCCAGCGCCAGAGTCAGCAAGTCCTAGCCCCTGCGAACCTCAAAGCTGTCCTTGGATTTAGCGGCCTCGATGAGAGCCCTCTCCACCTCCTCGAACTTGGGCTCATTGAACTTGCTCGCGCCCTCCTTGAGCTTCTTCGGCTTGCGGGCATAGATGAAGTCCTTAGCCCTCAAGTCTACACTGTCGTATGGATCGGGAAGCCCGACGGCAGCTCTAGCCCTTTCTTCCTCACGCCACTAGGGCCTCTTACCAGCAAACCCAGTCATGCCCAAGTGGTGGGGGTGTAGGTTCTTCTTCGTGAGTGCACTGAACTTGGCGCTCTTTGCCTTTGCTTCTTCTGTTGTTCTTTGTTTGCAGAACTCTTCCCAGTGATGTTCCTTCACCATAGTGTATTTGACACAGGGTGACTTGCCTAGCTTCAGGTAGTACCTGGTCAGCATGGACTTGAAGTTTCTAAAGGCTCTTCCTGCCACGTGCATGACCCACTCCCTACACTTGTTCAGATCGGCGTCCTCGGGATAATGGAAGCTCCTCATCACCTCACCCTAGATATGTGTCTTATAGTCGACCAGGACATTGTTCCACTCCTCCCAAGTGATCTCCACCTTGTCCTTGACTATACATGCCACCTGGTTGCTGAACTTGGCAAGGACCTGTGGGTGGCGACAATGGGTTTCCCTCTGGTCCCACCTCATGGATCACATGGACTTCACCATGGATTTCCCTCCGGTGCCTCCCTGTGTTCCCCCCTTCTCAGCTTTGTCCTCTGACCACTTGACTTGCCTGAAGTGGTTGGAGATGGAGCAGGGGGGTTCTTTGTCACCTAACTTGTTCCTCCTCGAAATTCAATTCTCGAGGCACCACCGGCATCTATTTCAGGGTTTGGAGACCGCGCACTTTCAACTTCGTCGTCCCTCGGTTGGTAGGTCGGATCATCTTCGTCCTCTGTACGACTGTTTCTTTGTTGGCCTCAGGGTCACTGGACACTTGGCTCTGAGGCTAGTTGATGATGATGCACTAGGGGTAGGGTCGCGCCATTCGCTTATCGGTTCCTCCACCATTGGAAAGCTACAATGAATACATATTTTCAGTTGTATAGACACAGTTATAGAGTAGTAAAGTAGAGTAGTACTAGAGTAGTAAAGTAGAGTAGTACTAGAGTAGTAAAGTAGTAGTAGTTGGCTTAGATTTGCCCCATTGTCATCACATCGCTTTTAAACTGGTTGCTTGTATCTGGTATACAAGCCATCCTAGTTTAGCGGGGGCACTCGATCATCATCGCCGCTGCCTCAGCATAAAAGGGTTCACATCATTGCATATGCCACTGCCTCAACAATAAGTTTAAAAGTTCATCATTGCATATGCCAAAAAGGAACCAGCCCCATTAAACAAAAACCTTTCACAAATCAAAAACAGGAGCAGCAGTAGTAGAATAGTAGTATAGGAGGGAGTAGAGGAGTAGAGGAGGAGGGAGTAGTAGTAGGCAGTAGTAGTAGTATACTAGTAGTATAGGAGGGAGTAGAGGAGGAGGGAGTAGTAGTAGTATACTAGTAGTAGTATACTACTAGAAAGTAGTAGGCAGTAGTAGTAGTATACTAGTAGTAGTATACTAGTAGTAGTATAGGAGGGAGTAGAGGTAGGCAGTAGTAGTAGTATACTAGTAGTATAGGAGGGAGTAGAGGAGTAGAGGAGGAGGGAGTAGTAGTAGGCAGTAGTAGTAGTATACTAGTATTATAGGAGGGAGTAGAGGAGGAGGGAGTAGTAGTAGGCAGTAGTAGTAGTATACTAGTAGTAGTATGCTACTAGAAAGTAGTAGGCAGTAGTAGTAGTATACTAGTAGTAGTATAGGAGGGAGTAGAGGTAGGGCAGTAGTAGTAGTATACTAGTAGTATAGGAGGGAGTGACCAATTCATCTCAAAATTCTCACAAATTATATCAAATTTGGCAAATTGCAGTAGAGTGACCAATTCATCTCAAAATTCTCACAAATTTAGCTCAGAATTAGTTTAAAGGCAAAGGTGCATCATAGGCAGTGGCATATGCTTAGAATTTTGTCATAAATTTCTTTAGCATCATAGGCAGCAAAAAGAATTGAATTCAAATGCTACGGTTCACCAAAAGCATCATAGATCAGTAGTATAGCAGTTCAAAATTCACCAAGTGTAGTATAGCAGTTCAGTTGAATTCAGAGTAGCAGCAAGCAGTAGTAAGACAACAGTGGTAGAGAGAAATAGGTAATACAAGTACCATTTTGCATCAAGCAGTAGAGTACCAGTAAGGGGATAAGTAGTAGCTAGCCATCTCAAAAAACTTTCACAAATCAAAAATTTGCATCAAGCTATAGAGTGTAGGCAGTAGACAGTAGAGTGTAGGTAGTAGAGTGTAGGCAGTGGATTAATGTACAGCAAAGTTAAACCTGTTGCTCACAGAGGTCCCGTTATACTATTAGGCTTGGTACTGACTGTACCACAGTGTCGATGGGGATGGCAAAGTTCACCCCAGATGAGATCCCAGATGAGGGGCATACATCAAATGGCACGGCCTGTGCTATGAGTAAAAGGACTGCTCATTTGCCCCCAGCCCGGCCATCATGGCAATTGGCAATGCCAAACTGCCAATGACAAGCAAGAGAGGCAGGCAAAGCAGCAAGCTCATGCATGTCCTTGTCCCTCCTTCCCCTTCCCTTCTCTCTAAAAATTGTACTGTAGGACTGATTGCTTTGCCTCCCTCAACAACTCTCCTCCTATCCACTCCAACTCCATGACCATACATACCAATACCATGCATGTGTTATCAGAGGAGAGGACAGTCCTGCAAATGGCCTGTGCCTGTGATCTCACACAGAAAATCAAGGTTCCCCACAAACCAAGGCAAAATAGAGACTAGATCACCCAATCCAACATGGTCCATGACTCCATGGGTCTTGACCATTAGGTAATAGCAACTTTGCCTACTGCTTAGGTCATACTGGAGGAGGCTTAACGGGACTCAAAA